>NC_141324.1:17368125-18105625 GCF_037954235.1 Aulostomus chinensis
CAAAGTCCCTGTGAATGTGTGCGCACTCGTGCTTTTGTGCGAAGGAATGACCTTTCTCATTCCTTTGTTTGCGCTTCCAGACTTCCCTCCATTTTTCTCTCTCTTTCTCTCCCGCAAATCCACCAACATCCCTGAAGTCAAAACTTCTGTCCCCCCAGCATCCGCCCTTCAGGGAAGGAGTGATGCGAGAACAGATCTAATTGCTTATATCACACAAGCAGAAAGGACACATAGGGGACATCAGTAGTTTGTGGGATTTGGTAGTTTTATTCTGGCGGTAGCAGCCCTGGGGATACCGTACGTCCGCTTCATTAATACATCTAAACTTTCTTCTTTGAGTATTTTAGGTCCTTCCAGGTTTTTTGAGATTATTTTTGTAACGTTTCTGTTGTCCAGTGTCTTAAATCAAGGAAGCTATCATTTAAAACCACCTAAATAAGCAAAATGGACTTTTCTTTGCTGATGTAAAAGTAGAAGACGTTTGTTTGAGCGCTGGTGTTCATTGATTCTCATGTATATTTCAGGGGCACTGTCGTCTTCTGCTGTACCAGCAGAGTTATCTGCATATTCCCCTGACTAACAGCCTTTTTTCTTTAATGTGACAGTAGATTAGGAAGATCTCTCGAGCCACCCTCTACTTCCATCAAATGCTGCTTTTCTTCTTCCTCCTACTCTGACACACACACACACACACACACACACACACACACACACACACACACACACACACACACACTGAGAACAAGCTACGTCAAGCACTTTCTTCCTGTGGTGAGTGGGGAGTTAATGATTTCATTTATAATCACTCTGAGCTTCACATCCAGGTCACCATGACATGTCAGAGAGGCTTCTTTTAGCTCTATTCTGGTTCTGTTTTCCCACTGCTACAGATAAACACACTAAGGCAGGCAAACACACCAACTCTCTCACACACACACACACACACACACACACACATATTCAGCGAGAATACATTCTACCCTCTTCTATTCTCTCTTGATCTTTTATCTACCAATCAAGTATTTTCAATCAGACAAGTGACAACTCTTGCTCTATTTTCCGGGCTTGTCTCTGGTCCGTATCTACATCTTCACTCCTCCTCAACTCATCTCCCGAGTCAAGTTGCATTATTGACATGAAGCTCTGGGTAATAAAGCTCGCTACAGGCGTGAGCTTAACACACACAGGCATGTTGAGTTGTACAACTCATTTCAGGCTAATCCACAAGTGTTTTCCTCATGGAAGGGTTTAGCAGGTCAGAAAACATTTGAACCTCAATCATTTTAAGAACTTGGTCAGTGACATTACATTCCCGTGACATTAAGTCTTGCTGTGCTGAACAAAATATGGACTTTGTATAGCTGGAGATATTCCCATGCTGCTGGGTGGTTGAGCAGTAGCACCAGAAGCTTGTGCTGGACACACTGGCTACTTCTGCTGACTTAAATATAGAAAGAAAAAAAAGATTAAATCAGACTTTCCAAATATTATTATACGAAATGGATCACATGATTGTGAAGAAAATCATTTCAAGGGGGTTGTATGATGCTCAAAAGAATGTATCCACCATTTTACTGCCACAGCAGGAATGACTGAGAAGGCAACTGTGTCAAATTACATATTTTTATCTTTAAATGAACTAACAGACTGTTATTTTCTTGGACTGCAATGTTCAGTGGAGTTGTTATGTTCTACACAGTGGATCCTTTTAAAAGTATAAAGCAGAATCTAAATTTAGGGGCAGGCAACAGGGGTCTGGTAACCCCAGGTCTTTAGTTGTGATTCAGATTTTTTTTCCTTAAGCATGAACTCCAGCGGATAAATACATACTGTACAGAGTTATCACATGTCTAATAGTCATCCATCGGATCAGCACAACAGACCTTGTTTGGAATTCCCCCTTAAGTTATCACAGACTGACAAGAAATCGATTCTTTCGTGACTTATCCACTCTCACCAAACCTTTTGGTCTCGTGTGTTTTCCTTCAATCGACTTCGTCTTGCATTTGCAAGAAATGTTTCAAAGCACTCATGATCGTGCTGAATGTTTGAAAAGGCTCTGTAAAATCCAGTTTATAGTTCACACAATACTGGGAAAATTTGGATGAAAGTGTTCTAAGAATGTTGCAAGACAATAACAACATCAATTCGCATCGGAGTAAATACAAGAGCTGTTTCTCCATATGAGCTTGGATGTCTTTTTATAGGCAGACTAGACTGTGAGCGGCTAAGAAGTATCCTACTGGAGCATGAATGACAGTTTTAAAACCAACCATGGAGGACTGGAAAGGAAAAAATACAAGTTCAACAGAATAAGGAGACAAAAGCAGAACTGCAGCACCAGCAACTACATTTCCCTTTCCTGTCTGACAGCCTTAATTGTATTTGTCTATGTGACAAGTGCTGAGTGCTCATATTAGCTGGCTGGTGCTTTGGCAGAGAGGAGACGAGGGGAGCAGAAGATGAAGCATATGCCAAGAGAGAAGGAGGAGAAAATCAGGTTGCAGGGGTGCATTAAAAAGTAAAAGTGAAAAGCACTCAGAGCACATTTAACCTCCGAGGCTGCACAATCCTGATTCTGTTGTTTTAATAATGGAAGATCTTAAGCTAAATCTGGATCAGGATCATACATAATGTTGATTGGCTGATTATGTGTGTATTTGGGAAATAATAACATCCTGTCTGGAAATATTAGCATCATTTTAACCACCTGCAAACATTCATTTAAAGCCTAAAGCCATGACTTATTTAGCCGTTTCTTTTAAGTTGTCGGGACATAAACTTACCTGATACGTCAGATCGTTTGTCACACAGAACAACCCAGGAAGTCCTCCTTCGTGAAAGGGAAGAAAGGCGATTGGATGAACCATGTGTCAGTCTGCATCTATCAAGAGCTAACTTCCACCAAATTAAAAAAACAACTTTTCAATGGAGAAGAGTTTTTTGATGGAAGAAATACTCTCCAGTTCTGATAAAACAGATACTAGCGCATGAATGCTAACCTCCTCAGGAGCTGCCATGGTTGTTTTGAACCACCTAAACCCCGCCCCTATCTCCTTAAATAATGATCTGGCCAAACCAGTTCTGAGAATGCAAACGCATAAAAGAAGGATTCTCGTGTAAACCCTGGGTCCAATGAATCCGCTTGCAACACAAGGTACGAAATCAACAATTTGCTCACTGAAAAAAAAAAAAAAAAAAAAGCGGAACAGATTTTTGGGTTGGGTTGAAAAAAGTATAAATTCTAAATTAAATTGAGATATTTTACATGCAAATTAAACACAAACTTTCCATAAACTGAAACCAAAATGCGTTCCCAGCACAGAGCTCTGATTAAGTCTGGTAGTGTGTCTTCATCTTCATGGCAAGTTTTTGTGTCACTAATATCATGTCAGGTCGTGTTATTCAGCTAGCCAGAAGGCTAACTGGCAAGAGTTGAAATCTTGACCTCCCAAGCTTCACTTAGTTTTGTTTATTCGATTGCCTCATTTCTCGACTGTAAAAGCAGAAATAGTGCAGGTTTTAGGGAAAGCTTCCCGCTCCCCGGCTGCATGAATACATTATTACAAACTAACTTCACCCGAAACACACCTTCTATATAGAAGCTTGCCCGGAAAATGTTCAAGAGACACAAAGAAAAGTGATGGCTGCAGAGCGTCCTTATCCACAACTACTGAGGATCCTGCGCCTCTCCCTTCTGCATTCCCTACTATCTGTGCAAGGACAATACAAAAAAACCTCTAAATAAACACATCAGGCCCGAGCAAACACTGCTGCTATCCAGGGCCCCTCTGAATGCACAAATGATGATGTGGGAGCCATTAGACTGTGTGTCAGTCCGACTTTCCATCAATAACAACACTTATCAGACACATACTGTGCCCCAGGAGCAGCGCAAGCCCCTTCGCCAGCATTTAGGTTCTATTAAAAGGTCCCATATATTAAACAAGCAGACACATCACATAATGCATACCATTCATCAACAGGCTCTCTGTGGAAGTCTTTACGCCAGCGTTCTCTCCGACTTTCCCTGCCTGGCATTATGCACCATTTACCCAGGCCTTCTTTTATTCATCTGGTTCTCTTCCAGCTTTTACACAGCTTGTACTCTCTCAAGCTCCACACCATTCCGGACCTGTTGTCATTTTGTCCTCCTTCTCCCTCTTGCTCAAACTGCGTTCCACTATGTGCCCCATCACCATCACTTTTCTCACACACACACACACACACACACACACACACACACACACACACACACACACACACACACACACACACACACACACACTCGCGCTGCATTCCACTTGCTTTCTGTCTTTCAATTCATCTTTCCAAGGCGCCATCACTACAAGTGAGTTATGTGTTTAGCATAATTAGGCCAGGGTACTTCAGGTCCCAAAAGACGTGATTTGCATGCAGATAAAATGAACCAATCATGCACCACAATGGGAACAGATGTCCTTGTCTTTCATGACATCATCAGAGGTGACCCTGAAAGCAAGGAATTAGAAGGTGGGCTGTGAGAACTGGCAATGAATCAGAACTGTTGCTCTGATTGTTGAAATATTGCAACACAAGTGGAGAAACTGTTGCAGGTGCGTTTTTGAGGTTACGAATCTAAATCAGTTATTCCTGAAGCATTGTTTTAAACCACTTTCAAAAGGGGCTTCACTGATTTCAAAATCTTTTTCGTTCAGATGAAATTTAAAAAAGCAACCAAAAATATAGATTTATTTGTATCTAACAGAAGATCATACAAATGCCAGTCAATAAATTAGATTTTAAGTTGTTTCTTAAGGTAACATTTTACAGCATTTTTAGATTAAAATAATGATTTTAATGTCACATTTATGGTCCAGATCGAAAGTATTTGCCTCTTTCATTCCTCCTCGGAGCTTTGTACTGTAAGGCTGTCCTCTTGTTAGGGTCTTTTCATTTGGTTGTTTCTCTTCACGGACTGGCGACCTGTCCAGGGTGAACCCCGCCTCTCGCCTGTAGCCGCTGGGATAGGCTCCAACCCCCCCGCAACCCTTAACAGGAATAAGCGGAAGACAATGGATGGATGGATGGATGGATGTTTCCCTTCAAGTCCTATAGCGATAGCGCGGTCCTCTACCAATTCTCAATTTAACCAGCATCCTGTCAGCACAGGTTGCTGCTGCTTAGCACACAACCTAATGATGTCATCAAAGAGTGACACAGCACCGGTGCAGTTGCAGCCAGTAAGATGTAGTTGTTTTAAGAGTAAATTCAGTTGTTTTTTTTAACGGTGGTCAGTTATGGGTGGTCTTCATCCACCAGAGTGGATCAGACCGGTTCATCTCTTTCTCCCCTTCACCCACATTCTTTAAACAAAGCATGTCCCTACCAGAACTTTGACATGCTGGTCCTAGGAAGCAAATGGATCTCTAAAGTGCTGCTTTGAATCAACAGACCAGGGTGTTTTCATCTGAGTCATACGGGGAGGATATTGAAAGACTTTTATTATTGCATCATTGACTACATCAACCTCTGTGTTGATAATAACATACACAGAGAAGGTCGGTGTTTCCCTGACAATAAACCAGAGGTTAAACTAAAGGGAACAGAAGGTGAAGATGGAGGAGGGGAAACAAGCCACAGCAGCTACAGCTGAAGCATGTCTAGACTGACATGATGGAGGTCGACTGTGGACATCAGGACCTGGCGGTTGACCTGATGGTTCCACCCCCAGTATCTCACCCATAACTCTCACCACACGTCAGGAAGATGGATGTGTTTCTGGACACCTTTGGTGCAACTGTGAGGGTCCAGTTATTTGACTTTTCATGCACCTCAACGAATCCAAGAGTTGTATGCAGGATGAGTCAGCTCTCATCTACTAGGTCACACTTCACCGGAAATGTTCTGAGTTGCACTGTGGCTTACAAAACACTGCTCTGGCTCCATTCCTGTTTAGCTTTTCCAGGTCAGACATTATAATGGGTTTTGTATTTAGGTAGGACGTATCGGTATATTAACTCTGAGACGTTGAGCTACAGATGGCTGCGATTGCACCAATCCATGAGGACCAAAGAGGTGGTTGTGGATTTTCGAGTTTGTTGTAGAGCTTTTCTCTGGTTACTGAAACAACTGGACAGCATGCTGAGGTGGACCAGTTACACCAAGGTCCTGTATATAAATGAGCCAAAGCCCTTTGGCATCTTCAGGCCTCTAGTTTTCCCAAATCCATCTCTAGAAAAGAATGGTTTGTTAATGGAGGCATGATTTGGGTTAAGTCGTACCATTTCAAGTTTAATCGAGAATTTCTCTACAGGAAAACAAAACAAAAACAAAACATGCATTTGAATAAGGCTTGTAGGAAAGCCACAAACACACACATGAATCCAGATGCCAGCGATGGCACTGTAGGGCCAAACACCACCTGCCATGTTTAAGGGTTCCGTCTGTCCGCCACACCTGGCTGCCATCGACCACAGAGCTCCCTTCAGAGTGATCGCTCTGTGTCCGCTCTGACCTTTTTCCCTCTCACTTTCAGATGTACCCCTCCTTGCTCTCTTTCTTTCTTTGTTTATCTCTTCCACACTCTTTCTTGTTACCACCAATTTATCTCATTTCCACTCTGTCCCCTCTTTCACCCCATTTCTTTCATTTGTCCTCCACTGCATCTTTTGTTTAACGACATATTTGTTTAGTTTGCGTCTGCCTGCACAGTTGAACCGTGAAGATGCAGGGAAGTGCAAACCACACGCGCGCACGCATGCATGCACGCACGCACGCACACACACACACGCACGCACGCACGCACGCACACACACACACACACACACTGTACGCAAGGTCCATTTCCATTCACTCACTTTGACAAGCAGTAAATTACAAACTGACAAACATGTGCATATAAACACAGAACTGCTTCTTACATGTGCACACTCACAGGCCCTGATCCAGCTGTATGTGAGCATGCTGGTCCTCTAATCTGTGGCTTGGTTGGGTCTTCTTCCAAAGTCCCTGGACCTAAAAAGGCCTAGCTTGCCTGGGCTGGAACAGTAACACCCTACACTTAGCCACATGGCGCAGGCTCGCCCACACCCTGCTAAACACAGCCAGATGTACTGGGACTGGCAGCATGTTATAATGTCACTGTGCACTCCTGCAAAAAGATCTCATTGGAAGGTTAGTTTGGGGCGATGGCAATGTCACGTTTAATCCGTAACAATCAACCTATGAATAATCGAGATCAGTAAAGGAGTGAGGCGTTTCCCCGAAGCCAGCAGCGGAAGTAAATTATCCAACTTGCGCTCTCTAACAGCTTGAACAGGATATTCTCAATAAGCGCAGCGTCAATCCTGTCAAATTGTGCTGATCGTGTGGCAGCAAATGTAACACATTATGGCTCAATTAACCCCAGTCTATCGCTCAGCACTCGCCTTCTGAGAACACAGTCAACAACAGATGGTTTTTAGACCTCAAGGTCCCAACACACATAAAATTCTCTCCTCCCTCTGTCAGCTCTGCTGTCCCCATCTGATGCTCACTGGGGTGAGATAAGGGTGCATGAGAGGAGGAGAGGAGAGAATATTTTAGATCAGGGAAAAGAGCAATCTGTTTAATTTAGAGTTTCAAAGCAACATCAACTTCCAGAACATTTCTGGCGAGCGTTCATGAATAAAAACAAGCTCCAAATGACTTAATTGTGAGACAACATAAGTTGCAGCGTGCGTCAGTGTGTATTTATCTAGCTTTTTGTTAGCGGTTGGATCTGAGTGCTGCTTAAATGTGTATATGCATAGTTTTTGTTGCTTACTCGCAAAGCTTTGCTAAATGAGGTGTTTTCTACAGAAATGAGAAGTTCAGGAACTGTAGCATGACATAAACTAACTGGGATGGAATTTACATCCCTTGGCTACATTCATGTATGCATATACGTGTGTGTAAGCCTGTGTATTTTGGCAAGGTGAGTGTATTCCTTTGGCGCAGCAGGAGCAGCAGCAGCAGAGGCCCGAGTGAAAAGGAGGAACCATGAGAAAGGAGGACACAGAGTGACAGGGGGAAAGTAAACAAATGTCGCTCAGCCACTAATCACTGTGATCTGAAAAGGTCAGGCTATGTAGCCAAGCTGAGAGCTGCAGCTGAAGATCTGTTGTCACCGAGTGGCTGAGGGGAACAAGTGGAGCACAGACACCCCTCTATTAACTGGAGCAGCTAATTAGACAGATCACGTGGAACTGCTATGGAGCACCAATGTTCCACTATCAAAACTCTCTCTCTCTCTCTCTCTCTCTCTCTCATTTTGATAATTAAGGACTAATCTTGATATTATTTGATCTTACTGAGAAACTAAACATCATTTTACCATCATAACTGGCTACGGTAAATGTTGCTTTACCAATTTATTCCCTCACAAGCACTTTTTATGTAGCGGGAGAACTGAAGGACTTTCAGATGACAAGAATAGAAATACCGTGTTGCAGTTGTGTGCTTGTCACAGAGACCTTGACCTTTTGACTTCCAAAATCGTAAAAAAAAGAAAAAAACAGTTTTCAATTATTTTGACTGATGTTGCATTTACGATATGAGTCACAGTATCGGACCTAATCCTAATTCTTAGTCATCATTCGCATTCAACTGTAAACATTTCGTAATGACTGCTGGGATTTTTGAGGGATCTATCTGTATTTGTAGGCCGGGATAATCTCTGCAGTGCCACAACACTTCTTTTGGAATATAATTCTATTGCACTATATCCTATTGCGATTTCAAGGAAATTTAGATTAAACTGCCATTAGGATTGCAATTTCAAAATTGCTCAAGTCCAGTGTGGACTTTTGCACTCAGTTCCCTCAAGGTGTTCCTGAGGTATCACAATCACATTGGGTGACAGTGACCTTGACCTTTGACCACCCAAGTCTTTTCAGTTCACCCTTGTGTCTCCGTGGTCGTTCAAGCATGTACTGTAGTTAGGATGCTACCTGGAGATGTTCCAGGCCGAAGAGGAGGTTCTGGGGGGCAGAAAGGGGCAGCTGGAGGGATAATATCACCTCAGGATCCCCCAAAACAAATCTGGAAGCTGCTCACATGAATGCAGCCCTCATAAAGATCCAATATTGCTAAAATACAGCGTAACAAGCTGATGCATTCAAGTTTTAACGGTAAAGTTCAGTTAAATCCAGATCCTTGTATTGTATGTGTTATAAGTAAAAGCAATTTGTCAAAATGTTGGCATGATGACAAAATCACTACCAGGCATTACAATCCTCCTCTGCTGAAGCATGACAACAGATCAATGCTCTTTAAAGGGCTTGAACTGAGCCCTCACACTCGTGCTGACGTGCACACACGTAGACAGACAGTATCTTTGCAGGCTAGTTGGAAAAAGTCAATCATAAACAGTACATTCACGTAATTTCCCCAAATATTCGTCTCACCGTCAAAGGCCTTGTACTGTCCAGTGAGCAAACCCTGTAAGGATCGTCCAGAGTCTTTTAGGAGTCCCTCGATCTCCCTGCGGCTCATCATGGTCAGGTTGTCTTCCATGTCACTGGTGCAGCAGGTGTAACCCTGGGGACAGATGCGTAGGTGCTCCCCTAGAAGGAGGACATGTGGAAGATACAGGAAAGAGGGAGGAGAAGGAGGAAAAAAAAAAGAAAAATGTGGCGTTAGTGAAACAGGTTCTGTCATTCAAGTCAGCACTCGAGTAGAAAACTGAGATGAATAGTTCTTTGCTGCTGTATAAAATGCTCAAGAGTGAACATGACAGACTGAAGTGACTGCAGTGATTGTTTTTATTGCCTTCAGTCTGTTGGCAGTCAAGGAGGCACGGCTGCATGGGTTTGCGCGTCTGATTACCTGGCAATAGGAGCACTCGCACGCATGCACACACACAGACACACAGACACACAGACACACAGACACAACTTAATACCTTATGAAAGAATCTGAACAAAGCCTGTCGAAGATGGTAAAACCTGCAGTCGAGCTGAATTCAGAGCTAAATGTTAAAGATGGAGGCTCAGCCGTCTACATCGACACAACGAGGCCCAAGGCTAACGACATCCACGTAGGTGGCACCTGTCTGCAAGTGACGCAAGGCTTTGACTTGCCTTGAAAGTGTGTACCTCTCTTCAACTCTGATTTCAAAATACAAGCATACACACTCACAAGCTGCACTGTATGAGACATACACGCTCAGATAAAAGCAACATTTAACTGAGCTACAGATCTAATTGAGGCGTTTTGCATTAGTCGAGGAAAAAATATACATTTGACTGGATTCAAATGAAAAGACAACAAGATCAAAATTGGAATTTGGCCTGAAAAGTCACCTGTGCACGTTTTTTTTTTTTAAATTCAATTCAAAGTTGAGGATAAATATTCTAATCTACAGCACACTCAGACACAGCCAGGACACTGAAAGAGGCAGGCGCAGACAAGAGAACGAAGACTGTGATCCCCATCTGATCTGAGACTGTGGCTGATAGAAAACGCAAGGCTAATATAAATAAACACACTTTGTTACCGTACTTGGATATATAAAAGAAAAAATCAGGTGCCTGTACTTAACTTGACTATTTATTTGTCTGACAGTTTTTTTTACTTTTACTCCCTACATTTAACCACAAATATATTTACTTTCCAATTATTTAAAAACTGGCTCGTCACTTTTAGCTCTGACGCACGTAAAAGCCTCAAGAGAAAAAGACAAGAATTTTGTTTAAGGAGTTAGATAATTTGTTCACTCTCCAACACAGGTGACAGGAATGTATGAAAACACTGGTTGCTACTTGTCAGAACTTATTAAAGAAGGAGAAGCGAACATGAAAGAAGTGTGAAGAAGATATCCGCCATATTGTCACGCGAAATAGAACAAAGATGGGAAAGGAGGAATTGTAGCATCGACATGAAAAACACTCAGTACTCTACTTTTAAGAGTCTGTACTTCTACACTTCAGTACGGTTGAATCTACTTTTAACCTTCTTTTTTTATTCATTCTAGTACCTGTACTTCTACTTGAGTGAGTAATGATTGTGTACTTTTCCCCCCTCTGCTTCCGTCCAACATATTCATTGGTCACCATAGAGAAAGCACACTTGTCGCTCCACAACAATCCACCATTTTGTGTTAATGTTCATTTACTATTTACAAAGAATGCTTTTTAAAAAAAATACACAGTGCCCTCACTCATGGACCTTGCTATTGTTTTCCAGCGCAACTGCTCGTCTATAAAGCATTCCTCTTAACTAACGCTCACACACACACGCGCACACACACACACACACACACACACACACACTCCAACTTATGCACACAAACAGACATTAAAGTGACTACATCTGACTTATTCTGGATGTATTTAAATAATAACCCTTTGGACTAAATTTGTCATTTCTGTATGATTTCAAAAATGAACTCAAAGTCACAGCAACGATACGTTTACTCCACAGGCACTAAATGAATATTTCTAAACTACCGCCAAGTGTTTTATGTATTTTGATACATAATTGAGAAGATTGAGGGCTAGAACTGTAAAAATTGTAGTATATGCCACTTAAATAAGGAATTTAAGTGGTGTAAGCAGTGAGTCATCATTAGACTGCCAAAAAAACCCAAATTAAAGCCATATTGCTTTTTATGTACATCGAATACAAAGTCTAAAAAAAACTTCTAATGGTACATTTTATGCATATATCCAGTAAAAAGCATTCGTATGTACACTTGAATATTGTTACAATCCCTGTATTCTTTCATCATACACACATACACACACACACACACACACACACACACACACACACACAAAGAAATCATGATTTATCTACTTGAGAAAGTGACTGGGATCTTCAGCTGTAAATGAATCGCTAGAAAAATGTTTCATTTCACTCAGTATTGATAATAACTGGTATTTTCTAGGACCGATCTCTATTAAAAATCTGCAAAGAAAAAGCACACCGATGGTACTTTGAATGTTAACGAGAAAGTAAATCAAAACGAGTTGCATCTTCCAAAGGGTGGACGGCAGAAATGGCATCTAGGTACTAGAACTTCACAACAAATGCAGTCACTTATAACTGCAATACTGAACAGATAACCTGACCTTTTTTGTTTTTTCATCAATACTTCCTCACTGTCTGCACTCATTTCCTCACCTGACACTGTCCCTGTTGTTGTGTCACATGTCCGCGGAGCGCCACGTCAATGCACCCATTAACCCTCGTCCATTCTCAGGGGATGTGGGGGGGGGGGGGGGTGTCCTCCCTGCCTCAGGGAGGGAGAAGACCAGCAAGCTAACTTAAGATTTTGTGTGGTGGTTTGCCTTTTGAAATGAGTGACAGTATTGAACACTCTATTATTGCTACTGATGAAGGTTGTCTCATCATTTTCCCGGCCCGACCCGCCTCACGCTGTCATCAGCACGCACCTGTGGAAAGATTCATTCACTGGCAA
Organism: Aulostomus chinensis; assembly: GCF_037954235.1. Lineage (NCBI taxonomy): Eukaryota > Metazoa > Chordata > Actinopteri > Syngnathiformes > Aulostomidae > Aulostomus > Aulostomus chinensis. The sequence continues at coordinate 17,380,550 of NC_141324.1, forward strand.
GTCTCCAGCATCGATCCATCATGCCATCCTTCTTAAAGCTATCGATTACAAACAGCATTTCACCTTCTTTGACTGTGGTTGCTGCCTGAGTTAATCGCTGTCTCGCCTACACCCCCCCCCCCACACACACACACACCATATCGTCTGCAATCTCATTTTCTAGTCTCGATGTGTACTCATGCACTTCCCTGATTACGTGTCAACCAAGTTACTGTAACTGCTCTTTTAAAGTGCCTCGTCCAGGCCAACTTTAAAGTGGAGCAATTAAAAGCCATTTTCCTCTTCGAACACATACACACAAACACACACACACACACACACACACACACACACACACACACACACACACACACACCACACAAAACACAGAACACATGCCGCCCCGCCTGGATAAGAAGGTGACATTGAGCATCTCTCTGCACCTTCTCAGTGGTTATTGTGTGACTCATACCCACTGGTTGGAGAGTTTAGGACTTAGAGGAGGGTGTGTTTGTGTGTGTGTGTTGCTCATGTCAGTGAGAGGGAAAATAAATTGAGTGGGAAGGTTAAGCAGTGGAGAAGAAAAGGAGGAGGACTGAGAAGAAAACAGTGGGAGGAAGTGGAGTGATTGATGGAGGAATGATATACATTACTATGAGAGGTCAGCTGCAATCTGTCACCCTCCGAGACGGCCATTTAAATGCCTGGGAGTGTGTGTGTGTTTGTGTGTGTGCGTTTATGTGCATGTGTATATTATGGGCCGGTGTCAAAACTGCCTGTCGTTTGAAGGGCATCTATACAAAAAACAAGAATACTCAGGAGCACAATTCACTCCCAAACACAGGATGTGTGAGGCATCCAGACGCAGCCAGGCAGCAACACACTCTTATAGGGTCTGCACTTTTCCATACAGGACACAACCTGATAGTTTAGCAGTGTGACATGCTAAATCTGCAGGTTTAAATACACAAACACACACACAGGCACAAAAGCACAGATGCACGAAAAGGTCACCTGTAACGGAGCATTACGTTTCCGGTTGGCTAAACTAATAGCAGGATAATGTTACAGAGCACCCATCAGCTGTGCATGCGTGCGCGCACTTGTGTGTGTGTGTGTGTGTGTGTGTGTGTGTGTTTGTAAATGCGTGTCAGAGCAACAGCGAGGCACTTAAACAAAGTGTAGTGGAAGTGTATTCTTAACAAGTAGACATGGTTCTTGTACTTTTATATGTTTTCATTCTCTCTCCCTTCTCTGACTCTCCCTCTCTGTCTCTCTCCTACACTGACACACACTCACACACCCACACACTCTCTGTGTTAGCCAGAGGATACTAGAGTGATCAGCGGAGGAGGACAGCTCAATTTGAAGAGGAGCAATGCTAGCAGGAGCCTCTGATGAAAGTGCCACATCAAGAGAGAGCATCAGAGGAAACAAATATGGTTTTATCTGAAATGGAAACGATGAATCAGCATCGAGTCAAATATGAGCTGATACTTCCAGAGAGATATCCACATATGAAAAATCCTGTTTAGTCATGGTTTTATATGGTTAAAAGGTTACTGAACTGCAAGAATACTTTTAGTACTGCATTAATAATTATCAATACGACTACTCTGATCAATGATTCCCAGCTGGAAATGTTCTTAAGAGCCCCGAGAGATAAAGAAGTGAGTCAAATCAATGTTCCAACAGTTAAATCGCCACTTTAAGGGTATGAATTATTACATTTAACAAAGTTGATGGTGATTTCATGGAATGCACCCTGGGGTGGCCTCTCCCAGAGTGCTGAAATGATGAACATGTTGGGCGGAGTGTTAATAGGTCTGATTTCTCACGGGCTGGTGATGAGTTTAACAATCATCGTGTCACGCAAGAAACTATGGAAAACGATCAAGCGCCCATCCAGTAGACACTTTCTATCCAATGAAGGAAGAGGGTTTTGAGGCTACTTGGGTTTCTTCACCTCCACACAGGAGACAGCTGTGGGTCGGATGTATTATATTTTGGGGTTATCTGCTGATGTCTCATTAACACCATGAGTTACACCTTGAGAGGAATTCTTTCAAGAAGAAGTAAAACGTTGTTCGGCTCGAGAGTGAAGCGGACAGGTTGAGGTTATTATAGCTTTGGGAATTTCAGATTAAAATACAGAATACAAATGTGAGGGTAAAATGAGCCATTATCATCAACAACGAGCAGAAACAGCTTATTTTTTCCCGTCTTCAACAGCTGTTAAAGAACTACAACTGTTAATTAATGGTTTACTAAGTATTTACAACAGAAGAATTATCACACTTTCAACCTTTTGTTAATCCTTTATAAGGAGAGTCTAATTATGAAGTGGTAACAATCCAAAATAATGACGGGTGGAGGTTGTTGTGGTGTTGATGGCTCATCCTCGTTCCCTGAGAGCACTGTGAGGTCACTGTGAGGTCACGAGTTGACTAGTGACTATGTATGAGATGATCTTGAACACTCATTTGTGCTCACTGCCCTGGTGCATTTTAAGATTTCTCCGCCTATAAAAAAAACAAACTGTTTAAGTCTTAAATTCAAGTGCCAGAAAAACAACCTATATTGACATTAATGTATCAGACCCATTTAGAGGAGAGTATAAATCAGATGACGTCAAATAGCGAGGAAGTGTGTGTGTGTGTAAGGGTGCAGGATGGGTCAAACAAACACTAGTCGTTGCTGGGAGAGACTCGGGACGGAATCTAAATTATCGCTAATAAATCACCACCACTGTTTGGATGTTGCAGTTCATCTCCATGAGTCAAGACTGTTTAAAAAGCAACAATAGTCCATTAACTTGAACAAAAGTGTGTATCTGAACGTAAAATGTGATCGCGGTGAGGTGTTTATCAGATCTTAAACAGAGCATCAGTACAAAAAAAAAAAGGAAGAAAATCACAGCCTCGGTCATTTGGCTCACAGGATGTGCGTTTTCTGTACTTAGTGCATGACGATGTTTTCATTCCATATCATCCCCCTCAATACATGAGAGATTTACTCTTGCATTAACCAATTTCCAGCCTGCCCTCACCATTTCCTGTCTTTATTGTTCTTAAATTTTTCCTGCAGTCTGAACAAACTTTCACGGAATGCGAGATGTAGACGGGAAGAAAATGCTGGTAACAAAAATAATATCAGGTCCTGCAAGAGGAGGTTAATTACACAATCTAGCTAAACTTGATTGCACGCAGTTGAAACCAGACCGCACACATAGAAATCTGCTCCAAATTAAATGATGTATTCAAATGTATTCAAATTTGACACAAGCCGGTGCTCTACATTTATCAACCACCTTTTGTGAGGCCAATCAGTACAGAGGTAGCAAGCTAATCTGACCTCTCTGGAAATTGCTAACTTGCATGAAACCCACCCAACTGGTCCATATATACAGAATATATGTGTCTGTGTGTGTGTGTGTGTGTGTGTGTGTGTGTGTGTGTGTGTGTGGGTGGGTGGGTGGGTGGGTTGGGAAAATTAAGGTTCATTTTCATTTTAATCCCATAGCGTTTCTTTATCACTTTCTTTTTTTTTTCTTTTTTTTTTTTTTGACGGACACGGCTGCTAAATGGTGAACAAATCCCTAACCATTAGCTTATCGCTGTTCACCAGGGAGGAAGGCTCCTATTAAATAGCAATCAGGGAATGCAGAATTAGCTTGAGCTCACTGTGATAAAGCATGGGAGAGAATGGCAAGCAGAGAAGCTTTTTTGGAGATGGTGGGAAAGACAGAGGGAAGCAGGGCAACAGGAAATTAAGGATGACTCAAAGCCAAAATTTCGCCCTCGTTTGTCTGGCGGTCTGTGAACGATGCAGAAAAACCCACAGCGTTGGTCTGGTCGAGGTGTGTCACCACAGCGTTTCACAGGGTTTGCTGCTTCATCAGCACCACAATGACATGACCGTTGTTGTGGATTGTTTGTCCCATCCCAGGCGATTTTACCTCTTTTAGTGAAAACTATGGAGGCCTGATTTAAAGTGTGTTAGCCTGCACAGGTGGTCGCACTGGCACTTCATTCTCAGCTGCTCTACGTCGGGCATGCGTTGGATACGGATGATGAGGGCGGTTTGGGGAATTTCAGAAATGAGACTGGTGCTCTTCTTCTAGGATCAGGATCACCGTCCCTGATGAATGGCTCCATCACCGCCTAAATATCCTCTTTGCCTCACTCTCAACCTTCTTTGTTTTTGTCTGCTGCCTCTTACAGCCAGCAGCAGCCGCACACACCACGGTGGCAGAAAGTCCCGCACAGGACTCTGGGAACTGCAGTTCATGCTACACTGACCTGAGTCCCATCTTCAAAACCAGCACAGCCTCATCATTGAGAGTAATGAGGTAAATCTTTCACTTTCATTCCTAACTTTTATCATCAGTGTAGTTATGTTGAAACTCTCAACATCATACCGACTTGTCATCGTTCCTTGAACTAACACTGAGCTCGTCCTTTCTCCTCTGTGTCGCCCCCTGCAGGCCATCCCTCTGCAGCTCCTCCCAAGCCTCTGTTCTTGACTGACCCCGGCAAGGACATGGTGAGCCTACTGGTCCTGCACTAAGCCAAGTCTCATTTGCTAACGTTGCCTTTTGACTGCTACACTTTCTGAATCAGAGCACCTAACGTAAGGCCTCTGAAGTTGTGGCTGATGGCCATCTGCTCAATTTGTCAGTAGGATGTCCTTTCTGATCCCAGTCACCTAAGCAGTGGCTAACTAGGATATTGTTTCAAACTTCCAGGATCAGCGCTTCCTCTCTGTGCTAGCGGGACATTGCTATGGTCCACCGCTTTTATGCTCTTGTTGTGTTTTGGGGGGCTTGTTTACTTCCTGCTTTTGTTACGTGTGCAGAAATCAGATCCCTCCATGGCCAAACCAAATAAGGTATCCTTCATTCCAGAGTCAATGAAATTAATATGCGAGTCATCCTGACAGTAATGTTTTTTGTTTTTTTGAGTCAAAACTTTTTTTTGTTCCACGTTGACACACGTTGAAAAATTTGGTTTCAACATTGTTCAGGTTGTCGTTGCATAAACCAGATCAGGTTCCTGTGAGCTTCTCCTGGGTAGTCGGCGCCTCTCCTTCACATTTCGGATTGGTTATTTGTTTCCTTCGGTTCCATCATTTCCAACATGCAGCTCATGCCGACCGGAGACTCAGAAATGCCCGGGAGTGTCTGGAAAATGTTTGTCTAACTAAGTTAAGCGTAAGCATTCGTCACTGTAATTACTGTGAGCTGCTCTCCATCACTTCTTCATCTATCGAGGTATTGCGACGTTCCTGGATATTATCTCCAGGTGCAGGTTACACTGTCACCTGATGTGAACCCTGGTAGCTGACGACGCCTGGTCTTGTTCACAGCAAAGCCCTGATCGGGGTGAGTGCGGCCAGCGTCTGGTAAACTGAGCCGACTCTAATAATTTCACTTTCTCTCTGCCTCAATAACTCTTTTGTTTGAGCTTGTTTTTTTCCAACGAATGCAATACTTGTTGTTGACAAGTACAGGCGCTGCATTCGTTATAGGAGGTCATGCATGAAATTTAATGCCACAGGTGTACTGATGTCATATCCTAACACCTTATTTATCACTAGAATAGTATTTATAGATATAGATACATAGAAACAGCACAAAACTTATTATTAAAAAATACTACTGAAGTAGCAGAGCTGCGAGCACGTAGGACATTTAGGATGCATGACATGAGAGCAGTTGGTACATTTCAACTGTTGTCTTCTGCAGCTTATTTAACAATGTATATTATGTGTGTTTGCAGCCATGCATGTGTGTACACATGCTGTGAGAGATTAGCAGCCTAATCCAGTCATTAGTGAGAGTGTGTGTGTCCATAGTGAGGTTGATTATTGGCAGTGGCAAGGGAAATGCACGCGCACACAGACACACACACACACACACACACATGAACACACACTCCGCTGAACGGTGGATTAGTGTTAAACAGTAGGAAAACAACAACTGAATACAATGGCATTTCTGATCTACAGACTTTAAACGCCTGAAAACGTCTTATTTCACACACCAACCAGACGATTAGCTACCAGCCTGCACGTCTGCTAGCGTCCTCACAGGATGACCCAGCCTAGCAGGAGTCATGTAAATAGCATTCTAGCAGCAGCCGCAGTGGCAGACATACAACTTATTAATAACACCTCAGAGGCCAGACCATATATTTCTCTGGTATATATAAAAATCCATCATATTACATTGACTGAGACTGTGATTTGATTCACAGTTTTAGAAAGCATTATTATTATGCTATTAGTCACGTTTACGATAAATGATGGCACTGTAGCAAAACCAAAGATATTTTTCTGATATTTCCAAATGTTGCAGCTCCTGCGGTTCAGATATTTTTTTATTATATTTTCATTCGATTTTAATAATTTATAGCATCGTTGACGATTACACAATGGACCACAATGTATTATTCAAAAAAAAAAAAAAAAAGAAAGAGCGAAGACAAAGAAGAAAGAGGGGTGACGACAAAAGAGAAAAAACAGAATACAACTGCAGCGAGCACGCGTACAAGCACGATATGTAAATGTGCTTTTGATCAGATGTGGATGGAGTTTTCAGCCCTACTGACCTGCTTCACGTAGTTACTACTGTAACCAAAGACCTCCTCCAACAGCCAGGAATAGACCTGACACTGATTCAACTGTCACACTTCACCAGAGCTCACTGGCCTCTGCTCACTCTCCCTTTTAAAGGTTGGACAAAGTTTTATTAATTATCTGTGACACAGTGAGAGGAATCAAGCGGAGCTGCACGGGGTAGAAACAGACGGACAGAACGGCCGTGACGGCAGGAGAGGACAAGACAGAAGACGTCTCCTTCAGCAGAATAAATACACATCCTGCTGATTGATGTTGACCGTTACCTCTCTCTCTCTCTCTCTCTCTCTCTCTCTCTCTCCCACACCGATCCCATTCCCGCTCACTCCTACAGAGATTCCGATCAACCGCCTTGTGAGCTTAGATCATATTTATACATCATACATCATCCCACTGAGAAACATATTTGAGTATAAGCCTTATTACACGCCTTTCCCAAAAAGTTAAAAGATCCAGCTTCAACATGAGGCAGTGGGAAGTCAAAGCAAATAAAAAAAACCCGAAAACATTATGAATCATGTCCCTGTTTCTCTGATAGTTTATGTCATCTCCCGTAGCAACACATGTAAACCAGATGCTGGATCATGCCGTTGAAGTGCAACAGTGTCACTGTGGCCAGAGAAATAGATTAGGAACAGTGACTTCTAATGTTACAAAGGTGAAACCTAATTTATGTTCCAACACAGCAACAAGGGAGGGTGGATGCGGGTTGGGGAGCACATTTAAGTGGAAGATGATCGCATGAATGTTGAAGCCCAGTAGCCTGCAACATTTTAGGGATCCAAGTCCTGCTGAGGGGGCTGTGATTCATAAGGAACAGAACCTGTTACAAAAGTTTGGTTTTCTTAATCAAGTTTGACACGTTTATATTTGCCCTGTTCCACCTTGCTTTGTTCATCCGTGTTGTTTTCTCCCTCTCTCTCTAACACACACACACACACACGCACACACACACACACACACACACACACACACACACACACACACACACACACACACACACACACACACACACACACACACACACAGACAAACATCACCTAAAGAGGGCGTGAGTACGAGCATAAAATACTGGTCCAACATATCAGCTCATCACAGTGCTGTCAAACGAGCTGATGAGGTGTTGTAGCTTTCCACCCACTCACCCAACACGCCTCTCCTTTTTTTTTTTTTAATCCATTCCACCATTTTTTCCACTTTGCATGTTGACTTGTAAGTCGAACTGACCTATTTACTAACTAGAACAACACATTAGACAAACACACACGCTGTCCTAGATACTCTCTACAACCCGTCTCCTTCAGGTTACAGACGTGTCTTGACTTGAGCTCCGCTATGTGCTAGCTTACTGAAGCCTTGTGTGTGTGTGTGTGTGTGTGTGTGTGTGTGTGTGTGTGTGTGCGCGCGCGCGTTCAAAGTCAGATGGCGAGTGTAAAAAGTCATCTTGTCCATGTGTATCACAACTATATATATATATATTTTTGACAAGCTGTATCACAGACCATCTCAAAGTAAAAGAGTGGCTGTTGAGACTTGACCTCCTTTCTCTGCCTGCAGGAATGTGTTGTTTAGGAGTGTGTGTTTGTGTCTGTGTGTGTCTGTGTGTCTGCGTGGGATTTTTTTTTCTTCACAATGACGATCTACACTAGCAAAGATCTTTGACAGGAAGTGTCAACAGCTGACACACGTCCTGTCACATGGTGCAGATGGGAGAAAATGATGCGTCTGTCTTTCTGTAACTGTGTGAAATGAAATGTGGAATATTCAGTAAAAGTCTTGTAGACGAGGGAGAGCGACGGAGGAATAGCAGATGTCACGTCACGCAAAGACATCCTCTGACTTCAAGAATTCGTGGAAGGAAGTCGTTTTAAGAATTTACCCTCAGATTTCTGACACAGGAACTTTCTTGCATCTTCTGAAATAAAATCTCGGTGGCAACATTTTGACTGAAGGATTTAGATAAAACCATTATCCAATGAGAATATTCTCGGACAGTGCTCTCATGTTGAAGCCCACTAATAATTTTAGCAGCATTAATTATGTATGACTGGAACCAAGCAACTGAAATGAAAACTTTAAATAAAATGTTTGTTTTTCATTTAGTCCAAATTGTGTTGTTGACTTTGGAACTAGACAAGATTAGTATCCGGTTTAGAGTCTGAGACAGCAAATCTGCCTGATCTTGCAAAATGACAGCAGCTTTACAGTTTAATGATATTGACATGAATCCAAGAATGGAGAAACTCACTGTTGCTTAAAGACTGAATATTGTCATCCAGCTCCACTTTTTGTTCCATCAATCACAATCCGAGCAGCAGCAGCAGGAAAATCAAGAGACCAAAACACAATATCAGAATGAACGAGTGATTCTGGTGACTCAGCCTTCGGCGGCTGAAAAATCTGAACGGGCGGAAACAGAAGTGGGGAGTCATGTTTGCTTCGATTTGCCAGACGGTCAGACAAAACAACGTTGCTCCATTATCTCCACATCTGTGCCCGCTGTTAACAACTTCATGACATGTAAAAGTTACGCTTACTTTGCTGCCACCCAGTGGCCAAAAAAAGATGAATTAATGCAGCTGTAAGACGCTTTTTATACTTACCAAGTTTTTCTTACTCATAAATGAGGTGTAGTTTTATGTCAGAGAGGTCTTTCAAGCCGAAATTCTAAATTCCTTTAGAGCAACAGGCGGATGGTCGACATGAAGACAAATCAAATTCATATAAAAAAGTTATAAGGCCAGACTCCTAGGAACAAGAGAAAAACTTGTTTTCACAATGTTTTGTGAACGCTGCATCACGTATAGCGTCTTACTCCTGGTGCATTATTCACTGTTTTAACGTCAAACGTAGGAAGAATTTCTGGAAGGTTTCTGAGTACAAAAACTAGGTAATATTTGTATAAAAAAAAAGAGAGAGGAAGATATTGTTCTGTCTTGCTCTTGTACTTGTGTGCGAGTTGTCTCCTGATGGTGAGAGAGAGAGAGAGAGAGAGAGAGAGAGAGAGAGAGAGAGAGAGAGAGAGCAGGCAAACATAGCCGCTTCCTCTGCCACTGCTCGAAGGTGTAGAGGCTGATAGATAGAAGCTGACCCGCCGTTGTCAGGGTCTGTCAAAGCAACGAGAGCTAGAACACATTCAGTCAGGATCGAGTAGCGGCGAAGGCAACATAGACAGATGTATGGAAGGAGAGAAAAAAATAGAAAGGGTCGTGCTTATAAAAGCCGGGGAGACAAAAAAAAGAAGATTTTCATAAAGAAACCAAGGATAGAAGAATATCTGAAATGTCATTCAAAAATCCCATTTAAAAGTGTCTTTCAACTAACTGTTCTTCAACTTGGACTGATTGGCCTCCGTGAAATAATGACGCACGTACACCCAGAGGGACGTCTCAAGGTTTCTGCTTTGATTTTAATGAAGAGCATCCAAAAGACACAGAACTGATGCTTCAAATTTCCTCTCCTAAAAAGGACTCAATCAGCTGCATATCGACAGCTTATTACCCTTCAGTCTTCATCTGGGGCTCAGCTCTCTGTTAGCATCCTCGCAGCACGCCGCCTTAGACTCTCACGACACAACTTACAGCTGCGGTCGCTGCTGAATACTCACGGATAGTCACATAAGATACCGTTTTGAAATGTTTTAAGTAATTACATGTGAAATAAAAGAGAACAAATAATACCAGAATACACAGACGAGCAAATGTTACAGTTTTTATCGTCTTCTTTATTGAGAATGATAATATATATGTGATTGATGGGCTTTTCCAAATGCCAAATTTATAATGTTTACATGTGCTTTAAGCATATGAACAAAATGCGATTAGCATGCAAACTTTGAGCTCATGCGTGTCGTCAGTTTCTGCAGAGGAAGAACGTACACACTGTTCTCTCACTCCTTCATCAGAGAAAAACGTGAATCTGTTTTAAGTCCAACACAAAAGGCACATATGGCAGAAGTGTTGAGTGTAATTGAATAATTTGATCTGGCTCTTTTCTCTCTACTGTCACTTGCACAAAAACCTTGACACGCACACACGCACACACACACACACACCCTTGTACTTATATCTCTGTGAGGACTTTCATTGACGTTATACATTCCCTAGCCCCTCAAACCTAACCATCTGAACTGACTGCTTGACCCCAACCTTGACCCTAAACCTAACCTGAACCTGAGTCTAACCTCGACCCTAAAATCTTCTCTTGACCTTCAAACGGTGAGGACTGGCTAAAATGTCCTCACTTTCCAAAAATGTCCTCACTATGTTGGTTAAATATGAATTCTAGTCCTCAATATGTAGCAAGTACAAGCGCACACACACACACACACACACCAGTCACGGATGTGAGAGTGAAAAACATGCACCTGGCCACTCCCATCTAGCAGTTTTCCACCTGATCTATATTCAAATCACAATAATGAGTCAGGTTGTTTTAGCGCAGAGTTTCCTTCTTCTTTGCCCCCCCCCCACACACACACACACACACCTCTCTTTCCTTTGCCTCTGGCTGGGAATCTGGGCTCCTACAGAGCAGATCCACACTTGCCCAGACCCTCAAACCCTGGCATCTTTTATTTATAGCCCAGAGTAGGAGATAATCTTCACCTTGGGGGGATTTCTCTGATTAAATTATGTGCTTTGTCTATATTTAAGGGACTGTACATCAAGATAAATGGTGTTATCATGTGTAATTTGGTGGCATTACTGTTTTGATGGGATTTAAATGTTATAACGGAGCCACGAGAGAGGATTCTTCCATATATGTTTGAGCATTTTGATGACATTAACAACAGCCTCACTTAAATCACTGAATCAAAAGGCGATGCTGTGTATTAAGTCTGTGTGTGTGTGTGTACATACCAAATAACTGACAATCAGACACATTATGAAAAAGAGCTTCAAAGATCAATCTCATCACCAGTGAGTCATATTAAATACTGATCGTAAAAAGGGCTTGACATGGGAACTAGCGTTGTACAAGGAAAGCGCTGTCTTCATGATGTTGTGTATGGTGTGTGTGTGTGTGTGTGTGTGTGTGTGTGTGTGTGTGTGTGTGTGTGTGTGTGTGTGTGTGTGTGTGTGTGTGTGTGTTTGCTGTTCATGCCAAGCTGCCTATTTTGAAGTCAGGTCAGGACAGGCCAGCACTTCAGGCCTCTCTTAGTCACTGTGAGTCAGTAAAATGTCTTGACAACAGACAGACAGACACGGTGATACTGACAGCCAGGCAGCGAGACTGAAAGGCAAACAAACAAAAACATGGAAATCACATGGGGAATGTAGAGGACAACAGAATGGAGGTTATTTTTCTGGATAGGAAGGAAGCCAAACAACAAATTAAAAAGGATGGTGAAGATATCAGCGCACACACACTCACGCACACGCACACACGAACCATTAGAAAGCAACAAAGATAAAGATGCCGGAGTTCCCCTCGTCTCTGACCAGCCTGTTCAGAAGAGGTTACCTCACACACACACACACACACACACACACACACACACACACACACACACACACACACACACACACACACACACACACACACACACACACCAGTGGCTCATTTCAGAAGCCACTGAAGCATTGTCCGATGTAGGCCACCATCTATGATGTCACACGCATCTCCTGTGTGATGCAGAGCAGTGTGGGCCTTGAAAACTGACCACAGATAATGACCAGAGACCCACAAACACCAGCTGCTCCTGTGCTTACTGGTAGAAAAAACAAAACAAAAAACAAGGCATTGTGGGAGGCTGAGTCATCTGATTCCTGGATGTTCCATTTTTTTTAGTTTTAGAACATTATAACAAACTAGGCTTCAAATTTGTTTGCATCACTTTTAGCAAACGTCTGATTCTTTTTGTCTTCTCTAATCCATCAGACACAGAGGTCGAATATCAACAAGCTAATTAAAAGGTATGATCCTGCTTCATATAAGGCGGGGCCAATTAATGTTCATACATCCTCCAGATTGTTGCGCACGACAGGCCCTAAAAATTCAGTTCATGCATTCTGACACCACAGGAGATTCGTCTCTAGGCGTGTGGCCGTGTAGAAATCCAACAGCAGTTCTTGACATGTTCATTTTTATATGAGTAAATACGACAACATCCCAGGACATTTTCATGGATTTCACCACCAGCGTGATTGTTACGCAGACATTGGCGCCCCAGCCAAAACGGCCACTGCCACGTTTCCTTCGTCTGCAGGACGCCGCCATGCCTTGTGGTTTCTGTTTGTGTTTCTTTTGTTTGGTTGACCTATTTGTGTCCCGTCATCCTTGAAAAACACCCTCAATACAACAGTGTAAACCTTGATTGCTGGAAAAATACTTTCTTTAGGGCAAACAAAGGAAGCATTTGACTGGACCAAACAATAAAAGGCCTTCCTCGCAATTTGGACTGGACCTCCTGATCCTACTGAGTTTGTCATGGGTTAGTACTTGTTAGTGTGACGGTGAAAGGCTGACTGGTCACACAATGACCCCTTGGAGTACTGGAACAAACTGAATGATGCAACAACAAAACAAAACTGCTAATGTGCACAGATTATTTGAGGATGTATCTTCTGCAGGGTAATCTCAGGATTGCTCACATAGATCCGTGAGAACCACGGCAAATTATTCTGTAAGGGGATTTACCGCGGATCCGGGGGAGTTTAGAAGTGACGAGCTGACGGGCAGAGGTCAGATTAGAATGTAACAATCAGCAAGAGGAAAAGCTACGCATTTGTAGCATTTGCGTAGCATTACACAGAAACATTAGCGGTTGGGAAGCAACGACTCCGACGGCAGACAACTCTTTAGGCCTTTAGAACTCAGAATCTTGGGAGCGGGGAACGTGGGAGCAGCACTCTTGAAACGCTCTGACAGGTAAATGTGCAAGATGTGTAAAGGAATGTTTGTGTCTCTGACTCAGTATGCCTCTGTCTAATCCCCCTTCAGTCCAGGCCTGACAGAGGGCTTTTCATAGGTTTGTCTCTGGAAAAAAAAAAAAAAAAAAAAACCCTGAATGCTTGTCAAATCTGCACTAGTGAACTTGGAAGTGGAGCAGTTATTTTGCTTGCTGCCGTTTTGTACTCCTTTCTGTCTTACTTCTCTCCTTCCTTCACTCTCGCTCGCTCGCTCTGCCATCAATGTTTTTTTTTCCTCAGTTATTCATGTGCTTGCTGACTTCAAAGTTGAAGAGCTGTTTTTCTGTCACTCTTCATGGTTTCTTGGTTTTCCGCACCAGCTCTACTTGCTCCCTCTCAGTTTCCTTCATCCGTCGCATTTTGTTAGATGTGTTTATGAGTTTTTCAAATATCAGATTTTCTCAAACAAGCTTGTGTTTTTCTTTTTTTTTTTCCTTTTCCGGATTCCATTCCAACTTCTTTCTGCTTCCTATAATTTGTTCCTCACTCTTGCTATCAATTGTCAAAACTTTCTCACCTGCCGTGTAACATCTAAGGAACTGCGTTGAGTCTACGGGGGGAACGTCTCTCAGAACATGGTGTTTCATCATTTGACGGAAAAAATGGTGCCTCACTGATGACTCCGATATACCGCAAATGGCTGGGCTTATTTTTGATTTCAACAAATGCAACCAATGTCAGCGCTTCTCCTCTATACGTTCCCTCTCTGGAGGCTCCCATTATGAAGAGCTGGCCGGTGCTAAAAGAGCTTGATGGTTATCCTCCCGGAGGAGGTGGAGGGGGGGCAAGCTGAGAGCAAGGCCACGGGAAGACGGATAGGGCACTGGCTTTTGCTGAAAGGGGGAGATGGTTATCACTACAACCAGGGAGGGAGAGGTTGAGTGTAGAGAATGAAACTGAGCATTTACAGACAGTAGAGAGTGAGAGTGACAGATAGAGGGAGAGAGAGAGAGAGAAAGAGAGAGAGAGAGAGAGAGAGAGAAAGAGAGAGAGAGAGCATCGTATCTGCCGTCAGTCAAAAACAAATACAAGCTGATGCTTCCTGCGTCAGCAGCATCACCGCACCAGCTGATGATACATTTACATAACAGGCACCCTCATTGTGATTTGAGTTCATTTGATCTATTTTTATATTTCAAAGGAAAATCTCCTCATGCTAAAAAGAAAAAGGCTCCCATCAGTCTTTTATATGCTAACATTTGCTTACTCGCCAATGCTCGCCACTCCAAGCTGCACTTCACCGTGGCACGGCAGATCTCAGAGCTTCCAGTTCGCTCCGCGGACTGTCACCTCCCATCTGCTTCCTCACCTAAACCCCTCTCCCTCCAAGCAGCTCCTCTTTCCACCACTCTTTATATTACTGAATCAATAGAGAGGAATGTAAACAGTAGAGCAATGGAGGCCCACTGTTTTCCAGGTGAAAGGGTTGCTGGGAGCGGCTTTGGTCCGCGATAAATCTGACAAGGTACGAACCTCGTGAACCTCTGTGGTCGGCTGGTTCAGGATTACAAGCTGTTCCCAAGCCACAACGATTCCCAGATTTAGATCATGAACTGAAAATCAAATCCCAAGACTTTGCATTTGACTATTCTTGTATTATTCCTTGATCATTTCATTGTTTCCTTTGAGATCAGAGGCAGTTACCGACACCAACAGTAGAAAAATACATTTCAGATGGAGCCAAAGTGCGTGATATCTGGTCCCACATCCTTGTTTTATCCCAAACTTTCTCTCTGTCTTAGTCCCATCGAGTGATTTGATTCTGTGTGCAGCTGCGCTATGACTCCCTTTGCCATAAAACTCACTGAAACTCAAGTTAATCTCATTCACCACCGTTTCTATAATCACTGTAACCCATTGTAGTTGTCCAGCAGGATACATTCCCAGCACCTGCACTTTCCCTCCTCTTCATCCAGCTGTGAGAAGGTGTTATAAATGCTCTGAAGGAGCTGGATAAATGGACCGAGGCCAGCACTCAGCTGACATCATGTAGCCTCTCCCGGCATCGCAACCACCTACAAAGCCCACCATTGTGTAGCCCGGCCTGTGCCCTCCACCCACGCCCCAGTCCCTGCAGCACTAGCATCAGTCAACGGACAAAAGAGCACTGTTAATTAACTTCAAATCTGTCAGCTACCGTTGAGCCATGCCAGAGCGGGACATGTTAGATCGTGACCCATTTGATCTTTGAGAGTAATTTTTCTTTTTTCTTTTTGCCTTAAAAGAGTAAAACGCAACTCAAAACGAGAGTAAGACCGCAAGTAGAGGTCTGGCACACTCACGCAATTGTGTCTGTACAACAGGTGTGTGTGTGTGTGTGTGTGTGTGTGTGTGTGTGTGTGTGTGTGTGTGTGTGTGTGTGCGTGCGCGTGCGCGCGTGTGTGTGAAAGGTCTAGAGGCAGTAAGCTTACATGTCCTGACTAGAGACTACCGTCTGTCAGCTTCTTTGTCTGAAGCTCGCTCGACAGAAAGAACATGCCAGACTGTTAACCCGCTTCAACCCGATCTAAAAAACTCACAGGTTAATTTGGAACTTATGTCAGTTTAAGGTACAGTCTTGGCGTTTAATAATAGAAGGGGACACACACTGAAGGTCTTTTGTTCTTCAAGATCTAAGTGCCCGCATTAAGTAGGCTGGTTCCTCCTGTCCGTTCTACTGTTCTTATTAGTAACCTTAATGTATAAGTAATACACTGTAAGTTATTTTTATGGCCACTGTCACTGGGGATGGAAATGTCATAAAAACAACCTTTTCTCCTAATTACCAGTGTCCTTGGCTTGGCTAATGCTAATCATCAGTGAGTTTAAAGTAGAAAAGGAGGGCAAACTTGGAGCTTGACTTGAACATCTTAGGCAGCTGTTCCAAAAACAAAAACAAAAAAACAAGTCAAACAGTCTCCAAATTTCTCTGGTAACAACCTGTGACACCTGCTGATTGACGGAACCAAGATTTTAGAGCGCAGAGTTGGAAACATACAGCAGTGAGGAGGAGGAGGAGGAGGACTTTTAATGGTGCGCAGGTGCCTGTTAGAGTAAGACGCTCCAAGAAAACAGGCCTGCTACGGGTCTGAGGATAGAACCTGATGCCTCAGATGGTTCTGTGAAATGGTTTGGAAAAAAAAGTGCTTTGGCAGGTGATTCAATCAAACGATCTCTCTGTCAGCCTCCATGACAAACTGATGCGGAGGCCAAAACCAGTCGGCAGAGCAGCAAAAATGTCTTCCTCCGCTGACAAAATCCTTCTCTGTTATTCTTTGCTCTTCTTTCAAGGAAACACTCTTTGTTTCTGAAGCTCTAGCAGCATCTAAACGAACATCTTCAGGAATCGCCATTGTTGTTTAAACCAGCTGCCTCGCAGGCTAACTTGCATGAATGCAAACACTTAGAAAGCAGATTCAGTTAAGCGTTAAATGTGAAATCTCTTAATTTACCCAGAATACACGGCAAACTCCATCCAAAAAGATGAATATGGGCTTTGAATCTGTCTCTATGAAAATTTAAAAAAAAAACAAAAAAAACGGGTTTTCATTTTACCTGCTGCCTTAAACCAGTAAAAGGAGAGAAGGGGAAAGGAAAGGACAGCTCGGGTGTTTCTTTAGCAGCAGAGCAGCGTTGCTTCAGAGAGGAGAGTGAACATCAAAGCCTGCTTTGGGCTAGAAATAGAGTGAGGCAGGAGAGGAGCCGCTGTTGCAGCAAGGAGTTACCGCCTATAGTTCCTGTCAAGAAGGAGGAAAAAAAAATCTAAGGTGAGGTGCAAGAGAAAAGGAAAGGAAGGCTGCGCCGAGGTCAAAGAGAAAGATCTTTTACTGAGGAGAGAGGAACATGTTCTGGTGTCTTATTAAAGCGGAGGTCTCCAGACGGCTCGATAGGTTCCCTTTACTGACTCCAATAATAACTACAGGGGTAGTCGCCAGTTAACTGCCGGGGCAGATGACTGTATTACCAAAACACCAAGACAGTGCTCCGCCGAGGCCTTTACAAGTGCTACAGGCTGTTTCAAGTACAAGGACAGACCTGCTCATAAAGGCTGCTATGTCATCCGCACACATACACAGTAACTACACACAGACCGCACAAACACCTCCAGCCACAATAAAAACCTTTAACCACGACGCATTCTGTTTTCCAAACAAAGCGGAGGGACGGTATAATTCTGAGAGGACGACGGAGCACCTTCTCAAGGTCGTGCACAGGCACATCACGCGACGCTGTTCGCCTCCTGCTTCCTCACCTGAGCATTTTCATCACAAGCTATGAGTGAAAATATGATTTCACTTCTCCATGGACTTTAAAGCAGATAAGGGGGTAGACACCCTCTCAAGCTACAGACAGGTTCAGGTGCCAGGAATAGATTTAGAGTGTGCCATTCCCCGGGAACTCAATTAGAGAGAGATAGGGAACTAATCCATAAGTAAACAGTGAATGATTGGAGAACACTCTCAGGATCCTGGACTTCTACTAGTTCAACTTGATATTTTTCTCCTCTGTCTTTTGCCACTTTAGCTCAGGATCAAGGCTATCTATTATTCATCTTTTTTTTTTTTTGTCCAGTGCTCTTTTGAAATTAAAAAATATGAATCTAGAGCAAGAGGAAAAATGGAAGTGAAAAATTTTATTTTTCTCTTTTTAGTTTTTGAATGAAAAATTCAACAGGTACACGCTGACAAAAGGTTCATTTTAAATACGAAACGTATTTATGTGCTGATTGCGTGCAGCTCTTCATTGAAAGAACCAGCAGATAACGCTCTTCATTTGGGCTGTGAGTGACAAAGACGTAAGCAACATGTTCGTCTAGACAGTCGATTAACGAACAAATCCATCCATTTTCTCTCCTCCACTGCTCTTTACATTTAAAATAACACAACATTCTGTCTGTTTCACTTAATTATGAAGCATTGTTGCATATTTGGACTGTAGACGGATCAAAACAACTGCTGTTCTCCGGGCAATTAGTGAAACACAATTGAGCAAAGAACACTTGCAGCTGAGGGACACACACACACGCACGCGCACACATGCGCACACACACACACACACACACACACACACACACACACACACACACACACACACACAAAAAGCTGAAGATTCAGTTCCACTTTGGTAACTTTGCTATTCAGACACATGGGATAAAATATTACTGCCTAAGACCCCCCCCCCCCCCCCCCTCACTCTCCACTCTGTTTCCCCCCCCCAAAAAATGGTGGACATTAACAAACCACTAAAGGCCAAAGACAGTCAGTAGAAATAAAATAATAATCACATAATGAAAGCGTTAGCATGCTCTATGGAAACGTGTATTTATAGCAGTGTAATGGTGCATTAGCCACTGTGTTCCCACGAGAGAAGAGGGCCTCGCTACAATGTGCAAATGGGTGATGTTGGCGATGGGGAGTTCAAACAGTTGCTCTCAGCTGCCTCTTCTAACAACTGCTGCATGTCATTTCGCCAGAGAAGAGCTGGCTGGCCACCACGCAGAATAGTGTTTCATGCCCGTTTGAGAGAAGAAAAGCTAGGGAGTAAAGAGTTAAGTGCTTTTAGAAATGGTAACAATATGGTGGAAGCTTGCAGGGGCCAAGAGGATATTGCTGCTCAGCAGTGAATGCACCTCATCAGAGGGGCTGGAGGGTTTCCTATCAAACTCAGACACGTCCTTGGAGGGATTGTCTGGGATACGTTTGGAATTTATGTACTAGAGTGAAGACGATAACTTCAGTGTGTGTGTCCTGTCGCATGTCTGTAAACACACATGTGCATACATGGCAGTGCACAAGTGCATCGTTCATATGGTCGCATCATGGAAAAGACCAACCTCCTGGTCCTAGATGAACTACTGCACTTGGCACAATCCTTCTTGGCTAACGTATTCACTTTCTGCATGACTTTTGGGCTTCTGCAGTGCCACAAGCAGTATACTACAGAAAAACACACACACACACACGCGCACACACACACACACACAGAAACACCCAGGAAGTAGCTGCAAGGTATAAATAAATAAAGCCAATACATCCTCTTGAGACCGAAAGTACAACTAAATGTCAGAAACTTCAAGGGCTGTGCTGCATGTTGCAGTGTCTTCATGTAAACTGACACGAGGTGAAAAGTGGCATAAGTCAGCAAAATATATGTTTAATTTACTTTAAAGTGTCATTTATCAATGTGCTTTCTCTTTGGTTTGAACACTGTTGCATGACAATGTATAACTCTGAGCCGCCCCCCCCCCCCCCCCCCCCCCCCCCCATGGCTGCTACTGTACAACAGTAAATGCCTCACAGGATGCGACTAGAATAAATGGATAAGGGTAGTGTGAACACCGTTGAGGCCAATAGCAAGGAGGCAGCCGGACAGTAATTGCTGTAATTGTCAACGATTGAAAGTGGACGGCACTTGAGCATGGATGGTGGATAAAAGAGGAAAGGTGGAGCAGAGGAAGGAAAAAAGGAGAGTTAAAGAGATTCATGCGAGGGGCTACTTTATTAGTCTGCGATAAAATTAACGATGCATCATCATCGTCGTCGTCCTCGTCATCTCCTGACAAGAAAGTTGACTCTTCGAGCCTGATGGGGAAAAAAGCAAAAAACACACACGCAAACACCTACTCGGTTAAATTTCTCTTTGTGTTCATCATGGCGGGGCACAGCAAATGAAATGATGTGAGCCGGGATTTCAGCGGCTGCTGGTTGATCATCTATGCTTTGAACCGTTGGTGAGGAAAATAATTGTGACATTACATCAATTTTATAATCTGGGTGCAGCGTTGTGAGGTAGTACATTCATGAAGTACAACAAATCCCTGCATGTTCTACGTTTGCATCGGCTATTTCTCATTTTCGATTGCGTTTTCTACCGAGAAGAAAAGGAATCTCTGACATTTACCTCGAGGTTCTCATTTCAGGGGTTTGTGCAGCTGTAACTAAAATTCACAAGGATACAGAAAAAGTCTTTATAACCTCTAAACAGACTATTTTACGCTGCATTTTCCCGCTCTGAATTAATCCCATAACAAAAAGCAGCATAAAAATACAACCTCTCATTCATTAAATTCATCTTGCTAACATGCTTTTTTTTAAAACAAGCGCTGGTTAAAGCAGATGCTATTTTCATTGAATTCACACAATGGGAGAACCATAATGTGTGACTGTATGCATGCGAGTGTGTGCCGCAGCACACTGCCGCTCACCAAAGGTCATTTCATTCTTCATCTCTGCCCCGACCCAGCTCACAGTGGAAAACCACAGACAATGATTCAAGTCCCCAGGACCCTGATGTCACAGCCCAGTCTGCCA
Source organism: Aulostomus chinensis (assembly GCF_037954235.1). Lineage (NCBI taxonomy): Eukaryota > Metazoa > Chordata > Actinopteri > Syngnathiformes > Aulostomidae > Aulostomus > Aulostomus chinensis. Next base: position 17,401,371 of record NC_141324.1, read on the forward strand.
GGCCTGACTGACCCGGCACACTGCAGGTACACATCTCCGCACGGCTGAATTTGAATCAGAGGAGCTCAGCAATGTCCCGGTGTTAGAATTACTCTCCTTCTTATCTACCCAGATTCACATTAATAACAATTTGCCTTCCAAAGCATAGAAGATAATTATCAAATCAGTTATATGAAACAAAGGGAAGGGAAGAAGCAATCTGTGATTTCAGGAGAAGGCTTTACTGGTGCGCACACACACACATGGTTGAGTTAAACCAGTCAGAGGAGAAGACAGGATCAGCTGTGTCCAAAGGGTAAGCATCTCAAATCAGCAGGGCAAGGGCCTAAGAAACACATCCAGCTGATTTCTATATAACAATTTGACAAATGGTGGCTTTGCGATGAGCGTGACAGCTGTGTTCAATCATTAAAACTAAGCCAAGATAGATGTGAGGAAAACAGAGAGCCTGAAAGAAGGTGAAGAAAAGTGGAGAGAGGAAGGGAAAAATAAGAAGATGGGATAGAAGAGTGACGAGAGGGGAGAAAAAAAAAACTGTCAATGCTAGACTCATATCTCAAACACTGAAAAATGGAGGGAGAGTTCATCCCAGTGAGCACGCAGCTCTCTTGACAAAACACCCCAATATAAAACATCAAAGCCTTGATGCTTCTTTCTGCGTCACCATCACACTGTGAACACGGGTACGTTTGCCAGAACCAAGATAGGAAAAGTAGGTTGTTGTTTCTCTTCAACAAACTACTTTACTCTTAACTAGAAGAAAATATTTTACCTCTCTCACCATTTCTATTATACAAATTCAAGAGGAAACCCACAGCAGACCCACTTTTCTTGGTTCAGTCTGTCCAGTCCAAGGCCCTGGCCATTCATCAGCTGGCGTCACACGACTGACCACCAGCTATTTATCCTGAGCCTCACAGTCTCCTCAGCCCAACAACATGGTTTGTAATTCAATTTGACTGAGTGATGCCAGGAACCCCAGAGCTGGAACTGAGGCTGCAGGGTTTGCTTGGGTAAGAAAGGTGCAGGATACAGGAAAGGTGGGGGGGCTGGGGGGCTGGGGGCCTGCAGGCCATGCATGGATGCCAACATATGCCAGTACATCAAGTACTGCAGGGTACTTTTACAGGACAACCTAGAAGTTAACATTGCAAAGTTTCCCTAAGCCTGTAGCCAGTGGGATTTTTACATTTGATTTTGGATCATGTTGGAAATAAGCTCAGTGGAAAGTTTCATCCAGTATCATAATCGTCACATGGGAATAAAAACCTAAAACAAAGTCTAAAAGACAGCTATACTTTTTCTGGAGTCATTGAAAATCCATCCATCCATCCATCCGTTTTCTACCGCTTATCAGGGTCATGGGGGGCTGGAACCTATCCAAGTGGCCTTCAGACGAGAGGCGGGGTTCACCCTGGACAGGTCACCAGTCCATCACAGGACCAACACATAGAGACAGACAACCATTCACACTCACAGTCACACCTACAGTCAATTTAGAGTATCAATCAGCCTCGTCCCCTCTTGATGTCTTTGGACTGTGGAGGAAGCTGGAGTACCAGAGAGAACCCACACAGGAACAGGGAGAACATGCAGACTCACACAGAAAGATCCCGTGCTCCAGCTGGGGCTAGAACCCGGACCTTCTGGCTGTGAGGCGACAGTGCTGACCACTGCACTGTCATTGAAAATATAGAGTAGAATAATGACAGTAATGAAAACAAAGATTTGCAGCAAGCGAGGAAGATGTGTCGCCTGCAAAAGTGTTTACACTGTCACATTCAGGCATCCTGAAGTAACTTTTACTGTTGTATTTGACTGCACATTTACCAGTTAATGTATTAATCTATTAATGTATTTTTTGTCTGTTTGTTTTTAAAAGTTTACTCATGCATAGCTTCAACAACATCCAATGCCAACACCCACCGAGTGAAAGTTCACTCAGCAAACACCTTTCCTTTCACTTTCCTTTCACTCACGTCATTTTAATTTGAAAAAGTTCAGCGTATGGAATCTTGCCAGGCTCGTTACTGTCATTTCTCTCGACCAATTAAATTCAAGACGACGGCTGGATTTTTGATATCAGATGCGAACACTGGAGGACGTCTCCAGCTGCTGCCAACGGCAGAAGGCTACTTATTTCCATCACTTGGCCAACCCTCCTACAGTAAATTATGGTACACAATGAAGGAATGTGGAAGTGCTTGTTTCTGTACCCCAACAACAAGGCTCACTCTAAAACTGAGCTTGTGGACAAAAGCCATTCGATGACTATGTTTGGCTCACTGTTTTAAATAGACCAGATATTTTCACTGGACGGCTGCAGGACGACGCCTGAGTCAGATGCGGCGGTAGCTCCGCATCTGTCCTCTTGTTCGGATGCGATTCTCTTTCCTAACTACTAAGAATAATGGTTACATCATGCGCTGGCTGCTTTGTCAGCTGATGCTACTACCCATGAGCTATTTTGGAAGATTTATGAAAGGAAACTGTGGCAAAAGTGTCCTAATTGATGTCATTTGAACTATGATTCAGTACATGAATGAGTCGTCATGGGTGTGGGCTAAAAAAGAGCGAGGGTAAATACAGACGAAGGAGGTTTGCAGGGACTGAACAAAGGTTAGAGGCTGCTGGTGGAGACAATATAAACAGGAAAATCCAAGCAGCAAGTCAAAACAAGAAAGTTCCATGAAGAGGGATAACATGCAAACAGTAAAGGGGGTTTTAAAAACAGAATGACTCAAGGAAACTTTAGCGAAGGGCTACGAATACAAACGGTCGACTGGCAAGACATAGGAGACGCACAAGGCACCTGTATTCATCTGTGTCTTTCTACTCAACTCAGCGGGAAGCCATAACAAAGGCATGAAAAATTTAAAGAGAAGCTTTTAGCTAAAACCACAGCCTGGTCTAAAAGAAACACAGCCAGAAACAAAACAGTAGAAGTGATATGAAGCTAGATCTCTGGCTACAGTCACTGATACCATCACCAGTGAAGTCACTTCGGGATGAGCACCCAGTCAAAGCTGAACACACTGTTGAATCCGAACAAAACAAAGTGCTGCACTGATTGTATCCGTAATCAATCTGAGGTTTATCCTGCGACACTTAGGTCCGCAGGTAAACCACCAATATTGATAATTACTTATCGTCTCTAATTACCAATTTTTACTGAAGTGCACAAAAAAGGTTGAATTTAAGCATTTGATGTTTACACGGGCAAACTGGTAATAATTCTATTGTTAATTAAACACAATCTCCATATCACAAACTGTATAACAAACTACGGCAAAAAAAATCTGAATTACTTTGCTTCTGTGTACTTCTAATACCCATCAGGATTCTGGTATTGGTCGGACTTGAGCAGTGAAATCCAGACTGTTACATTGTGTTTCCCTGCTTGTGTCACATGTCGATGAGCTCAACTGGACAGCACGCGGTTGGACAAGTGGCTGATAGTCCCTTTCCTTACCACGTGATATGATATCTGGGATATGGGAAGTAATGCATTTGAATTTTACATCAGGGAGGCTCACCAACCCCTCAACTTGAGATTAAACATCTATCACAGTACATATCGTGTGGTCGCCCAGGCCGAATTTCTAGTGATAAACTACTTGCTTCATCTTTCAGCAATTCTCCAAATATCTCTGCTCTAACCCCCCCCCCCCCACACACACACACACACACCCCTGCTGCTTGACATATGGTACTGACCCAAAATCATCCACTACTGTATAAGTGAGGGCACTCACCATGGATTTTACAGGCTGACGTGCCTTATACACTAACACACATACACTTAGCAATGTCTGCGGCTATGGAGCGGGCATCCCTGAGGGAAAATCCTGTGGCTATGGCACTATGGCAACAACACACACACACACACACACACACACACACACACACACACACACACACACACACACGCACACTTACAAGAGATGAGCCAGAGTCTGAATAGGAGAAGAGCACATATAATCATATAATAATGGATAGAAAAGTCATGGGAAGCTGTGAGTAATACGATGTGCATTCTCGATACCACAATGAGCTCCTTAAACACGACTATCCATACTCATGAAATGCAGTCAGCTCGACTGTTACACTTTCAATAGATTAACTAAGTGCTCTTAAGAGCTCTGCTCTTTGGAATGTCGGCAATGACCTGAGAAGATGAAGATACACCACTCGGCTTCGCTGCAGTCCCGCTGAATATTAGATTAGGAAATATATTTTTACCTCATTTTCTTGAACTTAACATAACTCGTTGATTTGATTACATTTGTTCTGTTCCCAGCTCATATTGTACGATATTTATCGCACAAAAACACACTCGTGGTACAAACCCTGCCCAACTTCTGGCTTGTTTGTTGGTAAAGCTACAGAAAATGGCATTTTTCTTCTCACCCTTTTGTGTGTGTGTGTGTGTGTGTGTGGGGGGGGGGTATTCTGAAAATGTAAAGGATTCTGATTCTCAGTTTTGATTTGGGTCCACTTTAGGATTGTTTGTTTGAAAGACACCAAGCACAGGTATTCGTAGGTATTTCTTTGTCTGATGAGAAAAAGAAACGACTCTGAGAAAGTGTGATTTTTATCCGAGGTCACACATCGAAGGAACCAAAATCCTCAGCAACTTGTTTGTGGAACTGATTTTGAATACTTTTCTATGAGAATACTCAAAATTACGATAAGGTGTGCCTTTTTTGACTCGGTTTTTATCGGCTGATCCTGCCGCTTCATCCGAGATAATTTTTTTTTCATTTCATTCAGAACCGTTCTTGTGGGTCCTACCAACACTTTCGAGTGTTCCTCCAGGCTCAGATCCAGTTCTTGATAACCAATATAATTGCCAAAAAATGATGGACATTGTCTGATGGAGACGGCCCTCAAGGTTCCCATCTCTCAAATAAAAAAAAAAAAACCTAATAAGAATTGAGTAGATGAGAGATTGTGGCTTTTTATAAAAATAGCTGATTAATATCAGTAAGGTGTTGTCCAAATTAATGCCTGAAATGTGTCCGGTGTCTAGCTGCTCTGATGCCTGACGTGCGCCCGCTCGCACGCACACACACACACACACACACACACACACACACACACTTCAGATTTAATAACGATGGGACACACAGGCACAACGCATCCCTCAACTACTCATACTTGCCTTTGATAAGCAATCATTCCCCTTCAGCTCTGTTGCTTTTTCTCCCACACATTGGTTGTTATTAAAAACACTATAGCTGAAGCTCTCACAGGAGAAAATAGTTCAAAAATATCTTACACAAAAAAACTGGACTGCGGTTCTCCTCTGAGCGTGTGTGATGTCACCGGTGTTTCTGTAGTTTTCGTCTTTGTCTCCCCCGAGGTGTCTACACGTCTCGCTATAATCTCCTCCATATTAGACGCTTGTTTCCATACTGTAGTTTCCTCTTCAGCTCCATCCATCCGCTTCCTCTTTCACAGCCTTTAGCTTTTTAATTTTGGTCTATTTGCAGGATTTAGTTTTTAGCTGTCGAAGGCAAAGGAGGCACCACACAATAGCACCATTTTCCTTCACTGGTGTTTATAAGAAGATTTTCTCTTATCGAGATAAACAGTTTCTCTCCAGCTTCCATTATCGTAATTATTTCTCTTTTTTTTCCACTCAATCTAAGTCATTTCTGCCTCTGAGGCTTTACATTTCTCATTTTGTCTCACAAGCTTCTACTGCAGAGGAAGTTGTGAATTCCTTTACTTTTTTATGTGGAATTTAATGCATTCTCACAGATGCTCTCCAAACACATCTCAACTTGTTTCTGGTGGCTGTTTTATGATGGATTTCTATGACTTCATATTTTGATGGTACATTTTTACCATGCATTCAGTTGTTAGAACATTAAAGCCATACAAGCCAAGAAAATAGTCATTGTCAGTGGAACTTAACATGATTGTAGCCTCTAGATATGTATGAAATAGATGTTGGAACAAGATGAAGTCCTTCTTCTCTGTGCCATTGTATTTGATTTAGGGATTTTATTATGACTGTTATTTCTTTAAATATTTCTACGGGAATCCTTGCGTCCCAACTTCATCTGCTTTGAGTTACACTGACTTCTGCAGCGAGCTGGATGAAAATTGGATTTTGTGTGTTAGTCCGACCACAACTGGATTTTAAAAAATGCATGTCAGTGCGTTGGTGCGACTGAAATGCTAGTTGTTGTAGGGTTTTTTTAAGTCGGACCACCTCGCCTGGATAATGCTGTCAGGAATCGGATCACTCAAAGATGCTTTGAATTCACGTCTACTGCTACTTAACTGTTTTTGGTAGGTCACTTATCAGAGCCGTGAGCTCACTGGTCCCTAAAGTTGAGTGGAGCCTCGTTGGTTTTCCTTCTGACACTTGTCGCAAGATCGAGTGTTTGTGAGAGAAGCAGACCGCCAAGGGGGCGGGTCTTAGCGATAGGTGAACGCCTTCTTGTTCACTTCTACCGCAATAAAGACACATCTTTAGCTTAACTGCAAAGGTGCATGTCAACCCACCATACCTGTTGTTTCACTGGTGTCCTGGAGACGAACGATGCTTTTAGGCTTCGGCGCTCGATGGTCTGATGTCTCCTGCTACCTGCACCTATTTGCTACATGTTTGCTTTTCCACTGAATACTGGCCTAATCCGCAAAGGCTCTCGCGCCTCCATTCCGTGAGCTCCTCAAAATAACTCACTGAAGCTTTGCGGTCCGTCGTATCTCTTTCCTGAGTTTGGTGAAGCAGTTTGTCTTTCTTGGCTGTTCATTCCACTCCACTCCGACAATCTCCTGTTAGAGTTTGTGCTGTCTAAGCACATTTTTCTGTAATTAGATAGTGAGATCTGGTTTTTATGTGACATCATTTTTCAAGCGTTACTTGTGGCTTAGGAAAGCCCCTGTAGTTCATGGTGGTTTGCTTATTTGGCTTGACCGTGCACGGTTATTTCAATCTGGAGGTAAACTGGCTGTTTGATGATGGAAGACTCGAGATGACCAGAGAATTACTAAGGTCTTGTGAGAAGAGGGGCGAATAAAAAAAGCTCATAATTACAGGCTGGAATATATAATTACTGTCAATTGTCATCCTGTTAGCCGGTACAGGATTAGCTTTTTATTACTGAAAGCCTTATTTTTGCCCTTTTTTCCACTTTTCATGCTTTTACTTCTTTCTCATTTTACCCGTCTGTTTTGGTTTGTCTTTTTGTGTCACTGCCCTTTAATGGTCTTTTCTGACTAATTCTACTTTTATATAATATCCCCCCCCCCCTTTTTTTTTTAGACAAAGTTTCCGCAAATCATTTACCATCTAGCCGCCTATGTGTTTTGAACCATATTCAAAGACGGAGTTCTCACATTTTACAAGCACTTGATCCTCACGGAGCTGTAAAGTTTGCAACGAGTGGTTTGCAGTAAAAAATTTTTTTTTTTTTTTTTTAAAAAGGGTCAAATCGCTGAGTTGTGCTTGTGCGAGGGGAAAAATAATATTATTACAAGTTCAAACTCATGAAACAATTATCAGTGTTGATTTCTTGGGTTTTGCTACCGTTCAAACACACACACACTTCTGCACTTTTCTCCATCTCCCTTCCATCTCCTGGGCAAGGGGGGGATCGGGGATACGGCGAGCACTGATATAATGAACTTGAAACGACAATGACTTATTTAACTTGCACTTCTTCCACTCAACTGCAACAGGGAACATTTCAGTGGAGCCCACTTGTCATTGTTTCACTTGTCTTGTCATTTGCTATCCCCTCACTCTTTTCATCTCTTCCTCCTCCTCTGCAGAGTCGTCTCTCATAAATATTTTACACCTTCCAAACGAACTCCGTCAACCCATGTTTAGTGCATGCCTGGCCGCCTTGTCTATTTTTAATGTGTTCCAATGTGTTTATGTGTGTGTGTGTGTGTGTGTGTGTGTGTGTGTGTGTGTGTGTGTGTGCGTGCGTGCTTAAATTGATGGTAAATTCAAATGTAACTCATCTGCGTGAGAGTTCTGGTGTGTGTAGTTCCGGTACTAAAGCATGACTCCTTGCATATTTTAAAAAAGTACATGAATGAGATGTGTTTTACATGTTGCTGTTTTTAATTCAGCTGTTACTGAAAAGCTGATGCAGGAATGTATGAAGTTCACATTGCGCACACACAAAATTCCCAGCTGACAGCGAGTGAGCCGTTGCAGAAAACCTGTGAGATCTATGTGCCTCATTCAAAGTCAGTTTGTAGTTTGTAGTCGTCGACAAAGACCATGAAAACTCTAGACGTAAGCGGGGTGTGTGTGGGTGTTTGTATATATGAGTGTGTGTGTGTGTGTTTGTATATATGATTGTGTGTGTGTGTGTGTGTTGTGATTGTTAAGGTTTAGGAAATACACACAAATGAATATCAATGACCAGTCTGCACTAATGTACCTACATCTGCCATTACCTGTGTGTGTTAGTGTGTGTGTGTGTTGGAGACTTAAGCAGCTTTCAGGGACACAGGACTTCAGACCTTTATTCAGAGACGGTGTGTGAAATTTGGGACAAAACCAGTGTCCCCAATTGGTGAAAACCCTGATTTTTTTGGTAGGAGTTTGGCTTTATGGGTTAGGGGTAAAACTCCAGGGACTTAATGTGAATTTATGTACACCTCTAAGATATATTTGTGTGTGTGTGTGTGTGTGTGTGTGTGTGTGTGTGTGTGTGTGTGTGTGTGTGAGTGTGTGTACATGCATGTGTGTGTGTGCGCGTGCGTGTGTGTGTACATGAATGCATGCTGTTGCCATAGTCCCACGGCCGCAGGATTTTTCTTGTAAGGAACGAAAGGCTCCAAAAACCAACAGTCCATTCCACAGCCGCAGACATTGCGTAAGTGTGTTTTGGTGAAGGGTGTGTCACTCTGTAAAATTCATACTTCATGCCCTCACTTAATATGGTAGAGGGTTGCTGGTTTTGGGTCAGTAACACATGTCAAGCAGTGGGAGGGTAAGAGGAGGGGTAGCTGGAGAAGAGGGAGAGCCTTGCTCAGAGCTACGGACATGTTCTTTGACAATTTTCTAATCCCAGATTAGACCTGGATGTACACTCTGTCTGCAGCAGTAAAATACTAACTGCTGTTGGACGGTTTTTGTCTTTTCTTTTCTTGTCTTTTTTGTTCTTGTTTTTGTATCTAATTAAATAAAAACAATTCAATAATACACACAAATTCGAAACGTATTTGTTTCAAGTACAAAAATACCCCCCCCCCCCCAACTAATCCAAACTAAACTTTATGCAAAAGCAACATCACATCTCTTTGCATTTGGTCCCAATTAACTTGCAATTCAATCCTGAAGTTGATGCTTCGAGTGACATCAGATGATGAGTGTGGAAGGTGAGGACTTGGGCTGCCCGCAGATGTGCCTTCTTGTTAATCAGCCTGAAGTTTCAGTTGAATATAATAATTTTACAGTGGGCCACCATGAAAGCACGTAACACATCACATATGCATGGTCTGGGAACATGACACACAATTTCTGGGAGTCACATTCAACTTTGTTTTTTCTCCTGATCAATGACTGTTGATATTGATCTGCAAACGTCTGATCCTCCTGAACATTCAAACTACATCACCTCCAACACTCAGTCTATAGAAGTGCTGCAGAGCACGCCACAGCAAATAGGAAGGAAACGCAATATCCTCACTACTGCTTTCAAAGTCATGCAGCGTGCACACATCTGTACCTGACACACGCACACACACACACACACACACACCATGCACAGAACACGACTGGACTTGGTAATAATTCCTCTAAAGACGAGAGAAGGGTCACATATGGGAAAGGAGCACTCATGATCACACACACACACACACACACACACACACACACACACACACACGCACACAGCAACACACGTGCCTTTTGTAATGACCCTGCAGCCTCCTGTGGTGACAGAGGAGACAGAACCAGGCTGTTAACTCTGTGCTGTGTGCTGTGTGTGTGTGTGTGTGTGTGTGTGTGTGTGTGTGTGTGTGTGTGTTGTTTGGGGAACAAAGAACAAAAGAAAGGCATGCAGCCACTGATGCTGGTCAAAGAGGCAGCTGCTACTTGTCCGAGCATCATATTTTCAGGAGGCTTACACACCCGTTTCCTTTGAGTTGCTACTTTTCATTAAATTTTATTAGTTGCATTAGAGCCGCTGTGTGTTTACACTGTGTTTATGCCTCTCTGCATTGTAAACAAATAACAAGCACCAGTGGTTCATGTATTGGACAGACATGGTGAGAAGGAATGCCAGTGATGCATTCGCTTATTCTACAGAAAACAAGGGGGGGGGGGGTCATTTTTTTGTCCTCACGGTACATGAATTAAACGGCAGACAGATAAAGCGTCAGCATCCTTTTCAACCAGTGTACTGTGTTTCCGGTCGAAGCAAACCAAGCTTTTCAGCTGCTTTGAATTTTCGGTCGACACCATCATTTTTTTTTTTTTCTGAATCAAACTGAACATCTGGACCAAACAAGGCAGGTGTGAAAGGGCGCTAAAATGGAGTCATCAGGCTCTTTCTGTTCTCCATTTCCTCTGTTTTACACTGTTTGGTAACATGTTGTTATTTTCTTAAATTAGACATAGCGAAGAGAAAGGAACGTTTGTTAGCTCATAGGTCAGCCTGTCCAAAAATGAGTCAATGTAAGTGTTTAACTACTTCCTGAGAATACGCTCTTCACTGGAAATAGGAGAAAATGTTTGTTGTTGTTTGGTTGTTGCGACAAAAAAAAGTCTGTAAAACTGTGACAGTTTGGTTTTGGGTTGGGTTTTTTTTTTGTTGTCGTTTTTTTAACTTAACTTGTATTTATTCAGCATAAAGCCTGTCAGGGTGGAGCAGGGACTAGCAAAACCAAGCAGACCAGGCCAGCCAAAGTCATAGTCAGCAGTCCATCATCTCTCTCTCTCCCTCTCTCTCTCTATGGTGAACATCAAAAACACTGTGGTCCATTTCATGCTCTCTGTAGCCCGTTATGGCACTATGCCTCAAGAGGCTTCTTACTGACTTCAGCAGTTTAACATCTCCAACATATTCAGTTTGTAAGCAAACACACACACACACACACACACACACACACACACACACACACGTTAACAAGCCCAGACAGGAACCAGAATGCTGAGATTCACTTTAAACTACTGCAGCGGAGTTTATGAGTCTGCAAACTGTGATACGGGAAAAAACAGCCGTCACATTTGTTTTAATCTCTCTTTAGTGGACGACCAACAGTTGCACGGAGGCTTTCTGCTGACATAAACCTTCAAGTATAAGCTTTGGCCTTCTTATCTCCAAGTCAGTTAATGAGTTCCTTTCACCAGACGGCAATATGTAATTCAATGTGATCAATTAGTTATCCTCAATATGGAGAATAAAAAAAGCACATCATGCAGCAGGGGGATATTAATGGGATGGAGATAAGGCTACTGTCCAGAATGGCTCCGATGAAAAAGCTTATCTCAACACGCAGTATTCACTATTTATGGTTGTGTATTGTGTGTGTCTCTGGATTTTCTTCACCCACAAAACGTGCAACTTCGCTGGCTTGTTGTGGAAGCATCAGCCACCGCCGTGGCTGGTATACGTATTTTTATATTTTCAGGTTCAGATGAATTAGAGCTGCACACACTCCGGATGTACACAACGGCGCCGTGAAAGAAATCATTTTCACTGATTGATAAAGACATCTTACAATCTGGACTTTTAATTTACTTTCTTTTATCATAATAAATGATAACGAAGAAACAAATGCGCAACAGTTTGTAGGGAAGCGTTTCTCTTCGTCCCCATCTAATCTCGGGCTTTCCTGACCTTCACAATTAGTCTGAAATATTTGTAGAAAGGGTCAAACCAAGTGAGATGGAAAGTGACTTGAATAGAAAGAACAGAATAGAATAGAGCAGAATTCCTCTTCTGTCGTTGTGAAACATTATGAAATTTTCGTGCAAAAATTTCGTCTAAAAAAAATGCATTTGACTTGCATGCTGACACTGACCTTTAACATGAGGTCCCTGTCTGAAAGTTAGATTGACAGCTTGAACATTAAAGGAAGGTTACACATAAATAGACCTGCAATACCAAAACCACATGCATTGTTACGGACATATAGTTCTGCCCTCCACCTCCCGCCATTGAGTTTTGAGCTCAGTCCAAGTTTCCATGCTCACGTCAGGGGAGGAGGGTTCACAAAGTTCAACTCACTTGTTTATTTGCTGCTGCTGCTGCTGCTGAGTGTATTTCTCACTTTTCTTTTAGCAATCGACAATAATATCTACCTGACAGGGTCGATAATGCAATACAACAATGGTGTCAGAGTAAATGGGAACAGCTTATTTTTCATCATGAGGAAAGAGTGGAAGGCTACTTCAGGTCAAACGCGGTGTGCTGGACATTTTCATTTTATCATGAGTTGCTTGCTTGTCTGTTTGTGTTCAACACTGCCCCCCCCCTCCCCATTTAACCCCCGTAGCTGGAAAATGGTAGGAGAATCATCTTTATCATTACTCTCAATCTATTTAGCCACAAAGCTGATATTACAGTCCAGGTGCTGTGGTCAAAAACATTCTCCTCATTTTTTTCCGCTGCAGGGCTGCCGTACTCAATCAGCCCACATTTCCATCCAAAAGCCGGCCTGTAGTCAGAAGCGGCGGCCGCGTCGAGCATGCGGCAATCTGACCGTGTCGTTAGCTAAACACCAGATAGAGATGACACTTCAGAGCGCACAGCGACTCCCTGTAGCAATCAGTAATCAACAACAACACAAATCCGGCATGGGAAAGCTGGTGCATACTAAACCTTTCCCATCCTCTCTGCAGATGTCTCATGCAGCTTGTCTGGGGTTTGTGTGTGTGTGTGTGTGTGTGTGTGTGTGTGTGTGTGTGTGTGTGTGTGTGTGTTTGCGTGTTTGCGTGCGCACGCGCGTATGACATTGAGCATCTAACACTCTTTGCCTGCCAGCTGCGTTCAAAGCAGAGTGTCTCTCTCTCTCTCTCTCTCTCTCTCTGAGAGAAAGGGAAAAGGAAAAACAGAGAGATGAAGGATGTCATCCCCTGAAAGACAAAAAGATAAGTCATGACAGCTGGAATGATCGGGCGGGGCAGCGACGGGGGCAGAGGAGACAAATGAACCTCATAAAAAATCAATCAGCCATTTATTTTTTGGGTTAAAATTAACACCAAAAAAAAAAAGAAAGAAAAGAAGTAAAAGCTGTGTCCAGACAACAACAACAACAACAACAACAACAACAATAAAAAAAACAACCTTCTTCTTTGTAAAAAAACACAATCACTTTCACTTCAGGGGCACCAATCAGTTGACTTGATTATTTATGAACCATTTGCTTTTGATTTGGACTCGGCTGATCTGTTCCCATGGTCCGTTAAACACTGATTTAATGCAATGATAAAAAAAGGGCTCAGCCTTAACTCAATAGCAATCTTCTGTGGGGTATTTTCTTCCACACCAAATTACTTAAGAATAAGGGACGATTCATGAGGTGTATCGATGTGAAAAGAATGGTTAGGAATCTTCTTTCATCCCTGACTGGGTGTAATCACAGAGTGTGATATGGGATTGGCTCTTCATGTGGATCTTTTTATCTTTTTTTTTTTTTTAACTCCAAAGAGATTAGTTTAAAAGTTTAAATCGACGTTAAACCCCAGAGATCGAGGAAATCACATGAGCTGATACAAGAACTCTCTTATTCTTCATGTATGAGGTATTTCTTTTCGCTGTCTTATGTAAGTTTCCGGCGGGTTTATTCATAGTTTTGGTGGGTGTTTAAGCTCCTATGTGTGTCGAGGAAACCAGGAGTTCTCAAAGTAAAGGGTGGGGGGTGGGGGGGGTGGGGTGGGGGGTCTTCCAAGTTTTCTGCTCCTTAAAAAAAAAGCATAGCCAATATTACAAATTTTACAGACACTTCTTGGCTTATTTCTGTGCTGTTCCCCTGAAACGGTTCACTAATTTCTTGTCAAATCGCCGATGGTTTCTTGGAAGAAATTGGTCAAATAAGTAATTAAAGTACCAATGACGGAAAATTAGAAAAAAAAAAGAAAAAAAAAACATCATTTTCATGGACAATTTGCACACGCAGAGAGAAAACCTTAGAGGAAACCTTGAGCATTTTTACCAAAAATAAAAAAGTACAACCAAGTATTTTCATGATTATTAATCGGTGCTTCTGAAAGACTTATTTCTAGATTTAAAAAAAAAAAACATCCCCAGTGAGAAAAATCAGTTCAAACCTCGGGGCCTGAACCTCGCCGGGAGTCGAGTTCACAGCACGACAAAGTTTGAAAGTGATAAAAGGATTTGAGGATCATATTTTTGGAGGGGATGCAGTCGTCTCTCGTGGTTATCCCTAAGAGTTCCTCAGCGTGCGACCTTGAGTCAGGCCCTGGCTAAACATTAGGCTGATCAAGCTCTGGTGTCACAGCGGGAAATATCCCTCTGCAAATGTCAGGGATTATCCACAAGGTGGCTCATAATTTCAAGGCATAAATTACAGCTTTCATATTTTACTAAGGGTGTTTAATATGCCAGACTGAAGCGCATGAGAGGTTATTTATGCTTGAGAGCCAAGAGACAGGGACATGGGTGCATGTGTGTGTGTGTGTGTGTGTGTGGGGGGGGGGGGGGGTACTGTCTTATGTGGGAAGCCAATCCTCTTCTCTCCCTCTCTCTCTCTCTCTGACACACACTCACACACACACTCTCCCTCCATCTCTCTGGCAGTGCCACATCTCTCCCTCACTGAGGAAGCACTGACCCCAGACTTAAGTAAGCTTCACATCATCGATTGAAAGAGTGGTGTCTTGACAAGACAGATTCGCTCTTTTAGGCATTATGGATTACAAGGCATTTGAACAAAAGAAAAATGGTGGTGGGGGTGGAGGGGTGGGGGCGCAGGGCTGGCATGAGTTCAGCCAAATGTTTTCAGTGGCACCTTTTGGTGTGACGTCACGAGCCACTCTCTTTCTCGGTCAGACAGTTACAGCCCAATCAAGATTTCGAATCTGTGACTTTCTCTCCTACCAAGGTCTTCTTCCTGGAGCCATGCCGTGCGGCGTCACAGCCCATATGCCATCAGGAAACAGAAAAAAAAAAAAAAAAAAAAGTTTCTATTTTTCGGGATCATCCTGAGTGTTTGACCTTTTAGCTGAACGCTGCAGAATGTCACCCGTCTGTGTCTTATTGCCACTCAATCCTGTGCTAGCGGGCAAACATTGCTGTCTTCACAGGGGAGCAGAGTTTATCTACAGTCACAGGAGTGAAGCTCTCTGTAGAAAATGAATTGGACAACATGGAAGCTGCACAATCTGGAGGGATTTTTTTGTTGCTGTTGTTGTTTGGAGGAAAAACAGTATGTTATCAGATTGGGAAAGGGTCTGCAGCAGCACTAAAAGAGCGCTAAAAGATTAGCCATGTTTAAACTTGTTTCTTCCAGGTATAAAGATCATCTTGAAGCTTAAAGGAAACAGTTACATTCAGCTCCAGGGGGGTGAAGTGGGGGGGTTGAAGTATCCATGTGAGTTCTTTTTTACCTTTGAATGTGTACAAAGTGGTTTTGTATGCGTGCAAAGTCTCTCGTCTTGTCCCTGCATGTACTAATACTGTACCTGAAAAAGCCTGGAATTGCTGTGTGTGTGTGTGTGTGCCTGTGTGTGCGTGCGTGCGCGTGTGTGTGTGCGTGTGCGAGTCTTTGCACCAAATTCCAGCGAAGGCACACGTGTAATCATCTGAACTGCACAAGGGGCTTGTGACTGACATCAGACCATGAATGACACAGTGAGCAACAACATCATATATGCAGCACATGGTCAAGTGACTAGCTGGCAGGTCATAAGCTCGAAGAAGAAGAAGAAGAAGAAGAAGGAGAAGAAGGAGAGGGAGGAGAAGAAGGAGAAGGAGGAGGAGAAGAAGAAGAAGGAGAAGAAGAAGGGGAATGTTAGGGAGTGTCTTCAGCAGCTCAGTTTAGACTGACTGAGCAACTCCTGAAGGAAAGAAACAAGCTAGGTGCAGATTTTTTGCAATTGCAGATTTCCAAAAATGTCTCAGGAGGAATCTCACATGAAACTACGTCCATAAAAACCCCACAACTGCATCTGGAGTTTTTACCCAGCAGCTTCAGCTTCTCCTCATGTGAGGAGGTATGTGTCCGTCTGTATGTTCAGACGTGTATAAATAGAAACGCTTGCTTCTGTGGAGCTATTTCTAATCAAGCAAGTCGACTGAGCTTGAAGACGCTGAGAACTAAATCACTCTTTTCTGTGTGTGATACACTCACACCAACATTTCCACATAATGAGTGCTGCTACTGCAGGTGCAAGTTTGGCCCCGAAATAGACCAACATTCCTGAGGGGACTTCCAGAGAGGCTCTGGAGCCGATGACTTAGGAGCAACTGATCTCTATGTGTGTATGTGAAACAGTTTAAAGCAGTGTTATGGTTAAGAAAGTTATTGTGGAGAGTCTGGGAGAAAGCTTTTAAATGAGCTTTGGTCCGGAGAATAAAAGAGCGCTCAACAGATTTAGTTCCGATTCTCTATGAAAGGGACTTACCGGATATCTCAGATTGAGGGACGCCGTCCAGGGAGAATCCTTTCCTGCTATAAAACTGCCGTATATCCGAACAACTCCTGGCTTTGCTGGTCCCTTTGTCCCCATGAGCCGACACCGTTAGACAGCACAGTGCCAGAGCCGCTACGATGTAGGAATCCATCCCGGCCGGCCGCCGAATATGAACTTAGTCAAGTGCAAATCCGAAGCAATCTGAGACTTCTGGTTAGTAGCCGCGTCTCGCCGCTGTGCGTAAAATACCCTCCACCTCCCGTGCTGCCTCCTGCTACTGTGGCCGCTCTCCGCGCTCTGCTGCTGCTGCTGCCGCTGCCGCTGCACCGTACTGGCTCTGGATCGACCCCTTCAGCGCCAAGACACGAGAAGAAGTCCCGTCTCCTACCGCGCACGGACAGAGCTTATCTCGACCAAATTATTCAATCTTGTCACGCAGGATGAGCGCAGATCTGATATCTCACTATTGTTTGGGTTTGCTTTTTTTTTTTTGGAGGAGGGGGGGTGTTGGTTCACCTAGTGAGGAAGGAAGGACGAGATGACAGGATTAGGCTGCGCATTTACAGATGAAATCATTAAGTGATGTCAGAAAATAGCACAGTAGCAGCCTCCGGTGCTGTCGCCGCACTCGCCTACCGGCTATTAGAGAGGGCCCGGGGGTGGGGGGGGAGCAGGGAGGGGAGGGGGGCGGGGATCTGAGGAGCGAGGTGCGCGCAGGCATCCAGAGCTACCGCAGCTCTGAGCGGAACGACGCTATGCCAGCGCTGCCACTCTGTGGAATGAGGAGGCGGGAGACACACACACACACACACACACACACACACACACGCACTTATAGTGAGAGAGAGAGGGAGAGAAAGACAGAGAGAGAAAGGGGGTTCTTCTCATTTCCGCTTTATTCCTCTGATCTCCATATTATTTATAGAAATGTTTCAGAATAGCAGCACTGTCTTATAAGTTGCTTGAGTTCAGTCTTGGAAACATCTGTCCTTTTCATTTTATGTGTGTGTGTGTGTGTGTGTGTGTGTGTGTGTGTGTGTGTGTGTGTGTGTGTTTAACGCCTTCTGGCTCTCAGTGAAGGAATGCGTCCTGACAGCTTGATCTTCCTCAGCCAGGTGTCGCAGGTGAACGGTGGGCGTGGCCTCCACCCCATCACCCTTAAATGCGGGTGAAGTCTCTGCCCTCACCTCTGCAGGGTACATGAACCATATCACTCTGCACGCTGTAATTCAACAGCCAGCAAGTCACCACCTGCATGGTGCACTTCTTAGTTCACCCGTCAACAGCTGAATGGCCTAATTATCCTCCCAGTTTCTCCACAGAGATTTGTGTGTGTGTGTGTGCTTGAACCTTTTTCAGATTAGAAGATGAGAGGAAACATCAACTCCACCGATGAGCTTGAGCTTGGGTCGCGTCTCCTCCGTGTGTTGCGTCTCCTCCGTGTGTTGCAAGCTCATAAACACAGACCAGACATCAAGACATTAAACACGCACGGAACCACAGTACACTGTGGTTCCACGTGACATTGCGGGCCGATACCGGTGCTGATGTTTAACACCATCACTGGGCTGCTAGCTGATACAGGGATGATGTTTTTCATTTACCGACCCTGTTTGCACTAAAGGCGATGAATAAAAAAACTATGATAAATACATCGGCTGACACAAATGTGGCTGACATGTTGGTGCAACCGCTGCTTTGTGCGCTTATTTCTCATGTTAATGAAGTCAAATATTTGAAATTGTCTTTGGTCTGAGCATTTGAGACCGCATTATAGGTTGCTCAGCTAAGACGCCTCTGGTTGCTATGATACAGAGTATTCGCAGAGGTAAAAAATATCAACTTTAGGTCGAGTACCTCCTCTGGATGAAGTGAAGACCGAAGCACGGTGGGGGGGATGACAAACCCGGTCATCAGATTTTGTCGCCAAGGAAACGCGTTCATGAGTTCAGTCGTCTGGTTCAAGAGCTCAAACACGTTGTTGTTGTTGTTGTTGTTGTTGTGTTGGATGTACATGATGGAAGCCCCTCCCACCTCCTCCTCACATTTCACTGGATGACTTGGTGAAAAGTGACCGCTATCAATCAGCTGTCAACATGCAGAGAAGAAGCTCTTCGTCTGGTCCTGCTGCTGCTCTAAAAACACGGTGCTCCAGTTGAAAACCTTAACAAAGATACTCAGGAAAAAAACAAAAACTACACATAAACACCTCGTTGGACACTGCAGACGCTAATAGGAAAAAAACTGTATGCATTTTAGCAAAGACATGGACTTTTTTTTCAGTTTATCCACTGCTTCTAGTAGGATCAACGACTCCTGGGTTCCCAAGTGTCTTGTAACAGTCTATGGCAGCAATATCCCCATAATTATTTTATTCTTCTACTTTTTCTAAAGAGGGGGGGGAGGTTGGCTGAGTTCAAGCTGGCTGCGTCACGGTCTCCTCTGCAGACGAAGCAGCATCACAGTTTAAGGGGCTGATGCTGCAGTCGTGGAAGCGCTGCACGTACCTACATAACGTATGTATTGATTTCAGTGCCAGCTTGTCTTCCAGAGACCAATAAAAACAACATCAGAAGCTGCGGTACAGATAGTGAATAATCACAGTGGATGTTAAGAATATCTTGTGACTAAAAACACTGACAGATCATTCACCTGATGTAAACACCCCTGCGTGTCGTACTTGTGTTCTGGACAAAGTCGATAAAGGGACAAGCGGCCCTCTCATTTAAAAATAGGAAAAACACACTTCTTTTTTTTTTCCTCGTCATCATTTCTTCAAGCATTTCTTCGGTCAACTCCATTAGTGAAATGGATTCAGTCTTTTATTATTTATTTATTTATTTTTCTTCTCTCTCTCTTTTTTTTTTTGGATGATGCCACTCCTGCGGAAGATGCTTTTTAAGGTTTGTTTGCAGACAAAGATGCCGCCGCACATTATCGCAGTGACACATGGAAAAACTACAGCTCGCAGCCTGAAATAACCATCCGTCACACAACAGAGAGGAAAAACAAAAGTGAGAGGCTGAGAGAGGGAAATGAAAGGAGAGAGAGTGTGTGTGTGTGTGTGTGTGTGTGTGTGTGTGTGTGAGAAAGAGAGAGAGAGAGGAGACACATGGCAGGAACAGTCACTTCCTGCCACTCAATCCTTCTATTTAATGAAGGCAGACGTTGTTTGTGAATATATTAGATAATGTGACACTATAATTATTCTGTTCTTCATGTCTGGTTGGAACGAAGACAACGGCGTCTCACTCATAAATAGGAACACTTGCTTCCTTTTATTGGCCTTCCACAAAACGAGCGGGTATGGAATTGGTTCCGCAATGTCAAGTGTGTTCGGTGCGCATGGGCAAACCTGGCACTGCACGCTGTTGCGGATGCTGAGAATTGAGTAACCGTGCCACACAACAGATGGAAACCTCTTTCTAATTATGGATATTTCTCTTGGTTGGCTTTTCTTGTCACTATGGGGGAAATACCGGCGCACGTGGCCAGAGGTTAATAAGCCCTAATGGCCTCGGATTGTGTGTGTGTGTGTGTGTGATAATATGTCTGCCTATGTCATATATAGATGTGTGTTTATATGCCTAGATGTGTGTGCATGCTTGTTGGTGTGAGTGTAATTTGAGTTTATGTGTCTGTGACTGCGTCCCACATGTGGCTGTAGTTCACCAGCGCTCCTGGAGCAACTGATTGGCCCTCCACTGTCTGGTATGGAGATCATATAATTAACGCTCACTAAAGCCGCAGAACAGCCATGTTTTCTTCAGGCTGCCTCCTATTGAAGTTTTATTGCCTCTGACCATGAAAGGCCTTCTAATGAGGACCAGGATGCCAGGGGAAGTTGCGGAGACCGGGAAGAGCATGAAAAAAAAAAAAAGCCCCAAAAAACAGCGAGGAGGCCGAATGGTAGCAATGAGACAGTAAAGGGATGAGAGACTTTACAGCTTCGCAACTGTCAGTGCAGCGTATACATGCAATCATTTTGTGGTGAGGCGTTTTTTAAGGGGCGTGATGAGGCTTTCCAGTGAAAATCACACCGCTCCAACACAGTGGCCTTAAGCTGCAGGTTTTCCCTCAGTTCATCAAGCAGGCAACAGGTCGGACTTACCTGTTTGTTTGGTTTTTGGGTTGTTGGGTTTTTTTTGGGGGGGGGGGGTAGATCTGGAAGTAAATCAGCATCCAAAATAAATCCAGTCTACGAAAATAATGATGTTTTCTCAACGGTACACAGTCCAGGTCTGGTTGGATTTGGAAAAAAAAACAATTTGGTTAGTTTTTAAGAAAACATTGTGGCTTTTGTTTAAGTTATTACTTCCTTAAGGTTATGTTGTCATGGTTACCATAATAACCATGTGGCTAAGGTTATAAAGGATGATTGTGGGTTGCTGTGTTTTTTTTTGTTTTTTTTTTAAATGACTTGACTTTTACAGTACATGCGAAACTCACAGTGAGACGCAGGAATCAAACAGTGGCAGTAATGTTTTGTTGAGCTGTCCGACATGCCAAGCTGCTGTCATCCCTGCAAGAGCTGGAGGGGAAAAGCTATCGAACAGCCCCTGACGCAAGAGTGGGGGCGTAGGGTCGCTGACCACGCTGCCGTACTTTACGAGTTAGGAATGAGAACTGGTGCAATAAGCCGGCACACATGCTCGACTTCACCTTTCACACAGAAAGTTGATTGACTGATGACAACATCAATATCGTGCACAGAGATCCCCTCCGCGAGTCTCTCTCAACTCGTCTATCAGCATCTCATTTGCGCTCAGCCCGTCAGGGTTTTTATTTGAAAAAACAAAAAAGTGTCTAAAATGCAAATTTCATCATCAATCAGCTAAAGTACCCTGTTGAGTGTTTTTTCATTTTCTCCGTTGAGTTTTTTGCCGCGTGATGATCAGAATAGTTTTGAAATCGCTTTCTGTCTTAACATCTGTTGATTCAAAAATAAACATTCCCCAAACCGCTCCAGTGCTTCTTTTTTGAAGCGTTTACAGGAAAGGTTGACTTGTAACCAACTGCAAATTGTTATTAGTAGACCTCTTGCCAAAGGAGGAAATTCTTTTGGTATTACTTGTTTATCTATCTGTTTGCAGGATTGTGCAAGAAAAAAATGTGAGGCGGAATTGAACCAAACTTGGCAGAGGGGTGCAGTACGGTCCGAGGAAGGAGCTATTAAACAGTTAACGTAGCGAAAAACGGCGTTGTGCTGGTGGTGTTGTCCTCTCTTGTCACCCCCTCCCTTTTTTTTCTTTTACATTTTTAGCATTTTTATATTGAAATAAACATCCCATCGCTCGTAAGTTATGAGGACGAGAGTGATTTAAAGAAAAAAAACATCTCTCCTTCCAAATAAAGTGAAAGAATGAAGGTGCAGCAGCTTCCAGGCCAACTGACAGAGCTGCTCTTTAAACAGATGCAATCACTCTTTAGAGGCAGATCATTGTGTCCTCTCCTTAAAAACAAGACTCATCCAGGCTTCGCACAGATAACATTGATTCTTCCCCCTCTCTGGGTTTTTATGTCCACAATTAGCTGGAGTTCAGCGCATTCAGAGCCGGAGCTTGTAGGTGTTACCTCTCCAGTCCGTATCTGCCCATGTCTTGTCTCTTTTCTTCAGCTCATCTGGCCTCCTCTCTGTTGGTCTGCCTCCCTCACAAGAACATGTGATCATGCTTTCATGCTTGCCTTTTAAATGCATTAATGGATTAAAACCCTCACCGTCCCTTCCTGCCTGTGTCATTTTGTGCTGCTCCATCCCATCACGCCTTGATCACATTGTGTGTGCGTGTGTGTGCGCGCGCAGTGTCTGTCTGTGCAAACACAGCTTCCACAAACAGTAGATCTGCATATCTCACACAGAGCTCTCCCCAGTTGCCAGAGAAAGATGATGACAGAGAAATGAGAATGTTTGATGGTATAAGTGCAGAAGGATAGATGGATAGCATTGAAGAGGAGAAAAAAAGGAGAGAGAAATAGCAGGAGGAAAACTGGGGAAGGGAGAAGAGCTTATGAAGTAAGATAAGGAGGAAGGAAATATGATATGGAGAGAATGTCAGATGTGAGTCAGGAGAAAGGTAGCAGGGAGGGATTGAGCATTCAAAGCGAGAATAGAGTTTTCAATGAGGCGGAGTGATAAGAAAAGTGTACATGAAAACATCTGATTGCAATGTGGTGTGATCCTTGAGTTCTTGGGGATATTCTTGTAAACAGGCGCCATTGCCGTGTTGTGTCTGTCTATGTCTCTGTGGGTATCCTGGCACTTCTGCTGCATTCCAGTCCTCACCAAGCATCTATATAGTTTGATATATATACCCTAAAATATACTGAACTATAAATACAGCACTGTGGTTGCCTGCCTCCGTGATGTGTGCCTGTCACAGCGAACACCACTCTTGCATTTACTTGAAGAAATTCATTGGAGACATTCCTGAGATATCGCATTCATACGAGGTGGCTGGGGCGGCACGGTGGTTCAGTGGTCAGCACTGTCACCTCACAGCAAGAAGGTTCCAGGTTCAAGTCCTGGCTCCAGCACAGGATCTTTCTGTGTGGAGTCTCCATGTTCTCCCTGTTCCTGTGTGGGTTCTCTCTGGTACTCCAGCTTCCTCCCACAGTCCAAAGACATCAAGAGGGGACGAGGCTGATTGATACTCTAAATTGACCGTAGGTGTGACTGTGAGTGTGAATGGTTGTCTGTCTCTATGTGTTGGTCCTGTGATGGACTGGTGACCTGTCCAGGGTGAACCCCGCCTCTCACCTGAAGGCTGCTGGGATAGGCTCCACCCCCCATGACCCTTAACAGGATAAGCGGAAGAAAATGGATGGATGGATGGATGAGCTGGCTATGACCTTTGACCTTTAACTGGAGAAATCTTTGAAGTTCATCCTTTGGTCCTTGTGAACAATTGTGGTAAATTTAAAGCAATACAATAAAAGCGTATTTAAGATATCCCATTTTTTGTGAAGTGACCTTGACCTTTGACCTCCATAATATTTCCAGTTTATCCTTGAGTCCCAGTGGACATTTGAGCTAAAATATAAGGAAATCTCTAAAGGTGTTTTATCAAGTGAATGGGCAGATACATGTGAGGTGACTTTGACCTTTGACCCACATAATATTTGAAGTTGGTCCTTGGACCCAGGGGACATTTGAGTCCAAATATTAGGAATTCTCTAGAGGCGTTCAGACCATATCGAGAGAATGGGATAGATACATACGAGGTGACCTTGACCTTTGACAAGCAAATCGTTTTTATTCATCCTAAAGTCCCAGTGGACAAATTTGAAGAAATTCTTCACAAGACATTCCATAAAAAAGAACAGGACAGATGGACGGACAACAGAAAAAAGATAACGTCCTCGGAATTAAAAACTGTTGCTTCAGAAGCTACCACAGGATCTCGTAGCCTGCTCTGCTTTTACTGTGGTGGCTTCAAATAGGTGGACACCTTGTTTTGGGTGTAACTCAACCACAACGAAATGAGGTGTTTGACTGTGAGAGTTCGACCCATTTGGTCCATCAGCGTGAGGAAAGTCTGCAGGATGACTTTATTTATCTACACTGGAGTGAGCGGAGCGGAGGGCTAACTGTAGCTAGCTAGCTCTCTGGGGGTATGAGCGTTTACCAGGCGACTAGGAGTTTAATGTTTATTGTGAGCACTTATATCGTGCACGACAGGTAATCCTTATCAAAGCCTCGGTTGCGTAGGAATTTCTTTTCACAAACAGTTGAATTCAAAGACAAAATACAGCACACGTGTGATTTTTACCAGACGAATCTAATAACAGAACCGGATCAGACACTGGCGGATTTACTGTTGCTCTCTTTCTTGTAGACAAGAGCAGACTGTACCCATCTGGTTGTGGCGTCTCCTCATTCCCGCACCAACTTCATCCAATTACTTTGTTCATTCGCCTGCATGCTGTTCTCATACAAATATTTTGCACCCCCAGCGCACACACACACACACACACACACACACACACACACACACACACACACACACACACTATTTGTCATAAGTCTAGGCAGATGAATTAACCTCTCAACTCAACTGCCTCTTACTGTGAAAACTCATAATCTCACGGGAGGAGATCTCTCAACCAGATTAGATTTAGTAAGTAAAAACATTTGTGTCCATATTTTAAAAATGGGCGTGGATCAAATTTTCTCAAAAGTTCATCTCTGGTGATGTAACAGAGGACTGAAACTTTTCTCTGTCTTATCTTTATTCTAACCTACGTCTAGCATCTAGATGGAGGTCATATCTGTGTGTGGTTCTCACCCCCCCCCCCCCCAGGAAACCCTCATTATTTTCCCACTGCCATTTAAAAATATCACAAATTCCTTCATCATTCCTCAGCCCTCCCCTGCACAGAAGCACTTTATCACATTACGCCTCACATTTGTCCAATTTGTTGTAGAAAAGGGCCTGCGTACGGAGCGGCGCTGACTCAAACTGCTAATGGGAAATTGCCACTTAGACGGAGTGTTCTTGTCCTTCGTACCGTGTTGTAAACCAGATTGTTGAAAAAAAAAACAACCCTCCAGTCATGTGTTTGGTTGGATTTCACACTGCGCAGTAATGCTGGGTGTATATTTCTGTTGCCCTCAGTGGAAAACACTGTGTGCCTCATCATCATTGATGGAACTTTTGAGTCGAGTGATTCACTGCAGTAAATGTACCAGGGCGTGCTTGCTTAGCATGTAACGTTGTCACGATCAGTGAATCATACATGCATGTTTTACAACTGAGGCTGTTTGATTCCGGGGAACATCAGAGGAGTGAAAAAAAGAAGACTTTAATTATTCATTTAGAAATATAACCCTATATGATAGCATCGTTAGAGGAGAAACGTACTGCCCAAACAAGAAGTAATGTCAATTTGTGTGTGTGTGTGTGTGTGTGTGTGTGTGTTAATGGTAACATCAAAGCATATGGTGTTCCTGTAATATTGATCATAATCTGCTCGCTGAATAGAGGTTATGAGTTTTTGACATTTGGACTTGTAGAACCTCACAAAAGACAAATTGTTCCACTGACAGTTGAAATGCACTTGAAAATGAAGCAACTCACTGTACTGGAGGGATGGAAGAAGTTTGCAGTTTCTTTACTTTGGTAAAAGTAGAAATACGCAGTAGGAGCTCAAGTAACAGTATCCAGAGGGTAGTCCTGTGCAGTGAGTAAACTTCACTCCTTGACAGTGCCAGCGGGTTTTACCCTCCCTCCTTCCCAGTGCCTCCCAGGCCCGTGGTCGTGAGTTCAAGTCCTGTAGCAGGTGATGCTCTCCTAACACAAGGTTACACCCTAGGAAAAGTAAATAAATCCATTCATGTGGTTAAAAAGTGAGAGTTACTTGATATTATGTTCACTTCAGTAAAAGTACACATTGTTTGTGTATTACAGGGCCTTGGAGCATTCGGTCCTCCAATCAGTGCCGTCTTAATGTCGTCTTAAATGTCAAGTTAAAGCTGAGTGTGTTTTAAGTTGTGTTGCTCTGATTTTGACCTTTTGAACTTGGCAGCCTTCGATGTTAAAATCATCATCATAAAGGTTGATGGAAAATCTTTCTCTTATAAAGTAACTAATAACTGATGGCTTCAGATCCATGATGAAGTGAAGTAAAAATCACAATATGTTCTTTTTCCGCCACTGATTTGTTTTGGGTATTCAGGAGTTCTAGTAATGTGATTACTTTTTCATCCTCACATCGAGTGGCGAGGATTAAGTCTGACCTTCATCATTTGCACATTAACACTGCTTATTTGTTTCATAGGGATTCATTCCATGGACAGACTGGTCCAGTCCTCTTAATCTGACTGAATGCGGGGGAGGCAGCAAGTCAAATTTGTCCTATTTACAGTTTTTTGTTTTGTGTTTCTATGTGGGTGCTATTCTTGGGACTGCTGTGCCGCGCGCACGGCTACCATCAGGTTAGCTGTGGATTGTCAATATAATTATCCTCTGATTTTTTTCTGAAAACATACTGTCTTGTTTTCTGTTTCTGCATTTGCCAACTATATAATGTGGAGGTGTCGAGGATGTTGCATCAGTGGTTATGTAGACTATGTCCCTTGCTGTGAATATAAGCAGTCTTACAAACAAAAAGATACAAGCAAGAAAAGGCACTTAACAAGCTCACAACAAAAAGTAGAATTTTGTTGTTCAAGTACCCAGCCATGTGTTCCGTGTCATTAATGTAATCCAAATCCTGTCTGGTATGAGGAGGGGAATGCACATGTTACAACTATGAGGGTTTATGAGGGTGAAGGCCTTGTGGCCCCTGCGAAATTGATTTCCCCTCTCTCAGGTCCAGCAGGATCGGACAGCAGCCGCCATCTCTGAATCTATAATCTGATCCAATCAATGAAATTCCTGTCTACCAGCACCTTCATTCATACTGGGTCACATATATACACACACATCAGGCCTACATGATCACACACACACACACACACACACACACACACACACACACACACACACACACACACACACGGCATGCCAATAAATTCAGCAAATATGCATTTCCCAAGATATTCAGATTAGAAACAGGAGGAACCAACTATAATGGTCTTAGAGAACGTAAGCAAGAGTGTGAATTCAGTTCCAAGCTGATGATGATAGAAAGAGAGAGAGAGAGAGAGAGAGAGGGAGAAAGAGAGTGGGTTGGAAACATAGAATTACACCCAAGGGAGCCATGGAACATTCACACCAGTGCTCATCCATCTCTGGGACATGAGGAGGGAAGCTGCCTTTAGCATGCCAAACAGAGCGAGTCTGACAGAAAGGTGAACATGACATGCTGCATGACTAGCCTTGAACATGGCTGACATGCATGCACACACATATTGTCATGCTTCAACTGGAGGATATTGACAACCTCTAATCTCAATGCTAGGTGTTTTTATTTTTAACAGTTCAAAATGTGCTAATAACCTAAACACTCTCGTCGGGCAAAGAGCACCACCACGGCCAGTAGCTAATCCTTTATACAGGTATGTGCAATGTTCTTCGTGTCCTTGGAAAGTATGTAATACTAAAGAAATGGAACCGGTTATGTAGTTTTCCCAACAGAAGTAATTAGCTCACATCACAAAAAATGCAGTAGAGCAGAGCAGGGCAGACATAGCAAACTTATTTCCCTTAGCATGCTACATGCTAACATAGATGGAAGGACATGTGCTTATGAGGACACCAAGTAGCAACATTCATCACTGGAACTGCCGACACACAGCTGTTAGACCCGCTTCCTAGTGTCTTAGCCACTTGTGATGCTAATGACTGCTGCTAGTCCTAAAGCTTGAGCTGTAGGCCTGCCAGATGCTAATGTGGGTGCAAGGAAAGGTGCTCGGGTGAACACCGGGACAGGTGGGGTTCAGTGCATTGGCTGCCAGTGTTGTTAGCCAGCATAGCAGCTTTGTCCCTCATCCGACCACGAGACCAGACGGTTGCCGAAGGGAGGATGAGGAAGAACTGAACTTTGTCCTTGACAGTCAGCAGACCTCTGTTCAAACCCAGCAAACTCCACCAAACAATACATCTTATAGACCACAGCCGGGGTAACAGCGGTCAGCAGAGTGCCTACACAGCTCTGAGCAGTGGAGGAGGTACACCATCTTGAACCAGACGGCATACCTTCACAGAAATATTCTTACCTGACCTTAGAAAACAGCCTCCCTCCAGATGGTCTGGGGGCAGATTGTGAAAGGAATCAACTCCGACTGGCCAGAGCCTGTTCAATAGTCAGAGCCGCCTCCAGGCAGACTGAGGAGAGAAGGGAAAAAAGCAAACAGAAAGAGTAAAGAGAATACTGTAAAACTACAAATAACACCATCTTGACTAAAGTGAGCTCAATTTCCCTCCACCACTGACGTCAATTTACTAATTCCATGTGTTACAGCTACTAAGGTAAATTAAAACCCTTGTGATTGTCTTTGTACATCTCTCGTCTCTCATCATCTCGAGACGTGGCCAGGGACATTAGGGAGCAGAACCCTTCTCATTTTCCCATCTTTCGCTATTTTTTTATTTTCATTTTTGTGGTTTTGAATGGTAAAAAAGGTAGCAAAGTCCAAAAGAACCGACTGCGACAGCCAGCTTGTGGTGTGGTTGCTGTCATAAGCAGCAGAATAATTTACCGTCCATGTGGGATCTACCAGTATCACAGAACTGTTCTGCACTCATATTTGATGCTGTGTACATCCACATCCACTATGACTTGCAAACGAGAGCTGCCTGCAAGATGCCTTTAGCAATCATTTCCAATTGCTAGCATGTGTCGTAGCCGCATGTTGGTCCGTGACAAATAGCCTGAGGAATTAACAGCCAGCCATGTAATGTAACAATTCCTCCACAGTCAGATAGAAAAAGACAACAGCCGCACTCCAGCTGCCAGGAGGATAACTCCTCCTAACACTGTTTACCTGTCCTCTGCCAGTTCTGCAGTGCATTATGGGAAACAGAACTGACAAGTAGGGCTTAACAGTAAATAGAAGGAATGAGGCTCTTTTTTGGGGTGGGATAGGGCGGGGTGGGGGGGGGGGTGCCCTGTTTCAGATCTGAAAATCAGTGTTACTGAGCCTCCTCTTGATGCTCCCTCATGTTTAAAATATCTTTAATTGGACTCAATTAGCCAGCGTAAGAGCCCGCTGAGTGTAATGCTAACTGACCAGAGTAGCAGCGTGACTAGGAAAATTGGCAGTGACAGCTTGTGTTAGCCTGTTGCGAGGGCAGAGGGAGCTCCAAGCAGAGGGGAATGAATACAGTTGACAGTAGAAACTTAAGAAGGAGAGCTTTGGTTAATAGGAGTCCCAGGTCCTCCTTCGTCTCTCCTCCACCTCACCCAATTGTCTGCCTCAGAAAAGTTATTTCCAGTGAGTCTGTGTCCAGCGAGAGGGTAAGATGCACCACTGCTGTCATCCTCATATTTCCCAGGGTTAGCTTCAGGAACATCTGTTCCACAATGTTTACTGTATGTGTGGCCATTGTGGTTTTTCTTAGAATGTGTGAATTACTCTTTATAAAGACAAGGTGGGCTTCAGTGTGCCTTTCTGTGTGTGTGTGTGTGTGTGTGTGCGCGCGCACACGCGTGTGTGTGTATGCGCGTGTGTGTGTGTGTGTGTGTGCGTGTGTGTGAGGAAGATGAGGTGTAGACTTGGCCAAGCCAGTGGGACAGAAATGCTGATGTGTGCTACCGTTTAAAATAGCCCAGACAGACAGCTGAGCAGCTGTGACCTCAGGTCCCCCAAACTCTGTTTCACTCACTGACAATATTTCTTCTTGGAATGTGTGTGTCTGCACCCACAGAAGAATACAATGAATCACACTTTCCCATTTTGAAAACATTAAACTGCCTTTGTGCAACTCACCTAATAGGAGACCTCAGGTGGAAGTCATTTCCCAACTAATTCTCTTTCTGTGTTTCAGTTTGCTCTCATTATTGTCCATAATTTAAAGCCATTTATGACTTTTTTTTTCTTTTTTTGCCCGTTATAGTGAAGAAAAAGAGAACGGCAAACGACTTTAGTCTCGTCAGTCAAAGACAATGCAGTCCAATTACAGCTCAGGGAAAAAGGAGGCATGATATCCCTGGACTGGGCACTCTTTGCAATCCTCTGTACAGTCAGCCAGACGCTCAGTTTCACAGCAACGAGCATGAAATAGACTCCAAGGATCAAATACAGTCTGCATGCAATTGGAAGTCCACAACTGTGGGACAGGTTTTGTAAATGAGCTCATTGGTGTGTGCGTGCGCGCGCGCATGTGTGTGTGTGTGTGTGTGTGTGTGTCAGTGATGATGCTGGAAAAATGTGTGCATGAGACAAAGAAGTGAGAAAGAGCATGTGGACATTCTGTGCTTAGCCAGGAAAGAGCCATTAGTTATGTGCTCCCAGGCCGATGGCAAAACCAGTGTGGGGTGTGGTGAGACTTGGAGGGCCACTGTCGCCTGATACGTTGCCATCAAATACTTTTCTAGAATTGTGGAGGGGAAAAAAGTCCAGTTTTACCTTAAAGAGCGCTTATTAACATTTCTCCTTAATACGTAGCTCCAGTCCAGTGGAATGACTTTGCAACTTACTCAACCTGCAGCTAGATAACGTCGCAGTTAGAATCGTGTCGCCCCTCCAGAACCATCGTGTGTTTGCTCTTGGAATGTCAAGCTAGGCTAACTGTGATGCTAATATTACAGCTGACAGCACAGACTAATTCAGGGCACCCCTTTAGCCCATAATTAGACTAAGTTTCCCATACAGGAGCAGCCACACATTAGCTGAGTGCGCAAACTGTCACAATCGACGCCGACTGTCATTACGACTGACGAGTCTGCCACGATCCTTTTCAGCACCGAAACCTATTTATACCGTCGCCACTCTCACACTCTATTTCTGGTGCAAACACACAGACTGATATGTTTAGCAGAAAGCCTCTTGGACGCAAATAGAGAAGGTCAGACTGTGACGGCATGCCCTGGATGCACCGACAGACCTCCCCCTCCGCCTCCTCCTCCTCCTCCACCAGGAGCAAGTATGTGACATACAAGTGTGAAGGACTTGACAGTGTGAAGTTAGATGAGAAGATCGACGGATACCATTCTTATGTTTGCAGCAGCAGCTAATTAGCGTAGCTCAGTTTGGCATAAAGACTGGAAAGAGAGAAACATTTAGACTGACAGGCATCATAGCTCATAATACGCCTACTAGAACCTCTAATGCTCGCTGATTAAAGGGGATGTTTTGCCCATGAAAGTGTCACTCATCATTAGTGCTCCTGCGTGATTTCTTGGCAAATCCTGACAAAAGACTTAAAAAACACCAAAACTTTATCAAGTCAGTATACACATTTAGATTTCAGAAAGCGCTGTCAAAATAAAACAGGAACTGACAGGATCACAAGAGGAACTACAAGCAAAACAATGCAAAACCACAACACAAAAGCACAACTGAATGTCTGATCATCCGGGGTTGACTGATCACCAGCCAGCAGGTTGGGAAACGATGGCGTCTGATCAGGTGGAAGCCTCAAGTTTGTAGGATCTCAACTTCCTTTTAAGAAAGATAGGTTTTATTTGCCATCTTATAGAGAAATATTACACTACCCATAATCCTTCAGTGGATAACGGACATCTTTGATGGTGGACTTGACTGTTGCCGTGGAGATGCATACTGAACCTGTCACTCAAGTTTCATAAGCTCCCACCCTCTTTGAGATGAACCCAGCTGGAGAAACACGATTCCAAACCCCAACCCCTTTCTGATGAGAATATTTACAGTAGATATCATATGTTTACTGACATCAGTTAGCTAGCAACAACAAAATGGTCAGCTGGTCACAACACTGGGTCACAAATATCATTTGCAATGCCTCTTGAGGTGAGTAGTTCTTAAACTCTCAATATTTTTGCACGCAGTCTTGTACCTTTGCCTTTTTCTCCATTTTCCTGTTTTCTTTTTTTGGCAAGATCAAATATTCTGTGGTCACGATACATCTGCTCGCTGGTCATCTTTGTTCTGTGTGTAAAACTCATTATATAAAGAATTTGCTGAGACGACAACGGATGAATTGAACGGGAAATTTACTTCAGATGGGTTGTCACTGTTGAGCTCTATTGGCTCCGCTGCCGGGTGGTTGCATAGTGTGGAGCTCATACTTCCAGGTAGGAGTCCTGGCTAATGCATGTTGGGAAGTTGGATTTGGACTGGAGTACAAAAGATGGTTACACTTGGTTGTGCAGGGCGCACATATTGGATAGTAATGGAGGACGTATTTGAGAGTTCTCGCTATTGTTATCCTTCTGTTTCTATTAGCTTATGTGGCTCGTGTTTTCTGGATTCTGGTTTAGTCAAGAAGTCCTACAGGGGGGAAACAAACTTTATGTCCTCTGAAAAATAAGTTGTTATCATACAGAAAATGTTTTTATTTCCGAAACTGCAACACTGTGTCCTTTAAAGTTTAAAAAAAAGCAGTAATACTTGTCTTTCATGGTGTGTTCTGGCCTTCTCTGCTCACACTGAAGTTCTGGTGGAGGTCGAGCACAAAAGCATGTTTAGTTGAGCTCCGCTGGTGTTATACAAGAGTGGAAATGAGACCCAAAACAAGTTATTTGAAATATGTACATTTATACACATGCAAGGGTATATAGGCCCGTAAGGGATCTGTGGGCGCCAAAACTATACACAGAGAAAATGAAATGATTGGGCCTGGGGTGATATAGTTGAAAAATTCACCCTGATAACAGCCGATATTAACAGTGACAATTTTTATGACCTTTATCACACAAATCTGGAGGGGAAAAAAAAATGAATCCACTGTATCAGCTAGATTAAACCAAAAAAAGAGAAAAAAGACTATTGCTTTCTACCCATTTTCTCACTCCATGGTGTTTCTGCTGTTTTGAAACTGGTGTAAACTCAACATACCTGGCTGTTAGCGCGTCAGTATAGCGTGTTCTTACCATAGCATGTTACAGGATGGAGCGCAAAAGCGTTCCTTCAGCCAAACACTTGTAGTGGGCTTCTCTTGCATTGACGATCATTTTTCATGTCAGTATAGCTTTTGAAGAATTACCTCTGTATGTGAGTGTGTGTGTGTGTGTATGTCTATATATACTATATATATACCGCCATTGTTTTATCACCCACTCCTAAAACAAATATAGCAGGACAGAATGGGACACATTCAATCTGCCGAAATATTATATGGCTGGAGTGCTCTCCCCGCAGGGTTTTATTGTGAAACCTGCATGTATTTGCATATATAGTTTAACTAAACAGGTCATCATTCTTCCAGTGTTGTGGGGAGCTAATTGCTTGTCAGTAAGAAATAATGTTAAAGGTTTGTTATTTGAGGAGGTATATCATCGTTTTCTACACCTATTATCACCTCGTGAGTGTGTTTTGGCTGAGATACTATAGCTGTTAGGCCATTATCAGCTTTAATACTGTATTTGCATAGCACTGAACATACATTCATGATCATCACACAGGTGCTGTGGGATCTGCTTTACCACCTTTAACATCTCCATCAACACAAGGAAGCAGGCGTACAGAAGGGAGTCATTGGAGAAGCGAAACAGCTACGGTCTCACTTCTGCTTCATCCACATCAGGGAGCATTTAAAAACAAATACAGAGTTTCTCATTATCTCCTGGATTTCCAAGGAATGGTCTGCATAAGAGTGGGATGTTAGAGCTTATTTGGTTTTCATGAATACTGTTTCAAAGAAAAACATGTGTCATACAGGAAAAAAAACAAAATAAAACATGATATAACCATTAAGAAGGGCTGGATGGCCCTGAATCAAAGAAAAGATGCATCCAACATTGTTTATTTGTGTGTTATCTGAATTGGAATTTTTCCAATAATTCCAAGAAGATGAAACTTGCTGACATTTAGCAAAAATGGTAAATTAATCAAAACCTTATTAAAAAAAAAAAAGTTTCAGTAAGCAACAAAGGCCTGATCCAGTTTATATTAACTTTTTTTGTTTTGACAACATGCAATAATTTGCAATTCAACAAGCAAACACACAAAACTGGATGCACAATAAGCTTTAAGTCAAACTTTGTTGAACGTCCAAATGTTGTTCGTCACAGGTTTAGGTTTGGAAAATAATGAGCATTCCTGGTTTCTTTTGTACTGAAATAAAATCCCTCAATGTCTTTCTTCTTCTTCTTCTTCTTCGTCTTCTTCTTCTTTTTTTTGCATTGGAGCAGACAAGCACAATCCATTCAGCTCAGCTCAGTCAACAAGAGCGTTTTCGTTGAATCAAACATCATACACTCCATCAAATCTTTCCACCTATATACAGTTTACATACTATACACACCTAGTTTTGTCTGTGTTTATCAAGGGTGCCAGTGCTTTAGCTGTGAACTCATTACATTCTAATTCGTGCCAAGATAAACAGTCATTCGATCAAATCTGCTGCTCTGGGCCAGGCACCTGGGATTGATTTATCAATCTGTCGTGCGTTCCGTAATCCTGAAGGAAAAAAAAAAAAAGTTTGAATGAGCTGACGTACTCTGTCGGGATGGGATATGGTGCAGTGGTTGTGATGACGCTTGAGCCTGAAAAATAAGTAAAAAAAATTTAAAAAAAAAAAAGTATGTGAAACGTGCACAGTATGTGAATTTGTATATGCATGAGCCTTTGTAATAAAATCACTGTGATGCAGTCCCGTTCTAAATCATGAAGGGTGTGTCTGTGAGTAAAGCATGGAGCTTTAGGGCTCTGCTGGAGTGTGTGTGTGTGTGTGTGTGTGTGTGCGTGTGTGTGTGCGCACGAACGTCAAGCCCTTTTTTTTCATAAACAGAACAGCCTAGAAGAAGCAGCAGGGCTTTTCTTTGTAGATGAGTGTGCATGGGATCAGCATTGGCAAATGCACACGCTTGGAGATGCTACAGAACCCCCCAAAAAAACAAAGTTCCCACAAGTCTCCTTCAATGTCCTCTTCTCTTCTACACCGATGAGAGTAAGGGTACTGTGTGATATGTAGATAGTATGAGTGTCAGAGTGCATGAATGCGGTTCCTAGACGGGTACTGGGTGAGGGGCTGCTGGCATCAGAACAGGGTCCACTGCAAGCAAAGTGCAGCAAGGAACAGTACAAGGCTCCACGGTTTTGGCCAGCTGGCAGATGACGATCCCCCGATCACCCTGACTGAGGGGGGCTTGGCAGGGTTACCCACTGGGCTGCCACCTTCAGGCTGTCTCTCAATGGGCTTCCCTTCAGTGAAGACTTTCGTATGTGCTGTGAGACCCAGAAAGAGAGAGAGAGAGAGAGAGAGAGAGAGAGAGACACAAACACACACACACACACACATTATCAGATTAATGTTTTAACTCATCAGATATTATAATGGGGACTCATCATTATCTATTCCAAGGTTCTCAGAAACAATCAGATAGAGAAATGATGTATGATTATGACTGTTAGTTAAAATGAAAGAAGCACAGCTGTGGTGGTTTCACTTGAAAGTAAGCATAATTTGTTTGGAAGAAAATTGACAGACAAAAAAGAGAAAGATGCTTCTCAGTAGGAAGATAAAATGTGTTTATGGTGACAGTGTATTACTCATCAGCTTCCATCTCACTCCAGGCCCCCTTTGTCACACAGCAACACACAAACTTGTGTATTTTGTGTTTTTTTTCCTGTCTCACAATGATACAGCGAAATTAATTGAGTGCACACACACACAGCGACACACACACACACCCTGATGGAGGATTAATCTGGGATTCACATGATGGTCAGTCCCCACGGTGTGATTACAGCCAATCAGAGTTAAATCAGCTGGCGGTTAGTAGCGGCTGACGTTAACCGCTGTCCTCACACACAACTCTCCAGCTATGAAACCTTAAAAGAGGATGTGTTTGTAACCCCTGATATTCTGCAGACTCATAAATCTTCACCCTGCTCCTGAAATGATTTTCTCTAGTCTTTGTCCCTCATGGATCTCACATGAATTAAGGAATTCTTTACACGTCATCAGCCTAAGTAGAGCAGGGGATACCTCTGGCTGCAGAAGAGAGGGACAGAATGACTCCTAGCCTGGGGGTTCTCCAAACTTTGTTTCTGGTATCAAATGATCCTACTCACGGGGTATGTACAGACTAGCCATCCATCCATCCATCCATCCATCTATTTTCTACCGCTTATCCTGTTTAGGGTCACGGGGGGGGCGGAGCCTATCGTAGCAGCCTTCGGTCGAGAGGCGGGGGTCACCCTCCGCCAACTCATAGAGACAGACAACCATTCACACTGACAGTCACACCTACAGTAAATTTAGAGTATCAATCAGCCTCGTCCCCTCTTGATGTCTTTGGACTGTGGGAGGAAGCTGGAGTACCAGAGAGAACCCACACAGGAACAGGGAGAACATGCAGACTCACACAGAAAGATCCTGTGATGGAGCCGGGACTTGAACCTGGAACCTTCTTGCTGTGAGGCGACAGTGCTGACCACTGCACCACCGTGCCGCCATCAGCAAAAACACGATACAAATATTCTCATCAGAAAGGGGAATCATGGTGGGAATTTATGAAACTTGAGTGACAGCTTCAGTATGCATCTCCATGGCAACAGTCAACTCCACCGTCAACGACATACATTATCCACTGAAGGATTATGGGTAGTGTAATATTTCTCTATAAGATGGCAAATAAAACCTATCTTTCTTAAAAGGAAGTTGAGATCCTACAAACTTGAGGCTTCCACCTGATCAGACGCCATCGTTTCCCAACCTGCTGGCTGGTGATCAGTCAACCCCGGATGATCAGACATTCAGTTGTGCTTTTGTGTTGTGGTTTTGCATTGTTTTGCTTGTAGTTCCTCTTGTGATCCTGTCAGTTCCTGTTTTATTTTGACAGCGCTTTCTGAAATCTAAATGTGTATACTGACTTCAAGACTTGATAAAGTTCTGATGTTGGTGCTTCTTGCTGTGAGGCAACAGTGCTAACCCCTGTGCTGGCCTACGTACACTTATATGAGAGAAACTTGTCAAACACCTTGAAAGACGGTGTGTTGTCTGATTTTATAACAATAACTGCAAGCCAATGCTTTGTTTTTAGTCATATTTTTGAGTGTTTTCAAAGCTGTCATCCAATAAAATGTCTTCTTTCCTTTTCTAATGGTCATGTTTATAAATGTAACAACGCATTTTTTTTGTAGAATACATTATCAGCCCATCCCTACTGTGCACTTGGGTTGTGTGTGTGTGTGTGTGTGTGTGTGTGTGTGTGTGTGTGTGTGTGTGTATGTGTGGAGGGCTCGGCAGCACTCTAGAGCAGGACGAACGTTTCCAGTGCCAATGTTTCTTTTTTGTTTTTTGTTCTACTTGACAATAGACAAAGACATCATTCAGCCCAAATCAAATTGGGATTGTTGTTATTGTTTCAGTGGAAATGTGCTGCATATCATCAGGGAGCAGTCAGAAAAAAAGAAACCAGCATTGGAATGGACCAACACATAAATACTACTCCAGTGCATGTTAACCAAGTGGCTGATTAAGGGGGATTGTCCTCGCCAGAACAAGCAATTCGAGTCCTGTTCTGCCAATTACATTGAGTGTGTTTTTGATGTGAGGTGGGCACTAAGTTGTGCAACGGTTTGCGTCGTCTGCATCGAAACTAATTGGATCCAATGACAAGATGTTAGGGTGACACGGAGGCGCAGTGGTCAGCACTGTCGCCTCACAGCAAGAAGGTTCCGTGTTCGAGTCCTGGATCTTTCTGTGTGAGTCTCCATGTTCTCCCTGTTCCTGTGTGGGTTCTCTCTGGTACTCCAGCTTCCTCCCACAGTCCAAAGACATCAAGAGGGGACGAGGCTGATTGATACTCTAAATTGACTGTAGGTGTGACTGTGAGTGTGAATGGTTGTCTGTCTCTATGTGTTGGTCCTGTGATGGACTGGTGACCTGTCCAGGGTGAACCCTGAAAGCTGCTGGAATAGGCTCCAGCCTCCCCCCATGACCCTATACAGGATAAACGGAAGAAAATGGATGGATGGATGGACAAGATGTTACATGGATGACAAGCACAAAATGAAGGGCTCCATTTTAGCTAGAGAGTCTTAGCACTTGGGAGGTGGAAAAAAGTCACAAAGTATTTAAAATGTATAATTACACTGATGCTCGTATACCTAGATTTGACATGTCAACCGGGGAATGTTCCAGAATCTGTGGTTGTGGAGTTGGCATTGTTATGACTGGAACATCTGAACTGGTTTTCAACTCGCTACTTCCTGACTTTTTTTTTTCCCCTAACAAAACATGTCCTGGATAATAGTCTTGTCACAGTTGAGTTGTGGACACACACATCTAGACTCTTTAGTTTTATCAACTTTACCTAGTTTGTGGTTTGTATTTCAGTTCCTGTTTTATTTTGTACTCACTTCCCTCTTGTGTTTTTGTTTACTTTACACTTCCTGTCTCTGTCTGTTTCCTGGCCTGTTTTTTTTTTTGTGAGTCACCTGTTTCTTGTCAGTTTGTTAATCCCCGTCAGTCACAGCCCTGCGCCCAGTGTTTCTCATCCAATCAGCTCCTCCCCTGCCCTCCGGTTCTCCCACCTTTTGTCATTCGTTGAGTTTGTAGTTCACCTCTTGTTGTTGGTTGTTTTTTTTTTGCCTCCCTTCTTTTGTTCGTTTTTAATGATAATAAATCCATTCACCTGCTGTTCTGCACACTGCTGCTCCGCCTTCCTCCGCACCACCCAGACCGACTGATCTTGTGTGACATCCCATAGCCATGTGTGTAAACCACAATGACTCAAAGATTGTCCATTCCAGATAGCAAGCTTTTTTGTCTCAGCTTCAGTCAAGGGATCTGTCTGAAACTTTTCTTTTGGGGGGGAGGGGGGGGGGTAAAGCAATATATGTAAAGATGACACTGATAAAATTGTCGGTGACTTTGAGTCAAGAAAACAGATCAACTTCTGTTGTGAAAAAAGCCAAAGAAAGCAAAGTTCACCAAAACACAGCACCGCCTTTGACAGCTGCAGTCAATATTTTTTTATGAGGGAATGTACTAAAACTTGAAGTCATGTTTATCTTGGAGAGCGTACTTTTAAACAATGATAGCATTTCTCAAATTTTATTTTGGCATATTTACCAAAAAATATGCGAGAGATATATCACTTACAATACCTGTAAGTTACGGGACCGCCAGCATCAGCTTAGAACAAGAGGCGTATTGTTGAGATTTAATACCTACAAGCAGGCAACAACTTGAAGCACAAAGAAATGAAAAACCAGGAGAGCAGAAGGATAATGGAATGTGAATGTGTTGTCATAATGAGACAATGTTAGCAGATAAGCCTTGCTTCATAAGTTGGCTTGTGTGTAAATCCCATAAATATGGGGAGGGAAAAGAAGAAAGTGTGGGAGGGAGCTGCCGATGATGTAGAGGTTTTAGGAGAAAAGCAGTAAGTTTTGCTTTCCAGAAAGGGGATGATTATCCATCATCACTCCTGTCGAGGCAGAAGGAATCAATCATCTTGGGCGACTTCAAGGGAATGCGATGACACATAGACACGCTTCTTGCTGTACACCAGTCAATGACATATTTACTTCAGCAGTAAAAACAAAACTTGAGACAAACAGGAGTGAAGATCTGAACCTCAAGTCGGAAAAGAGTACTGTGAATGTAGATAGTAGCCTGTGATCGGGAGGCTCTCAGTCAGACATCGAAGCAAGGTCAATAAATCCATCTTTAAGTCAGCCTGCTTGACGAGACTGAACAACCGCAATCGTTTTTTAATTTTCTTTTTATAATTTTCTGCTTCAGCAGCAGTTCAACTTGAACCTCCAGCAGTGTAGTGTTGTGCTGAGCTCCAGGAAGCAGGTGGTGAGCAGCAGACGAATCCTGCTGGCAGTGGTGACCGCAGCGGGGACGTTAAGCTCTCCTCCTGGTCGGTGGTTTAACTCCCGGTCCTGGCAACCACCTTCCACCGGAACAGTGGCCATATTCGTACTTGTGGCTGGCTGTTTATTGGCCGTAAGCTTTTTTTGAGGTGCCATTTACCATTAATCAAGTAGTCCAGTGAATAAAATGATATTAAAGCTAATTATGGCACACTCACATAAAAAAGGGGCAGCATGAAGTCCACCTGATCTTCCAGGAATAGC
Source organism: Aulostomus chinensis (assembly GCF_037954235.1). NCBI lineage: Eukaryota > Metazoa > Chordata > Actinopteri > Syngnathiformes > Aulostomidae > Aulostomus > Aulostomus chinensis. The sequence goes on from NC_141324.1 coordinate 17,441,573, forward strand.
AAATGGGTTGCCATGGCAATATACCCAGCTGCAGAGTGAACTAGTTTCCACCCAAAATTAAACCTCAAATTACTTCACTGGCAAGGCATCTAGTGACTGTGGTACGTCTTTGACGACGCTTAAGTGAGATCAACACAAACCGTTAGCTTTGGGGTAGCTTCTGCCATGATGTTGACCTCTGTGTTGGCTATGTGTGTGAGAAATTGTTCATAGTGTGCTTTGCCACTAAAGCCTCTCCAGATGGGCAGACTGTATGTTTGGAAGAGCCTTTATTTCCCACTGGCCAAAGAGCAACAACAGCTGCTTCGAACAAGCCTGGCCACAGCATTGAAGAAGAGGTGGACCCCAGGCTGTAGCCAAGAGGAAGCATGGGTTGGGAGGGGATGGAGGGAGGAAGGGAGGGAAAGGGTTGGAAGGTGAATGGGAGGAATAACAAACGCCTTGGCCATCATTTCTTTGGAAAAACTCTGAGGGACGACAGAAAATTGCATGATGGTTCTTTGAGCAATCATGCCATTTTCTACTGCTACACCCCTTCACTTTCTCTCTCATTTCCTCTATGTCTTTTGCCAATAGCCACTGCTGCCACACAGATTAAACCCTCAAACATATGGAGAGGAACGAAGCAAACTGTTTTCAAACAATTCTACTGTCTTTCCCTTATAAGGTTCAGCAAACTGTAGACAAGAATACCCACACAGACATTCAAATGATTCTGAGGCAACAGGGTGAGGAGTTTATTAAGGGACAAATTCAATGAATCAACCCAAGAAACACCGGCCAATATGTGTCATGCGTCACTGAGAAGGTGGATTGTGCGAATCTGCTTTGGACTCTTGGCTGAACATTAGCAACCTAGTGAGGAATTGTGCTACTGTACACTGGGGCTTAGAGAACTGTCACACCATAAGTTCTGCTGTCCAGACTGAGCACTTATAAAGTTACAGACATGTGTTCCACTCAATCCAATATTTTATCTTTAACAGCTTTGCTTAGAATTGTGTGTCATAGCTTCCCTTACGATCCCTAACAATGTTCCAGTTACATGTGTTCAGAGAAGTTGTGGATTTTATTGCACCTGTGGCAATTTTCCTTCCTCTGTCTGCAGAGTGAAATCATAAAGGCAGTGAGAAGGTTTGATTTATGGCACATTGTGGTGGGAGACTGGTAGAGTAGGACTGTAACTTTGCTCTGTCTCACACCCATGACTTGACCTTGAGGTTATTCTTCCTGCTAAGCAGTTGATGGAAGACGGATGCAGGGGGGATTGTAAAGCAGCTTGAGGGCCTGGGTTTGACAAGGTCACTTGATCTGCCTCATGACAATGCTTCATTATGAGAGATGACCTTTGACACTTAAAAAAAAAAACAAAAAAAAAAACTCTCATCCAGGCAGGCACATGAACATGTAAGATGTAAAGGTTTTCGACTTGCGTGTATGCATGCTCACAGACAATAAGTAGCTGAATGATAATGTGATTAGATTTTCACTCCTTTTGCAGTGTGTGCTTGGTTCTGCCATGAGTTCAAGATTTGTGAACAAGCCTCAGTTACAACAGAAGTACAGTTGATCCAACTGTTGCTGTCTTTCTCCTGCCAAGTGGCTGAATAATGTCACTGTTGATATGCTGGATCAATCTTTATTTCCTGTAAAACAGGATCTTTACGCAATAGCCAATATGTCTTTGGAGCGTGGCTGCCAGCTCGCCCTGTTTCAAATGCACTGAAGTCAGTAAAATTATTTGTACCATTTGTATATGTCATTATCAAAGATGAAGCACTCTTCTATGGCCCAAACCCATGTGACCTTTAGCAGACATATGCCACATTGTTAGCCTCTATCCCTTTGCGAGCAAGAGCCTCTCTGATTTCTCATGTGGCACGAATGAAGAGACAGTTCAACCAGTCTCTATCTGAACCCCAATCTTTTGACGACAGCAACCTATAGAGACGGCAGGCAGATTGAAAGAGGAGTGAGAGTTCATCAGTGTCAAGGCCATCCCTGAAAAGGAGAGAAGTGGTATATGACACCACCAATCAGCCACTCACAAAGTTCTCCATTCATCTCTTTCAACACCTGAATTCAACCTCATAGTTTTTGAATAATCCTGCTAAGAAGCATTGGAAACTTCTCTGTGGTGAAGGTAATAAGAATACATCCAAACGAAGGCGCCATAAATAGACAGCAAGAAGAAAAGCTGAAAAGAAAAGAAGCAATTGTCGAAAATTAAAATTTGTCATTGCATAGAAAAAAAACACAACGCTGTTTGGAAGGTAACTACTCCTGATAAGAGCATCCTCATATAAGCCTACATAAATTGCTCTGTAGCTTGTACTCTATGTCCAAATTAAGTTAGACCTTGATTTGAGGTTGAGTTTTGGTCGACCAACATCACAACCTACATTCAGATTAATGTAAAGCTCCTAACTGTGTAGCACCATCCCAGTGCTGAGCCAGAACGAAGACCAACAAAAGACAGATGCTGCCGTTGCCATCGGTCCTGACACACCTTTGAGGGAGCGTAAGAGAATCCCAAAACGCTCAGTTACCATACCGTATTAAAACATTTCTTCCCCCAAAGAGACGTTTACCTTCCCAAGCTTACATTTCCTAATTCCCTTTCACATACACGACACGAATGAGGGAAATGTTTGAGGGTGGAAACCAGAAGAGGGTGCATTCACACAGTTCATTACTGGCCATCCATCTCTGCTGTTTTTGTCTGTGACTCTTTATGTGGTGCCATGTCAGCCAGGGGCTCCTCATCCCTTCAAACTAATCTCCCTATTTTGTTTTCAAAGTAACACACCGATTTGGCATACGCACAAACAAATTCACTTCTCTGGGAACTGTTCCTCTGGTTCACAGGCAACCTGTATAGGGAATCCAGGCACTGGTAGAGGGGCTCTGGTAGGCCACTCAAGGGGTGAAAGGGGCAGAAATACGGGGGCACAAATGGGGTACACATGTGAGCATACAGCTATCCTAGCAACTGGCACAGCAGCATGGCAACACCAGAGGAGGGGTCAGTGCAAAAGAATTTGCTCAGAGCAATTCCTGGCTGTACCAGACTATTAAACTCTTTGGCAGGATTAAGATTTACTCCCTTATACACACACACACACACACACACACACACACACACACGCACACATATATAAACACATACGGAAACAAATAGGCAAAGGGGCCCTGGAAGGACAGTGACCTCCACCAGTCAATGTGACAGATTCCCAAGATGGAGGGGAATTGCGAAGGAAAACAGCTTTTGAGCCAGAGAGAAGGTCCAGCACAACTCTGCTTATCCTCCAATCTCATATAGGTGCCACATTTCCGTCCACAGCAAATTTGACTGGTATCACTGCACACTCACACACACTTCAAACTACACACCTCACACTACACACCTGCATGCATTCAAACACCATATGCTTTGGTGCTTTGGCAGGTGTCTCATTGTCCTTGTACACTGACAAGCGTGAAGGATATGGATATAAACTCACTCAGAGACACTGAGTAGCAGCGGCAGTGCCCACACAAGTAAGATGCAGAGAAATGGATGCAGCCTTGTTTTTGCTCTATGTGACAAACCTCCCCTGAATTAAACAGATCTAAGATACTTGCCTTTTCATCTTCAAAGTGTTTTTATAAATCGTGTGGGTTAGAAGGGGAAAAAAAAGTGGCGCTGTGATGTTATAAATGTTTGATTTTGTGGGGGCGAGTCAAATACTTTGATGTAAACTCTTGGTTACGTAACTGACTGCAGTTTTAGAATCAAATTACTAAGAAATGTGCTGTCGGTGGCCCTTCCAATATCTGATCTACAATCAGTTAAGACAGTGAGAAGTCAGCCCCCCTCCCAGCCCTCCGGCCTGACAGCGTGCCCCAGGACCAGCTCTAATTGCCCCATCAATTATGGATAAGGAAGAAAGGCTTTGTCGCTTTACCCACTGGTCAATAGGATGGGCCTTCTAATGAAGTGGCTTGTCTTGCATGCACTTTCCTTTGATGCATACACGTAAAGAAGTTTGCCATGGTCTCACTGCAGCTAGTCAATTCAAAAGTTGGCTCATTGCTACCAGCTTCCATTATCTGACAACTCATGCAAGGCTAATGTACTACTATCTGAAGCATACACTTTTACTTTAAAACAAAAGTCTTTGTGGCATAGGAGCTAAGCTTTCTCCCCTTCTTCCCTCTTGGCTCGTCTGTACTGTATTTCCACCTGCATACCAAGCTGAGCTGAGACAAAAGAGGATCAGACTCATCCCTGATTATCCATCTACTGTATTTTTCAATAACAGTGGAATGTCTACCTTTATTTGTTCAGTGCCGTGTTACAGCAGGAATGTGTGTTTCTGTGTAGCTAGGGATGGGCTCCAGGCAAAGGCGAGCGAGTCAAGGGGGTCACTCATGCAGTACCGCCCAAATCCCAACCCCCAGCAGACAATCCTGGGTACGGGCAATAATAAAGCAGGCCAAATAAACTAGGGCCAACACAAATATGTCTCAGCTGTAGGTCTTTCTTTCAGTGTGTGAAGCAAACTACAAAATGTATCCGTGCCTGAAACGAGCATTGATTAAGCTGCGATTTAGTAAAAACCCAAGAGCTTAGCCTAACAGGGGGCAGGGTGGAGGGTTGTCATGCACACGATGAAATATGAGTCATTTCTCTAGACACCTTAACTGTCGTTAAAATGTCATTTACTGCTTGGAAATGTACACACGTGTAAAAGGTTTCTTGTTATACTATATTTGTGCATTAAGTGCTCCCTCTGCGGTTCTGTAGTAAAGACTTTTATGTGGATTCAGTATCAGAGCTCTCGGTTAACTAGCATTCCTCGTTTCACTGCTAATAAACTTCTTAGCAACCGTAGAAAAATGCGACTTCCTATATATTATTTTCACTGATTTTCCAGGTAGAACTCTCATCACTTCCTCTGGTTTATAACCTGTTGCCACACCAGAGATTCTTGGTGTTTCCAAACCAAAGTCCCGAAGGTGTACTGCAGAGGCCTCAATCATAAAGGCTGTACTGATGCTGCTTCGAAAGGAAATGATGATGCTTGCTAATGAGAACCATTATCCTTTGATGACCGTGCACGGGGAGCCCTTCCAGCTAAAATTCTGCCATAAAACCACACGGTAGAATATGCCAAGTTATGAGGAAAAAAAGGAGACATCTAAAAGGCAATGCAACACCAATGACGTGGAGACAGTTGATTTTAAATACTGTTGTAGAAAACCTACATGCGATCAGTGTCAGTTGCATTTATTGTGTAAAGCACACGTCATGGAGAACATTAACAGGATCCGATGGAAAAATAAGACAGGCTGGAGGTGCAAAAGCCCCAAGAGACCCGAACAGAGGCAAAACAGAGACGTAAGTGTGCACGGGTTAGGAACAAACTGGTCAAGGACAGGGAAACACAAACTACACCCTGTATGTAAAGAGAGTAGGAAAAAGGTGTCGCTCATCAGGTCGAGGCAGGTACTCACAAACAAGGGCAAGAGAAGTGGTGAGTAAACTAAAAAACTGCAAGGGAAGTCTGTACATCGCATAACTGTCCAAGTCAAGCTAAAAACGAAAGAATCTGTATTTTGCAATTTTTAAAAGAGGGGAGTATGGTAGTTTTAGCATAATCCCAATAACAAATGGCATAGGCAATAAAACAGGAAGCACTTGGAGAGAACCAAACTCCTCCACAGTGATATAACGTCATCAGATCTGGATTCAGATCAGTTCCAAAGTCTTGTTCCTCATCTTAACAAATTTCAACACAGTCCATTCTTTTCTGGATTTTTTTTTTTTTTTTTTAAAGTGATCCTGCTAACAAAAACGGACGCTGGTGATCACCCGAACTACTTGGAGGACAGCTTGGACTGTCAAGAAATATTCCGAATTCAAAAATAAAAATGAATTGTACGAAAAATATGAATGTCACTGTGAAATTTATAGTCAATTGTAAAAAAAAAATAAAAACAAAACAAGACAGGACCTCAGCCTAAACCAGCTGTGTGCCATGTAATTTCCTTCATGAACCAATTCCTCCTCGTGACGTTTTGTGGTGTGTATCTTTATACAGATTCCACATGCAGTTATGTTGAGTATCAAAACTGTTGAGGCTTTGTATTCCCATTACTGCATTTGGTGAAAACGTTCTGGTTAAACCTGGAAAATATGCAATATTTGTGATATTCTACATGTGGTGAAATGTTTACCCACGTGCTCCACATGTTTTACATATGGTCATGTGTTTTTACATGTGACCATTTGACATAAAGTGATTTTTATAACTACTGAACACTTTTACGCTCCTCCGATGTGAAGGATTATCACTGATATATTTTAGTTTAAAAGGCACATTTCCCTTTATTAATTTAATAAGCAACAGGGAATGAACATGATTCATATTGAAAAAGGAATGTGAAGTTGTTCAGAGAGAAATGGCTCTGCATATCTGAGTAAAACGCTGGATCTCTCCTCACAAATGCGCCCTCAAACCAGACCCTCTTCCTGCCCAACCAAAGCTCTCGTCTATCCTCTTGTTCCATCTTCAATTCTGCTCTGCCCTGCGGAGTTCACATTCAGCCCCTTGAGCTTCAGATGAAAGGCTAGGGGAAATGGCAGTCATACTGGTAATATCCGCATCGGGACACAGCCACTACATCTGCTGGCCAGCCGGCCTCTATGCACGCCACTCCCAAGGGGCTTGGCTCAGTCCAAGACCTAGAATAGGAAGATTGAGGGGTAGATTGGTTCTACCCAGCCTGGCAGAGCATACATGCACCAAATAATCCACCCAGACTCCGAATCCTGCTCTCGCCACTCTCTCTCTCTCTCTCTCTCTCTCTCTCTCTCTCTCAAACAATCTTTTCGGATTCTCAGTCCTTAATCATTTATTCTCATCTGAACCATGTTTTCATGCATCTGCACTTCTAATACCTCCAGCTCCAGCTCTGTTTTCTTGGCCCTTTTTTACCTCTTCCTGTGACCTAATGTCCTCTCCCAGACCCTGACTTGCATCACTTCTCCCTTAATCTCTTCTCTTCTGTCCTCTCTTGTCAGTTTTCAAACATGAAAGGCAAGTGCGTGCTGGTTCCAGGGCAACATCACACTGCAGAGCTGTAGTGGGCTTGGGGCCGATCCAGTGTAATCCTGCTAACACGGGTATAGGTTGACCATATCCTGCCCAAGTAGACCTTCACATTAGGAATTTGCTAACTCTGCCAGGGTGAACAGCTGCGGCACACCTTCATGGCCTTACAGGCTTTTGGGGAAAAGCGCCTTAAACACTGAGGTACAAACAGGAACACGAGAAAATGTATTAGGAGAAATGAAGTCAGATCCAAATTTACACACACACACACACACACACACACACACACACACACACACACACACACACACACAAACACACACAATGTTTAATATAGTTGTGTGGATAGCAAAAATACGCAGTGGAAAAGGAGCAAATACCTGTAATGTGTGTATGTGAGGGAGAAAGTGGAGGACACACAAGGATCAGTGGGCATTGATGGATAGGGAGCACAGATTTCCCTGTGGTGCCCTTCAGCCTTAAATTTAAAACCTGCTGATTGGGGCCTTCTTGTGCCACACGGACTCGCCTCTCCATGACTTTGCGTGTGGCCTTGTTTTACTTTATTCACACAACTCTGAACACTTGCAGTCCTCTTTACTTGCGGGAACTAAGAACCCGTCGATTGCTGTCACCATAATTATAGATATATGGTTTCCAAAATTGATGGCTGATCAAAAGTCAACCCAAATAGCTACAGGAACTCACTCCTGATGCTTTCTCATCCTCCTCTTCACCCCAAAGCTGTCACACTGAGTGGTGGTAGAGGAACGCTTCTGGGCTCCATCATTCGGTTGATGTTTATGGTTAAAAACAACAGCAACAATAATTAAAGTAACAAAGATAAAAAAGCAAAGAGGCCCTGCTGGTCTTTATCTATATCAGGCTGCTAATTACCGGCAACACAGATGGGCTTCTTTCCCAGCATCACTCTATCATCCATGATGCTCACATAGTCATAGTCCTCGGTGTGGACGGACACTGATTGCTTCCTTCGGAGCAAAATGTAGCGTCCGACAAGTTTGACGCCTAAAACAAAGGGTTTCTTTCGGCTGTGATTTGCTTTTGTTTTTGTTTTAGTTTTTAACAAATTGTTGTCATGCCTAACATATTCATTTACTGACATTCTGCTGCTGTGTTTGTACAGAGTTTGAGTTTAAATCATCCTCATAGGGATGATTTGCAGCATGAGGGCACTTTCTGAGAAGCTTCGAGTTGGGTTTAAGTTGAGGCAAAAGTTGGACTTCGGCCCAACTTCACTATGACAGTGACTGTCCCCAATAGGACAGCATTTTGTTTGTTTGTTAAATCAAACTATCAGTTCTGGATTTCAACTAAAGTGCAGAGGAAAGAGCCAGCTGTTTCCGGATATACCAGGAGACGGAGAGAAGTTATCGGTCCTTCTGTTGGACGATAAAAGAAGCACACCTATCATCTTGTTTCATCTTTAGATAATTATGGTGTACCACAGTAAAGCATCGCACAACAATTACTACCAATGGGTTCATGCTACAGCTTTCATCACTAAATTGCAGCGTGTGTGTGTGTGTGTGTATGAGAGAGAGAGAGAGAGAGAGAGAGAGAGAGAGAGAGAGAGACAGAGCATGCCGGGGGTGTCCTCACTTTCTTGATGAGCTCACCACCTGACAGATGGTGTTTGTTACCAAAAGAGAATTGTACTTCCACACGTTATTTTTCAGTACATCCCTCCAGCCCAATCACAAGATGTGTTTATCCGTGCATTCGCTGCTTTCTTCACTTCCGACTTCTTTTTAGTTTTAATGACTTTCTCACACCTTTTGCTAGGCATGTACCTCAACATCAGCACAAACGCCGCACTGCAGTCAAATACAGAAGTCACTGAAATGCTTTGTTTTGTTGCCGCTGTGAAGAAAACGTTCAGTTCCCATAACATTTGTGGTTGTACAGCTTCGCACCAGGCTTTGCCAGACACCTCTGCGTTCTGAGAAAAGTAGCCTTTTACTTTTTTGATGTACAGACTTTGAGTCTCCTCTGTCTTCTAAATGGAAAGATAGTGGTCCAATGCCAGTGTGGGTCTTTTAAAGATTAATATGTTAATGAGAACGCTACAAATGAATAGCTTCTTTGGAGGGAGCAACCCCTAAGTGTTCCCTGGCCGATACAGTTAATAAGCTATAGTCACGCCACAGAATGTACCACAGAAAGAGGCCCTCATATAGCTCCAGGGGAGAGGAAAGATATGGTTCATTGAAGAGTCACTGATTTATTTGACTCTTCATGGCTTATAGTCATGGCAGTTCGTACATGACCAGGCCCCGTTTGGTTGGCACAGTACACTAACATGTCCCCCGGCAAGAGTGGGATCTGAACCGAGATCAAGCGGGCATGACATCATGCAATCAGACTGTGCTTTTTATAGAAATGGAGAGTAAAGTGGAATTTATGAATTATATTCCAATACTTGTCAGCAGATTCATTTTAACTGGATGATTATAACATTTATAAATTCCTGTAAAACTTTAGAAATAAAACTTTCATGTGGTTGCCAACAAAAACTTGCCACTGAGGCCCGGATCTATAAACATCTTTGTCTGAACTCGTCTTCCTCCCGTTCGTCGCCACCTCCTCATCTCCTCAGTGAAGACTTGCTGTAGTTCCATCACATCTGAGTGATAATAGAGACAGCGAGTCTGTTCTTCACAGATTAGCGCTGCTCATTACTTTGCTAATGAAGTCTCTTTTACCAGAACAGTGGGCAGTCGTGCCCCCTTTTAACACGGACGTCGGGAGCTCGGTCAGAGACTACACACGAGAGCAAGAGCAGACTAATTCACTGACCAATGGAAAGCAAAGTATCTTGACCACTATTATCCCCAAAAGAGTTTGCCTCCGAGCAGAAGGGAGGAGTGTGTGAATAAAGTAACCCGACAAAAAATGCGTTAGAATTGATAGCTGCCACGACGATTGGCTTTTACCTCAGCGATTTGACGTTGCGGGCCCTTTTGTAAAAACACACACAGAAGAGTTTTCTGTGCACATATGCTACTTTTGCAGATTGGGGATGCGCACCCATGTTGGCTCCACACACAAATGGGTTATATGACGTGCAATGTATTCAGAGCGTGTGCGAACCTGTCTTTTCATCCAATCATTGAACGCATCACACTTGGAATGAATAACATATAAGGATCTTACTTTGCTCGTCTCCCTACACACAACAGTAACAGGAATAAAATGCCATTCAAAGGTGAAAAAGATACCAACAAAACAGTTATGAGTTCCAAAAAAACCAAATGTTAGAAAAACAAAGAGTAGATTTAAAACCCAAATAATGAGTAAGTAAATCCGCGCAACAATTGAAAGATATGTTATTCACATTCATTTTTCATTTGCACTAATTTTTTTTGTAAGGGCACATTGTTTGCTGGTGATTGAAAGTGGAAAATCAAGAGTGACGATACAAACTCTATTTTGAGAGGACGCCCACTCGCTGCACACAAAAATAGGAACACCTGTCTTTGTGCTTCTTCACTTCAGCGACACTCCCTACATGTTCCGTGCTATGCGCCAAAATACCACACGCTGTAGATGTGAGTCCCAAAAAATAAATAAAAAAATAAATCAAAATCAATCCGACAGTGTTTCTGATTGATTATCCACTGCTGCCGGGTTACTGGTGCTGCTGTCAGAGCTCTAAGACTGGCTTGCGTTTTTTTTCATCCACATTGCAACAAGGAGGATCTATCCAGGGAAGTGTCTTACTGGGGATGTAATGGCTATTGATTTGAGTATTAGCTGAATTGTGGTGTTGATGCTCTTCTTGCTATCATCTGAAGTACTTTTAAATTGCACTGAAAGCTAATGATTAGCTGTTGTCGTCTGTTTGTGTGCCAGTGCAGAGACAGTGCAGCTTCTGATCGGCCCTGGAAGTAAAACGATTGTGATATGTTCCCGAGTAAAGTCAAAACTTTGATATTTGCATTTAAATGTGAAAAAGGGAAAACTGTCATAAAAGCTAGTTATGAGGATGCAAAGATTAGCTGCAATATCAAACCTCCAGCCTGCTCCCTAAACAGTCAGTCATATCCTTTGATACTGAGCTGAGCGACACCCAATCAAAGTCTGACTGATATCCAAACGCAGTTGTGTGTAAAACTGGGAACCCTCCCAGTAGGGAGTGGGAATACAACCAATTGATTTGATAGCCTTTAAAGCCTTTTGAGTGTACAGCATCTGAGGAAACAGCCCACAGGCAAAACACTAGATGGCAAAACATCCTAATGATGCAAAGACGCAACCACTTTTAGGTCCCGTTCTCACTTCAACCGTGGGCGATACCACTAAGCGGTACCCCTCTGTGATGCCCATTCTTGTCTAGAGGTGTCACGATACTCCTTGGGATAAAGGGCCAAGTGCTACTGCTCCATATTTAAGATGACCTCTTCAAACTAAGGAGTAGGAGAATTTTCCCAGAATGCCTTGTGAATCACCAGCAATATGGAAGTACAAGCGAGCAAAGAAACCTACACATGTCAGAATTACAATGACCTTAGTTTAATATTATTTCAATGTGTCTCTTTTTTAGCAATACTGATATCTCAGCAATGTCATCTGTTTAAAATTACAAAGTTATTACTTTTTTTTACCACATTTTGGCAGATTTTCATGATGCATTCACCTCAATTTGATGGTTTACGATACCTAAAATGTATCTGAAGTCCAGCAGCTTTTCAGCTCCTGTATCCAGACTGGTGGTCTGGATACAGGAGCTGTGTTTCTGGTGACTCGTTGATAGATTTATTCCTTAAATTGAAGTTGTAAAGGAATCTTGGGCATCCGCGTTTTTCAACCTCCTCCGTCAATTCCCGTCCCGTATCGGAGAGGAGGATCTTCAGTATAGAAGTACAGAGAGGATCTGAGAACCATGACGATTTGCCTGCTTCATATCTTTGTTGTAGCTTGATTGCATTCAGTTAAAAAAAAAAAAAAAAAAACTACAATGTGTCACTAATTTTAAAAATCTGCAGGCAAAACTATTTTTCACAAAAGAATTTGACAAAAAAAAGATTTTCCTACTCAGCTCCTCTTGTCGGCATGTGAAAAGAGCAATGAATTCCTCTCATTGCTATTTTGAGGATATCTTTTTTCCCCCTTCCTTTTGATCACAGAGAGCGGAAAGTCAACCGGAAATTAAGGAAAACAAATGAAGAATGCAACAAAAATTCCATGTCAAATATGAAATTGGATGCGGTGATTACCGTGTTGGGTCGCAACAACACGACAGTCTTTTTTTGTGAGTTTGCTCGCTTGGACTGTAATACTTGTCGTGACCTATTTACCAGAAACATAATCAAAAAACCCAACCTGGTACCTGCTGATGTTGCGCAGGGATACGTGGACTAATCCTTTATTCTAGTAAGATGAGATTCTTCAAACTAGAGTCTATTGTCTGTGTGGAATATATATAATTAGGGATAATTTGTGTGAAGTTTCTGCAGGAGATCAAATCATTTTCAAAGCCAGCGTGTCCCAACACCTCCCTGTCAGCATGTGCCAACGAAAGGCTTGTTGTTAAGAGCTGAAGTTAACGGACCGGGAGAGCATGTGTGGGAACATATGTTTCTCCTGCCACGTTGGTGAAATGTGACTGAGAAAACATTTTAAGGCTGATTGAGCATGAAAAAATAAATGGGTATTAATCATCCGAAAGCCGACTGGCGTGAGCGTCACATGACAGGTGAAAGGTGTGAGGCCTAGAGGAGTGAAGGGGGATGGGTTACTTACAAGTCTTTTCTGGACCGTCTCCTGAGGCTTGACATCCATCTTCATCGTCGCATTCCGTGGTGCTGCCCTCCTCTGTTTCTCCGCTGCCCAGCTCCTCCCAGGGATCCAACTGGCCTAGTTTTGGAAACGTCTCCTGGGTCTCCTGGACCACAAACACAGAAACACAGAAGTGTATTACACACCAGTTCACGCTACAGAATCACTAGTCCTGCAGTTCGTCTGTACCTGAAAGACAACGCCATCAGAAACTGAGTAACGTCAGCGTTCTGTGACTTCACCCAGCTGTGACATCAGCATGCTAACATGATCACGTTGACATGCTTATATTTGCAAGAGAGGGAAGTTCGTTGATATTCGGAATCAACTGTCACTTGTTTTCTGTTAAAGATGAGAACAAGCAATATTTGAACAAAAATGCACGACGATCCTATAAGATATGTTAGTCCAGACCTTTTAAGAAAGAAAGCTGCTGAAGATAATTATAGAGCTAAAGTCCTCACTATAGAGCCCTCACAAAAACTAAGCTCATGTTCAGTCCACAGCAGCTCAACTGTGAAAGAAAGAGCAAAAAAAAGAGAAAAGGAAAAAAAAAACGCAATGAAAATTCTAAGGCTGTTTTAATGAAACTCAACAGGATCCTTCGGACGAAGCACGGGGAAATGTATGCTTCCTGCAAAAGTAAAGCTGCATGTTTCCTTTTCGTAGATTTACAGGGAGGTACAAAAAGATGACAAAGAAATGTGAGCAGTAACACACACAAACACACACACACACACAAACACACACGTACTAGTTATGGTTTACGGTTATAGGATGTACAAACATTACAACCTGTTGACTGGCCTTGTTGTGTGTCCTGTTTTGTGTGTGCAGCTCTGAAGCTGCAATGCGACAAGCTGCTGTATGATATGTTGTGGTAGAAGTTGAACTTTGTATGTGTGTGTGTGTGTGTGTAGGGGGGGGGGGGGATAATGTCAGGAAATGTAGAATGACACAGACTTTAATAGTAAATGTAAATGAATCATCTATATGCTGAATCGGCATGAAGACAGATGTGATGGTGGATGATTTCTTGGTTCTGGAGAGCAGCCATGTTTTATAATTATTATTCTTTTTAAATAAAGGTACTCAATAAATGTCGTGCATAGTCCCCGAATACTTGGCTGAACAGAATGGATGTTGTTTAGTAGGACCATTGAGATAACCAGTGGGGTATTACGCTAATAACTGTGCCATTCAGGGGAAGTTAACCACAATACCGCTCGGCCCAGCTGTCCTTAAAGGATGTTAATTAGGGAATCAATTAAGGCGCCGTCACCGTGGAAACCGCAGTAGCGCCACTGTCGTTTGGCCCCTATCCAGTGTAGTTTGTTGGTTTGTTCTGAATATGTCAGGACTGGAAAATAACAGCCAATTTATTCTCTTTGAGTTTCAAACCCAACACGGTCATTTAAAAGTACCACACATGGAGGTTAATTGTGATGTTCCAGCAGCATTGTGAAGACGCACATTTCCAATTTGAACTTGGAGCTTAACTTATGAGAGATATGCAGTATTCCAACGGTTAGTAAAGACTTTAAATGCATAATACACAGTGAATCCTCTCTCTCTCTCTCTCTCCATCTATCTGTTCTCTGATAGACGGCTGCAGCAGACTAGCTCTGGGTTTCAATGAGTGTTTTAAGCTGTTTTCGAAATTGCCTTTTTTTTCCTTTTTTTTTTTTTTTCTAATTTCACTTTTCTATCTCCTTTAGTGCAGACACAGTCATGACATCAAGGGACTGTTCAAAATGAGGACATTGCTGTTTGTTTTACATGAAAGCAGAGCATGACAGTGTGTGTGTGTGAAGTGGTAATGATGTTAGAGATGCATTCATGATTAGTGTAACAGTGAACGATAGCAAAAGCTAAAGTTACAGATGGAAAAAAAGTCACAAGTGTCGGCTTTGTGACATCTTCCTTCGCAGTGCTTCATTATTCAGGTCCGGGCAGCTCTTGTTTTTCATGCTGGTTCTTCTAATTAGGAAATCCATTTTCCCACAAATGAAGATGAATCAAACCCGTGATGACGCAACAGCAACTGTCAACATTTTAAAATGATAAAATTCATAACTAATCAGCCGTTTCGTGCAACAACTTTGCATCTTAGACCAAAAAGTGACCTCAAGCGAGATGGACTCTTCGTGCGCTTTAAAGCGGGAGTAGTTTTCAAGCCCATCTCTGTTTTACCTAAAAAAATGGTAAAAGTACACGTTCAATTTTAGTTTTTTAGTTTTTTTTTTTCAATGTCATGGTCGATGTGGTGTGGAGAATTTCAGGATTTGACCTAAAAAAAAAAAAAGTCTCTTTATTATTTTTTTTTTTTTGAGCAAACATGTACAAGTACGAAGTGCAAAAATTCTCAAAATTCCTCCTGAGAACTTATTTTAATTCACATTAAGGTATCATGAGCTCAGGGGGTAAAGCAGCTGTCTGGGAATAAAAAGGTCATCGGTTTGATTCTGGCTCAGCCTAATATTAAAGCCACTCAATCAAATAATATTAAAAAGAAACAAAAAAAACCCAAACAAAAACAAAAAACCCTGAACAGTGATGCAATTTCAGAGAGAAATCAATTTGCAACTTCACAGGCCCCGAGAAAAATAAGAGTGAAAACAAAAGTAAAGGGTACAAGACAAGAAATAATAATAAAAATAATAAATTATATAAGGTGTTTGGGCAGAAATGCTGTTTGCTGACGAAGTTGTGAAAGCAGGAGAGGGGGGATGAGGGTGGGAGGAGGAGATCAAAAAACAAGATGCCAACCTTCTTGCCTACAGCTTTGCCTTGAAATTACCTTGGCATCCAAAGACAAATCAGGTATTCCCAAAACACTCTGAATAAAATCCCACATCATTAAATGTTTTCTAGCTCTTCTTTCACCCTGCCAACTTTCAAAGGCATTCTTGAGTGAGAGGGTGATGGGGCAAGTTTGAGATCATCCGGAGCCGAATTCCTGCCCGTATGTGACTGCGTCCTCGTCATGTTAAAATCTTTACTGTCCAAAGTAACCAATCAAGGGAGGCTGGAAAAACCCTGTCAGAGCTGAAAGAGCATGTCCTGGACTCCTCCGGGAGTCTGCTACGGACGCCAGCTATGTGGAAACAGAAAATCTGATTATGAGATGCATAATGTGAAATGTCCTCATCGGGGAATTGGATATGAATACTCTGAACGGTCACTGTGTGTGTGTGTGTGTGTGTGTGTGCGGGCGCGTGCATCTGTGCACTTAATGTTTTCGTGTGCATGTACAGTACATTGCAATATGCGCGATGCTGCAGGGATCATTGCCTGAAGAGCAGTCATGCGTTCACTGGTCTAATTTGATGGCATTTACAGAATCGATTAAAAAAATTTTTGAAAAATGTATCCAGGCAGAAATGTTTCTGGCATACACAGATTTGCTTGGAACAAATGTAGTCAGGAAATTTTTCTTTCTATATTTTAGAAATCATCTCCTCAGCCGCCACCAAAAACGTCTTTTTTCACAACTCAAATTAGAATATATTTCCAAAATTAGTCAATTTTTCCGAGAATTCTGTAATAACTCTGTTCCTAGACAACAGCACACCCGCACTGCACTGCAAGTTAGCACAGGCCGCTTCTGTTGCTAACCGTAAGTGACAGTTTATTGGCCGTGAACTCTTGTTACCGTCATGAGTCAATCACAGCAACACACTGTGGCACCGGTGCTCTCACACCCTACCCCTGTCAGGTACTCACCAAGCCTCATTTTGTGTGTGTGTGTGTGTGTGTGTGTGTGTGTGTGTGTGTGTGTGTGTCTGTGTGTGTCTGTGTGTGTGCGTGCATGCGCGCGTGTGTAATGTATGAACAAGAGAATAAACTTTGGCTTCTGTCAGCAAATAATGGATACGTTGCTAACAAAGGTTTGACAGTTTGAGGGACATCAGCAGTTTTAAGAGAGCGTGTTTCAACAGCTACCTGGCTGATGAAAATTCACTGGTGTGAGATGTGAGGGTCAATAAGCAGTGAAGGCTGCTGCTGTCAAGCTATGAACTACAAACCTTTTCCACTTCAAACTGGAAGTACGCAGAATAAAAAGCTTTGAAGTTACATAATTCTAACCAGGTCACTCACTATATGCTCCACACATTCTAATTACAGTCTCTTATCCTTTCTTGATGTATTAGTTCTCATCATGCTGTTGGTCACTTTTAAATGTCTCAGGTCGTTTTACCAGTGTCTGTCCGGTGAAGTGAATTAACTCAAAGGTTGCCAAAGGGTCTGAGATTACCTCCCACCATCCGCTAAATGTGGTGAGTAAATCTCTCAACTGGGGGTAAATGTTTGAACCAAAACAGAGAAGTAATAAGTATTTAATCACAAAAGAAAGGAGATCAGCTTCAGACCGTCGCTACCCTGCCGGTAGAGTGGACACACCTGCACCGCCCCTCCCTCTCACCCCGCTGCAATAAAAGTGAGAGATACAGTCTTCATAACTACATAGGTTGTGCTTCCACAACACTGGAAACTTCGGCCAGACTGCAAACGAGTCATGGTGCATTCACTTGCACCTCGTAATTTTGGAAGTTTTACAATTTTTTTTAATAATTCCTCTATTGAAACACATATTTGAACCTTGAGAATGAACTGAGAGTTGTAATCTTGAAAACAAAAGTCCTGCTGTGTGAAGATTTGTTGACACGCGCGCACACCAATAGAAACGTGTGGAATATGAATATTGATGTGAGTTGTGCTGGGTTAATTAAGTTGAGCATTATACTTTTCCAAAGTTTAATGTGAGTTAATGAAATCTACTTCTCAGGAAGCACTTCTACTTTTTTCATTAATCGTTTCACAGTGGCATGGGATTATTTAACAAGCACTTGTTTCGCTCATTTTCACCCCTAATAAAAATGTTAATTAAGTGTAGTTTTAGCTACGTTTTTTTATTATTATCAAGTATATATCCAATTACACCGGGGACTCGCCTGAAAAAGTTTGGGAACTACTGTATTAACTCCCTTCCCTTGAATCCTAAAATATCTGCTAATCCCTGTAGCTCCACCCTGCCTCCATCTTGAATTAAATGGTCCACACGGCACAGAAGAAGGAAAAAGTGATGCAGTTTAGTTTCCCGTTAGGAGAACAAAATTCCCATTTGGTAATTATCCCTTTTCTGCATGCTGCCATTTTCAAATTCAACCTCACTGTGGAAAGCAACAACAAAATTCCAGGCCAGCTAGCTAGCTAGCTAGCTAGCATCAACCTACACACTGAAAACGGCGAGTTTTGTTGAAGATTTGGATCGTGCAGTCTGGAAGGACTGCTTGGTTATTTTGTTAAACAGCTGTAAATATGTACAACACATATATAAGCAAGTTTCTTTCATCGGTGTTCTTTTGCAAGGTCACTGCATCCTAGCTTAGCACAGCTCATGGTGATTATAAATGGCTCACAGAGACACAATAAAACCATTTGTTTTGGTTTGCTTTTTCTCCTCCACCAGAATGAGACGGTCCCATGCTTCATCTGACTTTACTTGAAGTAAACAGTTCAATTTTTTTTTTTCATTTTCTAAAAAGTAAGATCTTTGGTGCCCTACTCGTTCTTGCAGACACCCTCCCTTTAGACGATGGTGTAATGACATGAGCACCATATCTGATGTCTGAGGGGGATTTTAATGGCTTTATGTCAGAAACACAAACAGGAATCCCTGAACTAACATTAAACCGACAAGGAGAGAAAATCAACCCACTGTGGAAACAGTCGCTTGATTTCTTTTATGATCTTGGCATCAAAATCTCATCAAACTTTTTTTTCTGCAGTTTGAGTCTGGGTCTGTCAAGTTTGGTTGCCAAGATAACAAGAAGCAGCGGGCAGATTTATTGCCGTATTGTTGCTACAGCAGCAGCAGCAGAGCTCCTGTGAAGGCCAGTTCAATCATCTTCTTCAAGTGGAAAGAATCCGTCCCCTCCCTGTGACGAACAAGTAACTGGGCTTGAGCGTTCGCTTCATCCCTGGCCTCCTCCGCTCACTCTAATACGACTAAGGAGTTTACATCTGAATAGCAACTACCGTGACTGACACAACTACAGAGCAACTCTAAATCCCCATAGTAACTGATAGATTCAAGGATTGACTGAATGTGTAGATGGGATGTGGTGAGAGTTTGTTAAACACAAGTCAGATCTCTCTGATGTGGAACCTGGCTGGGCCACAGGCCAAACCACACGGCTAAGCAGTAGTCAATCTCATCAATCAGAAAAACAACTCGCTCCTATGTACAGGGGCCTTTCATCCTGGAGACTCTCCAATTGTCCACCCGCCACGGCTTTCATCATTTCCAATGTTGAGCCGGTGTGAATGTGTGTGTGTGTCTCCAAGAAACCAGTCAAGAGGAAAATAAGAAGCATTAAGAACGATCGCCCGGGTGTTTTTGCTGTGCGAGGTGCCGCTGACTAACTTTACATTAACCAAAACTGCATATTGACAAATTGACAAATGATCACATGGAAACAAATAGAGCATTGTAAAAGGAATCCCCATAAAACAGCTGGACTGATGGCTGAGAATCAAAAATCCACTTTGAAACATTTATTGTCTACATTAGCAATATTAACAGGCAGAGAGCAAGTGAGCGAAGAAGAGGAAAGTCAGAGAAAATACACAGAGGAGGACCAGAACGCCAACATACTTAATGGTCCATTTTATAGGAGGTCAAGAGATTAGGCTTGTCCCACATGTGTGTGTTAGTGTGTGTCTGTGTGTATGTGTGTCTGTGTGTGTGTTACAATCAGCTATTACATCAATGTTGTCAAGGCAGATGTGAAACTCATCCCTTTTTCACCTTGCAAACCTTTGTGTGTGTGTACATATGTGAATTCTACATACACTCCACTCGTGCTTGTACATGCCTTTGTATCTACCAACACACACATTTACACACTCTCCCACACACTCATCTTGTATTCAACTCTGAGTGCTTTAAGAGCAGAGTGCCACGGGTAGATGAAGGGTCAGAGTCTGTGATACATCAGCAGCAATTTCCCAATCCTCTTAGTGCCCCAGTGCTCAGACTAACTACTCTCTGGTAGGTAAAAATACACACGTCTTAACCTCACTAATCCCGGAAATGGAGGTTATTCAAATTTGGAAAAGCTCAGATTAGAGATTCATTGAAATACCTGCAATACCTTTCTAGTAAAATAGAAGGGAATGTGTATCCAATTTCAAATCGGTCTATTCTTCCGCCTTTTTCAAATTTTTTTTAACTGAAAAGTCCAAGACTGAAGGAAAGCAAACACATCGAGTTGGCTGAACATCTCGTATTGATACAAAACTTGAACTTCGAACTCTCAGAACGTCTTCAGTAAATTGAAGATTGGTATAAAATCTATTCGTTAATCAGCGGCTTTACTGTGACTTTCTAGGAAGTTTAAGTAGCTTTGTGAAATATAAAAGTACAAGAAAACAAGCACATACAAAATGAGGGATTAAAAGAAAGTATTTAGTCCATCCAGGAAATGTCAGCTACATGATCGTAGAAATGTCGACATGATTATCCACACTCCAGGGAAGTGTCTCTTCTTGTTGAATTATGCAAAAAAAATACAAAGACTATTTCCCTGAATTCTTGTCTCAGGCTGGTGCTTCAAAAACAACCACATTCAATTCTGGTGTAGCTCTGAATCTTGGAAGAGACGCAGAAACACTGAGTAGAACTCGAGATGCAACACCGGAAAGTTAATAAGCGTTCCCATTTTATAGTCTCCTAATTATCCTCATCGCTCATTTTTATGTTTCCTGCATTAGCTAACTGGCTATCTCCTTAATTACAAATGTGATTGCTGAGTGTGAGCTAATGTGTGCAAAAGTTATGAAATTAGTTTTGATAAAGAAGTGACGTTACATGTATTCAGTTGAAACGGAACATTGACACAAGTTCAAATTTCAACAGCAGATTATCAACTAGACAAGTGAGTTCTGTGCTGCTCTTCTGTGAGTGTTCCTTGGAAACCTGCCCCCCCCCCCCCATGGCGCTCCTCATGGTAGTTTTACATGAACAAAGCTGACATGTTAGAAAGCAGTAGGCTCAGTGTAAATGTGACAATTTGGAGGTGCTTTGTCAGACTTTTTCAATCTTTTGCACCACTCCATTTGAGGCTTGTTGGAAACAAGTGGCTATATTTAGAAACTTCATCATGTTGCCAGACCATGAAAAAAATTCTATGGAAAACAAAAGGAAATAAATAAGATAGTAGAATTCTAATAACTAGAAAATCATTGTAATGCACACTCCAAACCCATAGGGGGCAGCATATTTAGATGACGCTGGGGTGTCTGCCCTCATTATAAGGCGATGATATGCATCATCCACACTGTCAGCTTCATCTCCAGGCAGTATGGTTTTGGTCCGGCTGCGGAATTTATGAGGAGGAGGAGGCGAGTTGCTGCAGCGACTCATTACTGCCTCTAGAGGTCTGGAGTGGTATTACAGGGAAAGGTGGACAGGTGCCACTGTCAGGTGTTACATGCTCAGTATGAGACTGCCAGACAGTGAACATTTCCTGCTGTTCAATAACACCAACACTATTTTAGCTGCCCTTTCTGCCAACTGGCAAAACAGTCAATCCAAAGTCATAAATTACTTATGGAGTCACTTATTGTAGAAGATCTTAAAATCCTACAAATAGAGATTCTTTGTTAATATATCCTTATTAGCACAATTTGTCAGAAAAGTGTTTGACACCCCGCATGTTGGGGGGCGGGGGGGGGGGGTAGTGGAGGGAAACTGTTAACTAAGTTTTGCAACTTTGCATCAGAATTTGGATAAGCATTATCACATCATAATTAACTGCCTCTGAAATGATGATAAAATGCTGCCTTGATCTTTTCAACAATATCAGTGTCAATATTTCTAACAAATGAGGTTTTAACATATTAAAATTTGGCCAAATATTGTTTTTTTCTGCAATCATTTTATTACAGGTCTTATATAATCATTTAGACTGGTGTTCCAGTTCACATACTGCTTACAGTTGTGAGACTGTATGATGTATTAATCAGGTTAAATTCCCTTTGGATAAGGAAACTGCTTGACTTCAAGACAAAATGAAACAGCAAGGTCATTTTCTAGTTGTCAGATTCTCATAAGAGTTGAAAAACTATTTGTCTTACTCTGTGTCTCCATATTCACCAAGTGGTCCTTCACCGTCCTGTCTTTACAAAAACGTTTGTGACGTTTGTCTTTGTCATTTTGGTCCATCCAGGCTCATTTTCAGCGAAGAACAAAATGAACCATTTCCTCTGGTTGACAAGAATTTACTCCTCTGTGGTAACAGTCTCACTATTGCGGACACTTGGGACACATTCACTGAGGTGTTACTGATCCAATTCCATTAGAAATTAGAATTTGCTGAAAATTGAAATTGACCATTTCAACCAGGACTTTGGTCAGAGCTGCTGTAACAACATGAAGTAGCGCGTTGTTAGGGCTCCAGAACACCAGCTGAGGGGGAAATGGTGTTAGACTGTTCAGCTGGTTAATACGCAGTGTCCAATTCTGATGAAAACATCTTATGCTATGTAAATTAGTGTGAAAAAGTTACAAAAGTGAGTCAAAATGTATCTGTTAATATTAAAAAAATAAAACAATGACAGTTTTGAAACAAACGTTTTGGAGAATTGTGTTGCGGAACAGCTGAATTCACGTGATTAGACGACTCCTGCCTGCGTGGACGTGTCCCGGACAACCTGTCACATTATGCAGTTAAACAATCTGTGATTCTTTTTCTTTAATCTGGCACAAACACAAAGCTCTGCCACCTGGTCTATATTCAAGGTAGTCTTTTCAACCCTGAAAAATGTCAACAGGACATCCAACCAACTCTGCATAGTTACCATGACAACTGGGTACTTGACAACAACTATGTACAATGGAATGTTGTGGTCTGTCAGAAGTGATCTTGAGCTGTCAGGCAGGTGGATGGCTGGCTGAGAGACACTGTATGTATGTATGTACGCGAGATGTAAGAGCCGTGAAATGATGTGAAGATGAAGAAGGAGGAGGAGGAGGAGGAGGAGGTGAAGTTTCAAAAAAAAAGTGCAGATGTGGATTAAAAAAAGTGAGTGGAGTAAGGGCAAATAGAGGTGCATTCACAAAAAGAACAAAAGTCATATCAGACAAACGGCAAGCGGAGCGAGTTCTTTGGTGGGCTAAATGGGAAATGAGAAATAAAATAGCTCAGTGAAAGGGTAAAAACAGGAGACAGAAAGAAGGATGATGAGACAGAGAGAAAGAGAGAGATAGCCGGTGTACTATCTGTGGGCATAATTTTCAGGGCAACAAAAGGGCAGGCAGGCAGAGGGGAACCAAATCCTGGTCCGTTTGTCTCCTCCAATGGCCTCTAGGGACTGTGTGAAATGGCCCTTTTCTTCTTGGTTCTTTTCAGCTCTAAACCCCATCTACATGACAAACAGTGTCACTTTGAAGCTGCTTGTGTCATCTCGGCCTATCTGTCATTCATTCCTGACCTTTTGCTCCCGCCTCTCATCTTTCTTTTTTCTTTTTTCTTTCCACAGTTTTTCACTTTTTTCCTTTTTGTCACTGTCGGCCTTTCATCCTTTTCATTTAACTTTGATATCTGTCTGTGCTCCAAATAAGTCTTTGGATCTGAAGGAAATGGCAAAGAACATTTTAGTAGTTCTGAACATGTGTTGTGATGAGTGAGGAAAATTCTCGACTCGTTAATGAAGACTTACATTGTGGGGTGCTTAGTACTTCGGTTAACTAATAACCTTTGACCTGTTACAGAGTCCCTGCAGGGTTTTCTTTTTGTGTGTGATTGTTGCAGTCAAAAATGCTTGATTTTGTGGCAGCTTCTTAGAGACTATGACTAAATTTTCAAGTTTATTGTGGTAAAATTAGCAAAACTGACAAAATTGGTGATTTGGTGCAAAAATTGCGATTTGTTGGAAAAATAATGCAACCTCTCCTCCAATTTTAACCAACAGAGTCATATGTAATAACTCGCTACGATAATAGTAGTTCCACATTAAAAAACATTGAGAATATATTCGTTCTCAGTTCATTTCAAGTGAAAAACCCGACTTGTGCTGTAGAAATAAGTGCACAGATGCTTTTTATATGCTCTTAATGAAACGGGTTGGATTTTTCCATTGTATCAGTACATTGCCAGTGAAACCAACCAACAAAAAGTGCAACATTTTCCAACTTTGTGCAGAGATACCATCAACTGTTTTGCAACAACAGTTAAAGCATTTGATTGATTTTACATTAATTTTTTGACTGACTTGAATTCAGTTAAACTTTAATAGCAACAATGGTCGGGATAGCAACAGTAGTTATATCTTGAAATTGCACCTTCAAGCACCGCCTATGGGTGAAGATGTTGAACTTAGAGGTTCACGCGCTGGATTGTACAACCTCTAAATACATTTCTAACATCTACAGTTTATGCTGCAGTGCCACCTTTAACAGTGGACAAAATAGAATAATAAAAATGTGAGCGATTAGCATGGGTTGCTCCGCTAAGCCCCTTGTTATCAGTGGAGTAAACAATGAGGCCAGTCAGTAGCAACATTTGACATGCACAGTAATTGCAGTGACCCCTCTGGGCGCTCAGGCAGATATTATGTGTGACAAATGGATGAACAAGCAAGTGATTAAGTTGCCCCCTTTAGGTCAAACACTTTATTCTTGAAGCCCTTTAGCAGAGGAGCATTTGTGCTCAATCAAAGTGAACTTTATTAGTGATGAAGTGGCCTCACAGTGAACGTAGTCATCCTACCTGGTTGAAGCTTTCCAACCTCTCTTTGACCTCAGCCAGTGTAGGGTTCGGGGTGCGAACTTTGACCTCTGGATTTTGCCTCTGAGCGTGCAGACCGTTTCCGACCACTCTGCCGGTGTAGCTGGAAGTCAGATATTTCGGGAGGGAGAAAAAGAAGAAATGATGGATAACCTGTCAGCTGTTGCAAGACAAACAGGAAGTAATCATGAAGCACAATCTGACACTTGGTTGCTGTGTTCCACTTGTGGTTCTTGTTGAAAGTAACAGGGTGTCACTTTTCTATCAAGTATCACGATGGAAGAAAAACTTTTACTTCACTGTATTACCATTAAAATGATCTCTCTTTAATTGAAATAAAAGTAAGTCAACAAAAATTGTAACAGAAACCATTCAAACAGTAGTCCATCAATTTCTGTGTATAAAAATCTGTCTGAAAACTAAAAACCATAACTCATGCTTCATTTTTTTTTAAGGGACGTCACACACTGAAAAATATGTTTAGCGTGAACAAATGAAACAAACGGGGTCAGAGATCCTTAAATGCCTCTCTCATGATCTTCATAACTAAACGCTGCCTTATAAAAATGAAATTTGGAGAAATGGTGAACTGGACCTGCTAATCCCTGGCATGCTCCGTGGGCCTGGAGCTCAGCGGGGATTAGAGCTGTTGATTTTGTCAGAGCTGTTTTGAGCTGATGTCAGAGAGGCTGACATTTCTAGCTGCATGCCCGATTTGGACGGGACTGGTTTCACTTTTGTCCTAATGGGCATAAAAAGGGATTTTTTTGGCAAAAAAATGTACATAATTACCAGAATTATATGAGTCAACATTACAGAGGTTTTATAGTAAAAGAAAAAAAAATGAATGGGGAAAATTGATAACATTATATTTCATTCATTAAAGGCAGCTTTATACAAATGTATGCTTGTACTTTTATCTTTGTGAGGACCTTCATTGACATAATGCATTCTCTAGCTCCTTTATGCTAAACCAGCTCAGCTAAATACCCAACCCTAAATCGAACCTTGACCTAATTCTAATCCTGACCCTAAAACCAAGTCTTGACCTTCACACGGCCCTCTGAAGTTGTGAGGATGTCCTCACTCTGTGAATTGAACATGTGTTCTAGTCCTCACTATGTAGCAAGTACAAGGACACACGCACACACACACGGTGCATTTTGTGTTATTCTAAAGTAACTAGCTGTCATCATTTGGTATTTTATAATTGCTTTAATTCGTTTTTGTGAATTAATACAATGACTATTACAGGTTATCAGGATTAAATCGTAGATCTGTTGACTGTTCAAGGCCACAGGCAGAACAAAGCCAATGACTGTATTTCTGGACATGTTATATTCTGATCAAAATCTTTGTTGATGCAATATTTCGAAGAACGATTTTTGTCAAGATGAATATTATCGGCGGCACGGTGGTGCAGTGGTCAGCACTGTCGCCTCACAGCAAGAAGGTTCCTGGTTCAAGTCCCGGCTCCACCACAGGATCTTTCTGTGTGGAGCCTCCATGTTCTCCCTGTTCCTGTGTGGGTTCTCTCTGGTACTCCAGCTTCCTCCACAGTCCAAAGACATCAAGAGAGGACGAGGCTGATTGATACTCTAAATTGACTGTAGGTGTGACTGTGAGTGTGAATGGTTGTCTGTCTCTATGTGTTGGCCCTGTGATGGACTGGTGACCTGTCCAAGGTGAACCACGCCTCTCTCTCCATAGCCACTGGGATAGGCTCCTGCCCCCCGACCCTTAACAGCAATAAGCGGAAGAAAATGGATGGATGGATGGATGAATATCATCACATCTCCATCCTTGGTAGACGTAGGCACTCAGTGTGTCCTGAGATCTGAACGACTGAATCACTGTGTTTATGTCTTACCTTCAATCAGATCTCTTAACTACAGCAAGCTGTAGATGCATCACTCATAATAATGAAATAAAACAATCCCGCAGGCATTTTATCAATGATTGTCTGGGAATAACGACAGCTTGTCGTGCAGAAGTGAGCAGAAGTTCATCAAAAGTTACCCCTGCCTTATTGAGAGAGTGAAAGATTCAGGGTTTCAGATCCACCAGAAGAGGAAGTTGAAGGCTGTTAGAACTCGTCCAAGTTTCTCAGCCTGGCCCTAAAGTTTAATCATTGAGATCCTGCAATGAAAACTTATATTTGACACTTTTATCAGTGATTTCTAACCTAAATCTTTGACAATATGTGGTCAGGTTTAGCAGATTGACTTATAAATTGAGAGCTTTGACTTACTGTGTTTTTTTTTTCTTTTTAAATTCCCGCAGCTATTATACTGTCATCCAAATGAATTTGAGAATTATACCATGATATTAATCTTTTATATGCAGAGGGATTTAACAGCATAAGAGAGAAGTGACATTTACAGGCATCAAATCAACTGATGCTACCGCAGGCAGCCCAGGGCTGATAAAGTGATTATGGATGTCTGTGTTTATATGGATATGTTTGTGTGTGTGTGTGTGTGTGTGTGTGTGTGTGTGTGTGTGCGTGCGCGTGTGTGTGTGCCTGCGTGCAAGCTTGTATGCATTCATATGAATATGAGTGGAAGCAATCATAAAAGTGCTGAAGTTGAGAATCTGTGGCCTGTGATCTAAGCAGTGTCTCGATCAGCTCTGCGCTCCTCGCTCTTGCTGAAACAGCGCTTTCCGGAGAGCCTATAAAAATGCAAAGAATTCTCACTTAACCTTCTGCCGCTACACACAATGCTTCACGTCTATTTCCTGTTTATTTGCAAAAACACTCACACACATATAAAACTCCTCTGCATTTGACAACAATTGAAACTCTTAATTGCCATCGACTTTCAATCTTCCCTTGTCAAGCTGGAAATATCAATACCGTTTGGACTTCCAGCTTCCCTCTTTTTTGACATGAATGATTAATGGTAGAATCAAACAGCGATGGGTAAAAATGAGGGCTTTTGTGTGTGTGTGTGTGTGTGTGTGTGTGTGTGTGCGTGTGTGTGTGTGTGTGTGTGTGTGTGTGTGTGTGTGTGCGTGCGTGCGTGTCTTCTGTCTTGGCTTGGGATAACAGTGCTGGCACAGAAATGAGCTCATCAGATGTGACGCTGATGAAAGAGCAGTGTCCGGGTGAGTTTGGCTGCATGTTTGGCCTGCGATGTTTCACTGCAGGTTATGTTCAATATTGTATAGGGGATGTAACAACTGACACAGCAGGATATCTCAGAGCTGATTACCTGGAAGACAGAAGCTGCACATCAGAACTACACTTCCACTGGAGACAAGACACTGCTTCACAAACACTTTTCCCTATAACGATGAATTCAGTGGAAATTAAATGTCCAAATAATCTCTCATTTTGTAGGCTTTTCCATGAATAATGTGGACTCTGGCGGCCCAACGTAATCCTGTTTACCCCGTCATGGTCTCGTGATACAATATATATATATTTTCACCCTTTGTAACCATTGGAAATTTGAAACAGTGTATTAACTGTGGCCCCTCCCCTCTGCGTGCTGCCATACACTCACACACAACTGTACTTGCTGCATCGTCTGACTAAAACTGGAGGAGATTTAAGGGGAAACTCACTGAACAGTTAGTAGTAGTGCATAGTTCATGATGGCAAAAATCCCAAAAAGTACGGTGGAATGTATCATAGGTAACTAAGCTAATTGGGTGCTAGCTAACAGTTAGCATTTAAAGATCGCACAAATAGATCAATTAGATAGATAGATAGCGCAGAGATGAGACTTTTGAGCCTGATGTCCTTTGTGGCTCTAGCTGGTTTGGGGTTTTGTAACGCCGCCTCGTCTGCCTCTCTTCGTGGTCGATGCAGTGTTATCGCTCGTTTACAGAGGCAATGTGTCAAATTGTTTACAAAAGCACCAGATTTTTCTTTAATGAGCTTCTTCATAGATTTTGCTTCCGGATTAATGAGTTTTACTTCATATTGTGCAAAACTTTCTTTCAGGGAAGCATGCCCCCCCCCATAAAGACAGTCAGTACCCCACCCACCACAGTCTCACAAAATTCTGTGGGAATCACTGTTGTGTGTCGCTAAATGCTGCTTCCTAACTACCTACACAAGTACTGTTCTCATGGCTCTCTGAGCTTTGTCTGCTCTCGTCTTTCTTTCTGCCTGGAGCGCAGACAGGCAGCGACCTCCACACCCTCAGATCTTGACCCTGAAACTGTATCCATCTCTTGAAGGCCTACGGGAATGCACATGCATTGTATGGCAGAAGAAAAAAAAATCTATAAATAAAAGAAATCATTCACAGGAAGGAGTTTATTTCACTGCTAGCAAATGTTAACCTATATTTCCACGATGAGTAAACTTTTGATGGGTGATATTAACTGCTTAGCCAGCGTGTGTGTGTGTGTGTGTGTGTGGGGGGGGGGGGGTTCCTAAATTATCCTCAGGTAAAGTAGATTTTGGTTCTTTCATCTGCGCCCCATTCATGAATTATCACTGAGGCCTGGCTGCAGGGTTTAATGAGCTCACACCACTCAGCAGGGATTCAATTTCTGTGTGTTTGTTTCTCAAGCACACATGAAGGTCGTCTTTGCATTTTTACAACAAAACTAAAGAGGTGACATCTTCTGAAGACGGCAGGTCAAACGGCCTCCCAAAGTTGAAAGTGAACAACCAGCACCATAACTATTAGAGATTTACGAGAAGAGATCGTAAAATAAATATGCAGCAGGCAGGCTTGTTGGATGGTAACTGGTCGATTTGTTTAATTTGATTCCTACTGAAACTTGTCTACAGAGATCTTTGCCAGGATTCCCATAGTTAATGAGATTATCCACTAGTGTCTGCCAATGGGAGAAATGCTTCCACATCATCTCAGAGATGATTAAAGGCATTTTTTTTTTGTGGTTCATATCTGATTAAACAGCACATCAAGGCTATACGGTGCGCTCGGGGAATTATATTTTTCCTCACAAAATTAATTTTCACCCAAATAATTGCAGTTGGTAATTATCTCTTATTAGTTAAAAAAAAATAATAAAATAGAAACTTCTGTAAAATGAGTTCATTTGATCTGTGCTCATGCAGAGTCGACGACATCAAAGACATTGAAAGTTGTCACTGAAAGTCAAAACTCACCTTCGGGCAAAGTCTTTGACCACAATGCCAAATGAGATGAATCCAAAAGCACTCTGTGTGTGTGTGTGTGCATGCGTGCTTGCGTGCGTGCGTGCGTGTGTGTGTGCGCGTGCACGTGTTTCATTTGAACCAAGAGAACCACTGGATTCATACAAAAATTAAGGACTGAGTGACTGTAAAACCATTTGTCGGCGTATTTGTTTTATTCGTTGAACAGATTCCACCGCATACCTCAAATGCTACACTTCACTCCCTGGAATCTTTTTTGATCCCATTTCTATATGGAGGATCAAATAAAGCAAGCCACAAACAGAGGAGGGGGAAAGTGACTGAAGCATTTTCGATATATTCTCATTTTAAATGCTAAAAGTTCTGCACACGGACAGCCAGCGCACCTGTGTAACCGTAGCCAGCAGCTGAAGTTCCTGCTTTGCCCCGGTCACGAGTTCCAGTCCAGTACGGGACTGTGCTTGTCTACACAACACAGGTTACACCTGCAAACCCCTGCAGTGAGAACCTGAAGGTAAATACCCAACATTCCTTTAGTTCTCAGTAGAAGAAGCTAAGTTTTACAGTGACAATGTGTATGTTTACATTCCCTCTGTATTCCTGTACTAATTGGACTACAGCAACATTCTGATTTCGCCATGTGAACACCTGCCATAATCCCATCAAACTCATTCCCAGTTACTACAATTCTGAACAAGACACCTGGGATAAACCTGTATTAACTGAAATACTGAGTTACGTAAACACATTAATGGGAAAATGCCCATGTGCCCATTATGTAACTACTTTTATTATTTTAAAATTTATAAATTACTTCTTTCGGGTTATTTGTTGATGATTTTTACTGTGATTCCTTTGTCATTTTGTTTACGAAAGCCTTTAATACAACTTGTGAGAACAGGAAGTTTACTGAGGTTGCTTAGTGACGAACTGGAAGCAGAGCGGTGCGAATGTAAACGTAATCTATGTTGTGGTTCAGATCGGTTTCAACACAAAAACCACTTGGTTCAGGTTAGAGGAAGAACATCCAGATTAATAACTGCAGTTTATATTTACATGGTTTATGGGTGAATGTTTGTGCATTACTTTTCATATGTACATTTACAAACTGGTATTTTCTAGTTGTGGCTGGTATTATGTAGATTGAGGAGAGTACTGGATTAGAGCTTGTGGTACTATTGTTGAGGTGAACTGGTAAGTATGATATTTTCGTGATCAATTTTATGTCAGGTATGTTTTTTTTAAAGAACTTTGTAGCTTTTTATGTCATTGTTGGTGGGATTTACAGCCGCTGCTGTCGCGTTGTTGAAGATTATAACTCTCCAACAGTCGAGTGACATCAATAATATAGTTTTAAGAACACGGCTACTATCACACACCGCCTACAGCACAGACAGTAAAATTGCTAACTCTTGCCATTTCTATCGAGAGATATAAAAGTGGGAGAGCCATGTTGTGTGTGTTGCTATGAGGCGGTACCCATGCAGGATTAGTTCTCTCTGGCTATCAGAGGTCTTGAAGTCATGAGTCAGTCCAGTCGTAAGAGCCAGGGAGGGGTTGAGAAGTCACGTCTGTAGCCAGCTAACTTTACGACATGTTGAAATACACTGAACAGGAGGTTTTGTTCTGAAAGGCCAGACTGTTCTCACACGCTGTGAGTTTAGCAGCCATTTAGTATCGTAACACCGAGCACGTGAACGGGCAACTGGTCAAAAGCCACTTTGCGAACATTTAATCAGCGTGATTTATGTGCACAAACTGTCTCTTGGACAGCAAACATGAACATGTGCAAACACATACAAAATGTTGCACAAGCCTGGACCCAGTAATGCAATGTCAACATACAGTCCTGTAAATATATGCACAGAGCACTCCAGGCATTAGCTGGACTATAAACCCCCTAACCTCAGCTCTGTTGTTCCCACTGATTGACTTGTTTCTATGATAAACACAGAGAAAAATAAATATTCTATTCAACAACCTACATACAGAGTGACGTAAAATCTGGCTGTTCTTACAGAGGATGTCCAAACTCCCAGTTTTATTACCACTGAAATGGGCAAATCATAAAAAAGTGCAGGGGGAAGCAGCAAGAAGATCAGGAGGGGTCATCTACAGGGCAGGCAAGCTCAAACAGTTTACTTCCTTTCTTCCTTTGCCCTATTCCTCTCGTCCCCTCCCTCTAAGCCATTATTCGTCTAAGAAAACAATATCTCCGAGTCCATCAAGAAAAACAGTTCTTGATTTCTCAGCCCACCACCGCAAACTCCACAAGTTTAAATGATCTCTCTGCCCTTGTTCTGTCTTGTGTAACCCAGCCGGTAACCACATGGACACACTAAATGTTACGGGTAATTGCAGTCTCAGCAGTAGTGTACCTGGGGCGTGCAGTCTTGGCATAGTTTCACGCTACTCTATTCCCAATAGCTTTGTGTATTCCCCTTCTTTATCAGTCTCCTATCTGTTGACCTCACCTCACCTTGTTTTCCTGCAGCTGGTGGCTTGAGGAGCTGGAAATGAAACTCTTCTGGCAGTGGTAGTGAGACGTCGAGGTAACGAATGTTCAGGGGCACTACCGACGCTGTAGATAACAAGGCCGACTTTGAGAAAAGTTCTACTGGTAGTTCCCTCAAACTAGACGGGTCAAAAAATCATCCGTACTCTTCTGTTTCATTAAAGGGTTTGATCTTCTCTGGTGCCACTGCTGAAAGTACAACTTTTGATGTCAGTTGCAAGGAATGAGACTTAAAATGATTTGTCCAAATTTTGTGAAGCTACCCAGCTAATCTCTTTAAGAGCTGAGTCAAGGGTGCAGCGTGTGATTTTTGAAGACCTGGCTGGTCGCCCAGTGGGCCCTCTGTCACGGTTCTTTGCAACCCTGGCAAGCTGCTATATTGAGTGATGAGTCAGAGGTGTCAGGCGGGGTCAGAAATATAAAGAGCAGCACATCAGTTGCAGCGGCACTGTTGGCAACGCCGACTGTAATCGACGTCACAGCCAAATGCTGCACCGCACATCTCTTGTTTTTCAAGATGTCATGATGACAAGCCGCTCCCTTGGAACGGCAGTTGGCTTTGTGACAGAGGAGATGATGTGGAACTCTTAAAACATGTTCCTGCACGGATGTAAATTCATTTAATCACTGAGAACGATCAGGTTTCTTATTCCGAGAGCCGAGAGGATGCTTGATCTGTAACGTTAGCTTGATTTTACAATATCGTGTTCCCTCAACTTCATGACCTTTGACCTCATCTTGCAGTTTTCATGGATCAACCGTTTGTGATCGCCTCCAGCAGAGTTGCTTATCATTCTACGATTCATTGTAAATAAAATTAAAAATAAATAAATAAATCTTCCCAATCAACCACATTTGGCATGTTTTGTTTTTTTTCGTTACTGTCCTGGAGCTTAACGTCCGTGATTGAAACATTTTTTTGTCTCAGACATCACCTGAGGCCTGACACCTGTGCTGAGCTGCTGGTGGTGTTGGTGGTGGTGGTGGTGGTGGTGGTGGGGGGGGGGGGTTACATCTCAGCTCTGTGCACCAGTGAAATATGTCTGTTTATGGATGTGTGGTCGGGTTGGAATTACAACCCCCCCCCCAGGTTGGTCTCAAATGCTTTGTCATTTCTGAAGAGGTCTCGCTGTGATGTGACCAAGACCACGCTGGCTTATTGATAGTTGCACTTTAGCAGCTATATGGTTGAACGTCCTATAGCTCCGATTACTCACAGCTATTAGGCACGGAAAGCTTGTCCTCTACAGCACAATACGGCACTTAAGTATGGCTCAAAAACACAGCCCCACGCTTGTATGTTTACAAATGTACAAAAAGGACCCACGAACATGGTCCAACATGTAATATAATATTCATTTTAGTCAAAGAGAAGCCGCGGATCGCAGGAGTCTTTTTGAGTCATCCCCTCTGTCCCGCATACCTGTCTCATCTAATAGTTGTGTGAGATTTAAGTGTGTGTAAGCTTGAATCATGACATTGGCAAAATGATACACTTAAATGAACAAGTACAAATGTAGAGTTGTAAAGATTGATGACTACAAGATTTTCGTTAAAAATGTTCCAATAAATACATTTTTCACCATCAGAATGTGAAAAAGAGCGCCACAGGCCACAGTGTGCTTTCCCTTTTTTAGCAGCGCCCTCTGCTGGTGAAAATACAAGACAACTCCCCCATGTGCCGAGACGCCCTGATCTCCCCGACTATCCTGTAGACAGAGCATACAGCCTTTAAAAGGTCGGGTCAAGTTTCTCATCGATACTTCTCCAAAGCATCAGCATGATAATATCTCCTCCTGCTGTTGCAGCTATGAGGAATCTAGAACCCGAACTTCCAACCAATTTAAACATCCTCTTGAGTTCTGTCGCGCATATTTCTGCTCGGTCCACATTGTCGGCGCAAAGCAAAGCCGCCTATCCGACTGTTTGTTTTGTCTCCACGATTGTTTGCGCTATCAGCGTGATCGCCCTCGACTTGATTTATCATGTCGGACCGTTGGGTGAAGATGAAAGCTGGCCCCCCCCCCGTCCCTCTACACCAGGAGTACTCCAGTACAAATCAGAAAGAGAAGTATTAAATAAGACCGAGCTCTGTTTATTAAACTTTTTAAACAACTGCATCAGGACTGTAAACAAGAGGTTACACAGAGGTTATGTTTTCATTGGTCGGTGTTAGTAGGATTATGCAAAAAAACAACAACAAAAAACGACTGTGCTGATTTTTTATTAAACTTGCTAGAGGGGTTTAAGAGTGGCCAAGAAAGAAGCCATTAGAGCTTTTTTCCCCTCCACTTTTGTCTCAATAGCAAGATGGGACTTTCTTTTTTAATGAATTTCTCAGTAAAAGTCACATGAATATTTATGAATAATAAACATATCCAATAGATTTGGAAATATTCCAGGACATATATGATGGTCTCATCTTAGGATTTGCCCATCTTTTACACCATAAAGTAAGAATTTTCTTTTTCAATCCTTAGGAAACATTCCACACTCCTTTCTGGAGAAAAAAGAAATCATGCCAATTTTGAATGTTTTTGGAAAAATATCCAGACATAAATGACTACCTTGGATTAGTGGAGATTCCGCTGACTGGTAATAGCAGCCGTGAAGTCTCTTTCTTTTATTATTCAGATTTCCATTATGTTGATTATTACATTAAACTTTTTCTTTCCCCAGTGGGATCCTGCATGTGCAACTGATTTTATACTTCCAGTGTGTCCATCGGGCCTAAAACTTTCTATGTGTCTGTGGATGTTACCCAAGTCCCTGTGTGTGTGTGTGTGTGTGTGTGTGTGTGTGTGTGTGTGTGTGTGTGTGTGTGTGTGTGTGTGTGTGTGCGTGTGTGCGTGTGTGCGTATAATTAGCCTTGCTGTAGGCCACCACCAGCCTTTTGGGATGAGCCCAACTCTAATCCTTTCTTGGTATGCTCTCTCGGTCACTGTGATCTGATTCTCAACCAACCCTGGAGAGCAGGAGAGAGGGCCAAGAGATGAGTGTGTTCCATGACTAGGCATAGTTAAATGACTTGTCCATAGTGCACATCACACACTGTGATTACCTTGTACCCGGCAGGTGTTTGATACACATCATTAGGGTTTTTCTATCTGTCTATTTCTAGTACGTCTGCAGGCTGCTTGATGTCAAGCTTGGCTCATCATTAGCCCATTACTAACCTGGACACACAGCCAAGCATGTTTGATATCAATGCTACTCCAGGCTAATGAACAAGGATCGATTTATCTAACAATCACAGCAGCTGCAAAGAGCTGAATTAATTTGGTGTAAGTGACTAGCTCTTGGCAACAAACTGCTCGTGCTTTATTACACACACACACACACACACACACATACACCCTCACTCACCCTCTTTCACGTATGTGTGTGTGCATCCTGACATCCTCTTAGAAAATCAAACGTCATGGTGCAGTAATATACTGTTTATACATCCTTCATCGTTCTCTGGGAAGTCATGTTCCACGTGTACTCTGTACTTGTACACTGATATACTCATGCAGAAGCATTAAAAAGATGCAAATTTCTGGAGTGATTTCTAAAGCTGAAGAGCATTTCAAACGTCATACGACTGGCTTGTTAGACAGTAAAGTCAAACACGTTTCCACACTGCACTCATGTGGCCATGATCAGACACCGCAAGCAACCAGTGAGGGTATCCAGTCATGAAGTTGAGTTGCTGCAGGCAGCCTGATAAGTAGCATCACAAGTCTTTTTTTCATTTCGATTCTGATGTAAAGAAGCTTTTCTCCATGATTTAAAAAATTTTTTTTTTTACTTTAAGCGTGTCTTTTGTCACTAGAAAAGTGAAACACTTAAAAAAAAACGAGACTAAGAGGGGGAATGTAGCATGTAGACCTGGAGACAAACAGTTGTGAGGATGCAGTTTGGCTATCGTGTTTAAAACTTTAATAGCATCTGGTGACAGTTACAAAGATTACAACTGTAATTGGCCTGTGGTTTGTGTTGAGGCCATTCCCAGGCCTGACTGTCCCGACTGTGTCTGTCACTGGGTGTAACTGTTCCCCACCTCTCTGTGTCGCCTGCTTCCATGTACCAGCAGACGTACTTGCAGGCTGATTCAACAGACCACACAGACTTCTGGGAAAACACTACGCCGCTCTATTAGGCTGGATGAGCCAGTAAGTTATGTCCGCCTTAACCCGCACACGCAAATCACATGCAGACAAGCATCAAATCTGGTCAAACACAACAATGTGTCTCTTGTTTAAATGCCCCCATACACACACACACGCGCACGCATGCACTCACCTCTGTGTTTTTTCCCACAACCATACAAAAATAGCCTCATCTGTGTTCAATTTGCCTATTAAATACCACAGGTATCACCCAAAACGTCTCTTTTTAACTGCAAAGTAGTGACATATTGTATAATCAAGCGCCGAATATCTTCCAGGTTTTCATTTCAGTCATACAATTTATTGAACTTGAACAATAAACACAAAGTTGCCATGATGCAACACTCTTATTTCACAGAACTGCACTGATTTCTCCTGTATTTTGAAACTGAATAAATAGGATGTGCTACTTCAGTTACACTGAATATCCAGAAGATGGCAGCAGAAGCATTGTAGTGTTCTAACAGGCAACTTAGTGACTTCAAGGATATTTGGTGCCTGTATCATCGTAGCAGTTTAAGAATGAATGGAAGTGAAAGTGAGTCCACACACAGATCAAAAAACTAGGACCAGTTTTCAAACTCCTGCTGAATATTCATACCAATAACTTGCATCGTTTATTTTTCATAATTACTGTTTTGCAGTTGGTTGCACTTGATTATTTCCCCCTTCAACCCCCAGCTTATATCCCTTGTATATCTATTGCTTGATTTTCTTAAACTATTTGCTTATGCACTTTCATCCCTTATGTATGATAAATTGAATTAAAAAATAAAGTTTTCAAAGGGGGAAGTGAATCGTTGGAGAGAGAAGAGTAACAAAACAAAAGCAGGGCCTGATTGAAAGACAGATGTTATTAGAATCAGACGTAGAGTGACGGATCTACTCCCTTCCAGACACATGCCGGCATGCCAAGGAGGGCATGGATAGCTGAGGTTAGAGGTCTGGCGTGGGGGGGTTGGGGGGAGGGAGGGACTGGAGGGGCAGTTGGTGTATGGCAGGCAGACGAGGGCAGGCAGGGGCAGAGCCAGGAGAGTAAACTATGCCCCAGAGCACAGTCGGGTGGAGTGGACCATGATCCTCTGGTGTGGTACGACCACCTGTTTGTCTGTATGTCTGTCTGTCTGATCCAGGCCAGAATGGTATGATCTAGTGCTTGAAGTTGACAGCTTAAGTGTAAACGAAAGCCAGTCAAGGGGGTTCAGAACAACATTTCTCTCAGGATTTCTCTTTTACATCAGAACACAGAGGCTGGTTTATACAATCACAGAATGACTCTGTGTTTACAAAGTCTATCTTAAATTTAGGCAAAGGGAGTAAGAGGCATGCCACATCTGGACGTTACTGTATATGCTGCTTGTGTAAGCAAAGAGCACTCAGTCCAATTTCAATTCAAACATACGAAAAGCGACCAACGTACTCAGGCGTCAGGATACATGCACGCAGGGTGGAGGACTTATGAGGGTGTTGAGTGAGGGGGTCAGGGGTCAGACTCTCGGCTGCTGTAAAGGGCCTGTAGGAGCACAGCTCACACTCATCCATCCATCAACCAGGAACACGCACAGACAACCAGCCAGTGCATTTATTACGCTTCATGTGGAATCAGACAGT
Organism: Aulostomus chinensis; assembly: GCF_037954235.1. NCBI lineage: Eukaryota > Metazoa > Chordata > Actinopteri > Syngnathiformes > Aulostomidae > Aulostomus > Aulostomus chinensis. The sequence goes on from NC_141324.1 coordinate 17,479,654, forward strand.
AGACACAAGCAATACATATGCGCACTAACAGAAGCTCCCCCTCCCCAACCCCCCCTGCTTTAAACATTTGGTACGTTTGGTATTTGACATTGTAGATAAAGAGATAGGGAGGCATCTCTGGCCACCCGACACCAGAATAACACAGGATTATATACTACAATGTCGTGCAAACTGATGTTAAGGTCAAGGAGTACCAGAGTGACGATATTCCAGACAGAGAAAGGATGAGCAAAGGTGAGGTTGATCTGTCAGTCGGCTGCTGTCTGTCCTGATTTATCACATCCCATTCTCATATCTTATCATCCTCTAAATATCAATGCCTAAAAAGCGAGATTATGCCAGATTTCCATAATAATTGGGATCATTAAGAAGTTATGGCAATTAAAGATACAGGGAAGATTTGTAGGAGTTAGAAAAGGTGGTTTCCCTTGATTTCTCCTTTGCTGTGACTTGCACTTAATACCTCCACCTCCATGACTTTGGTGCTGTTTGTCAGCAGGATTACGCTCAAACAAACTCGGTGGAGGGTTTACTCAAGAACACCCTCTTCAGAGCTTAATACAAGTCCGGGCATATCAATTTAACAGCGAAAAAATAGCTTTTTTTAACATTGCTTTTGTCCTTGGTGGACATTTACATTCCGTTATTCATGTTCCTTCTTTAAATCAAAAAGGTCACATTTTTGCGGCGTGGACTGCTGCCTCCCCCCTTAAGGCTTTAGTGCAAGAAACCACAGGGGTACATTGATTGGATCGGGTGTCGGCATGATACGTTCATGCCCCTGTTTAATGCACACATATAATCAAGCAGCAAGTAGTGCTGCTTTAGAGTTTCAGGACATCTTTGTAATGTGGACCACCATCTACAAACCAGCCCCTACAGTCTGACTTGTCTATCATTTTTTTTGTTATAAAGGTATCAGTATCATTTCATTACTTTCTGTATCTGGTTTAACGTCTTTCTCTGGGAGCTCAATAGACAGAATGTTTGGCTAAAATGATCCGGCTAGCCGGAGTGACGCTAAATCGATTTGACTCTCCTCTCGAAAGAGCGATGTTCGAACCTCGCCAAATGTGGCCGACGCATATGGAAATGAATTTTGACCCTTCTGAGTGTCATCATTCAGACGCAACTGTCCCATGTAAGATGACTACAAGTTATCCGTATACTAAAAAACATATCAAGACAACGATTTTAGATATTTAGCAGTATCATGAATATAGATACAGTAAGGTCCGGGCCACAGGTCCCGGAAAAAAAGCTTCTTTAGTTCGCTCTAGTATCTGTATTGTCCTCTTAAATTTTGTCTATATATAAATACATAGGGCAATTGGTCAGGAATTTGTATGTGCATGCGTGTGTGTGTCTATGAAGGTGTGTGTGAGTGTGTGGGGGGGACTTTCCCTTCATTCTGTAGCTCTTCCGTGCAGAGGCTGCATTCCCAGCACCACTCAGGGGGCTCCAGTGAGCAAGCCACGACACCAAACCCACCCGGAATTCAAGGAACGTTTTCCCTGTGGTTTCAGGTTACCACATACACACACACACACACACACACACACACACACACACACACACACACACACACACACACACACACACACACACACAGAGCACGGATCATAAGCACACACACACACACACACACACACACACACACACACACACAGAGCACGGATCATAAGCACACACACACACACACACACACACACACACACACACACAGCACGGATCATAGGCACACACACACACACACACACACACACACACACACACAAACACCCTCCACAGTGCTTTACTGTACTTTTGTTGTTTGTAGAGATTTTTTGTTAGCTTCCCCTCCCTTCCCTCGCCTGTCACTCATCATTTTAAATTTGAACTCACATACCTATTAACTGGGCTGAACAACAACTTGGACGTACCCTTAAACCTGGACCCAATACAAATCCTGCTCAGATTCTCACTTGGATGCTAAATACCACACTCAAATCTACAGTATTGGCATTGACGCTTGTTCCACAATGCTTGCTGGGAGCACCACATTCCGATGTAAAAGAATGGTACAAAACTTGAACGTAGTGATGCTCAAATTCTGACTTATTACTGACATTTGTTAAGTCTTCTCTATCCCTCAGGAAAAAGGATAACAGTTCCTAAAAATAGTGACCCTGGAGAGTTTCAGCTCTCCAAAGTCAGATGTGATCACGCCGTGTGAGTGTGTGCAAGTGTTGGTATAGAGTGTATGCTGTAGCCCACATAAATAGTGTGTCTGTAAGGCCATAATCCCGTGTTCGCACGGTTACAAGCTGCGTGTTTCGATCAAAGCAGAGGTTTGAAGGTGGATTTTCTCAGCCTTTGAACAGTGTTAAAGAGCAAACCCAACTGAGTGAGAGTGCGAGTGTGTGTTATGGTATGTTAAAAGTCAAACCATAGGCCGTATTAGCTAAGAATGTGTTTGATTTTATTTCATGTTGTCCCCTTTAAGACGTGCTGAAATGCTAAATTCACGTCAGCGGTATGAGAGAGAAATCTGATGCATTTTCAATGTGCGCAAAAAAAAAATTGAAATACACCAAATCAATTTGGAATCAGGGTCTGCTGAAGCAGCCAGAGGCAGCTCCACTGTGATAAGCATCGCACCATGTGCCGAGAAACAAAGTCCACTTATTGCATAGCTGTGGTGTCTCGAGCGGTTTCATGACAAGAAATAAAAATGGCTCTAAAATGCAGGGTTTGTCCTGAAGGACTCACCGTCGATTGGCGTGTAATTTTTTTGGGGCAGTCTGGTCTTTTATCCATGCAACTGTATATAATCAGTGCATCTGACAGCAAGATGATTGATGAGACTTTAGTTTAGTTTTGTCCTTTGTGTGCTGCATCGGGATTCATGTCAAAGTGAGGAATACACAAGAGTCTAACACGACACAGTGATATACAGGCCGAACTGGCACCCACCCAGACACGCTAATGCTGAGGACAAACACGCTCATAGAAGTAATTAAGCCTCTATGAGCCTGTGGCGCTCCTGAAACCACTGCTGCCACTGACCTACATCCCTCATTTTTCACCTTCATCCGTCCTGCACTTCCATCGCTCTATTGTTTTCATGCTTCCTTTCTCCCACTCCAGCATCCTCGATCTCACCCATCTCTCTCGCTATGCCTTGCAAAGGGGTTGACGAGTACATTCTGGCTAAACTTGCCCAGAAGGAGGTGCTCATGTAGAGCGTCCCTTCTCTGTTGCGGCACTTTAACTTTATTGCTCCGATCCACTCTCGGCTGGACACACAAAAGAAGGGAGACACTGTAAAGCTGTGTCCTTTTCATAAAAGTCAGGATAGAAAGTCGGGGAGGAGTTGGCAGCATATTTAACAAACATACAGCGTTGACAATGTGGATAATAGAAACCAAAACCTGAGGCTGAAACACATACAAAGCATTTAAAGTCATGTTGAGTTGAGCTAGGATTACACCTTGACTTTGATTTCTGTTCTTCAACAATACGTTTTTAAATACCAATTCAAAATTCATGTTAGCAAAATGAAAATTGCATAACAAGTTGTTTTTACAGCTCTTTTGTTTTTCTACACATTCAAAATCGGGAAACATGAAGATACTTTTAACCACAGTGGCATTTTTGTTTTTCCCTCAAAGCAGTTTTACAACATAAAAGGGTTGGTTTACTCTGCAGGGATGGAGCGTTGGTGTTGAATGACAACACTGTTTTACAGTGTAACAGAATTTTAAGTTGTTGGAGCTTGGGAAGACTAGTTGAGGTCATTGTGAGGTTTATTTGTTTTGACTCATTACTTAATTACCTCAACTTGTCTTCTCAAGTTCCATTAATTTACAATTCAAAGGTGATTGGAAGATTAATTTTTTAATGGTTGAACATGTAGTTTTGGGGGTGGGGTTTTACAGCGAAGGCGTCTCTCGATATTCAATAGTGTTGAAGCAATCTGATTGGCGCCTTAAAGGTATTAACCCTTTATATGCAGCCCTAAGGTGAGTACAATAAACCACATCAAATACACACAGTCTACACAAAGTATCATCCAACGTAATCCCATCCCCTCATCTTGTGTGCAGATACAGATTAACAAACTATAGACTCTCAATCCAGGAACACTACATGATGATTACTTGTGTGTCCCTCTCTTTTTTTCCTCACATGTACACACAACACAAAGATGTGCATCCACAGGGAGAGGAAAGTTTAAGCAATGCAGTAATGCAGAACGGGTCATCCTGAAGTCCCAGACAGCAGCAAAGGGTTATGGGAAAGGAATGGGCCACCAAATCAGAAGGAAGGAGAAACAGTAGACGGAGATTGTGAGAGGCACAAAGGAAGGACTATGAGCTTTGTCCCAAATGTCTCCACAAATACAAATGGCATGTGTGAAGAGGAAAAACATGGAAGAATGTGTTTATATCTCACAGATGCCTGCAAGTTTTTCACACCATTTCTTTGACGGTACCTGTCGCATACATGCACACACAGTCTCAGAGCAAGAAAACTCTGAATTTTTCTCCACATACTTATTGATTTATTAATTTCTTGACCTCCTCTGAACTTAGAGAGCAAACCGAGAGGGCAAAAGGAGACAAAAAAGGGAATTGAATAGATGAGACTCGATGAATTAAAGGAGAGAGTGAGAGTATGAGGGGTAAGGTCTTTGCCCAGTGCAGCGTTCCTTCCTGCCTCTCCCTCCACTAACCGAATGGATTCCAGATGTCAAAATGGTAAACAAATGGATTGTCATAACCTTATAAAAATGCTCGGCATTCAGAAGCACTCTCACTGCTGTATTGTCTCTGCTCCCTCTCCCTTAGGTAATCTAAAAACTTTGGAATCATCCCTGAAATATGGTGATGAGATTATGCTTGTCGATTGTTCAATAGCAATTTAGCTCAAAACACACACACACACACACACACACACACACACACACATACACACACACACACACACACACACACACACACACACACACACACACACACACACCGGCACGTACGCATTACACGCCCACCCACTGACACATTCTTGTACCAAGTCTTTGAACAAATATGCTTAACAAATACACCATAGTAAATTGAAAAAAAAAAAGTAATTCATTTTTCTGATACTGGTGCTTCAGTATAGGGATGTTGGATTGAAATTAATGTCTCTCCTCTTATGGGTGAGTGAGAGCGAAGGGAGTGCGCTGCTCTGGAAGTATTATGGCTGCTGACATACTTGGCTGGAACACGATTGTTTCTTTTCCTCCCAATAGAATACACACTGCCTGTACACAGTAAATCAACTCAATACAAAGTGAATCCTGTTAGGGTTTGTAGGTCAGACAATGCTGATGAGGTGCCAGAATCCATCTAAATCATTTCTACAAAAAAACAAAAAACATAACCACTGAATGGAGGAAGACTTTTCAATACCCTCACCTCTGATTAACTAACACGTCCTCCAACCCAAACAACCAGCAGAAACCTTGATCCCGACCAGGGGGCGGGGCAGTTCAGACACAAGTCATCTATATTTGATTACCAGAAATCACAATTATCAACACCTCGGTCCATGTTAAAATATCGCTATAAAAAAATTATATGCGTATGTTTTACCATCTGTTTCCTCCTGTTTTTGCAATGTCCAATCACCCTGCATTAACAGAGCATGAGGTGAAATTCATTTTTGTACACCGCTTCAAAGATTATTATTCGGGTAATTTGGTTGAATATTTAACATCATTTATGTTTCATGACTTCAAAATCATTCAGTCTCCGCAAACTCCAGCGAGCGATATGGAAGCGATGATGCTGTACATTGGATATCAAGCAATTCCAAACGTTCTGACAGTAAAATACTCAGACACTTGATTTGAGAAAGTGAGCTGAAGTGAGTTACTGCCACTGTCAACCAGCATCACACTTGCACAACGTCGAGTTGCAAACATTCAATATGTAAAGTTACATTGTCCTCAGCCAGCGCTCACAGTCAAATCAGCCGTTTTCTTTTTACCTTTCATTTGAATAATCAAATTACTGTGTTCTCTGTATGGACGCATCAATCATTCACATAAAAATTGTGATGCATGCCTGAATCAATTCTTTTTTTTTCGACAAAATTATTTATTTTTTATTCCACACTTTTTTTTCAAAGCCCAGAGCGAGGTGGAAAAATGATCTTCATTTTTATTGTCCTGTTTATGACGGCTTGAGAGATGTTTTACTGACTAAAATGTCCTCCATTTCTTGTCCTTTTTTGGAGATGGATGAGAGAGTTGAAACGTGTGTCAGGAAGGCAACTTCTTTTTTTTTTTTTGGTAGCAGATTTTATTTGTCAAGTTTGGAAGAGAAAGCATGAGGGTTGGGCACTTTAAAGTAATGACACGTGAATAAAAGACATCCAAAAGAGCATTTTATGATGTGTTAAACTCTGGTAAAGCTCTTTTTTTAGATTTAAGCATAAAAGTACTTCAGAGGAAAATAGTCTGCACTCCAATAAACACTTTTTTAAATTCAAATGCTTAAAGTTACAAGAGGTTATACTGAGAGGAGAGATAGCTCCATCTTGTTTGTTGCATTCTGCCTGACTTCACACGAATCTATCGGACACATAAGGAAACAAATGATGTCATTGCCAAGGTGGCAATGACTAATTGTAGTTTTTGACAAGAAAACGACAGTAGATATACTCTGGCTGTCATATAAATAAAGAGCGTGGTTATTTCAGTTGATCTTATCTTTCCGGTAAAGATGGTGCAAAGTATTCACACATGTGACGCTGTAAATGTTCAGAGATATCTGAACACATGCCAACACGCACTTTTAGTTTTATGTACAAGTGCTTGACAACCCCCCCCCACACACACACACACACACACACACTTTCCCCCTCACTCTGCCATCAGACGCTGAATAAAGGGAGGAGGGGAATTTCAATCCCCTCTGCCTTTAATGTGCTTTGAAGTATTACAACATGCAAGTATGTGTGTGTTCTCACACATGGATGTGTGTCTCGTTGCCTGAGCGCAGTGTGATTGTGTCTGAATGAATAACCCCTCCAGCTGTTGAAAAGCACATAGATCAAGTGTGGATTGACATGGAAGTGTGTGTGTGTGTGTGTGTGTGTGTGTGTGTGTGTGTGTGTGTGTGTGTGTGTGTGTGTGTGTGTGTGTGTGTGTGTGTCTGTTCTGCTTATGGGGAAAACCCAACAGGTCCCTGTCCTAGTCAGAGAATATGATAGGGATTACAGCAGCGTGTCCACATTGGATCATAATTTGTCTCTTTACTTGTTCTTCTCTCCTCTCATCTTCCTCTGCTCTTTGTACACTCTTGTTTCCGAGCCTTTGCTGCTCTCATACAGTTTTCCCAGACATCGTGTGGGCAGTGGCAGTAGTCGTGGCAGCAATGTCCGAGTCTTTCCCATGCAGCCTCATAGGAGGGTCTTTGTTTCCCCTCCAGGCTTTGGGGGTCCCCATGGCAGGGCTGTGCCCCAAACCACTGACTCCACAATGGGTCTTTATGCTGCCAAGGCCACCCCCCCCAACCCCCATCACTCCATCATGCTTCCCTCATCAGGGGCACAGGGAGGCACAGGGGGCACCATGGCACCAAAACGCCAATTTTGTTCATGCCCTGTCCTCTCTCTCTCTCTCTCCCTCTCTCTCTCTCTCGCTCTCTCAAGTCACAAACCAGTCTGAGCCGTTCATGAGTGGTGCCAAATGACTCAGAAGGGTACAGTTTCTTTCTCACCACAAGCAAAGATCTGGCTCTCAGCAGGGAGTATGTGATAACACACTATTAGCTCTGACGCTGAAGGTCAATGCCCTTGGTAGTAAAAGTGACGCACCCTGTCCCACATGCAGAGACAAGAAACGAACACTTAGCTATAAAATACAGACGGAGCAACCATATCTTGACGTTACTGTGCTCTGTTTACTCTCTCATATTTTACTGATTATGGAGCAAGCACATGCAAGTTGGCTGCCTACTGTTCCTTGACACACTGTCACAGGCCCTTGATGAATGGGTGGTCTACTCAATATGTCTAAGCCATTGCCAGAGCCTCTATATTATGGAAAGGTCGGAGATCACTGGGCCAGAGATGAAGAGAAGAGAAGGTCGTTGACAAACGCTTTTGCCAGCCATTCAGTGCAATAAAAATCGTTTTTCGAAATCAAAGAACACATCTGCTCATGAGCCAAAAGTCTTCCCATACACCCCTGTAAAGCTAAATGTATATGGCTTAATAATCCAGAAAGAGAAGTAAGAGCCAAAGGATCTAACAAAGACTCCGGCTGGATCATCAGAAAACAGCCATCCATAGACTTCTGTTTTCTTCTGTCAAGGCTAACACTGGCAGGGCCAAGAGCTGAAGTTACCATGGTAATAGAAGTGAAGGGCCACCGCAGAAGAGGGAGAGCACAACCTTGTCATAATTGTAATAGATCCAGCGGGAATCATTTACAGACATGCATTTCCTCTTTAATCTGCATCAATTGTCTTTTCTTCCCATGCTGGCTGAAAATGCATATAACCACATGCCCACAAACACACGTACATACACACACACACACACGCACGCACGCACATACACACACACACATGCACACACACACACACACATGCACACACACACACACACACACACACACACGCACAAGTACTTCAATCTGGGAGAGATGCATCCAAATCTATATAAAGGGTTCCAAGGCCACACCTACAGTATAAATCAAATTCTATGAAACAGAAACAATAACTTATTTTAAAGGGATAGTCTGCGATTTTAATCCGTTGAAAGTTTTGTCAAATCCAACCCTTTCCTCTGTGGGTGGTGAGCATATTTGAATGAGACTGTGAAGCAGAAGAGGAACAGCAGTGCTAAATTATTTGTGGTTTTCCATATGAATTTAATGAAATTATTTCAATGTGTGCATTTTTTAAAGGAACACACCTTTTTTGGGGGCTAAGGGGCGTATTTGCTAGCCCCTACAGAACCAAACAAGAAGATGGACTTTCTTCTCTGCATGCATTTGGAGGGTATGCTCACACTTCCCATTCACTGTCATTAAGCTAACTTGTAGTCAACGAGCGCGCACACAGAGGAGAGAAGGCTATCTAATTCAATTCAGGCTATGGGGAGGGTGACCATAAAGAGCATTTCCCAAAAACTGGAAAATGGAGAGAGTCATTACTTTCAGTTGCACAAGTCGTACTTACTCTTTTGTACAAGACACGTTGCCTGCTGTCTGGAGACAAGAACAACATTTGGAAAGCTCTTGCAAGATGCCAGCAGTGGAAACAGCTGATCAGTCACGAGACATGAAAATTCACTATTTCAGAGCTTAAAAGACGTTTCCATCTTTCGTTTGGATCTTTTACTTTTTTGGAGGAAAATCACCTTTAATGCATGAAGTCCCGTCCCCCGTCCCCCCCCCCCCTTTGTGACAACCTTTTCTAAAATAACACTTAACTAAATGCATCAAATTATGTTTAGTGGAGAGTATAGAATTATTCTTTCTGTTGAAGTTACCAGCTATGATATAACTGATGCACTCAGCAGTCAATCATACTACTTTTTTTTTTTTTTGTAATTAGATGGTCCAGTTGTTGCCTTGGCAATGCTCAACCATGACTTCAGGGGATGAAGCCTCTGAGGGAATGCTGAGTTTCAACAGCATGACAGTGTTCACATTCAAGACATCATAGCGGTTGCCTTCCTGCATGCAGTCAATGTGGAGATGGATTTAATGACTTCCTTATTTCCACATTGATTAACAACAACCAGATCCACTGACTCACAACCTCACAATGTCATACAAAAGCACACAAACAAAAAGCAAACATTTTTTTTTGTCCTAAACATAAATGTATTTAAAAAAATTAAAAACAAAAGCTTCTTACTGCTGGATTGTAAAAGTATTAAGAATTTGGTGGAATAAATTACTTAAAAGTGGGATGAATATAAATTATAATGAGTTTTGAGAAAATTCCAGAGCTGACTAATTGTTTCATTAAGCAATAACTGGCAACACAGTGCAACAAAATAAGTTGCCTAATACTGAGCAACAAACCAGAGTCAAATCTTGGATGTTCTTGAAGATTTCACCTTGTCTTTGCTGGTAACCACACCTTCATTGATCCTGTATCTGTTTGGCCATCATAACTATATAAGAGTATGCATTTTAAATTAGCTGTGCCTCCCTTTTCTGGTTTATCAACCACTGCTTTCACCGCTCCAAGACAACCTTGACATCATAAATAAAAAGGAAGACTGGCAATGAGTTTGGCCCAGCATAGGAGTGAGCTGCTTGTCCACCATTCCAATCCCTTTTAGTGCTCACATGGAAAGTCCACCTCCTCACTTTCATTCCAACCATCTCAGCCTATTAGCTTACCTCTCCACCACACCGTCTCCACTCCAGCATGTGGAGTCATCCACTACATTCTCCCCTTCGCACAGCATCTCTGGCAATGCTGCAAAGAAGGACTTGTAGCGCTGGAGGTACATCAGGAACTCCCTGAGTAGAGACAGACATACAGTACGGGGAAGAGAATAGAACAGTTTAAAAAAAAAGGCGTCACATATCTGTTACAAGCCGTGTTAGAAAACACACAATAGGGAATGCATTTGTATCATGGAACCAACAAAAATCTGCATTCAACAAAACATGCATGTAATAGCTACACAAAGTTGACAGTGATTGATTGAATGGATTTGAATGCGATCATTTCACCGAGTCGCTACATATTCTCATATTTAGATGTGGAGCACGTTGTTTCCACCTGTGAGGTAAAGCAAACAGCAGGGTCATGTGCCCTTACGTGCTTAGTTTGGTAAAGTGTTGAGAATCAATGTTCAGGGACAAATGACAAATTTCAAGGAATTAACTTAATTTCAAACTCCAGTTTGATCTATTGCCTTGTGCCATCCCCAGCCTCTTGACTTCAACAGACAGTGATTGAGCCCCTCCAGCCTACATCACCAAGACTGCTCATCACCGTTTTCCCAGATTGTACAACTTCTTGCTTACCAACACAAATCTAGCTAGCATGCGTAAGCATTGCATGCAGTTTGCTAGTTTAACAGTTTTGAGACTGCATTTCATTCATGACAAAAGTGTGCATGGTGCATGGGACTTGAAGAGGCTTACTGTAATATATTCAGTCTGACTCCTTTTACTGTACTGACTACATGATATTCATGCTCAGAGTATCTTATATCAGGTGGGCATTTTAGGCCAGGTTTCCAGACCTTCTTGTATGGTTGAGAAGCCAATACGTGGTCAGGATGTTACGGTAAAGCAGAGAGCCTTTCTCTGTGTCTTGCTTAGGCTTTCTTTGAGGTAGAGTAGAGTTAGCATATGCGTTCTGAAAGGGACTATGGGACTTTCATGGGGCTCAATGTGGTTCATATGAAGAAGGTAATGTAGAGGACACACCTGATGAGCCTGCAATCCTGCTACAACAGAGGTTCCCTACCATCAAAAAACCTGCACGTCTCCAGACTATTGTAAAGCTTGACATTTTGTGGCCAGACCCTAAACCCCTCACTCCCTTTATGCTTGTTTGGTTGTATTTCACAGAGACAGCACTGCCCTGGTCCCATCTCAGACTCTCCAGAGGCTGAACAACCTGAATTTGTGTAAATTTGAAGATCATTTTGAAAAACAGGGTACTCAGTGATGCGGTTAAGGCCTCTGACTGTTTTGGGTTCACCAGCAACCATTAGAATAAAAAATGAATGAGCTTCAAATGAGGCCAGTACTTTCGCTGTCAATTACCAAATTGTGTCCCTCATGCACTGGTCCTAACCAACAGTGCTTGTGATTTATATAACATAATGGCATGCTTGGTCTCTAGGGTCAGCTTTTGGAGGAGGATTTGCATGCTATCCCTTTGGCAGAAACGGACCCTGAAAATGATTATGCCTTACAGTTCAATTAGCTGCAGCCAGGGTTTATTGGTGTCACAAAAAACAAACGACACCACGCCAAGTCACAGGCAAAGAGAAGGGCACCATCCGCCAGTTGGCAGGCAAGGAGATTCATTACAGTTTCTAGATTTTTCCTTGTTCCAAACAAAAGACAGCATTTCTGTCCTTTCAGTTTTGGATCTGAGGGTAGTCAACAACACATGACCGAAACTTCTACTCCAGAGTTTCCGACACCATTGCCCTGTGGGATCTTTAAGCCTCCCCCCCTTGTCCCCCCTTTCCAGCAGGTTCTGAACAAGGTGAGGGAGGAAATACTCGGGCAGCCCTCCATACTGGCCTACAAAATCAAGACCTGGAGTGTCTTTTACCAGAAATGGCCTCTATTGTTGTGTCTTGACCCGTTGATACAGCAAAAGAGCCAAATCTTCCACCCGGCCCTTTATACAGGAAAGCTATTCGCCTGGACTGTGAGTTGGAAAATTTGGTAGGACATAATTTACCCCTGGAGGATGTTGAGGTAAAACAAAATACCAGAGCCCCCTCCACTGTTTGCTTTGTATTCAAGCAGAAGGTGCAGATGGATGATACGGACCCTGAATACACCTGCAACATATGGAATGCAGATAGTTTTATTCAGGGAATCCGGCTTAGTGGAGGCACGGTGCTCCATCCCTCAGTTGTCAAAGAAAATTGTATAGTCTATGCCAAGGCGCACCGAAGCTGTTCTGGCAGCTGAAATGTTATTACGAAGACAATTTATGTTGGGTTTTTTAAAATCTATTTGTCACCAGTGTGTATTTCAGGGCTGTGTGTAGGATGGGGGTGATGACCCCTTTTATTGCAATATTTGTGTTCTTCTGTGCTTCCTTCTCAGCATGCAACAAAAAGGTCTTTCATCCTCTACGCTCAATGTGTACCTGGCTGCAATCTTAGCTTGCCATGTGGGGATAGATGGCAAGCCACATGGCAGCCACGTTCTGGCCTTGTGGTTTATGCAATGTGTCCATTGGTTACACACTCCTGACCACTTTTTTTTTTTTTAACTCTTTCTTGGGACTTTGTTCCAGTTCTGGTTGCTATGAAATGAGCCCCATTTGAACTTCTCAAGTATCAAAAATGTTTATGCCATTAGTTTCAGAGAAATAGGAGGGAAAATATTATTGCTGCCACGTCCAAGTCTAATGTGACAACTATCTGATATTTGTCCTTATCTTTTTTGGTCAAAGGTGGATGAGAGGTTGCACCCTGTGTCCAGTTCACACCCTCTGCTTCAGTCATTTATTTGTTTGTTAAGGGCCCCAGATGGATAAGCCCTGTTTGTCAAACCAGCTAATTTCTGGGATTCCTCTGTCACAATATTCCCTGGAGGGCCTGAGGCGCACTCAAGGAGTTCATGTGTGTGTGTGATGCTGGCTCTTGGGCAACCACACACACTTTTATTGGTATGACAGTCTTCAGTGATTAAATAAAGTTCTAAACGCTGCCAGTTTCATGGGTATTTTTGCAGGCATGTGGTGCTTTCTACGAGGGCTGAGAGTGCATGTATGGCATTTATACAAACTTGAGATTAGAGGCCAGAAAAGCACAAGGGTGCAACCTTGATTTTATGATCGAGTTTGTACAATCAGAAGTTGTTGACACCCAGCAGCTGAACTTAGGTACAAGATGAAGTTGTACAATCTGACAATGAGCAGCCTTTGTGAGGTTAAAAGAGCTATATCTTATTGGAGGCTGCTGAAGAGAGCATAATGAATTCACCCAAACAAACTCTAATTCTCCTCTGTAAAACTGAGGTCATATCATAACATAAAAATGCATCAGTCACACAAAACATCAAGCTTATTAAGTGTCAGAGTACATGAAATATATCATTTATTTATTCCACTTCAAATCTGAGTTGTAATTGTAATTTATTGATAATGTGTGTGAGACATTGAGAGAAATAAGTCCCCTGGGTGCATGGCATGCTTACCTAGAGAGTGTTCTCAGACTATGTTTATTGTTCTTGGAGGGTTTCAGGGGGGACGAGCTGGGAATGATGGGAGTTGGAGTCCAGGGGAGATTGATGCAAGCAAGGAGGATGCAGGGAAGTGAAAGGGGATGAGATAAAGAAAAAAGAAACAAAAGGACGTCATGACAGGACATGTGGTGAGGAGGAAAAAGACACAGTCAATGTACCCTGGAAGAGAGTAATTAATCATGCACATGCAGAGGACTGGGCCACACCATCAAATAAATCAATGATCATTTCTCCTAACACCACACCAACAATTAAAAAAGATACTGGTATGCAATGTTTACTTTAAATCAGGAGAAAAATCACACAAGCAAACATGGAGCACATGTGCGAACAGTTACATATTCACAGAAAAGCCACGGAATGTTCTGCTGAATTTCTCAATTCGTATTTTTTACCATTAAAACAAAACATAAATGTTGCTCTATTCTATCGTGTTTCATAATTTTCAGCAGTGGACTGTTCTCCTTTTAATGCTGTGGTTTGCTGCCGTGTCTCTGAAGTGGTCCGTCCTCACATGTGCTTTGGTCAGGGCTGGCAGCATCCAGGGAGCTGGATTGTGTTGCCATGAATGGTGGTGGCAGTGCCAGGCGAGACCTGTCAACTCGGCTGGCATCAGTGCAGTGATTCATGGTTTGGGACAAGGTCAAAGAGGCAGCTGTGTGTGTGTGTGTGTGTGTGTGTGTGTGTGTGTGTGTGTGTGTGTGTGTGTGTGTGTGTGTGTGTGTGTGTGTGTGTGTGGCACTATTTAAGTTGAGGCCGGCTGGTGTTCAGAGCTGGTGGTACGGCTGTCTGGGTAAACAGGAAATTGTTGGTCTGTCAAGATTAATCTTACCCACACTCCCCCTCCCCCTAATACTCACTGCCAGCTGATGTGGGCATGGGATGGCTGCCTCAGAGGGCAGGTCGAGGGCACGGACTGTATTACAGTAGTGCTACATTTATTGCATGTATGTGTGAGGTGTGTGTTTTGTCTAATGATATGAAGAAAGACAGCGGTTATGGAAGCTGTGAACAGACATTGGCCAACAACCCCCCAACCAGGGTAGGTCATGTAGATGTGGTCAGTTGTAATTTGAAGACTCTGTTCAGACACGTTTTAGGACACGTATAAATCTGCCAGCAATAACAACTGACTGACATTCTCCTTTACTCAACAATACAAAAATGTGCAGAACACAAGTGGTCTTAGGCTTCGCTGATAAATCCATTCTCAGTCTGTGTGCAGCGGAGTCTCCTGATCACTTATATAAATACATATTTTAGAATCAGTTGGCCCTAAATGGGCTCCGAAAATGCAGTAATGTCACAAATCTTTCATACGTTTTCGCTTAAATTCAAATTTTGGTTAGCACACAGAAAGGTTCCCCAGATGAATGTGAAAAGAGGCTTGTGATGTCAAACTCTGCACATACATCATTCTGCAGAGTGAAGCCCAAACATCCAACTGAATAAACACGAAGGAAAAAAATGTATCGAGTGGAAAAGGCTGAAGGTGAAACTTTTCATGACACTAACAGGTAGTCAGTTAGTACAATGAATTAATGAGCAAAAACAAATGCTCCAAAAAAAAAAGAAAAATAAAAAAAAATGGAATTTTTATTTAATAAAATCAGAGCGAAATCCTCACCGTTTATCTTTGTCTTACCTCCTCAAATGAGCCAGCTGCCCAAGCCACTGCTCCGGTAGAGGGTGGGAGGGGGCGACAGATGGAAGAGGAGTCAATGAAGTCACAGTGGAGGTTGTAACCTCCGGGGTAGTAGGCTTCCCAGTTGACAGGCCACACACCTTGTCTACCTGTGGGGGATAGGCACACACGCACATATGCGCAAACACACACACACACACACACACACACACACACACACACACACACTTGTTAAGATAGGAAAACATATAAAAGGGGAGGTGCAGCAGGTGTGTGTGTGTGTGTGTGTGTGTGTGTGTGTGTGTGTGTCTGTCCTCCATAAACCAACAGACACCTGCTAACTTGAGGGCATACACATTCGACGGTGCATATCTTAACTCTGAATGGTGTGATTATTTTCAAAGGAATAATAGCTGCATTTAGTTGGAATCATTATGCGGTGAAAATGTGCGAAAGGAATTCAGGACTGTAAATTTGCTGTAACGGTTCAAACGGAGGAAGACGGTGGGCATGAAAAGAGGGATGTGAGGAAAGAAAAGGTTGCGATGAGTGAGTTATTGCCAGGAGGGCTCACAGTAAATGCAGAACATTCCACTACCTCACGGAGGTGAATGCATGTGCTCACAGTTGGCAATGATGGCAAGAATCTCAAGTGGGCTATTAAAGCCAGCAGCGCAGAGGAGGGGACGCTGGGGTCAGAGGACTAAAGGGGGCGTTCTTGCGTCAAACCAAGAGGCAAAATCAATGCCATCTCATTGGCTTAAAAGCTTCTGGGTAGTGTTATTTAGTGGTCCTCAATTAGCCAGAAAGACAGAGTGTAATGGTTCTTGCATGCTGGGCTGAGTAACTCCTTATAGTGATCAGTGTGCAAGCTTTGTCTTGAGGGATGAGTCATTCTCTCGTGTAAGGGCAGCCGACAGGACAGTGTGATGTATAGCAGACACATTTATTCATCGGTGATTAACTAACGAGAGTCTTGCAGCAAGAAATTGCACCCTTCGACATAACTTGTTCTTTTTTTTTTTTTTTTAAATATGTCGCATAAAAGAAAGTATTTCCCAGAAGTGATTGATGTTCTCCGTGCTTCTTTGACTAAGAATACCCTTTTGTCATTTACTTCGCTGCATTAAATTGGGGTTAGATGTTAAAAAAGTTCAATGTCCAAGTATGTAATAGGCACACAATAGGGTGCTTTGACACCCGGCTCACCCAGAGCAAAATAACTTACAATATAGAAAAGATGTGAAATTGATTGAGCTCCATTTAGTCAGAGCCAGTTCTCTAAGGTTTTCCATTTTCTTACACATTGCCACAGTAGTGGCATCAGAATAGGCTTGTGAGGAGCCTAAAAGAGCAGAATTCACAAACAAATAAATACTGTAAACTTTTAATTTGGGAGGGAACTGGCAAGCACGTGTGTTTAAACGGTTGGTTGTAGGGGTGTGACTGCAAGTATAAGCAGCTGAAATATGTGTTAACAATCAGAAAATGTGTCTTGCCAGGCTACTAAAAATACACTTTCTCTCTTGAGGCACATCAGTCATCTCATGTGCCTTATTAATGCAGTTTACGTTGCCATGAAGCAGTGGGCTATTCTTTCTAAGTGAAATCTAAGAGTCTGACATTGTGACTTGGTCGTCTGCATTGTACTGTCAGCATGTCACTCTGCTCTTCCTCTCCCACTTTTCTTCCCTACAACCCGATCTTAAATCCTCTCTCAAGGCAGACGCGGGGCACGGGGAAGGTTGTTTTACTGCATTAACCTTAACCCCCACCGGACCCATAAAACACACTCACATGTGGTAGAGCTGCTCCCAGCCACACATGCAACTGCCACACATGTACATGTGAACATTCCACACACACGCATTACATTGTGGCAGCGAGAAAAGATAGAGCACAACAACTGTAAGGCCATGCAGCCTATCTGCACCACTGAGCAAAATGCATGCGATGTATTGCTTTATTATTGCTTAATTTATATCATGTGTTTAGACACTCAATAAATCTATAAATGTCAAGCCTGTAAAATGGACTTTTTATGTGACAAACTTTTTCAAATGAGAGTATTTGAGAAAGGATGATGGCAAATGAACAGAGAAGTAATAAAGTTATAAATGTCAAGGCTGATTGCATAAACCTGTTAATAAATACAACATCTAAACACTAAGTATTTGGCAAGTGTAGCAAAGCCACATGTGCATATTCTTAAAATATAAAAAAAAAAAACACAGACTACAAACTGAAGTGTGTGGGTGGTCTTGTTCTACGTGAAAATGGTGAAGCTAACATGCTAACTGAAGGGCTTAACAGAGCCATATATTAACTGCAGTGATATAAACTGCGTTACTGTTTCTGGAAATTGCTATTATGGTTGTTGCAAAATCAAAAGCTACCGAAACACACACCTAAAGAGAAAAAAAAAAGTTCAGACAAAAACTGCCCAACAAAATATATCTCAGTACAAGGCTAAATGACAATAGCATAGTATTAGCATAGCATTTAAGACATTATAGCTCAGATGACATCAGGTCAACATGAAATAAAGGACAAACAATAAATGCATAGATATGTGTTGACTTTCTGGTGTATGGTAAAATGTAAGCTTTTATTTTGAAATTTCTGACTCAATTCAAAGATTTAAACATGAAATAGTTTTATATTCATGCGCTGTAAACCGCCAATTCATAATAACAAATGTAACCTGAGTCATGTAAGCTCTGCTCATCACTGGACTGGAACCCACAACCATTAGCATGGGAGGCCAACATGCTAGCAACATGCTAGGCACTAAAATCCATAGCCTCCAGCAATTCTCACCAGCGTAAGCAATAAATTAGAAAGTTCATAAATTATTGTTTGTCTGAAGTGGTTAACAGTTGAAACTCCAAACTAATCAACTTTTGACACAGAAAAACATATTTTATATCCATGTCTCACCTGTCTTTTTATGCTATTCTGAAGGGGAAATAAAGTCAATATCTTGCTAAAATGTGGACATCAAGAGGAGGCCACTCACTGCTCTGTTTGAACTATCTCTTTATTTTCCTCTATCAAAGAGGCCCGTTAAAACGCTCCACTTTTGAAGAAGCCAGAAGAGACTGACCAAAGCCCACATTGCAAAACAATAACACTGACACAAACCATTTTATGTGCCTAACTAAACATACAAGTATAAACAGAACACAAAGTCATCGCAGGGAAAATAAACAGACTCCTTGTTTTGGATCCACTTGAGAAATACAAACATGCTCTTATAGGTTGGATCTTATGACTGCATAATCATGAGGGCCAATCAGATGGCAGGCTGGATAAGGAGCCCGGCTATACGGCCATAAATCAATTATCTCCTGACCCGATGATGGCGTGAGAATGAAAATCCAATTTGGGTACAGCATGACTACTTGGCTTTCTGTGTGTGTGTGTGTATATATATATATATATATATATATATATATATATATATATATATATATATATATATATATATATATATATATATATTTATATACATATATTTCTGTGTGAAAGTGTGTGCATATTGCATATGTGTGTGTGTTAGTGTGAGTGAGTGTGTGTCTTTGACCACCTGTTTGTCCTTGTTACACCTTCACAATTTCAGCTATTTTGTGGAGCATTCCTTATATGATTGCCTGAGGACAGGCACTGATGCGGGGGAAGGCGGGGGAGCTCTGGTGGGATGTGTAGTGTGCACATGGGAAACTTTACATAAATATGAAGCATGTATTCTATGTATATTTGAGCCAACCAATGAAATATGACAGCTAACGCTGCAGCTACATGTTTTACAGGTTTTGTGTAAATAGAATACGCATAAACTCACACAAACAACAGTTGTATTTCAATACATTCTCAAACGTTTATGTGCCTATTTTATATCATCATGAGTCAAGGAGTGTAAGAAAAGCACAGCAAGAGAATGAGCTGCAGCTAGCCCAGCCCAGGGCCATCCCTCCTCCAGGGGAGTATTGGCTTACAGATAGCAATGGTGGTCTTGTCTTCCCAGTTTATTTATCAAGGGATTACCCAGTAAAGCTAAGGGAACTTTCTCAGCCCCCTCTCACCCCAAGCACACAGCGCTGCGGGATGAAGAGAGCTTCTTCTGTCACTAACAAATGCCCTCTTCCACTTTTCCATGAGTAGGCTTCAGCACATTTCTCTTCACGTATAGTCTGCTAGCCAAACGCTGACTGTTACTCTTTTTAAGAACAGTGATGTGTTTGTCTTGCACTTCCCAAAGTGAATTAAACGGAGCGCAAACATTTTGACCAACAAATGAGCAGGGATCGCCGCTCATCTTCAGCACATGGCTCAGTGGGTTAGACAGAGGATAGCTTTCGTTCTAACAGAGGCCAATGTGTTGAAATGGGAAACAAAAACAGTCGCATACTGAGATTCTGTTATATGAACAGTTCCTGACCTTAGCTAAGACAACATCCACTTTTCAACTGAGCCTTAGGGATTGTATTCATTTAGCATAGTTCAATGTCCTAAATGAAACCTCAACTCAGAGAATTCCAAAGTTTCTTTAGCATTACATGCACTTTGTGAAATTCAACTCCAGTTTATAAATGAATGCAAGAACAAATGAGGGCCTTACAACTGTCGAAATGCATTTTTAAAGCTACACACTGGATTTTTGTCTCCATCTTCTGGCAGAGGCAGGTAGTAGAAAGAAGTTACTTGATTCATCATCAGAATTCAGAAAGTGTCAAGGAGCAGCACAGATCAAATTATTCATCAGTCAGTAATTTAGAGCCTTGTAGCCTTGCTGGCTAGCATGGCTCCTTCTCTGTCCATTGAGCGTGCTCAGTGTGCAGGAATGTCTCAACATACACAAAGTACATCTAAATATATAAACGCAGACAAATGTTTGATTATCCATAAGCTAATTATATCAGTGTGTATAAGCCTAAATTGACAATAGCACGTACACGCCAACAGTGCTTTCGTTTAGTTTACGTAGATAATATAACAATTACCTACTTCGCACAACTACTTGGCATTTTGTCATACAACTCTGAAACTGAGACGGTCAAGTAGTTCATCTTTATGACCAAACAGTCCTTAAAATTATTGAGGTTTCAATTAAACGGATGTAACCAATTACCAAACCAAAATGATTTAAGTGGATGAGACACAGAGAGAAAGAGAATGCAAATGTAATTAGCTTCATTTGCTATCTACTTCTTGTGGCTACTGACGAAAGCAGGGAAAAAAAATAAAAGGAAGAGGAAAATTCTAATCAAAGCCAAGAATCAGCATGACTAGTTGGAGCACAAAGAGAACATTAGACTGAATGGTTCACATACTGGGAGTTGGAGTGGGGGCTTTCTATCCCACTGCAAAGGGAGATTTTTTTGTTAATTGACTACATGGTTGTTTATGTTTTCTTCAAGGAAAACCAAAAGTTAATTTCCAATGAAATGTGACTCCATTAGCTTGGTAGCACTGTTGGGCTGCAGCAGTGTTGTACTCTTTTTAAAGGTCTTGTCTCGGAATCGTTCGCATTCTGTACCCATTCCTGGCTCAGTCTTGGACTTGGTGGATTTGAGGTTTTGTTACAAGACTGCAGATGTGGCGATGTTGCCTGTGCATTATTTGAATGGTAATAAAAGTGCTTGTTTTCGAATGGAACTAAAACTCTACTAGTTTTGACCTCTGCTCGACACGTTGCTTCAGCTGGAAGAAGCTGGGAGGAAGATGTAAGCTAATTTATCCCTGATTATAGTTGGCTAGCCAAACCAGAAATATTTCATATGCGAAGAAACTTTGAAAAAGAAACAAACAAACCATACAAAACGGAAAAAAAAACTCCGCAAACTGTAAACATTGCCACATGACCCTTACCAAGACCATCTCCAGACTCCGGTCTGACTCAGTCTCAACTCGCCCTGGTCACCATCTTGACCTGCCAAAGTTTTGGTCATGTCTTGGTCCTCTCTGGTTTTGGTCATGCCCTGGCCTCAGTTTAGGTGGTCTTGACAACAACACTGGGCTAAAGAAGCGATCATGGGATTTGGAATTTGACCATTCTGGGTCTGTACAGGACCTAAGAAAGTCTCTCTTGCTCCTTAACCAACACTGTTGGGTTGTGTTTGACATTTAATCACACACAGAGTCAGAGCCTGGCTTGGAGCCTTTCAACTTAATGAGAGCGTTCTTGCCTCAGACGGTGGTTAAACCAGGACCAGGACAGTTGACTGCTGTTTGTCTTCACACAGAAAGACAGTGGTAGAGTTTACTCCCATAAAATGAATGGATGAGTCTTCTAAGAAGTCTGTCATTTATTTGGATGATGAAGAAATGAGCTGGAACCTTCTCTTCTTCCTCTTTCCAATGATCGTTACAATTAGGCGGCTTCTTTTGTTATTCGGCCTGCAGTCTTTAACGCATATTGGTCAGACGGTCAAAGTCTCAGCAGATTATTTTATACTGTTTAACAACCCCCGTGAGGTAGTTGTGGCGGTTTTCCCAGTGGCCAACACCTCTGATAAGTGCAGATGGTTTATAACCTAAATCCTCTCACCTTGCTTTCTTTCCGTTCTCCTCTGGGAATTCTTCACTGCCATTATATTTCTCTTCAATCTTCCTAAATCACTTTGTCTTCATTTGTCTCTTTCGTCTTCAGTCTGCAATCTCTGTCTATCAGCCCCCCCTCTCTTTTTCTCCCTCTTATTCCAATGATGTCACTGCTGATTAAAGAAGAGACTTAGCCCCCTCATATATCACAGGGAAAAGTCCTTGAGATTCAAATCACTAAAGAGAACGCTGACTTATTTTTCTCCCTCCACACTGAGGGCTGTTCACCCCGATTAAATCACTCACAGATGATCTCAAAATGAGAAGCTCTTCGTTGTTTTGTTTTTTCTCTCTCCCCCTTATAAATATGGGTGTTACTTTAGGGAACGGTTGTAGACGTGTCCATTTTTGTAAACACATTTACGAGAATGCAAAATGTGGCAAGATATCTCCGAGGATTCTGGTGGTGTTACACCGCAGAGCTGGAGGAAAAGTGTCAGGAAGAGACAGAGTAAGGTCGAGCGAGTTCACGATGTCTGGGATACAGTGGAACATGAGCGTGCAAGAGGATTGTGGATAGGAACTTTTTTATTTTTTACGTCCATGTGTCCGTTTGAAGCCGTCCGGTGAACCAGCAATTACCATTGCAGTCCTAACACAGATGCAGTAGGCATCCGTGGTAACGTCACAGTTGCAGCTGCGTAATATTGTCGTGCCAGCTTGCTGGGGAGTTTACAGCTACTCAAACACCAGGCCGACGGGCAGCCAGGCATCAGGTGAGGCTACAGCGGAGACACACAGGGGAAGGCAGGGCAAGAGAGAGAAGGTTTACAGAAAGACCATGTGGGCAAGAGAGCTACTGTGGCTGCAGATTTACTAAGAGAAGAACTACATAAATCTGGAATGAAACAGATAATAAGGACCTGATGTTTTCTGTTATAAAAGCAAATCAGCTCCCGTATATGAAGCTCTTTAGCTCCTGACTGACTAGATAATCGAGCGGATGGATGTATGAAGCCAACATGGAATTAAAGCACATTTAGTCTCCCTTCTGTAAACATTTCATCGACTTATAATCAAGTGCATATCTGAGAAACATCATGATCTCTGAAATTATAGGATTCCGCCAATCTGACTCATGGGTCACAGAGAAAGATGATATCCTCTGGATCACTGCTTACTGTTCCGATCCAACTTTAATGGGCTAGTAATCAATCATATGGTAATTGCTCAGTGTTAGAAGTGCCACTTCATACAGAGAACAAGAAATGTGGGATTTCTTTTGTGGTGTTGAGGGCTGCTGCATATCATCAGCATATTTATAGAAAAGCAAACAGTAAAAAGCAAAGGAAAGAAGGGAAAGATGTGTGAGGCTGACGGAGGAGAAGCGAGGCTGCACCCACCATCATTAGCTAATGGAATGCTGAGTAAGTCAGTCAGTCAGCTTGAGGGTTGGACCTCATGCCAAAGACGCACACAACTTATAAAGATAGGTTGAGTGTATAGATTGGCAACGGGAACATTTTGTATCAGCTACCACCCTGCAGTCTCAAATATTATAAACAGAATATAAAGATCATATAGAAATTCATTAAGCCCTGTTACGTACACTTATATTACAAATACAGTTAGTTACACATACGCTAAAAGTGACATTTAATCTTAACACATCAAAACAGATAGAATATTTATCTAAAAATGTCCAAATAGAGTGCAGAGCTCATGATATTTTACCTAAAATGGTCATGATCTTACTTAGGTGAAATTAATAGCGTTTATCATAGAAAAATTCAAAGAAGGCACTTTCATACTCTTTCTTTTATGCTTGTCAAATTAAATTGTACAGAGACAATTTATAAAATTTTATGATAACGACAAAAATGGCTGTCAGCCATTTAAATCTGTCAGCATTTTGCACTGTTTTTATTCTGGTGGTTGAACAGACAGGTTTTTTTTCTTTCCTTACATTATGTCTCCTTTCACTGTGGCTTAATATTGATCAGGCAGAGTGTAATAAGTGTATAGACGTGACAGTTTGTGGTCTGGTAGCGTCATCTAAATGTTGCACAATGTAAATGAAACAGACTTCTGTGGTATATTCTCTATTTATATTAGCTGGCTCAGAACATACAGTTGAAATTTGACAAATGCAACCTGCAAGGCTGTCGCAGAGATCATAGCGGAGCAGGAAATGCAATTTTTAATTTGTCTGTTCAGGCTCCAATTCTGTATATGTGAATGGGAGCTTGAGCAAACAGAAACCAAACAGTAGTGTATTGCCCATCAATTTTATACTACTGCTGCCTTCAAACGGAACTCTTGAGCCTGTGTTTTGCATGCTAAGTGGCATTCACAGGGAGAAGTTGCAAGAATGGCACTGCTTGGAAACGGGAACACGGATGCCAAAAACTAACTTTTTGGTGTTCTCTTGCTTCCATTCAATAAGTCAGAAGAACGAGAAATGAGAAAGTTAACTGACATAATTTCCAAAAAGCACATTACCTACTTTAACGTCAGTTCACCAAACTTTTAAGGCACCAACAGTTTGGCTAGCTGGCTAGCTCTCTTGCCGTTCTTTGAAGCCATCGAGGCTAGCGGTGTAGCTAGCTGGCTAGTTTCCTTGTCATTCTTCTCGTTCCGACTAGTCAGAGGAAGAACAAAATGAGACAGTTTGGTGCTATTGCTTCCAAAATTCCCATTAGCTAATATAACTTTACTATTTGTATTTAATGATTGAAGCTACTGAGGTTAGCAGTTTAGCTAGCTGGGTAATGGGTAACGTAATACAGTAAATGCAAAGGCAAAATGACTAAGGAAAAAGATGAGGCTGAATATCGACCGTTTCCTCAGGCACATTAAACATTTAACTAAAAATACAACAAATTAAATTACCATCTGCCGAGAAATGGACTTCCATAGCCCCTGCCATTTCTGAAAATGTCAGCAAACACATCACCCTCATCACATCATCAACTTCTGAACTCAGAGCTTTCAGCACATTTCCACTTCCAAGGTCATGAATACCACAAAAGAGTTCATATGTGAACATGGTAAACCCGACCCCAGTGGAAGGCAGCATCAGTAATAATGTTTGTATAAAGCATCCAGTACTAATATTTATCCTGTACTTACTAAACGTGTTTGATGAGAAACACGGCGATGTTGAAGCCATGGATAAGAAGGACAGCAGAACACTGGCAAGGGAATGTGAAATAATTACCTTCAGACTAATTATGCTCCGTCATATTTTGGAGAAGCAGAGAAAAAGAAAGTATTTGCAGTAGAAGCCACCAAAGTCTATTAAGGTGCAGCCATGCTGAATGGAATCCTACCACCCCAGTAGCCCTTATTTCCATTATCTAAAGGCCCAGGCTGCTATTATCATTCCTCCATAAGACTATAATGAGAAGCTGGGGTAAAACCAACCAGCGGATAAGGTAGACCTGCATATAAACTGCTGTGATCTGGACCGCTGGTACCATCTTCTCATAACCACTATGTTTTCAGGCAGCTATTGAACAGAAACCTTGGATTTTCATGCATTCCCCCCCCCCCCCCATAAATTTGATAAAAATGCAATAAACTATAACACATGGACTATTGTGGAATTGTCTAAAATCCTGTATGTACTGCAAGGTTTCACTGCAAACCTGTTAACTCATTAGCAAAACCCCATCACTTCAAACATTCTAAAAACAGGCTGTTCATGTTGCAACAGTGTACACAGACAGGTAGCTGTTTCCATAGTAACAGCTCAACGGCATAACCCTACTTCTGCAATGATGTATTTTTTTTGTTTAAGCTAGATGTCTGTTTTTGCACCATCCATCCATCCATCCATCGTCATCTTCCGCTTAGTCCTTACTAGTAAGGGTCGCGGGGGGGCTGGAGCCTATCCCAGCATCTACGGGCGAGAGGCGGGCTTCACCCTGGACAGGTCGCCAGTCCATCGCAGGGCCAACATACAGAGACGAACAACCATTCACACTCACAGTCACACCTACAGTCAATTTAGAGAACTGTTTTTGCACCATTAACTCTTAAACAAAAAGAAACAAAAGAAAGCGACCGACTGAATTGCAGTGTTTGCCCTCAATCGCCTAATCACTTTTGTACAAGGGGCCAAGAACCAAGAATCTGGAGCGCAGACAGAGTACCTACACGTCATTTTGTGTCAGAAGCCAAGATTATCCCGACATTTAGTCATTTCGCTAGCCTATTTTCCCGTCAATCTTTGTCATCGCAAGGTGTCGGCGTGTCTGTTCTCCAACAACGCTTGGGGATCGGACAAAGTGGGTTTTTAGAGGCAACATCTTTGGACACCAATGAAGCAGTTCACACCGATGAAATCTTCTAAGTTTCTAAGTTTACAACACTCGCTTACTCCCAAACACTCCCTCACCAACATTGTAAGCGCTGGTTGCTACGTCCCGAGTATTTCTATGTATGTATGTGGCTGATGTCCCTCCCATCCAGAAGAAATGTGATTATTCCGCATAGCAAAATGAAGAATGGGACAATATGCAGTTATTTGTGAAAAGGATGGATGTTTCGTTTATATTGGAGTACTTTCTTTAATCAAAAAATAGCACAGTGTGGTGTTCCATCATATTGTTATTCATGAAGTTTTGAATATTTTCATCCAAATGTCAAAGTCTCATTCAACCCTTTTTTTTTTTTTAATATGAAGTTAAATAGTAAAAGAATAACGGTCAGAAAAATGATATGAAAAACAAATAAACCAAATCTGGACACAATTCAAAGGGAGAGAGTGGATTCATGTTTGAAAGAGAGCAGTCTTCAAACATTTACTCCAAAAAGTCTGATGTTTTATTGCGAGTTGAAGACATAAAGTAGTCCAGGTCATGTGAGCCATATAATTATTATGACCATGTCCATAAATATCAGTCTAAAGACTCTCATGAATGTGGATTCAACAGGGCTGCAATAACACAGAGACCCATTAAGCATTTACACTGGAGATTAATTGTAAAAATTTTACTGGATACTCTCCAATTTTTCACCTACTTGTGTCTTCTCAACAAATCCACCCCCCCCCCCCCATCTATAACCACTCCCCCCCACTCACGCGCCATCTTAATACTAGCAGGAATGTTTAACAGCAAACACTAAAGATTCTATCCTGCTGCCGCTCCCACACAATCATCTGCAACTGCCTTTTTGCAGTCTTCCACGCCCACTGGTATTGTCACAGGGTCACATCCAGACTCCTCACAGGACTTCTTAAAACCTGATACCTGTACATGTGTGTGTGCGTGCGTGCGTGTGTGTGTGTGTACTGTATAGATTTTGTGACCTGAGTACTACCCTATGACACACTGCTACATACAGTACAGGCTTTGTGTAGTCTGCTGTGTGTTGAGAGAGAGAGAGAGAGAAAGAGAGACCACAAAATGGTTTGGGATAACATCCCAGTCTTAAACCACACAGTCACTATAATTCCTTCAATAACAACTCTATATAATATTCTCACTATGCAAAAAAAAAAAGAAAAAAGATAATAATTACCTCTTTGTGCTTGATTTCACACATGCACCGTAAGTTAGAAAAATCAACAGTAGGTCAAGCCAGGTATTTGCACTTTGTTTGCTTTGCAGTAAGATGGCAAGGATAATATAATATAATATGAAAATGGGTGTTAATGGGGTTCTTCTGGGAGGGGAGTGCTATATGGTGTGAAGGTGGCTACGCTGACACAGTAGTCGTGCATTAGAGACTCAACCGTTTTCCTTGAAGGGCCCTGGCGGCTTTATAAAAACACAATGATTTAAAAAAGGTCAGAGGTTCTACAGTGACGAAACAGACGGCAACAGAGCTGTACAGACAGTGTGGGACGTAAACCACTTTTGGGGACACAAAACAGATCCAAGACCAGTTTATTGGGATCGGTGTGTGTCCCCGATTAGTAAAAACTGATGTTTAGGTTTCGCAAGAAGGAGATGGGGTCTTCAGAAAACGATAAATCCCCCAAAAGTGACCTAAGTCAACTTGTGAGTGTGTGTGTGTGTGTGTGCACGTGTGTGTGTGCACGTGTGTATTAGAGAGGAAGAGAGGCACAAAATGTCTTTCGAGTTTTGTAAGAACAAGTTTTTGTGTGATTTACAGTGCGGGTGTTTTGCACTGTCCTTCACAGAACAGTGTAAGAGTTCCAACTTGGCTTTGGAGTGAAGGTCAGGATTAGGTTTGGGTTAAGATTAGATTAAATTAAGGAGAGATCCTAGGATTTACATTAAATTCATGTCCAAGTTGTGTGTGTGTGTTTGTATGACATTTACATCTTAAATTGCATTTCCACTCATGACGCCTTATTGGTATTTAAATAAGGAAGATATTCTGTCTCCTCCTGTTGGGGATTCCAGCCTCATCTCACTCCCTCTGGTTTTCCTGCCTTCCCAGGCTGTCAAAATGCTTTTCATTCACACTTCTGACATCCCAGCTTCTGTCCAACCATCCTCCTGCTAACGTCCCCTCAGTCCCTCTGTTTAAATGTCAAGAAGTCTCTGCGAGTCTTCTCGTCTTTCAGGTCTTCAGTTGCACAACGATCAACATGTTGTTATTCAGTTTGTTTTGACGTGACACGTCCAAGAGCGCGGAGACTCAGGGGGATTGCATCACTTACCTACTATGTCCTGGGTCGACTCTGGTAACATTACAACACGACGCTGAGGTCAAATTAACTCTCACTTGATTTCATGTTTTCGAGAAGCATCTTATTATTTAATCTTATTTATTTATCCATTTATCATTGCTTTTCAGTTTATTTTCCTTTTATCTTGACGTTAATATCTTGACTGATATTACATCAAAGTTACAAAATATTTATGATCAGTATTTCAAATGGCAAAACTGACTTTACACCATCTAGAATGTGAAAAAAGAACAGCCAGCTGTGATGCAAATCATGAAATTTTAGGACTAAGTTTGAATGAATATTAAAAGGAAACAAGCAACTTAAGGTGATGTGTGTGTGTGTGTGTGTGTGTGTGTGTGTGTGTGTGTGTTCCTGTGCTCAGTGAGGACGAGACAGCGTTCTTAACTGCACAGTGAGGACATTTTTGGACAGTGAGGATATTTTTGCTGGTCCTCACACATTCAAAGGGCGTTTTTAGACTCTGGTTTAGAATTAGGTCATGATTAGGTTTCGGGTCAGTTGTGATGGTTAAGGTTAGAGGAAGAGGCCAGGGAAAGCTTTATGTCGATGAAGGTCCTCACATAGATAGAAACGCTAGGGTGTGTGTGCGCATAGCTGAGTACATAAACTAAAGTGTTCATTTATACTCTCCAGCTTGAAAGCGTGCCTGCATACAGGAGGGTGGAGGGATCCACCATGATCCGACTGGGAACACCTTTACTCCAGCTGGCTGGGTCTAGTTTGTATGGCTGAGCAGGAACCGCTCAATACTTCCCTGCTCTCCCTGCTGCCCCATGAATTTCAAGCAGGCACACACATGCACACATACACACACAGAAGTTTATCCACACACACAAAACACAAACAGGGTCCATCCCCTTGCCCGTCTTGAGTATGTGTGACTACAGTAGGGTTTCAGCACCATGAGATTTCACGGTACAATAATGTGCTCTCATCTCCCTCCATCGCAACCCACCAGCCACGTTACGAGCATTAGTGTCCCCAATGAAGGCGGCGTTGTTCCAACCACGGGACACGCTAAGCTTCATTAATAAATTCCCCCTACAGAGGGCTGGATGTCGTTTTACCAAGCGCCCCATCAAGCATCCACAAACTGAGATAGACCAGATCTCCAAGATCCTCCAGAGTCAATAAAGTCTGCCGTTTGAGGGCATTAATATCAACGTCAGTGATGAGGGACGAAAGCTAATAAATTCAAGTTACTCATAACGGTCGATAGTTGTATGGCTGGCTCTAAATCCGGCTTGCTCAATGTTAAGTTGATATTTTATTATATTTCTTATTTGTTGATGTTCTCAAGTAAATTGTCCTTTTTTAATAAGTAAGGTGCAGCACCACTGCCTGTTTATTGGAGTAAGACAGTGCCAATATTTGTTCAGTAGACCACTGTTTAATAAAAAGACAGGGAAAAAAAGGTGTTTTTATGTTTTATTTTTGTTCCGAAAACGTTTCGAAACCGAGGAATGTACCAAATGGTGAATTTTGTGTAGTTACACCCATTCTCTTAAATGAACCAACACACAAAGGTTTTTGTTTTGTTATTTTGTTGTTGGTTCATCAAACCTAAACCTTAAACTTGAGGTTTTTTTTTTTTTTTTTTATTACTAAAAGACTGAAGTCTAACTAAAAAGGTTTCTATCTGAAAGTAAGGGGTCACTGGAGGAAAAGAAGTGAGATTCTCCTCCTAATTGATTTTTGTTTGTTTTTTTTGTCAGTACCATAAAAATGGCTATTTTCATATTCCAGTGTACAATGAAACTGTACCCCTAAAGCCTGAATACACAGTTTGGATGGAAGCCAGTTTGATGGCAAAATGATACAGAATCTGTGTCCAGAAATGTGTGCCTCTGACAACCCTGGAGCTCCTGTAGAGACATTTAAAAGCGGTTAAAACAAATACACATCATATTTAGAGGAAAATTGCGAGTAAGAATTTATTTTTGTTGTTATGATGGGTGCAAATGCATCTTTGCTACTCCTTTTCTGGTCCTTGAGCTATATTTAAATTATCACTAAGCCACATGCCTCCATCATTTTATTCTGCTGTTTAACAAGTGGGACATTAAGATTGCAGTGCACTACATTTGCTGATAAAGCTAATTTTAGATGGTAGCCTGTCTGCATGACTAGCATGCAAACAGAATATCAAGTGTGTGTACACGACAGCTGATTTTGCACCTAATATGAGTTTAATGTATCGAAATACGCAGGAATATGACACAGTTTGAGGTACATTTTCTTTTTTAAAGCCAGAGTACTTTGAGTTCAATTACAAAATCAAAGACAACTGCCCATTTATTGGATTTGTATGTGTATTCCGAATTGTCTAACCATAATTTTTTGCAGTACATTGCCAAGAAAAGTGGTCAAAGAACAGCACAATTTTAAATCTGGACTTAACTGCAGTAAATGTCTGGCAATCTATCATGAAACTGTCTTTGTGTTTTTAACATCCAACATATGTCTGCATCGAGCATCAAGCATATGGTACTATTCACAGTGTGAAGGTGCACTCAATCCCCATTTCATCCACTAAATCAATGAGGAATTTCTAATATTTCACTGCAATCACGACCTAAACTACAATGGTGATTTTTATCTGCCTTGCCAATTTGGAAAATAGCTCCCTCCTAAACCCCAGCTCTGTCTGCATTTCATAGACTGAACTTTTTTTTGTATAAACAATATTTGTCTTTGAATAATTTCAACACTGTGCAAACATCAATGTAGTGTGCAGGGTTCTTTGTTGTATCTGTGGAAAAAATAGCTCAAAACCCACAAGTAGCCTGCAACCCCTTTCCAATCAATACATGAAACTCTGCCAAAGTATATGTATGAAACAAAGAAGTCAAACAAAAAAGGTTTGGTGGCTTTTGCATGTACCATTAACGGCTCTGATTTATGTCTCTCCAGTGTGTACTCACTGTGGCTGTGATGAGTGGACCATGAAGCTGTGCGTAGAGCAAGGCCTCATTGACGTGCCCCCTGACTCCCAGCAGCGCTAGCTCCAGGCTGTGGTGGCCGGCCATGGCATGAGTTAGCTGCTCCAACAAGCTGGTGTACCTCCTCCAAGGCTGGTCCAGCTCCGACACGCTGGCCAAGCAGCCCCGCATTACATTCAGGCAGTAGCCCACGCAGGGCTTAATCAGGGTCAAGCCTCTGCAATGGGAGCAGTACACCATCTTCACCAGACCCTTAACACACTCTTTACTCAGACTGACGTGTTCAGTGGCGTTCATCACCTCCAGACCTTCCTCTAGGGCAAGGCCCAGTTGTCGCCCCACGGCCATTGCTCCGGCTAGCTCCTGCGCCATGATGGCAGGATGAGGCCCGAAAGGGTTGACATCCTGCCTGATCATACGGAGGCAGTCGTTCATATCGCTGCCAGCCATCATGCTGCTCTCAATTCCCGGATTGATAAGCCGCATGTAGACGAGTGGGAAGAGGTTGTTAAAAAAATGGTGGACTGTCGTCTCCACGGAGACGTTAGCCCCGCGGAGGTAGAGGGAGAGCGAGGAGAAGAGTTGGTTCACATGGGGTAAGGCATGGCGGGAAAGAGGAGAGTAGGTTCCCTCCAACAGAGAACTCAGGTGGCCCTGAGAGAAGGAGAGCAGGTACTGGAACATGTCTGCAATGAGAAACAGAGACAGGATGAGAAAGACGTGGAACCAAAGAAATCACTGAGGACATAATTTACACATAGAGCAGCAAATATTTTGAGCTGAGATACAGGGTAATATAATATGGTTAAGAATAGAATTGTTTTCTATTCATTACCCTAACCCTGATCAGGACAATTACTTTATTAGCCCTTAGCTTACAAGGTGTCTGCACAGTTTACATAAACAGTCTTTTGAGCTCCCTTCTGAATGAAAAACAATTTTAATTTTTTTGTTGTTGTTCAAACTGGATTTCAAATAATGTGCCAATTAATGTTTTAACTTTTATATTGAACCTGATTTAAATGTGATGAAAAGCGATAAATTACATAATGGGGTAGATTTCCACCGCCCCAAAACCATATTTTGCCAACTGTTTCTAAATCCAACATGATTTTCAACATGCTTATGCAGAACATCGGATTTCGGAAGTTCTGGTGAAACGAGCGGATATCCGGTCCAAGACTTCCTTTTTCTGTCTGCTGCTCATTGTTTACAGTCCATATTGCAAACTGCGACGTTTGCATGGAGCTGAAGGATGACCAATACCAGCGGATTGTTTCAAAAGTTATTGCATTTCGGCCAATGCACGCCACACAAACTGTTCACGTGGACGCAACTGATGTACTTGCGCTTTCTTCCCACTCCTCTGAAACTCTTCTCCCCTGTCCACATGAGTGTGTGGTGCTTTGATGTACTTAAATGGACCGTATCACAGTTCCCTACTAGACAAACACACATCTTAATGGTTTCTGTCAGGTTTACGTCGGATCGAAGTGCCGGTGCTCTCCGAGGCACCTGCAGACTTTTATCTGGTTATTATACACAAACGTGTCCACAGGATCGATTGAGCCAGGTGGAACTTCTATAGCACGATTCCTTCCACTCGCTACCGTGCACACTCTCAATGACATCACAAACGCATCAGAGCGGCACCCATCTGCAGGATATTCTGGTTTATGCGTGGTACAGTAGGAGGAAGTGGAGAGGCATAGTTCATGTGTTTAAAGGCCCACTGTCGATGTACCGCGCTGTATGTGTGAGTGTGTTTGCATGCCCCTGGACACAGCGCACTCCTATGGAGTGTGATGTCAGCCTAAAAGCATGCCAGGACATGAAGGAGCAGTAGCAACTGTACAGAAATTGAGACTGGACAGTTCCGTCCACCCGCAGTCATTCTGAATATGGTGCTGACAGCTAAACACATTTTGATAATCATGCACATTAGGTTTAGGGAAATTAGTTTGCTCAATGTTAAAATGAAGTCATAATGATAGTGTAAGTATTATAAATATGTATTCGTGTGTGTTTGTGTGTGCATGTGTGTGTCCTGCCCCCTCTAAGCTCACAGACAGAAGGATAACAACAGTCACTCTCAACAGCTGCACTAATACGTCCGCTGTCTGCGACACAAGGGAACTCTCGACTGACCAGTAAAGGGCACAATTGGTGCATTTGTAATGCACCAGCAAACACCACCATCATTATCAGCAGCTCCCACATACATAACATTTAACGTTGTAAAGTATTAAATCGGCCTGACCGTGCATAACCGAAAACAGATGTGGGAATTAATGGTCTGTTGGGGCTTATTAAAGCAACGGTTGACAAGTCAGAGGTTGAGTTTCCATCCAAATGTACCACAGAATAGAATTTTCAGATAATCTCCAAAAGAAAATGCCAATTTATGTGTGTTTTAATTACATCTGTTCTGAGAATATTCGGGGTTAGTTCATGCAGATGGCAGTAGATGGCGGTAATTCTACAGTGAGCTGACCACTGCCGAATAAAACGGCGTGAAACAAGATTTACCCCCCAAACTGCTGGCAGACATCTGTATAGCTGTATTCCAAAGTCATTATCTCACGGCTTGAGTTTTAAAGCTTTTGTATACGGGAATATCCATGCAGATTGAGAGGAAAGGTGCCACTAAAGTCCCTTTGAGCGTATTAAAAAATGCCAAAAAGATTAAGTTTTGTTTTTTTGCAAAATTGAGACTAAATGAAGCAGTTTTCCATTCACCTAACATGTCTGGATATACAGGTGTAATGTGACGTCCTCGTGTGACAGCAATCAGGAAGACGTGCGGAGATATCGAGCTCGTGACATAGCAAGAGAAGGAGAATGGACAAAAATAGCAGAAGACTGACAGACAATTTGTAAAACTACAGTTTCAATTCACTGTGGGGTCTCTTAAGCCCCCCTCCCCCGGGGACTGCTGAGTTAGTATCAGTGTGAGGTCTGACTTCTTGCTTATGAGTCAGGCCACAAGGCTGAATAGCCACAAGACATTTATACCACAAGATGTACCCACAAGCTCAGGTTACACAGGATTACATAATGTTATTATACAATTATCATGCTTTTAAATACCATGGTTTAGTATTACTTTCTCATAGCTGCTGGGAGCAACAACAACACTGCAATTATTTACAATTAGAGAAATTGATTAACGGTTAAGATTATGTGTGAATATATTTGGTGTATCTTGATCAAACTAATGCAGTATCATTACTGCAATAAAATCCTGCCTTCATGAGGAAAATGTTTATTTACTGAATCTGCATGTGAGTGGTCACTTTGGAGAATGTTGAGTCTTTTCCAAATTTCCAAGAGGCGTTCCTAATATTTTGTCAACCCTAATTCACATAAATGAAACAGACAAAAAATGCGCACCGCATTGCGAACGGATTCTGACATCTGGATTCATTTGGCCCCTGGGATCGGAGCACTTCCATGTCTTTCCACGTCTGTTACTTCAAACATTATACACGGAACACAGACATGATCCACCACCTTTCGGAATCTGTAAGGTTCCGATGACAAACTGGATTTTGTGATTAATTCATTTCCAGTTTTTCCTCTGTTCTCTGTGGAGAACTCTCCCACGCTCGGGATGATTCTTTCTCTCTACTGTGATAAATCAAGTTCATCATTGTGGGTTTTCCTGCATTTTCCACTACTGGGAAAAAAAGGGTGAGAACACAAAACAAGAAACCGAAGACAGCTTTTTAAGTCTTAACTATCATTCCAGGATAGTCAAGTGGGTATGATTGTTTCGTCTGACCGCTGTTTCTGAATCTGGACTTGACCACACACAGTCGTGGGTGACTATCATTACTGTCTCACAGTCTCCCGTCACTGAGCCTGAATAGAGGCTATTTTGCATGAAGCAGTTATCTTTAATTTGCGAGGAAGTGCTACACACCGAAATTCCAAAACATGTACTTGTCACACTAACTATACAGGAGGAAATTAACAGGTTTGCTTTGTCTGTAGTCCAGTCGGAATAATGCGGCATATAATCTGCAAACAAGTTATTAAAAAGCAGCAGCAGCAGCAGCAGCAATGCAGAAGAGGCCTTTGTCCCACATGGCTCGAAACTGACGTTACGGCTTTGGGCTACCATAACTTTCCACCGGTGCAATGCCAAGGCTACTCACTGAGATCACCGGCTTTTAATCCTAAAAAGCTATTTCCACTTTACATTGTGCATGGCAACACCGTGTTTTTACTGGCAGGAGTCAAGTTCAAATATCGTCATGGTGAAGTTGTTTCAATTCTGGGGTCAAAATAAGATCGGTGGCAGTTCGAAGCAACATTTTCCTTGCTTGTGTGACACAGCGCTCTCTCTCTTCTGAGCTACTTCGGGATTGTGCAAGATGTGTGTATGTATTTCTGCATTACTGAGCAGTATTTTTGCAGTAAAAGGCAGCCAAGGCCGAAGTATCAATGCTGTGTTGCAAAAAAGCAGCACAGGGCACCAGAAAGGCTGGATATACTGTCTGAACTGCAGTATTCCAAGAATCAGATAAAGCTGTTGAGGAGTCCAACATTTGGATTTCATATGTTTTCTCCAGTTTACAATCTTGTAGCCAACCTGATATCAACGCAGGAAACACTCACCTCACCTGGACAATAATCTCAGACGTGACCTGGGGTGTGGTCACACAGATACGACTGTGACAAGGCCTGTTATCTTCTCCCAGAAGTAAAGTCTAGCCTTCATTACTGAGATATTATTATCTAAATTGTCAATACTTGATCGGGAACTCAATTTCTAGTCGCACCCTGAAAATGTAAACGCACATAATGAACAAACTCTTGACAATAAAAAATGTGTAGCGTGTGTGCTGCTAATGTAAAACAATAAAATAAATTGGAAATCGGCACTGAAATAGAGAATACACACGAGGAGTGACTCTGTGCTGGCATGCGCTTCTCTATATGGTTTGTATATATGCTTACATGTGTTGGGAGCTGCTTTAATATTGTGATAATGAGGTAGGAGACACTGTTCTAATACCACGGAGCTGGAGGCCATTCCTGTCTTGGCCAACAGCTCTGGACCTTGCCTACCATCTTCTCAGGCAAAGCATTTTAATCCTAGAACAGTGTTAGGTTTCAGGCAGGTCACCACACACATATGTGACATAGTGACACGTGTGTAGATTACATATCCTTGTTTTAATTAGTAGAAATACTGTACATAGAGCCATCTCCCACCCAGCACCCATCATCTTAGGTTACAAGTGAGAGCTGCCGTGTCATACAATCCGTCAGCCTCTAACATTTCAGTCTAATGGTAATAAACTATTAATAAGTCAAAGAATCAATCTGTTGATTCATCATACATGTGTGATAAAAAGTCACATCTAGGGTCTAAAGTGGGAGCATGACTCATCTGTCAGACAACAGCGAAATGTGACCTGCAGCGGCTAGAGCGCGGCTGAACTCTGATACCAGCACGGTAGCTACAAGAACCACACACGCAATCACAAGTGTGTGTATTTATCATCTAAACCTCCTATGCCAAAATTCCAATGTGTGTGTCCGGTTCAGGAGAGGCGAGATAATTAGTTTGACTCAAGGAGTTTAAGGAGGACTCCATCTCTCCATCAGCATTCCAATAATTAAAAAGGTAGCCTGGCTTTATGAAAACTCTGAAACATAAACAATTCCTAGGATGCCAGGGGCAGTCAGGGTGTACCAGGCTATATAATGTGGTCGGGAGATAGGCCAAGAGCCGGGGGGGGGGGGGGGTCACTGCTTGAGCCAAAGAACGGAAACATGATCGAAGGCAGGGGACTGAGAGAGAGAGACAGAGAGAGAGAGAGAGGGAGAGGGGGACAGAGGAGACCGAACACTGGGACAGAGGGTGAGGGGCTGGGAAGGGAGCAGTGGAGGGAGGAAGGGATGTTCAAATGGCTAATACCATAAAGGGGTTATATGTCGAGGGCCAGCCTGGGGGCACATTGTTGACAGACTGATGGACAGCACCTCTGGTCTGGAGCGTTACAGGGGCCGCAGGTCTACAGTACCCCCACCCCCACCACCATTTCCCTTTTTGTTTTGGTCTATAAATCACAGTTTCTTTCATTGTTGTCTTGTTTTCAAATCGAGATTTGTTGCTGGAAAATGGACAACTAAAAGTAAGCTGGATGATTCGAGTGGAATCATTGTAAAAGAGAAAAGGGAGATTTTCCTTATAAATGAAAAGAAAACCCGGTGACTCCTCGAGGTATGAATTGGCGTAAGATGGCAGCGTGGTCCAGCTTTTCATTAGAAGGCAGCAAGGAAACATTGAAGCTGACATAAGATTAACATGAAACAGACCCTTGAATGGGCCATGAGGTGTGAAAGGAATCAAGATGAAAGGGGTGGGGGGTTGTGGGGGATGAGGGGGGGGGGTGTCCTAATGAAGAATTTTCCACTTTTCTTAGCAGGTGTGTTTTCATTTTTTCAGCTTTGTTATGAATCAAGTATTCAAAGGGATTGTTTCAATTATGAGTCATTTATTAGACTCTAATTCCCTATAGGTCATTAAAAGAAAAAAAATCACAACAATGCTTTCATTTTCGAGAAAAAAAAATTCAAAATGATCAAGATTTATACAGGCGCGGAAGTTTGCCAGTAGCGGACTTCATCGCGGTTGGAGCGCACCCATGTTAACTCTCTGTTTGGTTTGTACAGCAGCCATGATAATCCATCAGGCACCATACGAACCGGACAAAAGAGGAAAGGGCCAAATCAACATTTAGCTTTTGTCTGACCATTTCTCTTCATTATTGGAGCTCCTCTGGTCCCGTGGAATAAAATGAATGACTGACTAGAGGAAGGAATGTTGTTCCACACAGGTCAGGAGAAAGAATGAGAGGAAGCAGAGGAGCAACGTGGGATTGGATGCGTTGGGTGACTGCTCCAACTTTTTTGCGGAGAAGAAACAATGGGCCTTATTTATGAAACGTTCTCATGCACATGTTTCTTCTTACACATTAGGAGACCTTTTTTTTGAAACCCTCAATTTAGTCTTGCAGACAGCAGCAGTCCGATGCCTATTTTTCTCCTGACTTCTCTAGAGTGCATTGTCATGGGTTCCCTTGATCAAAAACCAGTGGGCTGCTTACACTGGCTTTTGGATTGTAGTTTAAAATAAACTCTGTGGCAAATTTAATTGGAAAAAAGCAATTGTGCAAAAAGGAAACTAAAACAAAGCAGGAACACAAAAAAACAGGCGCCGTGAACAGCAGGGTTAATGAGGACAACATAGCTGGAGAACAAAAAGATCTGACGAGAACTGAACCAGAAACCCAAACTTACACAAACTTACTGACACAGCAAGATACAGATGTGAGAACACGAGGGCGTTAAAGAGCCAACGGCATGACAAGCAGCGGGAACATGGCTGCGCCCGACGAGGACTGATAAACAGATGAGGAAAAGGGGGTTTCACTTAAAAAAAGGCGGGAAACAGGCAAAGACAGGAAGGACAGAGGGGAGTGAATTTCAAAATAAAACGGAGCTAACTACAAACAGGAAAGTCACAAGAACACTAGCAATGACCGTGACTGAGTCGATCAGTGTACACACCTCTGATTCTTTTTTAAGCGTAAAAATAATTGTTTAACAGCAGACTTCGACATCACGACAACTGAGCTTCATTTGTTTGGATTGTGGTGACATTTAATGTCCAAAGAAACCTTGTTCGCGACAATTATTGAACAAATTCACGAGTGTGACATTTACTGATGTATTTCATGCTGTAGAAACAGTAAAACAGCTTAAGCTTAACTGTTTGAGGCACTTCACCAAAAAAATATCGACTTTGAGATGAGGGAACGACGCTAACTCATTTCTGGGTTTTGGCCACTTTTGCACCACTTTATCGTGTACTTCTGGCAATCACTCAGATTTGCAAAGACTCTATTACAAGAGTGAGTACATCACTATGCTGTTGCACTTGAGCATGAAAAGCACTTTAGAGTATCTAGCATTGGTTTTTGACAGAGGCCAGTCTCACTCACTGGCGCGCAATTCTCAACAGCGACTCCTCTTTCCTTAAACACAACTCAATTCTCCTAGCGTGACCTGAGTCCCGCCATCACTTCCAACTACAAAACTCTTTTTATGGCACAGAGTAAAGTCACTGTGCACAATTTTTCGACAAAAAAAGGAAACTATTATGTAATCCGTCCATTTCACTTTGGTTTGTTAGACATAAAGATTTTACTTGCCAGCTGCTATACACACACACACACACACACACACACGAGTGTCTATCGTATACTTCCACACATGCCCACACACACATTTTATGTCTTGTGGGATCAGTCTGGGAAGGACGGGTGCAGCAGTATCAGACAGGACACAGGAAAAGTCCATGCTGGACCAATCAGCTGTGGTGCAGTACAAATCCCATCAGCCAGACAGACAGATTGAGTTCCATAAAAGCCAAAATCTCTTGGATAGAGAACAAGTCCCAGGAGATATGACTTTATCTGATTACTAAGAAACATCCTGGACATCAAGCTTATTGTGATCATGCGATAGCAGTGAGATTGATGAAGCTTTTGTTGAGTTAACCTAAACGATAATGTCAGAAAAAGTAATTACAAACTTGCAGAAGAAGATCTTTCCATTTGAGAAGAAATGAGCAGTAAAGGAGTATTTATTCAGTGTGCTTTTATTCTAGTTATGTCAAATTATGGCTGCAGAGACTGGCGACAAGCTAATCTACACAGACCTCATAAATGCCAAGCCTGATGGTTTGTTGGGGAGCAGAGTAAC
Source organism: Aulostomus chinensis (assembly GCF_037954235.1). Classification (NCBI taxonomy): domain Eukaryota; kingdom Metazoa; phylum Chordata; class Actinopteri; order Syngnathiformes; family Aulostomidae; genus Aulostomus; species Aulostomus chinensis. Next base: position 17,520,195 of record NC_141324.1, read on the forward strand.
AATGATGGAGATGATTTTTGCGGTGAAGAAGATGGAAGAAGATCTGCTGTTTATACAGTTTCATTGTGCTGAGCACACCCTTGGCAGCGGGGTGATCTTTGAAACATGTGGGTTTCTCGCAGCACGCATGCCAGGAAGCAAGCTTTTGGCATGAAGCCCACGCTTGTTAAGCAACCGGTGCTGACAAAGCATGGACCACAGACAGAGACACCAAGGAAGAAAGAATTCTACACCGCAGCTCTACAGGGAAGGTACCTGTTGAACTTTCTAAAACACACATGCACCTGACAGAAGTCCGTACAGACACACCTGTGCACACTTTCACTGAAACTTTACACAAACCTTCCTTTAGTTTCGCTTTCCCTCCTCTCTCTAGGCCCAGCGCCCTACTCCTTTGAATTTTCACACATCCATACTGGGGGGGGGGGGCAGATGAAAAGCCGAGGTAATGAGGGAAGTTTTGAGGGTGACTTTATGACTACACGAGGCTGTGAGCTCCCCCTCCCCTCTTTTCCTTTGTTCTTTCCCTGTTTTCCCCTGCAAACCGTGAACCGTGCAAACTCATCCTGCTGTTATGTGTCATGTCTACTCGAGAGACTAGCTACAGCACAAACATGCTTCGGAGACTCCCACATTCGCACTCAAACATGTATTCACTCCGCTATTAGGTCCATAAACACGTTTCCTCTCCACCCTGTGTGATGAAATGAGACGTGTAGGGATGAATTCCGGATATCCTCCCTAATTTGAGCATGAGCTCATGGTGCAGCGCCTCTAGAGCAATAACTCTGTCGGTCAAAACATCTGCAGAGAAAAATACATGCAGACATGAAGCGAGAGGAAAAAAAGTGATGGGAGAGAGAGAGAGAGGATATGCTGAAAAGACCACAGGCGAAATGAGCAAGAGAGCTGATAAAAGACGACGCCTGGTGTGAATTGTTAGCGAGACGCTGCTTAAATGCCATGGGGAGATGAGTTTGCACTCCACTGTGTTTTCCTTTCTACCAGTGGTGTTCTCATTCAGGTGAGGTAACATGTTCATAACCAATAGCAACAGAACAATGCTGGCCGAAAGCTTTAGTTCGATCCACCTGTCTTTGTTCATTGTCACTGATATTAACAGAGAGATCGGAATGTTCCCAAACAACACAACTTAATGATACTAAATGATGTTAAAGGTCTGGTTTTTCTCCGTTTGTGGATGCATGGTGAGGTGGCTGAATGAAAAACATCCGGCCTTCTGCAAAGCTTTTATATGGGGAAACTCTAAATTGCGCACATAAAAATTCTGCACATGCCGCTATTAAGGTAATGCTGCATTTGTTTAGTACGAGCCAAACTGAAAGAGCCATCGTTAATTTTTTGTTTTTAGCATGAATACATGCAGTTGTACATTCCTACGTTACTGAATTTTTTAAAAACACAAAGGTCATGTAATAATCGTCCTAGCAGTCTAAATCTGCATCTCATCTCAGTGATTCGCATGTTGAGCTGCCAGCCTCACTCCTTAAAGCTGCCAGAGGAGCCAGTCCTTCTGTCTTTGGGGACTAGAAATCCACTTGTGACCTACATTTATAAAGTTACAGATCCATTTCCTCCAGATCTACTTTAATCGGTTGACTAGAGCCTGAAAAAACAAAATTAAAAAAAAGACATGGACCAAATTGTCTCCACCAGGGAGGCTGTGAATCACAAGAGAAAGTAACAGTAGGATGAACAGGACCACCTGTGAGGAGACAAACAAGGGACAGCACACCAACCAACAAGTCCCTACTTCTCACATCTCAGATGACTCCTTTTATGTGCTCTGCCATTAAAAACCAGGGCCCTCCAGGTATCCCTGCGCCTTATAGCTCTTTGTTTCAATCACTTTGTCGTTCGCATACACTCATGCCCACAATGTCTCCCAGGACACAGCGTCTGGAGGGTTCCTGGATGATGAGACAAGGATCAGATAATTATGTTGCCTCGATGAGAAAATGCGACGTCCTTTCAATGGCCTCTCTCTCCCTCTCTCTCTCTCCCTCTCTCTCTTTCCTTGTCCCGTCATTGAAGGGCACCTATAGTTTTAAATGCAATGCACTCTCATTGAAGCTATCTAGGCCAGGAGAATATATTCTCTAAGAAGTATCTGTCAACTCCTGTGGGGACAACTTGAGCCCCAAGGTGGTCATGGTGACTAGCTGGGGTGGTAAATACTCTTCATGCTCACATGTTTTGTATACACACACACAAACACACACACACTTCAGTTGTGGGCCAGGTTCCCCTCATGTCAGTGACACAAGAGATCAAGAGTCAGCGTTTTCTTGACATCCGCTCCCTTCAGTGTGAGTATATACCCAGATATAAGAACACTCTGGCTCATCGTTCCCACCTGTCGCTCACACACACATGCACACACACACACACACACACACACAAAAAAAACCTGGAAGCCTCCAGCGGGGTCACTTGAGTGTAGATTTGATTTAAGGACTTTGCTAGAACTGACTAAAACGGCTTAAACTCTCTGACTTTACAACTTAACTAGTGACAACGTGGCATGCAGAGACAAAAACATATTCTAGTGACTAAACCCAAATGTTATAATTCATTTCAGCCAAGCTGGAGGTCAAATACAAGTGGACAGCCAGTAAGATAACACCAGATCTAATTAGCCTGAACAGGCTGAAAGCTGCCCTGGCTCAGACTGGCCTCGTTGGTTGACACCTTCCCACCATCAGGCCCTCAACGCTCATTACTTATCTACTCTGGCATGGATTAGGATAGTCTGAGGAGACCAGAGGGGCTGGCCCGGGTTTTATAACTGTGGAATTTTTTAAGGGAACCTGATGGAAAGAACAAACAACACAGATACTGTAGAAGAGGAGAACATTGAACTGGACCTGCAGGCAAATTATTATCTCCTGAAATGTGATATACTAAAAAAAAGTTCCTCACAAGTATTCATACATTAAGTCCAAGAATTCACAAAAACATGAGCAGTCTTTGCACCTCCGCAGCACAAGCCAGCAGGTACCTCCTGCTATCACTTTGAGAGACGTCCTGATGACAAAGGCTAGCACGCGAGGGTTTTGGCCTCCTTGTTACTGCGTCCATATGTTGTAATCCTGAGTATGATGCCAGTATAAGATTGTCGCAGGTTACAACTGCACAAACCCCTGTCGTGAGAACCTCAAGAAACATGCCAGACATTCCTTCACTTCTCAGTGGAAAATGCAATATTTTACGATGGTTTTGACAGTGCTGCGGTCAATGTCTGGATAGTTACCTCAATGACATTGGCATAAAAATTAAACAAATAAACGATGACTAAAAATGTTCCAACCATCTTGCTTGGTTTGGTCACCAGAATCTGATGTCTCACTTCTCACTCCTGGTAAACTAATTATACAACATTACTTTCCGCAGGTAGAAGGACGAGCGGGGAACAAGAGCGGCGTGATTTATGTGGTCACGAGATAAAAACAGAGAGCACCATAATTCCTACAGACAATCGGTTCTATATCTTTCTGTTGATAAAGTATCAGAATAAAACATTTGTGAAAAGAAGCCCCCCCCCAGCATTTAAAAATATGGTCTACTTTCACGGGGTCATGACACGATAACTCCCACACATGACAAAGCACAGTAGGGCCTTCAGGGCTGTCAAAGCAAAGGCAGGCCAACAAAAACACACACATGCAGACACATCTTGTCTCTAATGGGCATGTCCTTTTGACTAATGTTCACCAATCAGTCAGACTGTGACTTAATAAATGCTACATAAATGGTAAATATTATTACAACACAAATTCCTGTAGGCTATCATACAAAACCAACACAAAAAAAAGCATTATATTAATTTTAATATGATTATATTTAATTCATGTTGTGATTTCCTTTTGGGGTTAATAGACAAAACCAAGTCACAAAATGACATATTTTCCTGGCTTTTACATGTTAAAGTTGAGTTCCAGTGTGAATTTTTTCACAACCAGATCCATCTGTCCATTTCAACTTTAAGTAAGTAAGTGCTACCTGCTGAGTTTAACAGCCTAGTTAAAAGTCTGGGTGTTAGGACATACTGTAATAGCGTTGGACCATGGCAGTTTTTGGCCTGGTACAAGTAACTAGCACCACCCTTCCATCTGCGCACCATCTCTGCATCACCCCTATTAAACACCACAGCAGAGCTGAGGCTGGCTGAGGAAGGATATGATATGTTACCTCGATGTAGGATGCAGCGTCGCTCTTTTGTCAGTCGAGTGAACTACGGCACTCTCACTCTCAGTGGAGTGGTTGGTACTCAACTGACTTGGCCACGCATCAGTAGATCAACTTGCTAACGTTAACAGGCTCAAGTCACAAGTCCCTGTTTAACAGGTAGAAATGTGTTATGAAAACTAAAACTAAGTTTGAAAACTGCAACGCACTCGCACTCATGACAGTATTTTTTTATCCATCAAAGTGTTTCATAAATTACCTGTAGCTCCATATAAGAAACTCAAGTTGAGATGTTTTCACAGATGCACCCACACAAGCTACAGAATAGGCTGCAAAGTTTAAAGGTAGTCTACAGCATGTCCTTGATACAATTATTTGTCGCTCCTATTAGCATGTGCTTGGCAGCATTTAGCTTGTCCAAGCAATAGTTTGTCAAGTGCTAGCTGGCGGTTAGCTTGTCCTAGCTGCTGTTTAGCTTTTCCAGGCCAGCATTTAGCTTGTCCTTGTCTGTGTTTAGCAAGTGCTGCCAGCATTTGGCATGCGCTAGCTGGCTGTAAGCTTTGCTTCGCCAGCATTTAGTTTGTCCTAGCCTGTGTTTTGTGTGTGTTAGCCAATTTTCAGCATGTGATCTCAGTGTTAGGTGATGTATATGTAGATGTCATTGGGTCCATGAAAAGGGGCTCAGTTTTAATGAATATTATGTTTACAAGCCACAATGACCCATGCTACGGATTCTACCTTTAAGAGACTAAAATATTACTGTGCCTGTACACAACTAAGTCTGCGGTGAACTACTGAGATGAAATAAGACAAAAAACAAGGCTTGGGGAAAAAGACAACCAAGACACAATCTTCCACTGTCCAGCGTGTGAATAAAAGTACCAATGGTTATCAGCCAAAATCATATTCTCATTACTTCATGTGGTATATGATATGAACCACTTGCTACTTTGCATTCCACTTGAGGCACTCAGACAGCACAGAGACTGTCCTTAGAAGGCTTTGCGAAATGAGGGCTCATGACATCATCATTTTCAGCACCAATATACCACAGTATCTATTGTTATTCCATTGTTATTTTCCATCTTGGCCTTTTCTGGACATGTGAACCACTCTATCTTCACTCTCCAGACAGGAATGAGGTAAGAAGGGAAAGATTTTAATGATGGTGAGAAGGACAAATACCAGGAACGCCATTTGAACACTTCCCCTTCCTACAACCAGAGCTGGACTTCAACATTGAATGAACTCTTAGTAAACATATCTGAAGGGACTGTAATTTCAAATTTCAGGTTTCCTCTGTATATCCTGTCAATTATTTTAACTGTATTGATTTCCATGGCAAAAATATCTGGAAATAATCAATTCTTCATTAGTTATTCTGTCAAATTTGAGCTCACATACAGTATTATGTATGTTTTCCATACTGGAGAACAAGACCAGTAGTTTCCTCACATCCATCATAAAATTAAACATGTTTCTGAGCGGTCCATTGTCTTGTCACAGACTAATTGCATGGTACTGGAAACCTCGTAACACACAAAAAACACACACATCCAAAACAGTGTCTCCAACACTGTGTGATTGTGGCAGAGGTTTTCAGGGAGGAAAATTTGGTCTCTTTCGGAAATGTTTAAGTTCAAATGACACTGCAATTACAAGAGGAAGATGGAGGACAAGCTTGGGCAACTATAGTGCACGCCTCGATTCAGTTTGGGCGTAGTACAAAGCCCCTTGGCAGGCAAGACCTTGCTGAAACAGGCTTTGTATCCACAGCAGAGTCTTGTTTGCCCGGAACTCATATGAACAGTCCAAGCTCATCAAGCATCACAACAACAACAAAAAAATCTATCCAGAAATAAATACCAATCAAAAATAAAACACAGATTTTTCCACTTTCTAGAAATACCACAATTCTTTTAAGGGTTCCAGTAAGTATTTTGCTGTCCTGAGATCAGGATCAGATAATGACGAAGCAGACCATCTTCCAATAAACACTAAAGGCGGTGAAACAGACCTCTATACCCTCTTTTCCCTTCTCCACAGTTTTGTTGTTGCCAAACCCACAGAAAGGAAGGGGGGGGGGGGTGAAGCCATGCCCATTTTCTGACTTACACACTTGCCTGCACGCCAGCTACCGTGACCCCTGGGAACTCAGTAGAAACTCCCTCTCTCTCTCTCTCTCTCTGTCTCTCTCTCTCTTTTTACCAAATACTGGACAAACATTCATTACAAGCAAGAAAACAAATACAGAGTGATTTATTTTTCCTTTTTAATGTGTTTATGGATTCCAACTAAAAAAAAAAGTGTAAGTTCAATTACAGGTCAGCAAAAAGGATGGGAAATTGAAACTTTGGAGAAACTAACATGCTGTAGATATTATTCCCATACCAGTACAGCGTGCAATTAATAGCTCATCAATCACTATGTTCCTAAACAACAACCCAGTGACCCGTCCCATCCAACCCAAGCCATACAGCTCCAGATTCCCCCTCTTTGTCTCAGCACTTACCCTGGAAGGCATCCGAGTGGCCGGAGATGAGGTGCTCCAGCTCGTAGCTGTAGGAGTGAATGTTGTGGAGGGTTTCTCGTCTCACAGCGAACTGATAGCTCTCCTCCATTTTCCTGGTACAGCAAGATAGACCATGGTGCTTACAAACCAACAGATCCACATCTGAGAAAGTCAAGGAGACATCAATCAATTAATCAATGTTCATCTTATTATTTTGAATTGTTTAGCGCTTGATTTATACCCAATATATTTTACAAAGAAGGAATATCTGTACATCAAAATCACCGTCATTTCTCTTCCGGTAAAAACAGCTCAATTCAAAAGTTGGGAGGCGTGTACACAAATCTGACATCCAATAAAAATGTATTATTATGCCACATCGCCATGAATCATGTGATGCACTTTGACCCCTACAGACATTTTCTCCATAGACTTACTGAAAGAAGCAGTTCTTACTAGATTTGGTGTCACAAAACACCCATCAAATTCCAAAATTCCCTATCAAAATTTGATCCATTTGGTCTAAAAATAATTGGGAAGTCTGAAACGACACACGATTAAATTATTTGTTCTTATTTGTTAGCAGCGGATGAGGTTTGCGCCTCTGGTGTGGTTTTTCATGCATGCATGCGGTGTTACACACACACTGGCTACTGTGAACGGCAATCAAAATCTGTGACAAGTTCCTGTATGGCACGGCACAGTGGTGCAGTGGTCAGAACTGTCGCCTCACAGCAACACTCCAGGTTCCAGGTTCAAGTCCTGGCTCCATCACGGGATCTTTCTGTGTGAGTCTCCATGTTCTCCCTGTTCCTGTGTGGGTTCTCTCTGGTACTCCAGCTTCCTCCCACAGTCCAAAGACATCAAGAGGGGACGAGGCTGATTGATACTCTAAATTGACTGTAGGTGTGACTGTGAGTGTGAATGGTTGTCTGTCTCTATGTGTTGGTCCTGTGATGGACTGGTGACCTGTCCAGGGTGAACCCCGCCTCTTGCCTGAAATCCGCTGGGATAGGCTCCAGCCCCCCCATGACCCTTCACAAGATAAGAGGTAGAAAATGAATGGATGGAAATTCCTGTATTGCTTCAACGTGATTTAACCTGATCACGTAGATATGCAGAAAAGAATAGCGCTCTGACATCACAGGGCCTTAAGGCAACACATCATGAAACTTGGAAGTACATGGAAGAATGGAATAAATGTGTGTGTGTGTGTGCATATATATATATATATAGTGTGTGTGTGTGTGTATGTGTGTGTGTGTGTGTGTGTGTGTGTGTGTGTGTGTGTGTGTGTGAGTGTGTGTGTACACTGTCCTGAATATTCACATGGACAGACAGGCTGTAACTCCCCTGGGAGACAGAAGAGGCACCATGGTAGGGTGAGAAAGTAGACCAAGAATTCAACTATGTTTACTGCTATAAATACTTTCTCTGCTGAATATATAAATATCTTTGGCTCATACTGTCGCACTCATGTTAAGTGTTGTCAAGACTTAGATCAGGACATGCATGTACAGACTATGTCCTATATAAACACAAGTGCATGCAGGTATCTAAGCAAACACTCGGTAATTCCTACTATTAAATCATGGAGGAAGTAGACGGTCGTCAGCAGTGAGCAGCCACATGACGGCAGTGACCTAACTACGATCCAATGAACAGCTCAATCAGACACTGTTACATCAGCTCAGCCTGACCCGCCAGTGTCACCTGCTTCTCACCATTGCTACATCCTGTATACATAAACACAGTCATGACATCACTTCAGACTGGTCATAATTTGGCGTGGACTATTTTCCTTTCCCACATGTTCCCCTGCCCCAAATTCGTATGTCCATAATGCAGATGTCTGATATGATAACTCATTTTGCAGGGGGGGGGGGTCGTCTGCAGGAAGGCAGGTGTTGTAACCAGAGCCTAAAGCGTGGCCTTAGGACAGACCGCAAGACCGGTGCAGCAACGTCCAAATCCCTCCATGAAACACAATAGGGTTGCATTCTCAAACCCTCTTTCCCTTCCTGCTCCCTCGCTCCCATTTGCCTGGCATATCCCAGTGAGGCCTGGGTGTCTCTTAATTACCCAGCGAGGCTCCATTTGTTCCCATCCCAGAGCCAGACGAGTGAAGTCATCACTGGCTCTCCTGCCCCTTCTGGCTCATTATCTCCATCTCTGTGACTGTCCACTCTTTTTATGTTGACACTGTTGCCCTGCCGACACTCTGCTGCATCGCAGAGGTTCACCTACCCAAGGAGCACTTTTATCAACCAAAAAAGAAAAGCCTCTGCCAGGATTATTCTGGTCAGCATTTTTATGAATGGGATCTAAGAGAGAGTTCTTACATACAATTTTTATCAGTACAGTTCAGTGAAATTGTAAGCCGGTATTTGTGTAAAAAAAAAAAAACCTCTTTTGGCAAGATGCACGTGTTTGTTTCTTTTGATCTTATTTTGCCGCCCCCCCCCCACCACACACACACACACATCTTTATTAATCCTTCATTAACTTTCACTGAGCACAAATTCAGTGTGAAAAACACAAAATGTCTTTCATATCAAGAGATAAACGCTGGCCTGCACCATCGGTGAAAGCCATCATACACACCAGTAGGCAGATATCAGTCAACAAGGTGAATATCGGCCAATAAATGGGTGTCTCCCTGTATCAGTTATACATTAATAACTATTGTCCAGGCCATACATTCACCTGAACGTCATTACTTTGAAAGAATGATAATAAATCAGCCATATCAGCCCTAAATTTAGGTTTTACTATGCATTTTACTTGCAAACGTATAACAAAACTGTTGGCGTCACGATGAATGAACCACAAATATAGTCAAAATCAGAATTTACTCATTTACTTGATGATGATGTCCTAACAGGAAGAGTGTTTCCTCTCGTCACTAAAACAAAATACTACTGGTCTTAAAACGTCGTTCCCTTTTTGAATAGATGATACGTATGTCGTTTCCAGCCGTGTCACCTCTCTATATTTGGTGTCCGTCCTCTCCTCTGGTCCATCTGACCCCGTTCTCTCCTCACAGGCTGGCTCTTCTACTCTCCTTTGTGTTTGTGTGTTATCTCTGATATGAAATGTATATCCAGGGACTCACGGCGTAATCCCGACTGGCCTCTCAGTCTCTCGCGAGTGGCAGCGTGGAGTAAATGATACTCAGAAACATTTTGGCTGTTGGAGCCCCCAACAGCAGTCAGAGCTGTTTTATGAATATATACTTGGCTTCTTTCTGGGCTCGTTAGACGCTACTGTTGTATGCGTGCAACATGCAAAAACGCTTCACATGGTAGAAGAAGTACTACAGCTATTAATGTCTGTCTGCCTTCTTTTTGACTTACGTTGAAACATACAGACATATACAGTACATACATATGCATAGCTACAAACACACACACACACACACACACACACATATACATTTGGAGATTGATAATTAGAGTTTTGAATGAATTCATCTAAATTACCAATTACAACCAAAATAACCGTACAATATTGCCCCCTCTTGGAGATACGTTTAGCACCAATAACAGTCATGTTGACACCAATGCCCCCCCCCTTTGTAAAACTACTGACCCTCCATCTACTGGGACAATGACTCAAAAGCAATTTCTCTTTTTCCCCTCTTCAATGCAGTTTTAATTCAGATTGAAATCGACCGATTCATACGCAAACACTGCAGTTTTAAAGTGACTCTGTTGCGGCTCACCACTGGTGGCCTCCCTCACAAGTGCCCCGCTCACGTCGGCATTCAGGGGTGATCACTGACAGTAGCTGAATTTTGATTTGATTGGCACTTTCCAATTATCCTTTCAGTGATTAGTTTTTTTCTTGTCATGTTTCCCATATTTTTACCGTTTCTAGGACACGGACTCGGTGTGTCTAAATGCAAATACTTTTTCAACTCCTATTTTTATCTCTGCAAAGGAGGAAAAGGAGATTTCTGTGCTGTTTATCTGACAGCAGGATTAAGAAAAAATCAAGAGGCTGAATTTCTCCAAACTTGACGGGAGGGTGTAGCTTGTAGCCAAGGAAGAATGCATTAAATTCCACCCAGATCTGTGTAACAGATTGAAAAAAAAAAACCACTTCGTCTTCTTTTTTTTTACATTGAATTTGGCTGAAGTCGCCTTGACAGATATTGACTCCTCAAATAGTTTTGCGATTGGTTCAAAAAGCAACATAACTTCTACCAGAGTTCCCAGAAAATCCATATCGTTATTGCTCAACAGCCTGTTGCTTCACCCAGCCCGCTAACTCCCTTATAGCATGCTAATGTTACTGTAGGAAAATACACAGAAGGTGAAGCTTTGCAACCACACTGGAGATCACGTCGGTCTCCATCAGCAACGAACAGTCTTAGAGCACCGTATCGCTCCTGACTGCACCCTGCAGTTACATCGTGAAGAGAAAATGTTCTCTACTATTATTAGTATAGTATTAGCATCATTTATGCCAACAGCAAAAAAAAAAAAAAAAAGTCTTCAAATTGACAATAAAAAAAAAAAGATAATATTGTTAATTGAGGTTCACTTGAGGGATGATGATGAACTGTCGGGCCTGTACTATAAAAAAACTTGTCACTAGCATATGAGTCCTATTAGAGCCCTTCGTGTTCACTCTGCCAGGCCAACCAGGGCTGGATGTCAACCCCGAGTCCTAATTCTCCTAATCGTCCTCAGGTGACAAATACCTCAAGACTAATTTGCCATATTAAAGCCGTGACTCGGGAGGGGGCGTGCGAGTGGGTGTGCGGGGGGGATGGTGGGGGTGGGTGTGGGGGGTCTTGACTTGTAAGTCACAATCCCCTCAGCAACACTTCAGTGCCCTTCATTGCACATATCAAAACTCCTGAGAGAAGGAACTCTGCCATTGTGTGATTACCCTGCTGACTCACATGCCGTTCTCAGGACAAGGTACTACAGTAGCTGGGATGAATACTGCTGAGAAGATAGTTCTCCTACTACAGCGCACGCTGTAGACGCAGCTCGCATATCCTATGCAAATGTGTGATGTGACTTTGAATGAGCTGATGGATTGCTGAGGGTTGCCGTTTCCTGCGGGTGCTGTTTAGGTAATTTTCTGAGAACAAGAATAACTTTGTAAGAAAGTAAGCAATTAAAAAACTTCTCCTGCCACAGGAAGTTTGTTCCCCCGTTAATTTGTCTGATCCAGCAGACAGACAGGATACTCACTTTTACACATTTGCTAGGTTTGGGATTGACCATCCCTAATGAAAACACACCTCAAAGAGTCTTTCCCGCATACCTGCATTCTTGGACAACCTTAAAACTAAACTATGATGTTTAGCTTTCTCAGACCGCAAGCTGGAACTGCTGTCAGGAACCAGAACACGTTTGAAAGCCAGAGGGAGGAGAGCAAGGTGGGAAACCACATCTCTATCTGAGGTCTTGAGCCCCCCCCGAGGAATTTGCAATGTTGTGATCTAAGATAATCTGTTGAACACACGCACACACACACCATCTCCACCCATAATTGTTATTTCTATTCCTAGAACACAGGAAGAGTAAGCTTTTTTCGATAAGAGCTGCTTCAGAGCGTCCACACTTTTAATATTTTTTTCACAACACCAATATTGTGACATGACAAGTATTCAAATAATTCTAACAGGATTTGATCCGTCAAGGAGGAAAAGAACGTTGCAACATTTCCACTGGAAATCTTGATTTGAAAAAAAAAAAAAATTGAAATTTCATAAAATCCCCTCAAGACTATTCCCTGATGTAAGTTGTGACCTGGCGGGTGGAGAGCTGGTGATGGTTGTGACGGTGTGTGGGCTCCCGTCAGCGGATGCCTCTGTCCAGTTAAGGGTGTTTTAATGTGACTTTTAAGTCACGTTTGGGAAGCAGGTGCTTTCAGAAGTGGCCTGGAAAGGCAACCACAGACGCTCAGTGTTTCTGAGTCTATATAGAGTAGGAGGCGTCCACCATGTGTTTGCTCTGTTGGTGAGAAAGTTAAAGAGAATCAAAATAACTACACTCAATCATGTCGAGCTCTGAGAGTGCGCCAGAGCTTTTGATGCTCTAACTGGTTTAGGATGTGGCAACATGTGATAACACAGTATCCCCCCCCCCCTTCTCTTTTTATTTTCTTATGAACACATGATCCTGCTTGCTTTGCACTAAGGTCATAGAGTAACAGTGTCTTTTGATACCATCAGTGAATCAGATAAAGGAGGATGAATAGATGCTTTTTGTGAGGTATGTTTCCCAATCAGAGCAAGATAAGCGCCGCTCCAACAGAAAGTTCAGACTGAACTGTAAAGTGGTTTGTTCTGGGGACGTCGTCCAAGACGCCAACAGCAGCCAGCGATAGGGTGTGTGTGTGTGTGTGTGTGTGTGTGTGTGTGTGTATGGGGGGGGGGGTGCAGTGCTGCTTGAAGACTGACATCCAAATGATCTATCTCCAATGGGCTACATCAACTTCCTGCGGCAATCTCAGTATGGAGCGTTTGGCCCTGTACCACAGGACAAAAGTGCTCTCTTTTAAAAATCAAACACAGCATAGGCAAAGACATGTGACTGATGCTGACTGACGTACATCAGGAGGGAGATAAATGTGCTCTTTTACTAGAAATGAACATTTGATGTGTGGAAAGCAAGCAGTGCCTCCTGAAATTATTCCATTGTTAGAAATGGCACCCTTGGGAGTCCCTGCAGATTATTTTGATGTGAAGGCCCTATTGACGTGCAGGGAGTTTGTGTTATTATGACGAAAGTATCATCTATTTAAGGGCCAAAAATTCCCTCCAAAACTCACAAAAAAAAACACTTATTCTATGGGTCTTATGTGTAGGTGTACAAAAAAAATGCCTCAACAGCGCCCCCTGGGAAATTAACCCAAAAATTAGGACAGGCATCATCTACTTGCACAAAATGTGTTGGATTATGTAAAATCCTGGTGCCACGACCGCAACCTAACAGGAAGTCCAGTATTCTGATCTGATTATTTCATTTCTGGCCAATTAAATGTGTTGTACTTGAACAAAATCCTCCAAAAGGCTCAAACCAATTTGTTTCCTGTTTTGAAAGTGGATTCAAAAGTCCTCAGCGATGACACATAGCGGCCATCTTCAATTCTATCGCCATGGCGTTGCCATGTCAGTAGTTGTTACATAGTCGTAGTTTGCAAGGAAGCACTGATGACTGACCATGAAAACCCAAAAATGTTGTCACTCGACATGTTGGACCAAAGACATCTAAGAGCTTAAATCAAGTCTCAGCACCACCTTGTGGTTACAGGAAGTAAGCGTTACCTAACACATATTTGATTCATGTCCAAATTTCAGAATTGTCTTGACTTGATGCACAGTAACAGAATGCATAGTCTACGTTCTCTAGCGCCACCTTGTGAACAGAGGAAGTAATATTTGCTAAACATCGTGGACGCATTTGTCCGCTCCTTCAAGCAAAATCCAAATATTATCAGCTTTCACCTCCCTCGTGTACTACGAGTTTGTTTCTGTTTTCCACCTGGTTCACTGATCTTGACCTCTTCAAAATCGAACATTTAAGGATGAATTTCACTGTCCAAACTCGCAATGTCATCGACGGCGCACTCATTTGTGGCGATGGAACTGAAGATGGCCGTGAAACTGATTATTGCAGATCGAAATATTGAGTAAATTAACATATAATAAACATTTACTCCAACATGAAATGATGGTAAACAAAGTTTGGGAGTTGTGGACGAATATCTGATAGAAGTTTGAATAATGATGCGGTGTTGCACATTTAACCATCCACGTGTAAGTAAATTGTTAAAAATAAAACGTCTTTATGATAGATCAACACATCTTAAATGTGGGTGCTGTAAAGGTGCACCTTTTTTTTTGGTTTTTTTTTTCTGGAATCCTCCAATAGGCCGGCTCTGAAGTTCCCTGTTGCCACACTCCTGGCAAGTAGTGCAAAATCAGTTCACCACACATGAATGAAACGCAGCACTGTATCCTAAAACAAACATCAGACTGTGAAAAGAGCTGAAACTTTGCCACTTCAAATTTTCGAGAGTTGCTTTTGTTGGCATTTGATCTGAGAACTGCAGCAGAGTAGCATGATTGTGTGTACACACACACACACACACGCGCATATACATACATACACACATATACCAAATCTCCCACTCAAACATCCCCTTCTACTGGTCGCTACTTTGAAGACGAGATTGCGTTTGACCCAAAACAACCTCTCTAGGACAAGTGTAAATAAGAAGCAAAATAAGATCGAAGCCCAAAATGTACTTGTGAAACTACAGCCATGTTTGATCAGCTGTGCAGGGAGAGGAGAGTTCACAACACCTCTGCAACAACACAAAACAGTTAGCAGACCAGTGAGCGGCCATTTCTATCAGGGTCTCAGCAGCTTTTATTTTTTCAATGAAAGTTATGGATTGAAATATCTTGAGTTGTAAAGTTACGCGCGCTTTTAAACCGAGTTTGAACTCAGGTGAAAACGCTCATTAGCAGTTGCAACAGCTGACTGACACGCTTGCGGCTAAAAGCCCCTCATGCTAGCCTCACTTCAGACTGCTGACATCACATCCTCCAAACGCCGAGGTCCTCGGGTTGTCGTGGGGTGTTTGGGTGGTTTTGTTTTGGGGGTTTTTTCGGGGCTGTTTTTAAAAGAGCGGGCCTTAAACTACTGGACGCAATGAAATCGACATCCTCTGTTGCTAGTGGAGACACGGGGCTAAACAAACAGATCAAGTGGTTTTGGATGCACCTCTAGGTATGTTTCCCCCTCAGCTATCTGTTGCTCTTCTCCCCGTCACAGCATGCAGACCCAGACTGAACCTAAACTGCTGCCATCCCTCATAATGTGCCGCTGTGTGCACAATCCTGATTATTCCTGAGAGAAACAACAACAACAACAACAACAAAAAAAACATGCAGCCAAAAAATACAACAAACAAACAACGAGATTTAGCTGGATTCAAATGACCCTTGACAATGAATGGACTTTTTCCATTTTTTTTCCTTTTTATTGTGTTCCAATATACAATAGGACAACTGCAACGGACCCTCAGAGACCAACCATGTAATGAAGGGTCTCACTATACTTTCAGAATAACTTTCAAGAAAAACTAGCATAGTTGAACCAGAGCCTAAACCCGCTTAAAATGTGTTTCGCCTCCAAAAAACAGATTTGGAACCAATGTTTATCCTCACAATAACTTTTTTTCCCCCTAAGCCAGCAGGAGTAACGCTACATACCACAAAAAGAAAAAGTTTAAAGACATTCTTCCAAGCATCCTTCTGACAAAAATCTGACAAAAGACAGGAAAGACGTATCAGTGTTGATGCCAAAAGACACTGCAGGAAGATATTTTCTCATAAACTGTGGCGCCTTAACGTAAATCATCCACTGAGAAGACAATGTGTGATGTAGATTTCAAGGCTTGTCACCACCAGACACATTAAGCCCAAAAGAAGAGGTTCTAATGATGAGTTACACCTAAACCACTGCGCATTCGACTTCTACCTTCCTCATCTATCGCGTTTAATGTGATAGAAGCGATCCCCGGCCTCTCTGCTGTCACTCCAGCGAGCTTATTCTCGCTTTTTATGGGGTTAGTGAGCGACGACCCACGTGTGTGGCTTGTTTTTTGGGTTTTTTTTTTTTTATTCCTTCTTCTTCTTTTGGACAGGAGACAACATGACTACATTAAAAGCTCCACAAGTAGTTTTTTTTTCCAGATCAATGAAAAACACATTTTATACATCTGACTTTGTGTGGTTTATGAACGCAAACGCGCGCAGATGAACCGCGCTGAAGGTGTTTGCAGGTGCGCCTGTTTACGTGCCAAACCCACTGAGGTGACTCACCTGTGCCGGGTGTCTCCGGGACGCGGTGCAGCGGTCCGACCTGCCGCAGCTGGAAAGCGGTCCTCACTTCGTGACAGCTGTACGCCTTCACGTCGATCACGCTCACCGCTAATACAACCGCTGACAAAATCCAAAAAGCTCCGCAAGAGGTTACACGTGGGCATATCCCCGGGAACATTGCCGCATCTCACTCCAGGTGTCCTCCAGGAGAGTCTAAGGATCGGAAAGTGCGTGACGGGCTTGGAGGGGGAAGACGCTGAAGTAGAATGACGCGACGATGAGTTGAAACATCTGACATCCGACTGATGATCACATTATTGGTGAGGGTTTGGTGTGAGCGGCTCAGAGCGGAGAGAGGTTTTTTGGGGGTCTTCTCTTGAACACAGGAGGAGAAGGAGGAGGAGGAGGAGGAGGAGGAGTGGTGTGCTGCTGAGGTCTGAAGCCAGTCTGTCCCGCGCTCAACACTTTGCAGTGGTCGGCTGTCTGCCTTAGTGAGCCGAGCCGCCCCCCCCCCCCCCCTTTACAATGCCGGGACCGCTGGCCTTTTTACAGTTTAGAGCTCCTGTTACGACAATAGCTTCACATTATATTGTCACAGTTTGTTCTCCACGACATCGACTCTAGTTTGGGGTTCAACATTAAGCGCCTCATCCTAATCTAATCCATTTCATGACATAAAAAGTGCACGTTTTATCCTCGAACACAGACGTCACGTTGAAGTAAACCAGGCTGCTGCTATTTTTGGATTTTTTTTCCCTTTTCAACTTTTCTGAGATTACCACATGTGGACACGTCGCATCTTATTCTTAGTGCAGTGATTGACGTATATGACAGTTCATTGTAACCCGAACGCAGGTAGAAGTCCCCGGTGTTATTTGATGAACATTGCTGCCATCTTCTGGTGGACTATTTATTGCAAAATGTTGGGTTTTTTTTTTGCTTTCTGGACTGATTTGAAGTTTTATAATCTGTTTTCTAATCTGAGGTCGTGGACATGTCAAACATGTAAATAGGCTTATTTTAAAAACTGAAGTTCTTTTTAACAAGCTTACAACTGCTTTAAAAATGTGGCTGACAGATTTAGAACGGAAACCTACTAACTGGACAAACAGCACATTATAACTGTGTTTTTAAACAACAGGTTTTTTTTTTCATTTCCCAGAAGGAGCAAAAGTCTTTTTTCCAAAACATAATTCTGACATCATCTTCAGTTCATGTCTCAGTTTGGAGGCGATGGTTGAGCACATTTTATTTAATACTGCCATCTCTTGGACAGACGGGGTATTACATAAGCGGTGAGCAACGAGTAATCACCGTTTAACGGTAAAACATGAGACAGAAATGTTTGTTCCTTTCTTGGGTTTGAGGGTCAGTAGCTTCCGTGTCATGTGACTCAGTCACTAAAATGACTAGACTGGAAAAATTGAACACATCTTTTTTTTTAATGTGTTTTTAGTGCTGACCTTTCTGGTGAAATTCACTTGGGCCTACAGAAATATAGTAATGCAAGAAATTAATATTTTTCCTGAATAGATTCCATGTCATGTGACGGATTGACTGCAAATCAAAAGCAGCTATTATTACTGAGGTCAGCCTCCTCAGATAGAGACCGCCGCCTTGCAAACTCTGCAAGAAGATGAGGGATTCTTTTCCACACTCCCTGAAAAACACTGCACGCGTTGCCAAAACCACCAAACCACACAGTAATCAGTAAGCTGCACACTAATGGAACACAGTATCAAAGAGCTCATCAATCATTAAGGACCACACCAAACTGCTTGCAGGCCACTTCCGCCACCAGGGGGAGGCAGAGGGCCTCCTTGCTCTGCCTCTGGCCGGGAGTCAGATGACTGGAGTTGGTAAATTAAACATTACAGAAATAACATGAGATCAGAGGCGATTTTTGAAACTACTTTCATCCATCTTGGAACCCCCCCCCCCCCCCCCCCG
This sequence comes from Aulostomus chinensis, assembly GCF_037954235.1. Taxonomy (NCBI): domain Eukaryota; kingdom Metazoa; phylum Chordata; class Actinopteri; order Syngnathiformes; family Aulostomidae; genus Aulostomus; species Aulostomus chinensis. The sequence continues at coordinate 17,538,725 of NC_141324.1, forward strand.
CCCCGACACACACACACACACACAACACACTCACACAACCTTGACATGTTTAGGTTACAATTCACTGAAGAATCTTCAAGAGTCATGTTTGGTTCAGAGAGTTTGAGAAAAATTTGATTTTAATTTATGGTTTCATGAAACTTCATTTTGTAAACAACTGGCCCAACATTCCCAGGGTCCTCATCCGACAGAGCCGGGGACTCATTCCTATGGTTAGAGGCCCCGAGCAGGAAGAGTTGAGGGGCCCTGTAACACATAGAACTGGATAGTGTTTGTAGTTTAGGGTCCTGAATTTTTTTTATGGGGGGGGGGGGGGTTGGACTTGATCAACATAAGTTGTCAGTTGTTTAACTGTCATCCTAAGAAAAGTAAAGTTTACTGCTTTTTCTTCAATGGCTGGTTTTAAAAAGGCAGTAAATGTGTTTGTCCACTAGGCGGCTTCAAACCTGCAGCTTTGAAACATTTACTGGGGAATGATTTTTAAAAGAATCTAAAACAGATTCATATTCATGAAGATAGATAGATAGATAGATAGATAGATAGATAGATAGATAGATAGACAGATAGATAGATAGATAGATAGATAGATAGATAGATAGATAGATAGACACATAGATAGACACATAGATAGACAGATAGATGGATAGATAGATAGATAGATAGATAGATAGATAGATAGATAGATAGATAGATAGATAGATAGATAGATAGATAGATAGATCGATAGATAGATAGATAGATAGACACATAGATAGACAGATAGATAGATAGATAGACAGATAGATAGATAGATAGATAGATAGATAGATAGATAGATAGATAGATAGATGGATAGATAGATAGATAGATTGATAGACAGATAGATAGATAGATAGATAGACACATAGATAGACACATAAATAGATAGATAGATATTTTCAAACCATTATTCATCAGCATAACAGTATAGTGTGAAAAGTATGTAGATGAAAGGAAATGGATATCTGAAATTATGTATTGCACGAATTCAATTTGATATCAACAAATCAGTTACAGTTTAATCCGAGAAGTCAAAGCGATTCTTTCTGTATTTTCTTTTCAGGAATTACAGCCATGTGTCCTCAATCCTGTTGTTACCTAATTTGGTCAGCAGATGGCGCCAGTCCCACTGGAGTCCTCCCCCGTGGAGCCTTAATGCTCATTTATGCAGGTTTAGCTTTCCTGCACCAGGAAAAGCGAGAATCCTGCCAAACAAATAGTCGATGATACGTTTTCAGACATGTTAAGAGGACCGAGGTGAATCACTCTTTACTTCAGACTTTATTACAAAATCAGATGTTGAATCAAAATTCCTCAATTCCAAATTCGCAGGTCATCCTCACTTAGCATGAGGTTCATGACATACTGTACATCATGACAAGTCACACATGATTAATATTTATCAGTGTGGACCTCACATCGAGGATCTCTGAAGTTCAGACCGATCATCTGCAGTAGATAGACAGATAGACCATGAACACTGTCACTTCTGATTCCTATTAAATCCATCTGAGTCTTTGACGAGGACTGTAGGAAATGATGCAGTCGCGCCAGGGATCCCTCTTTCTGTTGCCTTATGCTTTGACCGGTCCAGTCCTTAATATACTATCTACAAGGGCTTTAGCCCATCAGTTCTGGCCCTCTAAACTGGGGATTTAAGGGGCTTACAGAGGGTTAAACCCTCAAGATTGCAGCCTTCAACCGCCTGTTTGAGAGATTACATCTCCCATTTTCACCTCTCTGTCTCGGTGGAGCAGCGGGAAGGGTTGAGGGTGGTCGTTAAAAGGCATGCATCTGCTTGATGTCTCCAGAGAGAGGAAGTGGTGATAAGTGACTGTTTGATTAAGTAGCTTGATTAAGTAGTACATTAACTCCTGTTGTGCAGCTGAATACCCAGGATAGCGTTCAGAAATGAAAAGGGTTTGTGGTGCATTCAGGGGTGTGCGGAGTACTTGGAGTGGTCAGGAGGTGTCTGAACATTAATGGTCAGAGAAGGTACCTTATGCTCCATTTCTCTCGGGCGGAGATGTGAGGGGTGGAAGTAAGTCGTGCTGCATCTTTAATGAGAGTCTGACATCCCCAGTGCCACCGTCTCACTACCTATCCAGCACGAATCTTCCTCTTCCTCACCTGCCAGGGGAATGCCGCCGAGTGAATGCCACCACTTCCAAAATGAGCGGCGTTACAAAAGTTAAGGTGTGACTCCTTCATGGGAAGACATCACAACTTTCTAAAGCAGAGGCCTTTGCTTTATCTGCAATGACTGTTTTTAGTGATGTCCAATTGATTGCTGTAATGGTTTTTATAGACTCTTCATTAGCCTGTTACAGCAGCGGATCGATCAATGCAACATCATTTCAAGCATGATTGAACCGACTACCAGGCATCTGCCCCAGGGAACATTAGTCTGTATTAGTAAACCGTCATTAATGTCCCAGAGTTCTATAGAGGTACTGGAAAGATCATTTTACACACAGTTAAAATGCTGCAAGAGCTGACAGGCTGTGGTTCCTAAGCTAACTAGCACCTGGGTATCGTTAAATTACACCTGTGGGTTAAATTAATTGAAATATAGTTGAGTTAAAATGCCTCCTTTGGTTGGCGAAACAACCAAAACATGTTAGGTATTAAGGGAGTATGCATACTCGCTTAACTAATGCAACAAGGGTTCACGACACCATCTCATCATTTTATTGAATAGTTTTGAAAGTGGGGTTAATTTAATGTATCGCTCGTGGAATGCTGCAGGGGTGAGCCAACATGGAAGTTAGCTTCACCATGAGTTCCTGCAACCGAAAACCAGAGGGAATTTTTTTCACATTGGATTGAAGAACACTGCAGAAAATCAGCTCTGTGGGTTAAAAAAATAGAATGAAAAATACCCGTTTTGTTGGACAACCCTCTCAAATAAACCTCAATTTATTTGATTTTTTTTTTTTTTTTGGAAGCGTAACAAGCAGAACAAACCGCCGTAAACTACCGCTAGCAAGCAAGTCTTATATTTTAGCCAAGTGGTGATTGCAGTGGCTTGGCGTTGACGCACCGGTTCAGAGCCAGGTGTGGGCGGCGCCCGGTCGATGCTTCAGTTGCTTCTTTGTGCACGTCTCCACTGCATTTCCTTGCTGTTTGGTAACAGAATTACAAATCTAATGTAATGCAATGTAGCATAGAGTAGTAGAGGTACTTCAAAGATGCACAGTTTCCCACTTCTCATCCCCCAAAACTTACTCCGCTCTTCTCCTGTTTTGGGCATGATGACCATAATGTTCATGACAACCTCCATAATCTCATTTAGCCACTTGTTGGCAACCCCTGATTGCAAACTCTTAAAACCTTGACAATAACGAAATAATTCACGGCACACAGAAAAAAAAAACCTAAACATGTCTTAGGCCAGCGTTGGCAGACATTATTTTAGGCTTTTGACCAAAAACTCAGATGAAGATAGAGCTGGATGTTGCTAATGTGTTTTAGGACACACTCCCGCTCCTGTCCACAGTGCAGCTGTATTTCCTGGTGCTGTTGAAGTGTACTGGTTTCTACGGAGAAATATTCCCTCTACTTATCAACCCAGTTCCTGTGACTGGAATGGACAAATGTATTGTAATGTATGCAGCTACCAGTTTAGATGCCTTCTGTCTGTATGAAGTGTGTGTGCCAACAGAACATTGAATCTTCTTCCAGCTTCCTTTCTGTCTGTCCCTGAGGGAGTGTCCACCACTGTTCACAAACAAAGTACTGTTGTGCACATAGGTGGAAACATTTGTTTAACCCATTCACCCCTGAGATTTCCTCACTGTCTGTGTTCACTGAACTCTTATGGGATCTAAACGGGATCCTTTGAGATTGCACACATAGCGCCGAGGTCAGACCGAGGCCTTTGTGCATGCGTGCCGAGTTAGACTGGATAGAGTGACTTGCTTTGTGTGTGACCAGTCGACCACATACTTTACAATAGGAACAGAAAAACAGAGGGGTGACTACCTTTTGACAGAGCATTTTATCTCAATGAGATCATAGCGATTGGCTATTTATGGCATGTTGTTAGGAGGAGAAGGTTTGAACCGCGTACTGAGAAATACTGATCACTCTCAGCCTGCCTCCAATGCTCTAAACCAGATGTCTCTTTTGATAACATGCAATCCAGCGCAGTGATTCATTCCTCGCCTTGCTGAACTCATCAGTACGTTGTTGATCTTTTCCAACTCCCCTCCTCTTGCTGCATTTTTAACAACCACATTATCCTCTTCTCTCCAAACTAATCAACACATGTTATGACATTTTTGTCATTGTTGTTTTACAGCAGACCTAGTGGAGTATGATCTTCTTCAAAGACAGACCTATGGATGGAGGGAAAGTAAGGTGGGGTGGTGGTGGTGGTGGTGGTGGGGTGAGGGGTGGAAGGGTAGGGGTTAAGACAAATGGAGGGATGGGTTGATGAAAACAACAGATCTCTGCTCTCTAATCCTTTTGTGTCGACCATGTTAATCCATCCAAGCAACCCCCCCCACACACACACACACCACCACCACCACCACCGCCGCCGCCACACACACCCCACCCAGACTGCTCACCCTCCCTCAACCTCTGCTTCTGCACCATATACCAGGCGCAGCACATAAACAACCCACAGCATTACTGAAACCAATATGTGTCCCCCCAGACAGAAACGCAGAGGTACAAAACAGCCGCAGGAGGCCCCCCCTCCCCCCCAACACACCACCACACTAGACAAACACACAACTCAGGTTCAACTCTTGTCCCTGCTTTCATCTTTTTCATATTTTTGGGAGACCGCTGGGAACAAGGCACCATCCTGGATTACTTTGATTTGTTTGTCTATGCAAACATTTTAATATTCCAGCAGCATGTCAGTGAGTGTGTATTTGCAAAAAAGCAGTGTATTGTTCTCCTTTTTTGTGTATTTTTACCTCATTTGCACCTCTTTGTTTTGCTTTGCTTTGTTTTGGCTACTGTAAAATGTAATGAATGCACATGAGATCAACACGGTGAATTCACTGCAAGTATTTTTGTGTCATGGTCTTGTTTACGAGCTGTGAAGGAGAGAGGAGGAGGGGGTGTCAGGGGGGAGGAGGAGGAGGGAAGTGGGGGGGTGCACGGTGGTTGCCAGGGGAAGAGGAGGTTGACTCTAATGAGGTCACACCCTGGCAACCCGATGACTCCTCCCACTCAGCTCCCCATCTCTCCACTCAGCCTGCTTGGCGTGTACCCCCCCCCCCCACACACACACACACACACACTGTGACAGCGAGAGCTCTCCGTGGTGCTGAAAGCAGAAAAACACATTCAGGCTCCTGTTACTGTGGAGCCGCAAATGGATGCAAGACTAGACACACAAGAGAGAAAGATAAAACGAGTGAGTAGGAGAAAAGAGAGTGGGGTATAATGGCTTAGGAGGACGAGTTGAGAAGCCTACAGCGAGGGAAATAGTGTCAGGAAGAGAGAGAGAGAGAGAGAGGATGACGTTGGGGTGGCTACAGTAAGCAGTGGGCGTGTTCTTGTTGTGATCTATAGATGGGAAGCCCAGTGTCATCTGCTTAGGCACAGACTGACTGTGTGGACCAGCAGGACAGAGGGAGGGGGCAGCGAATGTCATACCTGGATACCCACTCTACCTCGGTCTCAACCTTCAGGGTACAGTGGATGAGGATTTCTTTCACCTGTGTGTCATTTGTTTTTTTTGTTTTTATTTTGCATTCGGATGCATTTAAACAGAATGGAAGACATTTCTGGAAAAGTAGTTTTTTAAAAAAAACGTATATATTTAGAAAGATCTTATCTGCAACTGCAAAGGGAGTTTGAGGTGAGAGTGCGTTATTGTGTATGTGTGTCATGCTTGCGGTCGCGGCGGGTGCGGTCTGTTGCTATACTGCATCTTTCATCCATCTTTAGCATGTGCTGATGTGGGGAGCAGTAAACCTGGCACCTGGCTAGGACTTTGATACCACCTGGACTAGAGGGGTCGCATCTCCCCTTTCTGCCCAGGGGAGGGAGCATTGGGGTTGGGCACCCAAATGGCCCAGCTCCCCTCTAGCACCAGCCTAATCCTGGGTCACTGGGACTCCTTCTAACAAGCCAATCAGTTGGACCATACAATGGATGGAAGTCTCTGTGGATTTGAGTGGAATCGTGCACTGGTGCTCCAGCATAGGTCAAAGCTCACAAGTGTGTACTGGACTCATCAGGAGAAGACAGAAGTCACACTGGTACCTAAACCAGCAGGGACACAGCTCCGTTGTAAGTATGATATTTGCCTTCAGTGTCTCACTAAGACACTAAATTACCTTTTCTTTTTGCACCATTCGCATCCAACACATACAACGTATAGCCTCCACCCCCCCAAAACAAACAAACAAATGAAGAGCTGTCAGGTGCAGTATCTATATGTCCATGGATTTGCAGGTTATTTTAGCCATTGTACTGCGCTTGTGTGTGTGTGTGTGTGCATGTGTGTTTTGCATGTGTGTATATGTGCACGCATGCATGAACGCGTGCGCCCACACATGTTGTCACCAAGACTATTGGCCTTGCAATCATCTTGACATTGTGTCTGTAGAATATCCACGCTGCCCTTCTCCCGTGACACTGTTGCCTGGAAACAGAAACGGTGTGTCACTTTCATTTTACTTTTCCAGCAAAGTGCACATCTGTGTTCCAACTGTTGAAGCCTGTGTGTCACCTGGGTCAAAGGAAAAATCAGAAAAAAAAGACAGGAAAAAAAGACAGAAACAGAGAAGGCATCAAGCGAAGGGAACAAGGTGAGAAGGTGAAATTTAGTAGTTGAACTGAAAGGCTTTTATCGGAATGAGCAAAGAAAAATAACACGGCGTTATGATGAGTTCCACGGGGTGACAATACAACGTGAAACGCTGGGTCGATAGAAACAGTGTGATAAACAAGCTGATTTCAGTGCAGAGTGCTGCCGCAGGCTTACAGGGATTAGGCAGACAGGCTTAATTCAGCTCCACCACTGTTTGAACTGTGCCTTCCTATTGCTGCACCATTAACACATTGTATCGGTGCACCGCATTTCTCCATACAAACCAAGTCTCATTCCATTAGTGCAGTTTCAAATGTCTAACAGCGCCTGTGCATCAGCGATAAAACCTAATAATCGGGGGGGAAAGCATCTCTACACCACTTGACACCAGGCTTACGTGCCCTAGTTTGAACTCCACGATGGTGATTTTGTCCGTCTCTTATCCGGCCTGGCGTCATAACTGTAAAGCTAAAGAGTGTGTGTAGTTGGGAGTGGAGCCGCATGATAAACCCACTGACCTGCTGGGACCCATGTTGAACTAGACACACACAAGGTAGAGGGATGCTGAGGATGGCCAGACAATGGCTAGCCTCTCAATTGGCCCTGCAATCTCCATCTGGCTGCCCTCCAAGCACTCCCCCTCCTCCTCCTCCACCACCTCCTCCCCTACACACACACACACACACACACACACACACACACACAAACATACATACAACTATCACAACCCCCCCCCCCCCTCACTCACTCTCACACTCGCTCACACGTAAACAAGCATGAGTCTTAGGCTGATCTGAATACACTGACCTACATAAAAGCATGTGCTGTCTTCTTCTCTTTCACTACTGGACTCTCCAAAACCACATTAGGCTGTTGCACAATGTTTATACTATATTGTGTCACTGCATTTTCTCTTTTCAAACATACTGTACGTACATGCAAAAGGAGCAAACCGCGCGACAATTGCATGGACGTGAAAGTCTCACACGCTTTCTAACGCCTGTCATAGATGCCGTCTGTAATCGTCTTTTACAGAATCAACCCAGGAGCGACTCCAGGAGACTATTTTTAGATTTTAAATCAAAGCTTGATGATTATCTACTCTCACTCACCACTTCTTAAGTATACCTGGGCAATGTGATTCAACCAAAAGCAAACAGCTCCAACTTTCTCTTTTTTTTAACAAAGCTTTGTTTTGTTTTTGTCTGCACTGTTAGTATATGAGTTTTATTCCATTAGATAACGATGTGGCAGTGGATGAAACATATCTCCACATGCTACAGTCCATCACAAGCTTAATAATAGTCACATGACAACCTCTTTGCCATTGTAAATCAAAAATACCATTTAGAACAGGCAGAAATTGATGTCAAAGCGATTGTATTTGCTCTAAAACATTGTACAAATGTAAGTTAATGAGGTGGCTGGTGAACGTATATATGCAAAACACTGCAGTCTTAAAATAAGCTAATTTCATATGTGCGTTCAGTCCCGGGAGTACGACATTCTCACATCCGAGCTCAACACGTTTTCTTACAACTGCAGATGAAAGCTCCTGTTTAGTTTCATTCAGACAACTGGCTCGTTTGCAGCCAGGAAATGTGCAATCAAAACTGAGAAAATGAGCAGCCTGTACTGGTTCTTAGGCAGAGGAGAAAAACAGATACACTGAAACTGAAGGGTATGACTAATTGCAGCAAGAGATCCTGTTTACTGTTTGCATATCTGCATGTGCATATTAGCATTTGTGTGTGCGCTCCACTCGATGCACGCCTGGATGCTGCAACAATCCAGAGGACTGGATACTCTTATGGACACAAGTCAGGTGTTTAACTCTAGCGCAAAATAAGGTTTTCTTCTCACCTCACCTTGAAAAGTGAAGGTTAAACGACTAATCAGTGACATTTGCAAATGTTTGATCCTCCTTTACAAATAATTACAACTGCTTTTTTTGTCATTTCTTTATTAGTGGAAACGCTTGAAGAATGATGAGCTCCAAAGAAGAGGAAACTCTCCGTTTTTTCCAGTATGTGGAGGAGAACGGGCTAAGAGCCTACAACGGCCTGGTAGCTCAGAACCTGGACCACGCCAGGAATGAGAGAAATAAGACATTCCTGCAGGAGAAAAACGACAAGAAGAGAAAACAGGAGGAAGCCATAAGAAGGTAAGAGGCACAGGTGTTTAAAAACAGGACAATGACAGATTAAGTCACACAAAGATTGCCATCGCAGACATCAAGTCAAGAGTGTGTTTTGTCTTTCTGTCTTTTGGGACACTGATGAACCAGCGAGCATTTTATGAATTAAACTCACCACTCATTGTGCAGCATGCCAAGATAATTCTTCTGTAAATGGGTTCACTTCAGGGAGAGGTGGCGAGGAATTGGGACAAGTGGCCAGAGGGTCCCTGTTGTAATGGCAGTTTGCCACATTTTGAGGATTGCAAGCGTGGACTGGTACACCCCATGATCTATAGAGGATAATTAATTTTTCACTTTTAGACTTATTTGGGACTTGTCCTTGGATTGAGGTCATCGCTGCTCCATTTTTGAGATGGATAGCTATTAAAATGAAGAAAGATAGAGGAGGCCATGATAGAAAAAGTGTTAGAATGTACTTAGAATGAGCACGTTTAGGATTATTCACGTAGTCATTTTCATAAATAGCATGTAAACACATAGGCTCTTCGTAAATGCAGGATCTGTAGATTTTGGGACCCTAAACATGCTGATTTAAATCTGTTATCGTGTTTGAGCAGCCTTTGGTTCCATGCAGGTAAACAGTCTGTGTGGAGAGCTAAAGAGGCAGAATACACTGCCTGATATAGAGGCTCAGAACCCATCTGCGAATCCTGAAATGACATAATCATAGTTTCAACCTCACTCTCACATCTCAAGTATCGCCCGGCCTCGATAGCCAGGCTCCACTTAGCCCCAGAGACAATTTATTGCTGTTTAGAAAGTTGCATCACTCACAGCTTGAGTTCTTTAAGTGTTCTTCACTTAACGGGGGCAAGTCACATTCGCCAAAGCAACCTTTTTGCAGGTTGTGATGAGCATGAATATTTATAGCGGTTTTGCCATGCACAGCAACATTACTGTCCACTATCCCGATTCTCGAGCGTATCAGAAGCACGCCCCGGTAGCGTGACCGGCACGTGGACACAGCGTGCCCGTGTTGTGAGGTAGAGTTGCGAGCAGTGAGTCATGGTGGATGATCAGGAAAGATTGTAGAGTGAGTTTTTTTAAGTGATAGTGATAAGTTGGAGTGATGGATTCTTTTTATACTCCTTACCAAACTGGACAATCAATGCATAAGGATGCTGCATGCCAAAGAGACACCAATGTAGAGGATTCTGGGAAATGTTGTCCAGGGTGTCATTATTTGCATCTGTCAGCTTTAGCCGTATATCAGATTTAGGGGTTTGAGGGGCTGAATTTTTTTTATTATCCTCAGGAGATTTATTCGGGAACACATTTGACCAAGAGGTTCTGATACAAAAAAAAACACACAAAAAAAACAAAAAAAAAAACTCTTTCTCTATGACTGTGGTAATCTTGTTAGTATGTTTTATACTTTGCATGCATGTCCCAACTTGACCTAGCATTTGAACCTGTAATTCCAGCAACAGCAAGACAGTTTGATGCAGTTTGGTGAATGTTCCAGGACAAGATGACGCCTGAGGAGAGTGGCATCTACTGTCCCGTTATCCTTCCACTGTCTTTCAGCAAAGCTGAAATATTAATACACAGTCACTGGAGGAAGAGTCTGAAAAATAACTGGATTTTTCATGAGGCCTATAAGTAGGTCAATGAGACGACCCATTTTTACAGTAACTGACAGCGTGAATGAGAGTGCGAGGATTCATGTGTGCATGCTTGTATTTGTGCATGTGCAAGCATGCACACGCGTGCTTTTGTATTTGAGTACATAACAGGAGAATTGAATATCTCAGTGTGAGGGAGAGCGGGAGAGGAATAATGGACTCTGTGATTGAGTGAGAGAGATAGAGCTTCTTAGAGCAAATGTGTTTAAGAGTGAGGGGAAAGACAAAAAAGCTGTTAGACAGAGATTAAGTGTGAGCTCAATTTGCAGGAGATGTGTTCTGCCTGGTGACAGCTGGAACAGCCACTGGCCAATCAGAACACCTCATTAGGTTTGAGTGAGGCGGGCCTTCCTGCGTGCTATGATCTTTGCCTGGCTTTCATTTCTTCTCTTCACCAGGAGAAGTTATTGGCACAGTCACACACAAAGATTCACACAGCTCCACTTCATCATTGAACATACACACGTCGACACACACGGACACTTTCTTTCTTCTGTGTTTACATTAAAAAAAATCATTTTCTTGTGTTTTTTTTTTCTTCTAAGACCTCCATTTGTGTTAATTTCCAATAACAGCAACAGAGTGAGTGTTCAGTCCCACCTGTGGTCTGTTCTCCAGCCAATCACCGGGCAAATAACCTATAAATAACCCAGTCACTGCTCCTCCAGTCACATCCACAGACATAAACAATCCATGTGTGCACCCACAGAAGTCAAGAGGGAGGGATTGTTTTTACTGTCCTGCTGCCACCTGTAGCTGAATGCTGAGTGAAGATTTCTTACTTCCTGTAAAAGATGTTTTAGCATAATAAACCCAGAAAAACATGTTTTTTTTAGCTGCCTATAATCTGATAACACTCACTGACACTGCACACAGCACCCTTGTATTATAGAGCCAGACATCTATGAGCAAAAGGTGACATGCACATGCCAAAGCATGATGACGTGCACGTGTACTTTATTATTGTTGCTGGTTTTGTGTCTGGTTTCTATGGGTACCATGTTGCTAGGCAAAGTTAAGTCCCTGACCAATGATCCCACCCCGCCAAGAGCCTTCTGTTCAGCAGCTGGCCGGGGGGAGTCAGAGTCAGCAAAGTCACACACTGAGGGGTCACACACACACACACACACACACACACACACACACACACACACACACACACACACACACACACACACACACACACACATGCACGCACATGTGAACACACACTAGATAGGGGATTTGTACAACCGTGCATGCAAATTCATCATGCCATTTGTTTAAACACTACAATCTCTCACATCAGGCTTAATTATGCTGTCCTGAATCACAGAATGAATAAATAAACTGCATTCAGTACACTTTTGCAAATAATTTTCCCTGAATGCTGTCAGATTTCCAGCTCATCTCTCTCACACACACACACACACACACACACACACACACACACACACACACACACACACCCCTCCTTTCCCCATTACCATGCCACACTCAGACATCATTAACGCACCATTCAGGCCAATCATCCATTTATAGGGATTGATTGTGTACAGGCCAGGGGGACTTCCATGGTGTCATTACTGTATGTGTGTGTGTGTGTGTGTGTGTGTGTGTGTGTGTGTGTGTGTGTGTGTGTGTGTGTGTGTGTGTGTGTGTGTGTGTGTGCGTGTGTGTGTGTGTGTGTTTCTGTGTGTGTTCTTGTACTTACAAGTCCTACAAGTTACTACATATTAAGGACTAGAATATGTATTTAACCAACATAGTGAGGACATTTTTGGACAGTGAGGACATTTTAGCCAGTTCTCACATCTTCAAAGGGCCGTTTGAAGGTCAAGACTCGGTTTTAGAGTTGAGGTTAGAATCAGATTCAGGTTAGGTTTAGGGTCAAGGTTAGGGTCAGGCAGTCAGTTGAGATGGTTAGGTTTAAAGTGAGGGGCTAGGGAATGCATTTTGTCAATGAAAGTACAAGGATGTGTGTGTGTGTGTGTGTGTGTGTGTGTGTGTGTGTGTGTGTGTGTGTGTGTGTGTGTGTGTGTGTGGCATTGCTCACATGCAGGGTTAAACTCAAATTAATAATTTTCCCTACAAGAGACCCTGTTTTTGTTGTCGCTAATTCATCAGTTGCTCTTTTTCTATATGTAGCATGAAAAGCACACGTCCTCACACCTGATACTGTAAGTGTGTGTATGATATTTGCTTTTGCTGTTGCTTCATGAGAAAGGATGCAGGAATCATTTTATCTATATCGTATCATCTCATTCTTTCTCTAGTAAACCATAACCTGATGATACTTAATTCATTTTTAAAGTGTCTTTTAGTTTGGCATCAGATATCACATCTCCTCTTCTTCTTTCCTTCCCTTCTCTTCCTCTGTTTTAGGACGGGTGAGGACATAGCGACTGAGGGCAAACACTTACGTATGGGCTCTATCACTATGCCAGACCCCCAGGAACGTATGCCTATGCCCCATCCACATGCCCTAGCCTGTGGGCAGGGCTTCTCTGTACGCTCCCAGTCCCTTCACTCTGTTGGTGGTGGGAACAGTGGGGGTGGAGAGGAAGAGGTTGGAAGTCCTACCTCTAGGAAGCAACCCCCACCCAAGCCCAGGAGGGATCCGGCCACCAAGCTGAGCATATCGTCTGAGGCTGTGGACCACAGTCCCATGACCACCTGCCGTGAGGAGAAATGTGACGGTGAGTGGTGATGGCACTTCACACCAAACTGCTGCGCTATATATAGATTCCCTCTGCAGTGCCCTCTTCAACAGCCTCTCCTCCACAATGACAGGCCATCTAGTCATACATCCATACTGCATGTGGCGGTGGTAACCACAATGAGGTTTTTCAAACCACGATCCAAGTATGCAGCCCAATGTACTTGACTATTTTGTGAAGAACCATTATTGTGTTGCGTGTAGGTATATTCCACAATCGTCTATGTTTGTTATCTCAATCCTCTTTGAGTTTCTGTGTCTTTCAGATAAACAAATACGAGACAAAACAAACTTGTTCATACCTCCACCACCATAGATTTGATGTATTCTTTAAAGATAATTCAATTTACTTAAAATATTTTGTATTTGCACACTTTTTCAAGAGCTATGTCGAAGACATCTTGGTATTTTGCTTAAATATTTTGAGACTAAAACAAGATTTTTGCTGCTGAACCAGTTTACTCACCAGAAAGAAAAAAAAAGCAACTAACTGATGAATAAATGCAAATGTTTGCAAGTGTTTGACATATTTGTTGCTTGTTATACTTTACAATCATTGTCTTGAAAACAAAAAAATCCGGCTTTGTATTCTGTCCCAATTTCTTTTGCTGTGACTATGTTCTAGTGTGATTATTAGCTCTCTGTGCATCTATATGTATATAATTAAGCTCCAAAATCTGACTTCACTCCTGCAGATGGATCAGAGTAGTCCGCCAGCTCGAGCTGGTTGTCTGGTCATGCAGTCAGCAGTCAGCTGATCCCAGGGCAGATAAACTGTCGTGACATTGCTATAACCTCATAAAAACCAGGTTCTTCATGGGTAACTACCAGTTTAGCTTTCACATGGGAAGACGTGATTAAAAGATGTCATAATCAAGATCTAGTGGCTCCCTGCAGTAATCTCATTTGTTATTTGGCATGGATGGGAAGCTTTAATAGAGCAGGAATTCCATCCATCCATTTTCTATACCACTTACCTGTTAAGGGTCACGGGGGGCTGTAGCCTTTCCCAGTTGACATTGGACAAGAGGTGGGTTTCACCCTGGACGGGTCGCCATTCTGTCGCAGGGCCATCAGGAGCAATTAGGGGCTCAGTATCTTGCTCAAGGACGCTTGGACATGGTCACCGGGGGAAGTGAGGATTGAACCAGGGACACTTTGGTTGTGAGACGGCTGCTCTACCTCCGAGCCATGCTGGCCCTTTAGAGCAGGAATTAATTGAGCTAAAGAAATGTTTCCCTAAACAAATCACATTTGCAATCTGCTGCAGTAATGCACAAAACAATCACTCCTGGTAAATGAGCTGAGCCTTACTACTATCACTTATACTGATGCGGCAGGTGGCTGGGAGAGCAAAATATTATAGGTTGCAGGAAGCTTCGACTCCATTTCAGTTTGGATGCTTCATTGCCAATGTGATGTGAAGGGAGTCGCCCAGCCTGGCTCAGATTGGTGGGGATCTCTATGTGCACACAGATCTTCCTGGGCACCACGGCAACCATCCCACAGAAACAAGACCCCCTGCAGCCCAGCCAATCACCACACAACTGCTCAGCTCGAGCCAATGGGACGGTAGAGATGCTGAAGTCTGCGGCTTTACAGCCAATCAGACTACGAGTGTGGGGGTGTTCCTGGCTGATGGGAGGGTTGCGTGCTGTGTAGCGGGAAGGGGAGGAGCTTGTCGGAGTAGAATTCATTCAGGAGGAGCGATTGACCTAGATTCTGTTTCCCCAGGAGGCGAGGGGGGTTGCGGGTAAACATTCACTACGGGGGTGGGTGGGGGGGGGGGTAGAAAAAGGAGCAGTCGAGAGAGAGTGAGAGAGAGAGAAATGTTTGGAAGGATGGAGTCATCAGCAGTGAAGAGATGGATCCACCACACAAACCTATCAGTGAAATAATGCAGCTGGCAGCTGTGGAAAAGAGGCTCAGGTTCTCTTTGTCACGTACAAAAGGTGACACAGAAATCACATTTACCCATCACCTCTGCGTTCTGCCAAATATTCTACTAACTCCTGATTATTGGAGGTAATGTGAAGAGACTATGGAGCAACAAACAAGCTGTTGAGCAGTCAAGACTATTTTTCCATTCAGCTAAAATGGACATCAACCAGATAAATGAATAGAAAATTAGCCAGAGAACAAAAATAATGTTTCTATAGCAGCATCAGTCAGCCACAGGTAGCGGTCAATTTTCACTCAGAATAATGGCAATTAATGAATAGACATATCTGATGCACTGCTCTGTCATTGCCCTCATGTGTTTCTGGTTGCTGTATGTAGACGCGTCCAGACAAAACCTCCTGGATGATGCATCTATCCCATAATATTAAGATGAACCAACTCCAGTTGGACCTGTTAAGTTTTCCTGTATTTTTCTGTCAAAAATATCTTTTTAATTTTCATTTTAAATACGATTAAAGTCATGTTCTGCCCTGCTCTACACACTGGGTTTCCAGTTCCATATTTCACAACAAGGTGACGTCAGCTGGTCGTCGTTTTCATGCACGGCACCAAATACAGGGATGTGCCCATAACAGCGTGTCCCTGAAGTTTTCTTCAAGCAGCTCTTTCAGGGCTACGCTTCAAGTTTTTACAGGTTGTTAAATTTCTTACAAACAAGGAGGTGTTACAAGGTGTGAAGGAGAGTTGGAAAGAGAAATGTTGCACTTGTTGCTGCTCATAAAATTTATACAGTGATTGGACACGGCAAGCATGACATCATCCCCTTGGTTTGTTTGCTCCTGGTTTGAACGCTTGAGTTTGGCTGAGAATTTGGCTGTCATCGAAGTGTTAGGTTTTTTTTTTGTGTTTTTTTTTTTTTCCACCAGTGGTGACCATATTTGGATAAAGGGTTGGGCGGTGGTTGAGCACCTCTATCCTGACCTGTACAATTGTACAGCCATGGTAGCAATTTGTCACACAGTAGCAAGCTGATTTATTGTCTAATGCACTACGAACAAGACTTTAATTTACAAAACAGACACCTCGACCGACTGAAATGACATCAAACTGTAACAACTGAAACCATAAACTCATTAGGACAGGTCAGGTAATAAATCAAATGCAAAGTACAGTTATTTGCTCCAAGACCTTTATACAAAATTGACTTTTTGGACAAGAAGAAGACTTTCAAACTGGCTTCACACTTGAGGGACAGTCCAGTTCTTGTATCTTACTGTTGATTCTAATACTTATTTCAGTATGTAGTGCATTCCAACCACATGTGTTGTAAAACAATTCCTGGGGCAGGAAGTGAGACTTTTTGTTGCTACAAGTGGGCAGAAATAGAGTATAAGAGAAACCCTGCAATGCAGTAAAAATCTGAAGTCTTTAGGACAGCACTTCAGTGACATGTGACAGCTGTGTAGCGGTAAACACTGTCCTCCCAGCAACATGAGCATTATAGTCACCACAGAAAAGTCCTTAAAGTTTGTCAGTCACCTTTGCAGTGAGCTGTATAAACCGGTTCAATCCTTACAACATATCATGCTCAGGACATTTATTTCTTATGTTTTAAAAGCTCTCTCTGTGTTACATTATGATTTGAGATATATCTGGTTTGTGTCACCACAAAGCAATGCAAATATTGCTAGGCGTAAGTACTCAGTGATAATCATAAACGAATAGCTTGCTTACAAATGGTGCCTCTTAAATAAGGAAACTTAATATGTTCTGGGAAAAAGTGAAAAATAGATGTCAAGAGAAATAGAAGGACAAGTCGTAGCAACCGCTCAGGCACCAAAGACATGCTAGTTTGTCCATTCCCGACTTCTGTAAAAGCAATTCGGAGGACTGCGAAGAAAAGGAACCGCTAGATGTGAAGAGCTCATTGTAAACAAATGAAGACATAGTGATGAATTTCAGGTGAACATACACTAGTGGGAATTGTTGTTTATAACTAAAAATATTCCATTTTGATAAATAGTCCCTGCCTCAAAACATTTAAAGTAAAATACTTCTATAGAAGCTCTACACACGGATCCATTAAAATTTTAGCTGCATGTCCTTCACAGCCACAGATTCTGACCGCAAATAACTCCGACACACAGTTAAACTTTAATCTGTAAAGATCAAGGTTGTTAGACTCTGTTGTATAAAATGTATATATACTGTACCCATCCTCCTTTTCTGTGTGTGTGTGTGTGTGTGTGTGTGTGTGTCTGTAGGCATGAGTACAGTAGTGTATACGTGCGTGTATGTGTGCATCTCGTGATGGTGGTGAGTCATACAGTTACAGGAACTCAATGCGTGTGTCTGGGCCATCTGCCGTCTGAATTATTAAAGGTGTAAAACCTGCAGTTTGAGGATTTCAGACATGATCTGGCTCTTAACTACACTTATCTCCCCGACCGATTGGAGGAAAAAAAGGACACTCCCATCCAAACATTTCAGCATCTGACCTAGAAATACATTTTGAACAACATCTTAAAAAGCACCGTCCTCTGTGGATAAACTACTACTGAGTCTGTGCTTCACTGTAGTATCTGGTCAAATGAGTTCTGGTGAGCTCTGTAGTATAACGTCACTGCACCACATCTAAAGTGATTCACACTGCAATGCTACGTCACCACTATCAGAAAGAAGCTCCACAGTGTGTGACCCAGATACCATACTCACATACCGCTCTACTGCTATATATGTGACCTAGAAACATGCATATGCCTCAACTATTCCCACATATCTGACTCAAGATATCGCTCTCAGCGAAACGAGATGACCTACATCTGACCCACAGAACTCAGCTGTACATTAAAGCTACAGATTTGCCTCAGGATTCATGTTTGAAATCATTCACAAAAAGCAGATACTCTTCATTCCTATAAACCCTATGTATGGATACAGCCCACCTCCTGTGTTGCTTTGATTTGGACACATGGTAAAGCAGCAACCAAGGAGCAATGGCATTACATGAAAAATCAGCAAACACAATGCTGGATAAATGAAGAAGCCCCAAATAAATCATGTACTGTACAGTGATATGATACAATGTAATTCTCGGATGCCGGGGAGTAGAGCTTTAAAATAAGCCGTGTACACACTCAAAAATAGAGGAACCAGAATAAACAGTGCTCTTCTGTCCTCTTAAAGAGGTTACAAAAGAAACCATCCAGGAAAAGTTCTTCAAAAGAGTATCTGCAAGTACAAAACAGTACTTGTCTCATGCCTTCATGGTTGAGTGTGGAGGGTAAGGCTGCACCATGTGCTGTTACAGTTAACTATTGCAGTTTAATTAAGAACAAACATACTGGATGCCTGTTCGATATTACAGTGCTTGTGAAAACCTACTGGACTTGTGTTCAGACTTTTTCTTTTTCTTCTAGCAGCTCAAGGATGCAGTGAGGACTGCAGGAGAGTGCCACCTCCCAAACCTAAAAGGAATCCTAACACCCAACTGAGTGTTTCCTTCGATGAGTCCTACATTAAGAACCACGGAGGAAGCGGGGTTTGCCCTCCCAAACCCCTCCACCACATTACCTCCCCCTGCAAACGCAACCCGTCGCCACCACAGAGTGACGAGAGCCCGACAGACGACTGTGAAGATGAACCAGTCTACATAGAGATGGGTGGGATTGATGTTGGAACACGAGAACTGTTGAAGAGTGAGGATGATGAGCCAGGGGAGTCTGTGTATGAGGAGATGAAGTATCCAGCTCTGGATGATATGGAGTACCGCACTGACCCCGTGGGATGTCGTTCAGCATGTCCCACCCCAGCACCGTACGACCCTGAACCTCTGAGTCGTTGCTCCACACCTCGAAACATTCCACTCTGTGACATTCCTGCTCCCTTTCCCAATTTACTCACTCATCGGCCTCCCCTGCTGGTGTTCCCCCCGGCTCCAGCCCAGTGCTCACCCAACTCAGACGAGTCTCCCCTTACCCCTCTAGATGTAACCAAACTGCCCATGCTGGAGAACCAATCCTACAGCAAATCCCCAACATCTTCAACCGAGCCTCCCACCTCAGCACACATCCGCAGGGAGCTCACCGCCACCCCAACCCTCACCGTGTCTGGACGCTCATCAGCACCTCCTCTTCCCTGCACTCTGTACAAATCCTCCACCTCTTCCTCTTATCAGCGCAGTCACTCCGCTTGCCCATCACCAGTTAGCATGGGCCGTTGTCTCACTCCCTTGAGCCTCATGCGCACACCTCCGTTTGACGCTCCAATGCCGTTCCCAGGGGGTCTGCCACGGAGCGCCTCTGCCACCCCTCACGGCAAAGGCTCGCCACCTCAAGATGGTGTGGGGCGACTCCACGGCTCAATGCAGAATGTTTCAACTGGGCGTTCACGGACACCCACCAGCCCACTGGATGAACTAACCAACCTGTTCACTACAGGCAGGAATATGCTGAAGAAAAATGCCAGTGGTAGAAAATCTAAGGAGCCTGGAGAGAGTGAGTCATTTCACACATTTTTCTAAAAAAGCTGTTCTCTTAAAAATTATAGATACCTTGCTGTTATATTTTTAGATAGGCAGAGGAGCAAAAACACTAAATTTAACAACCTAATGACAAAAAGAATCGAAACAGCATCAGTATACATGCAAAAGTGGACAACATGGATGTTGTCATTTACTAAGTGCTTTAGCTTAAGCAAACTGGTCCTCGGCTCCCTCATCTGTGATAACATAATGTATCGCTATTTCGTATAACTAATTTAGTTGAAACCCCGCTAAATTAGTAAGCTGTAGTAGAATTAATCACTTTTACAGTGCCATGCAGGGTTTGTGGCTCCCTCTGCAACCTTCCATTTGTTTAATCTAAACCCAGCAAGCCAAGTCTGATACAGATAGTATCATTAAATCTGAGGGGATTACAGACTAAAGCGGACAGCAGGTCTCTCAAACCTACTCATGGCATTAGGCCATCAGGCGGCATTATTTTTTAAATATGTAAACATCATGTTTAAATACAGATAGCTATGCCACACTGCCAAAATCAACAGAACACGAGTCAGAAAATCTCTAGAAGGTGTACACACAGTTTCAAAAAGTTGAAAAATAAACCTATTTGTTCTCACACAATCTGCAAGCAACATGATTAATCAGTCCCAAAGTAACATGTCATCCTTATGCATAATGTAGCCATTATCTTTGTGTCAAAATAACCAGGATTCCTGAATGTTTTAACATCAAATGTACTTGATGTCAAATAATGAAACATTGATAACTGTAAGCATTAATGCAAACTAAATAAGCAAGAGTTTCTTTCATAAATGTATGAAGGCTGTATAATTTATATAGTAGTATATTATGCATTATTTGAAAGAGGTTCCGTGTGTTTCTAATAAATTAATAGAGACCAGATGATACCTGGCTCTACAGAGCTGAGGTTTACTGTCTGAATGAATTTTAAATAATGATAATAAAACCTTCAGTGATTACAGGTTTATTCAAATGCAGTCTGAACATAAATCATAAAAGAGCAGCTAAAGAACTCACACATCTATCCTTACTCAGTGCTCTTAGCAACTACAACATAGCAACAGTGGAAGGAGGAGAAGTCCGTGTTTCTTATTTGCAGATTCCCTCCCTATGGGTAATGCAGCCAATCACAGCTCAGGGCATGTCGGTCTACAGTGGTGCAATAGGCTTGATGGGGATAGCTATGGCATGAACTCAAATCTACACCCGATCAGAGCATTTCATTTTCCCTTTTCTACCCAATCAGCACATACGCTATTTATGGTTAAACCAATCAGGAAGCTTGAGCAAAAGTGCAGATGGGGGGAGTGTAACTTAAGACAATTTTAGGGTTCCTTTTATGTTAATTGAACATTTAATTGATTTGCCAAATATTTTTAGTAACAAAGTAATTTGTTGTTCAGATGCAATCATATAATAAAATACATATACATGCATATATACACACACACACACACACACACACACACACACACACACACACACACACACACATATGTAAACATCAAGGATGGCCTGTGCTGATAGAGCTCTAAAATTGTGTTGTATTGTATAATTTTTAATCCCAACACCTGTGCATAAGCACCAAATTGGGACTGACAAAGGTTGTGTGTGTTGCCGTGTGATCAGCCGTGTAATGAGCACACGACCACAACCCTAACACAATGAATGGAGCTTGACTTTCCTCCCTCTCTCCCTTTTTGAAGCACTAGAAGCAGCAACAACTAGCTTGACCCACTTACCAACTGGTTAATCACCACATACTCTCTCTCGCTCTCTCTCTCTCACTCACTCACACACACACACACACACACACACACACACACATACACACACACACACGTGCACAGATAGAATGTATGACACATGTGTGAATGACAGTGGATGCCTGTGCTTGGTACTTTGTTGAAGCTCATATAGGAGCCCTGTATAGGAAGAACCATGGAAATCAACCATGCACATACATGTTTTATGTATGCAGCAATGATCTGTAACGTCTCTATTGAGCCTTGAATCAGTGACATATATGCATAAGGTTCTGTCAGCATTTGTTATACCAAATACACAGACACACACATGCGCACACACACGCTCATGCTGGAATATTGTGTGTACAATTTAAAATTGAACAGCAGAGCAATACAAAAATCTTCAAATTAAGCTAAAAGCTAAATTAATGAAACTAAAAAAAATCTTTCTAGCACCTAACGGCAGTGCATATTGCCTACCACACAATTCCCATTCGTCTGCCCACATATTGATTAACCTTTGATGGTTTGCACCAAATACTTTAGTGAGTAGTGACACCTAGAGGACATTTCCTTGTAGTGCACAGCTTGAATCAGGAAAACTACTTTCTAACGCTGTCATCAGTAGACCTTTCATGTGTGATAAATATATTTGCTTTTGATGTATGTAATTTAAAGATCTGTTATTTAATTTGTTTTGAATGCATGATCAGATTAAATGCCTTTAGAAATGAATACAATTGAATTTGTGATCATTTTTGTTGTCTGCTCCCTTCACAGCTGAGACCAAAAGCAAGTCTCACAGTGATTCCAAGCGTGAAGGCAAGGACCGCCACAGTCACAGCAAGGAATCCAAGCGAGAGTCCAAGGAGCGCCACAGCAAAGAGTCTTCTCATCGGAAAGACAGGGACAAAGACAAAGACAGATCCAGCAATGTAGAGTCACTGGCTCACAGGCGAAACAGTAAGGACCGTAGTGGCGTAGACGCGCCACCTGTTCGCAGAGACAGCAGGGACCAGGGCTGCACTAGTGTAGAGCCTGTTCCTTCAAGATGGGATTCCAAAGATAGGAGCTCCTTAGAACCCATCCCATTAATAAGGAGAGACTCCAAGGACAGAGGTATTACCAATGGAGACCTGATGCCAAGGAGAGACAGCAAGGACAGGGGTGGGGGACATGGAATGGAATCGTTGCTGAAACAAGACAGCAAAGACAGAGAAAGACTTCTAGATCAGCCACCTGAACTTTTACCAAGACAAGACAGCAAAGAGGGGTCCAGAAATGGTTTAGACTGTAGACATGAAAGCAGAGAGAGACTGTCAGATCAGCCACCTGAGCTCTTACCCAGACAGGATAGCAAAGAGAGAGCCAGGAATGGTGTGGACTTAAAACATGAAAGTAGAGACAAACCACCTGAGCTTCTACCCCGACAAGACAGCAAAGACAGAGCTAGAACTGGAACAGAATACAGGCATGACAGCAAAGAGCATCGTCCTGATATGTTACTCAGACAGGATAGCAAAGAGAGAGCAAGGACTGACATAGAACATAGACATGAGGGTAGAATAGACCAGCCACCTGAGATCCTTCCCAGACAGGACACATCAAGGAGCAACAACATCAAGGACAGGGTAGGGTATAGCTCTGAATCAAAGCATGATGGGAAAGATAGGAACTGCCACAATGGAGGGGATCTTCCTCCTCCTCTTCTACCAAGGCAGGACAGTAAAGATTTGAGCCGTACTGGTCTTGAGGTGAGACGAGACAGCAAAGACAGAAGTCTAAACGGCTCAGATCAACATCATTACGATGTTAAAACAAAGAGCCCAACTGCAATGGAGTACAGGGGTGAAAATAAAGAAAGGGGATACAGATCAGATGGCACGCCTCGACGAGATAACAGGGCCAACTACAGCATGGACCAGTCCAAAGCACACGAGAGGAATGGTAGCACTGTGTCGGGGCAGCATTCATCCACGACAACACCTACTCACCATGGCAGGTCGTCTGGTAGCCCGCCAATGAATGCGGCAACTGGAAATGGTAAGGGTTAAGACTTTAAATTCGTTCACACAAAGCATTCAGGTGAAACTTTTCTTGTTTACATGTCATTTTTCTTTTCTTTGTAGATCCAAAAGGAGCACCTAAGTATGGCCGCTCACCTTCCACGCCTGCTAACCCTTCCCCTGTAGGAACTCCTCAAAGGAGAGCAGCAGAAACACACCAGAACCAGGTCTGAAAATCCCCTTAGTCACAATTAAAGCCTCTTAATGGCCCCATACTGGCCTTGAATTGAATAGAGCTTATTACATTAGCCTGGTGTGAGTTAGCATCTGAAGTTTTCCTGTGAGCAAAAACTTTTTAAAAAAATGAAGTAAAACTGCCAAGAGGCCACAAAATACAAAACAAAACAGAAACTGGACTAAAGAAAGTCAGTCATAATACAGAAAAAGAAAATGCTGTGCCACAGAGCTTTGCAGATCACTATAACCTGCTTACAGCAAAGCTAAGTGTTAGCTCTCACTTAAATTTACACTCCAAAAATGTTATATAGGATCCAAAAGTTAATAAATCAAGATATTAACAGATAAATGATGCAAACAAGGCAATGTTTGAAGCCAAACAGACTCATTATTTCTGTGGAAAATTCCATCATTTATGAACTACTGCTGAATAACTAGTAGAGAGCACTGCAGAAAACCCATACGTTTAGTGAAATATGCGCTCTGCCAGACACATAAAAATGGAGGTCAGGCAGACCCTGAAAACTTGATTTGTAGCACAGCTTAGGGGGTCCTGCAGTTCAAGTTTGTACTTTTTCCTGTGCTTTGTTTTCTCTATGCTCTTCTGTCTGTTTTTAAATAGAAGTTAATACAGGAAAGGCTACATATGTTTGCTAATCTAATTACAACTAAACTCTTATTAATAGTAACCGCAGAAATTACTTTTTTCTTCTCCAATGTAATTCAATTCATCCTTTCTCTCTCTCTCTCTCTGTCTGTTCTTCAGATGCCCCAGATGCCATGGATGTGTGGTGATACCACCATGCTGGAGCAGATTGAAAGGAAACGCACACTCTGCATGGAAATCCGCTCCAGACAACATCCCCACCTGCAGAAAACTCTAGAAAGACCTCCTCCGGACAAGAACCTGGACAAGCATCAGGACCGGAGTCAGTGCAAGCAGGAAAGTGGATCTGTCCATCCAGCTTGGGGGAAAGGCAGCGGGGCTAAAAAGATCCGTCCTCCCCCGTACCCTACACAGACAACTGTATTCTGGGACACGGCCATTTGACAGTAATGACATCTACTCCTCCCTGCCACACAACCCCGAATTATCTCCCTTTGGGGTCATCAGGACAGAAAATAAGAGCACCAGAGGTATGATGCTCGCTGATGTCAAAGGACAATGGTGGTTACCATAGCAATATTTCTGCTTGTTCAGGTTGTCATGTTTTATCTTCACTGGTGATATTTGATATTTTTCTATTTCCTGTGACTGGATTCTTGTAATATAATTAGTAGAATAGATATTTGATGAATAGATATTTTCTAAATCAGATGGGGAATAAAAAGCAGCCTAAATTATGTATACTAGATGTAGATGCAATCTAATGTTTGTTTTCATGTTATTTTTATTTCGGTTACTTGGAATTGAAAGCATAATCTATCAGTACTTGTACTGTAGTAGCATAATTTTCTTATGCCCAACTGTTTTTGTGCTCAGAAGCACTTAAATGAATGGACTATTCAGTTCTGTCTACATATATTTTAATTACATTTTTACGGCTGTATTGTGATTGAGGAGTTGCGTCAACATGCTTTAGAATTCGGTACTTCTCCATGCCTGCTCCAGTATGTTCTAGAATGTAGAGCAGTCAGTCCTAGAACAGACACAGACAAACTTGGTGTGCTTTAATTTGTATATTACAGTAAGAAGCTCTGTAGTCACTTCATCAAGGCCTTTTGAAGTGGTTGGATCATTTTGAAGGTAAAAAAAAAGTGTTGGCTGGCAATGTAGTAGAGGACAGAGAAAGTGTGAAACGTTCCTGATGTATTCTAAGATACACTATGAGGGTGGGTTTGGGAGGTAGTAAATTAGAGCATACATTATTAACAGTATAATTTTCAAAACCAGCCAAAGCCTGTTAAAGTGAGAAATGGTGTGGTTGCACTTTTGATGGCTGGTTTTTTCTTTTTAAACGGGGTTGGTGGCAATAGCTGCTCAGTACCAACACCCTTACTTTTGCCATGCACACTGCGAGCACAATGACACAGTGTAAATACTTGATGCCAACAACCAGCCTGTACAATCAACACCCAAGCTTTTAGAACATTTCTTAATTTTACTGCAGATTATAATAGCCATATGCACTTGCGTAAGAAATAACTGTCAAGATTATGCTTATATATATTTTTTTAAAAAGTGTTACAAGTAGTGAGCTGTGCCATGTAAAATATATTTTATTTTGGCTGGGAGGTAAAACCACAAGAGTCTAACTGTGTGCGACATGCAGTCATCGACTCATTGGTTGTCCCTGATAATATTCCCAATTAAATTGGCTGGCAACTATTTTAGAGATCATATCGTTTAAGGACCTATAACATGGCAACAGCTCTGCCCAGTCAAAAAAAGGACAGGGGTTGCACAAGCACCTACACATCTTTAAGGCGTTGTAAAAATCAAAGTCAAAATAAAACTGCACTACCAATCATCTTCCATCACATTTTAATCAGGCTGGTAACATTCAGTACATGTCCCTCTCCCTCTGCTCTCTCCCTCTACCTCAACCTCTTACTCACGTCATCTAAATTGGTCCCTTTTGCACATGAAAATGCAATGACTACATTGCCAAAATGGTATGGGTTTGACAAACAAGTTAGCCCTCAAAGTGCAAGTGCAGTACCCCATCTCTGGTGAGAATCGATGCTACAGAGGTCCCTCTGTGTTGTACCTGTGTGCGTATGTGTGAGTATGTGTGTGCCAAGCTACACTGTATGCAAGTTGCATCTTTCAAAATGATTGTTTTAAGACTTTGCCCCATCCATGATGTCGGTGGGTGGAGGTTGGAAATGTAATAATGATGATGTACAATCTTTCTGTGTGTATAAACGTGCACTGTGAAAAGGTAGAGAGAGCACCGCACTGTCAGAGTCCTCTGTCTTATATTGCACTGAGTGTTCTCTTGTTTTGCGTGATAAAAAGAAAAGGAACAGTACTGTATTCTGATTGTCACTTGGGTTCTGTTAAGAGAAGTAAATAAATATGAACTTCAAACCCGCTAAGAAAAAAAAAAAAAAAGGTATATCATGTTGAAATTTTTGCACGTGGGTGAAAGATTTGCCTGAGCGAAAAGGCGAACAAGAAAATCACGCTTCAGTCAATTTGCAATTTTTATTGATTTTCAACAATCTAACGACAAACAGTAGTCAATTGGATCATTCCAATTTCAGCTGTTTACATACATGCCTGAGGTAAGGTGGATTCATTTGGAAAAAAAAAACAGAATAGAGTCTTTATAAAAAGCAGAACTCTTGCTCTGAAATATTCATATAAAATAATAGTTTTCCTGACATCAATTCAAAGGGTTATGTTCTGTATTTCCAGTCAACTGCTGTAGATTCCCCAGGTCATTTAACTTGGAGGCTATGAAAAAACAACAACTAAATTTTAACTCCACTTGAAAAAAAAAACCCAGGAATTTGTATGAATTAATAGCAACAATAATAGTCATTACAACGAATATAAAATAAAAAAGTCGCCTGCAATGGGATCCAGTCCTGCTGCTGAGGCACTATTATCCATCCATTGTCTTCTGCTTATTCCTGTCAAGGGTCATGGGGGGGCTGGAGCCTATCCCAGCGTCAACGGGCGAGAGGCGGGGTTCACCCTGGACAGGTCACCAGTCCATCGCAGGACCAACACATAGAGACAGACAACCATTCACACTCACAGTCACACCTACAGTCAATTTAGAGTATCAATCAGCCTCGTCCCCAATTGATGTCTTTGGACTGTGGGAGGAAGCTGGAGTACCAGAGAGAACCCACACAGGAACAGGGAGAACATGGAGACACACAGAAAGATCCTGTGCTGGAGCCAGGACTTGAACCTGGAACCTTCTTGCTGTGAGGCGACAGTGCTGACCACTGCACCGCCGTGCAGCGGGAAGCACTATAATATTCATATTCATATGTTTAGATTTGTGTATGAACTGAGCAAATTCTCTTTTCCATAGATCACATTCGCTCATGATGAATCTGGAGTGTCATGATTCATATTTGCACTTTTGGGAATCTGAAGTTATTCCAATCAAACATTAAAAAAAAAAATATCTTCAAAATTCTGAATTAAATTTGTATTCTCCAAAAAGTAGACACTTTTTTAAACATTATCATTGAGGAGGAGGAAAACTGATGAGACAATGAAAACATCTCTGAAAAATTTCCCCCTGTAAAAAGATTTAGTTAAGATTCCCCCAATTGTTTTAGAGATGTGTGAATATAAAAGTCAAAGCAAAGCGCAAATAATACAGAACCAACAAAACAATCCAATCATAATTAGGTTCTAACAACAGTTGAAGACATTTATAAAATAATAAAACTAAGGAGATTGGAGGTTCTTTATATTTTGAGGCATACATGACACTGACTGGCCTTGCGTCGCTGTAGCTCAGCTGCCTTGATGGTGCCAGGCTTTGGGGTGATAAACTGATCCGTCTCACCAACCGTAGTCAACCAAAAACTGTAGAGGTTGGCAAAGTAATGGCAGGAACCCCGTGCACCTTGGCACTCTATGAAGGGGTGAGTTCTGAAGTCCTTAAGGCAGCTCCCAGAAGAGGTCAGAGACTGACCACCACCCTTGTCACCTGCACCTGTGTGCTAAGAGGTGAGGTAGCAGAGTCAGGAGAAATGATAGCATACATTCACAAATATTCCCAGAGTCTGCTTCGTACTTACCAGGAGGAAAGAGTATCCAGTCCACAGACTCCTCCAGTTGGGGGGGCACATGGGCACTGTGTGATCCTGGCTATGAAGAGCCACTGCCGGTGAAACTGTCTCACACACAGCACAGCGGCTGATGTGGGAGCCAATCTCCTGGCCAAAGAGTGGCATCATTGGTATGGGAGCAGTGGTGGAGAGCCAGTAGGATTTGTCGTTACGACTGGAGTAGTAACAGGCAGCTTTGTTGCAGTAGGAGAAAGGCATGGTGGAAAACACTGGCAAGCAGGAGCCAGCCTGGCCTACAGGGATGGGAGGCACAAGACAAATAGAGAGAAAAGTGTTTCTCGTGTGAATAAACTAGTTTCTAGACACCAACAAAGCTGTGCAGACACTTACCCAGGTCTTGTGTGTGAGCCTTCTCTTGTCCCTCCAGGTAGACCAGACTGTAGCCCACCCAAAGTTTGCTGCTGCCCTCGGGGCATTGTGGCACCAAAACTGACTGGCTGTGAATAACCAACAGGAAGCCTGACTTGCTTGCCTCTCTGTAGCCTGGCTCACCTGGATCACCAGGTGGACCTGGGATACCTGTCAGGGGGGTGACATGGAGTCAGGACATTTCTCAATACCAGAGGGATTGAATTTCTGGGTAAACAAAGGAAATACAGTGTTTATTCATCCACCTTGAGGTCCAGTGAATCCTGTCTGACCTACATCTCCTGGGTCACCAATAGGACCTTTACGTCCAGGAGGGCCTACTGGGCCAGGAGGGCCAATGGACCCCATCTGTCCCTTTGCTCCTGGAGCAGACGCAGATATTTTAAAAAGGATGATTAAAAAAAATGGAGACATTACATAGGTAGAACATAAAGGCTACTCTTCTCTTGCCTTTATGTCCTGGAGTCCCAGGAGGACCCACATCACCAAGCAATCCTCTAACACCTGGGTAACCATGTGGCCCTGGGAGTCCAAGAGGAGCCACAGCAATGGCTCCAGTAATAGTATCACCACGGACACCTTTAGCACCTGTAAACACACATTATATTATGCTAAAGCACAAAAGTTAAATTTTAAATTTAAGTTTTACATCTGAACAGACGTTCATGTCATCCACAGACCTTTGTGTCACGTCACCTTCCTCTCTCTCTCTCTCCCCCCATGTGTTCTGTCAGTGTTCACTGTCAAATGTCAAGTACAGGCAACATGCATAAAGGTATCCCATTGCAAAAGTGCCACTCACCCATGTCTCCAGGTGGGCCAGTTTCCCCTTTATGACCCCAAGGCCCAAAGTCACCTCTTGGACCTTTGGGTCCTGGAGGACCTTGAGGACCAGGGGAACCTCTGATACCTGTTAGAATGTTAGAATTAAGCACCGTTTAGACTGCGTTCAAGAAGATGATAGTAAGACTAATGGCACACATGGACTTTGAAGTACCTTTAGATCCTACAGCGCTTGGACAAACCTGAGGTCCAGGAGGTCCAGGAAGGCCCCTTTCCCCCTTATTTCCTGGAAACCCAGATGGGCCAATTGGTCCTGGGTCCCCTTTTGAGGGGACTGGTTGGCCTGGTTCCCCTGGGGAACCTGAAGAAAAATCCCATTAATGGGAAGGCTTTATAGAGAAATCAGATATATGCCAGGCATTTTAACGAAGTGAAGTGAAAAATATTTGCACATTATATTCTATTCTGTAATTTTTAATAAGGAAAAGAGTAGGTGACATTTTAAAGGTATAACACCACTTGTTTTTCTGCACAATGTCAGACACACATCATCATATTTGCTAAGATTATTTTGGAGCAGGAGTTCAAAAACCTCTTCATTCAGCCTCCCCCTGAGTACCCCCCCTACCCCCACAGATGGTGCTAGCACTGCTAACATTAATGCTAGCTCTTTTAGACTTGATACTAGAAGCCATGAAGAGATGGTTTCCAATGTCTGGACTCAGCTGATGAACTGAGCGCGCTGGTAGCTTCAGCTGCTCACGTGGGGGTTGCGTGAGATCGTTTCAACATTTTATTTGAGCACATGACACAACATATTTAGTGATAAAGGGCCTCATCTTTTCTGACCCAGTACAAAATGATAATATTTCCTAATGTGATAATATTCTCTGGGTATGCATTCACAGAAGACCTATGAGAATACTACAGATATTTAGGTGTGTATGTATAATGGCTTGATATATAAGGGATCTTTACAGGCCCAAACCCTAACCACCTGGCTGTCCTGGAGGTCCTTCGTGTCCTGCATCTCCATAGGGTCCTGGTATGAGAGTGTGGCATTGCCTCCCAGGGTTTCCAGTTTCACCTGGGAAACCTGAGGGACCTATGGGAAGAAAACAGGGAAAGTTAATTTAATCACTAACTTTTGGAGCATATATAAAAGGCTAGGACTGTTACCAGTCTCAAAAACAATAATGACAGCAATGCTATTGATATTTTTTCAACTAAACCACTTTGTCTCTGAGTTCTGGGAGACCTGCTGTTTGGTCCGTGAGGCATTCTGGAACTGTATATTTTGTTTCTTATATAAAGTCGGCTTAATCTATATTCAAAATAAAAATTCAAACTTAGTGTTTGTCATTACCAATTTGCCTAAATCAAAATTATGCAAGTTAACTAACATCTTAGAAGGAAGTGATTTCTTTCCTCCTCTAAAACCTAAAATGTTTTCTAGACCTATGTAATTATACGATAATGTGCATAAGTGAAAAGTGCTGGAGTGTGTGACCCAAACAATGATCCATTCCCAAAATGGGTTTCTCTCAGAATATTCAGACGGTTGCTGCTCAGATACTGAAAGAATACAACTGCCTGATCCTTTTAACACAACTTAAGACAGCAGAGGCCCATGTTGAATTAGTCGCCCATTACCTGCCAGTGCAGTACACATACAGTAACAACAGTTACCTGGGAACCCAGGTAAGCCCCTCAAGCCTTTTGGACCAGGAAAAGATGCTCCTGGAGGTCCTGGATGACCATTGGGACCTTTAGCTCCAGGAAAGCCATCAGCTCCTGTAGGGCCTGGAATACCTCTTCCTTGAAGTGATGTATGAGTATATTTAAGAGACAGAATCACATTATCACTCATGTTGTGACTGTATGCATAATACCTGCTTCATTACACTACAATTGTTTTAGTAGTGACATTATTTGTTTTATCTCTCTTACCACTTGTTCCCTTCATCCCCTTTGGTCCTCTGAGACCATCCAGTCCATCCAGACCCGGGGGACCAGGGAGCCCTTGTGGAATGATAACATAGCATTCAGAGTCTTGACAAGTGTCTTTGTATCCAAACAGCTGCATCCATAACTTTTATTCTTTGCAGCCACATTTAGAAAATTAACTTCAATTCAGGTGACTAAGATATAACAGTATCTGCACTTTGCCAAAATGATTATGGTAAACGACAATATGTCAGTACCTGGAGGTCCATATGGGCCTTGTAAACCAAGTAGTCCTGTACCTCCATGATCACCTGGAATACCTGGGACACCCGGATTACCTGATGGACCGCGAGGCCCATGGATACCTGTAGAGAAGTACAAACACACAGAAAATGTGTGGACAAGGTTACCTGAGGGAATAATAGAAGGCCTAAACTTTCAGAACCGTGCAAGGTGCTGAATAGTCCAGTATCTTTTTTTCTTAAACAGAAGCAACACAAGCAAAAATGCCTGTGTCCTCTTTTCAGGTAAGAATAGGAATGTGTTTCGAACCAAAGATTAAAAATTCTACATGTAAACAGAAGAGTGAACTTGATTTTTTTCCCCTAATTTAAAAGAGTGACATCAAACACAGACATCTGTAGTGTTCTGATTCATCACCCAGTAAAAATATTGCTACCATACATTTGTTTCTGATTCAGATCTTCACTACTAATCACCTGGTCTGCCTTGTCTTCCTGGATCCCCAGGAATGCCTGGTTGCCCAGGCGTTCCTGGAATTCCCCTGGGTCCTGGATCACCTGGATCCCCTGGATACCCTCTTGGCGCTGGAGGGAAGAGAAATGCAATGAATGAGGTAAGTGTTTTATTCTGTCAAGGGGAAACTGTTACATTACACTTATCAAAAGCATTTTGTAGACATTTGTTTCTAGTTTAAGTATGATTATTTTGTTTTGACAAGCTACAACTGATCAACTGATACCAAATGATTCAAAACTCAAAGGGTGGTAGAAACTGCTCCCCTCATCAAGTCTTTGTACCTTCTAAATGACTGACTCTGTAATTTCAAGCTCAAAATACTTCATAATGTTGCTTTGATACATCTTTGTGCATTTGGCCTTCATAAAGAGTTAAGGAAACTGTGACACAACTGTGTTGGATTTTTCACCAAAACCATCTAGCCATGCTCAGTGTGCCATGCTTTTACACTCACCATATTGGCCAGGGTCCCCTGGAAATCCTTTCGGTCCTGGGGGACCAGGTTGTCCAAAAGACTGTCCTGGCTCACCTGTAACAGTTTTTTATTTAGTCCAACTAAGTGTCATCATCCGCATTTTCTATACCGCAAATCCATTGAGGGTTTTTTTTTTTTTGGGGGGGGGGGGGTGCTGGAACCTATCCCAGCTGACATCGGGCAAGAGAGGGGTTCACCCTGGATGGGTTCCAACTAAAGGATACATACTAAATCTTGTTGGTTTATGACTTAATTAAATCAAAATCTATGACAATAGTTATCATTTTATTGGACACATAAAATCATTGTCTATTTAATTTGTTTATGGTCAATGATCCTGGGATTCAGGAGCGTTTACTCCTCATGCTTGATCACTTGTACTCACCTTTGGCACCTGGGCATCCTGGCAGCCCTGGGCTTCCCTCATGTCCTTGAAGTCCAGGATCACCCTAAACAGAAGCAGACATACAAATGGAAATTATTCATGGTTAAGTCTGTTTGATTCATCAGAATATGCTTTTTAAATAATACTGTTGAAGTTTGGGTGAATGATTTTTATTTTTCACAAAAGTCTTCTGTCTGCATTTGAATTAAAAACTGGACAGCTACTAAACACAGAGTTACACGGCTGTCTCTGAACTATTAAGACAATAAATTTGTTCCATTGTGTACCGGCGCTCCCTCTTGCCCGACATATCCCCTTGGACCAGGGAAACCTTTGATTCCAGGGTGCCCAGGTGGTCCTGGTAATCCTGACATGCCTTTCGCACCTCTGCTGCCCTTATGACCTGGTGAACCAGGCCATCCTTCAAGCCCAGGATTCCCTGGCTCTCCTCTTGTGCCCTTATAGCCTGCAAGGAAAAAAGGTTTAAAGTCCTAATGGTGTGATCAAACTGTTGTTGAAATAGATGTTTAATTTAAGTGGCAGCTCCATTGCCTGCAGGTCCAGGTTGGCCTTGTTGCCCCCTTTTCCCTGGAAATCCTGGTGGGCCTTTTGTTACATTCACAGGTATTATTGGTCCCGGTTTTCCTGGTAGGCCACGTAATCCTGGAAGCACCATAGATTACAGGTGAAATGCTAGTCGGAGTGATTCCTGAGATAAGCTGAAAGTACAGCTCAGTCAATAAGTTACTAGATTTAGATACTGTTGGCTGGTTCTTTCAAAACAACCGCATACAGCTGTTACTATTGTCGTTTTTCTATCCTTTATTTCAAATATATAGAGATATTCACCTTTAATACCAGGATATCCCTGGGGTCCTTCACCCCCAGGGCGACCATTGTAACCTCTTTCCCCCGGTGCCCCTCTGAGTCCTGGAGGTCCAGGAGGGCCTGCTAAACCTCTGGCCCCAGCCCTGCCTGGGTACCCTTGCTCACCTTTGGATATTAAAGGAAATATCTAATTTCAACAGAAAAATAACTGTGAGGGCTTATATTGAGTGTATGGTCTTTTCTCAGCTATCAAGAGCAAAACATCTTGAACAAGGATCTCTTATGTAGGCTAGCCAAGATACCTTTCTGTCCTGGCCAGCCATCAATCCCATGATCACCTGGGGGGCCAGAGATACCTCTAGGTCCAGTTGGGCCTGGCACACCAGGAAAGCCAGGGGAACCTTGTGCGCCCTTCTGTCCAAGACCAGGAGGACCTATATCTCCCTTCATACCCTTCTGACCCGTATAGCCTATGCACAATTATAAAATTCAATGAGAGAAATTAATTTAATGGTTATGTGTTGGCTCTGCTTCAGGTTATTCATGGATGAAAAGTCATCATCAACAGGACTTTGTAAAAGCATCACCTCCATGTTTTCTATTGCTTTATGCCCACCTGGTATCCCCCTCACGCCAGGGTTTCCTGGAGGCCCTGGGGGGCCAGGAAATCCTCTTAGTTCACATTCGGTACAGGGTACGCCAGGGAGACCTCTGGCACCAGGGTCACCAGTAGCACCTGGTTCTCCTTTATAGCCTGGATGTCCAGGTTGGCCTGGAGCACCTGTGATTCCATCATAATGTCAGATGAGTATGGAGCACCAATTAGCCAACTCAAAGATGCACATGACTAATAGATTAATTGGTTCACTCTATAGAATATAGAATGCAGCTTAATTGTTATGTCATTATCAAAATGACTGCTTGTGATATGCTTCCGCTATGTTTTGTTAAAAGCAATGGCCCTCCGCAGGCTAATCCACTTTCAGCAGCATACACGGTGCCTTGTCAGAATGTTGTAACATCTCTGTTGCAGCCCAGCCTCTGCAAAATGACAGAGGAGATGCAACAGGTGTTGGAAGAGGCAAAATAAATGGCCATCACTTCAGACTGCTGGACTTCCACTACAGTCATACGTGTCTGAAGTATCGTTTCACAGCTGTGTAGGCATACGCTCCAGATGTGGGCCCTGGATGAAAGGCTCATCACTGGAAATGTTTCACACCTGTGAGTGGCAGTTAGTATTCACTGCAGAATCATTACACGTGTTTGGAAGTTCCACGTTTCAGCAGAGATGCATTTCCTTTTAAATGCTGTTTGTCAGCTTTTACTCAGTCCCTGATCATGTTGTGTAATGTGTACATCAAAGAGTCACACACTACACCACTGAAACCAACAACTTGGAAATTATCTCAAATAATGTTTCAGCTGAATTCGTGTTTTGTACCTTTAACCTCGTACATTAAATTGTGCGCAATTTAAATTTATTTTGTTTTTTAATTCAGAGAGTTTATAGACTAATCAACTAGTTACCAAAATTTTTGTAGATTAATAGTTAAGGCAATGAGTTGCCCCATGCATCCCTGGTTAAGGGACAAGAAAACTTCATTGGCTTGAGGACTTTACATACATACATACTTTGGGTTGCAGTTCTGAAACTCACAGTTGACCATATACATATATGGTTTGTAGACAGGTACATTGACAACATTTAGTTCTGACTTTGTGTGGTTATATGGGTTTACCTGGAGGGCCTGAATTTCCAGGAAAGCCTTGAATTCCACTCAACCCTGCAGCTCCAGGGGGACCAGGTGGGCCAGTAGCACCTGGCCAACTGCTGAAGACATCTCCTTGTGAACCCTTCTTGCCTGGTGGTCCAGGGGTCCCAGTAGGTCCTGGAAAGCCATCCAGGCTGTTTCCAGTGGGACCAGGATCACCTGGATCTCCACTTAAACCTCGCAGTCCTGTTACAAATACAAAAATACTATACTGTAAGCTACAAAAGACCTTCCTGAGTGTACAGTCAATTAAAAAGTGGAGCTTTCTGGCTTTGGGGTACTTTAACAAAAAAGTTCTCTAGAAATGTGAATAGACACAACTTGAGAAAACTTGTACTTGGAGGTCGAATCCACTCAGTGTCACCATCGTCGCCTTTCATGCCTTTAGGACCTGGGGGTCCTGGGGATGCTGGAAGACCATCTCTACCCGGCTCACCTGCAACTCCTACATGTGGCACAGTAAAAGTAAAAAGTGAATTGCTAGTGGAACCATTAATATACCATCAGTGGGTCTCTGAGGGGGCAGCACCGTGGTGCAGTGGTCAGCACTGTTGCCTCAAAGCAAGAAGGTTCCAGGTTCAAGTCCCGGCTCCAGAACAGGATCTTTCTGTGTGAGTCTGCATGTTCTCCCTGTTCCTGTGTGGGTTCTCTCTGGTACTCCAGCGTCCTCCCACAGTCCAAAGACATCAAGAGGGGACGAGGCTGATTGATACTCTAAATTGACCGTAGGTGTGACTGTGAGTGTGAATGGTTGTTTGTCTCTATGTGTTGGTCCTGTGATGGACTGGTGACCTGTCCAGGGTGAACCCCACCTCTCACCCGGAAGCCTCTGGGATAGGCTCCACCCACCCCCCTCGACCCTTCACAGCAAATATAGAGAAACGCAATTTCGATTCCTCTGTATGTCTGGTGCATATGAAGAAATTGACAATAAAGCTGACTTTGATAAGCGGAAGAAAATGGATGGATGGACGGATGGATGGATGGATGAATGGATGGATGGAGGGGTCTTTGAGGCTGTAATGTTGCATAGTCTGACTTACAACATCTGCCACAAATGTTTCAGCCAACATCACTTTAACAACATTTGAAAGTCAATGCTGAAAGAGAGCTGAGGGATTCTAGTTCATACCAAATGGTCGAAGTGTCATCACTGACTGGTATCAGACTCTTACCTGGTGACCCTGGTTCTCCCTTCTGACCAACAGATCCAGTCACATTCTCATAACAGCAGTCTTGGACATCACCTGGTAACATGGAGAAAACATGCTTGTTCACTTCCACTTGGCGAAATGGAGATAAAATATCTGATGATCCGAAAGTCTGTCACCTGGCGGGCCTGTTCGGCCAGGAATTCCTGGAAAACCAGGATGCCCTTGTTGTCCTTTAGGTCCGGGTGGTCCCTGAGGGCCTGGAAACCCTGGACCTGGGAGCCCTGTGTACCCAGGAGGCCCTTTGAGACCAGCTGCACCAGGGTTACCCTTAGGACCAGGTAATCCTGTATATCCAGTACCCTAAAAACAAAAAGTATGAAGCAAATTTAAACATTTTTACCAAGTAAAGAATGATACTTTAAAATATACCACTTGTTTCTTACATAATCAGTTTCGTTTACAGTATTTAAAGTGCACTCACTGGTGGTCCAGGGTCTCCTATATGACCAGGGGGGCCATCCAGTCCTGGTGTTCCTGGTGCTCCATGAGAACCAGAATATCCAGGATCTCCTTGGTCTCCTTTGGCACCTTTAAGTAATAAACATATCCTTTGTCATTATCGTATCCATGATTTTTTTTATTTGCCAAAAAAAAAATCACACAAAGTAGCAACAGACATTTTTATCTTATTAAAAGGAGTGTGCTTTTTGTCGTTTCAGCTGAATGTCTGAGTGTCACAGTGCTGAATGATTTCAACTACAATTTCCAATCATTTTCTCTAACTTCTCAATCTTCAGAAATACACGACTAAAAATCTGTCCTTCATTCATGAAAATGTAAACACACACCAAAATGTTCCTTGTATAATAATTCTGTACGAAAATAATAATGCAGATTTGGCTCACCTTTAACACCTGACACAAAAGAGTCACCTTTTTGACCCTTTGGTCCCTTTAAACCAGTGTGCCCTTGACGTCCCTACAAGAACACACAAAGTCCAATAATTAGTCTTTTTAATTTTCTAGACAACTGCTTTTCATGCGGGTTGAGTCCTCACTTGTTGTCCTCTTGGACCCTCTCGTCCTTTCACTCCTGGGTCCCCCTTTAATCCCTTAAGTCCAGGTAGACCCACAGGTCCTGGAAAACCAGGTGGACCAGGTTGACCTATGGGTCCTTCACCAAGCCTACAAACACATTCTCCTGGACAGCCTGCGTGAAACAGAGATGCACATATAGGCACTCGACTTGCACTACCAAAGATCACATTTGTTAGCTTAAGACTTTTAGATAAAGGATTCATATGGTAAGCTTGTTGGATAAACAGCTGTGTAAAAAAAAAAAGACATTGAACACCTTTGATTCCTTTGGGGCCTTTGTTTCCACGAGCTCCTCTGGGTCCTACATCACCCGGGTCTCCTAGGTTACCAGGCTCACAGTAGTAATCTATCGGATCAACCAATCACATTAGTCATCATAAATTAATCAGTCCTGCAAAAAAAGAAAAAGTATTTTATCAGAAGTTAAGAAGAACTCACCCCCACATCCTGATTGGATCCCATTAAAATTCCAAAATGTGCACATGTCCGCACACGCGTGCACACACACACACACACACACATATCAAAATGTGTCAGTATGTCATGTACATTTAAATAATTGTGCACAAAATCCCAGTTAACACAAATAGCATGCAGTCAGAAGAGATCCAGATACCTGGAGGCCCAGGAAGGCCTGTGACTCCCTTATGTCCTTGGATTCCCTTAGCTCCCTTTGTTCCTGCTAACAGATTAGCTTGGAAGTTGTAATACAGCCCTGGCTCTCCCTTAAATCCCTTGGGACCTGGGGGCCCTCGTGGACCAGGCGGCCCCAGCTGCTCTATAATGACATGAGCGCCAATATTAAATGTTTTAGTTCTGATTGTGGGCAAAAGTCAATGATTTGTAAATGAATGGATGAACATTTATGATTTGTATTCAGTGCAACCTTCATCAACGTTTACTCTGCATTCAGAACCACACTATCATGCATCTCATACAGAGAGTGAAGTTGGACCTGAAATATACAGCCAGGAGACAAAGGCTGACCTGGTATTATTAATCCTGGTGGGCCAACAAGTCCAGGCAAGCCCTTGTACCCAGGGTCACCTGGCAATCCAGGTAATCCAGGATCCCCTTTGTCACCTCTAGCAGCTGAAACAGACAGAACCAGAGAAGATTCTGAGATGGGTGATGAGCCCCATTCAGGACTGTTGTTTATTTGTTGTTTAGATGTAAACACTTAGTGGAGCATAGTCTCTACACTTTCTTGGCATGTTTTGTCTTAGGGACTAAGGCATCTCAAAGGTCAAGGATGCCAAAACGGAGATGATAATGTTAAGAATAATCAGGAAATAAAGATCAGTATTATTTTGTTTGGGGAAACTTAAAAAGAGGAGAAGCTACATGTGTGTGTGTTGGACACTGCGCTTTGGCTATATATGATACTGTATATAGCTATATATCATATATACCGTTGGCTTCGGAAACGATGAAGTGGCTCCGCCTCTGACTTCTACTCAAGGCCTGTAAGCCACCATAGAAAGACATGGGTTTCGAGGGAGATATAGGATAGAATGTTGTAAGGCATGTTCCTATACTCTGAAGACTTTTTTAATTGAACATGTTTGTAATTTGGCATGTAAAAAGTAAAGTTCAAGCTCTAAAATCTTACTCATGAATGGAGCCACTGTACTCAGGATTCCATGTATGACAAAACAATCTTTGACTTTTAGAACTGCTAAAGACTCTTGATCCTGCCCAGGAACTGGCTTTCAGAAAGGAGATTTTTATCATTCTGACTTCAGACGAGCAGCCATCTGGACACTTCGACTCTCAGCTCAAACCGAGAGGAGGTTTGAGTCACCAGCAATGGACGTCTGCTTTCTAGCTGGCCAGAGGAATTTCCTCTTTTTCACTCTTTCTTGAAATACCTCATTTTAGCAGATGAAGAATTCAAGTCATTTTTACTGCATTTTCCACAATTCTGCACTTTGAAGTATTCTTAGTCGCCTGTCCCTGTCCTCTCCAGGGAACAAGAGCATCAACGTAAGACTGCTGGATCGTCACTGATACGAGTCGATCAATGGAGCTCACTTTGAGCAGGATGAGGAGGAAGGGGCAACTTAAAGCGCACGGGTTTGGCCTTTTCTTTCTGTCCAAATGACTTTATCCCAGCTCTGACCAAACTGTCGTTCTAGTCATTTGTATCTCAACACTTTAGACAGAACCGTTTGGACTGATTTTTGATTGATTATTGCTGAACACTTAACCCTGGCATTTTCCTCTTTGAATATATTTCAAATTTTGTATTTAAAGGCGAAGTTTGGACGTTCACTTTTTTGCTCAAATTTACACTGAAGTTAAAGTTGAAAACATTATTCGAGCCAATACTAAACCAGTCCCTGGAGCCCATTCAGTTTCTGGCCACTAAACATTACCAGAACCATATCAAGCGCCAAGAGGAGAGCGACTTCCAAAATCTCACGAGGGTGAGGCTCCTTTTGTCACTCAAGTCTGGAGCCTTTAAATGCAGAACTGGTGTGGAACCCCCCCCCCCCCCCCCCCCCCATGCTGGATCTAACAGTGTAATGTATTTATGTTTTCTAAAACTACAACAGTAATAATTGTTGTCACGTTTTGAGATAAAATTCAATTGTTATGGGCGGCACGGTGGTGCAGTGGTTAGCACTGTCGCCTCACAGCAAGAAGGTTGCAGGTTCGAGCCCCGGCTCAGGCATGATCTTTCTGTGGGATAGGATAGGATTGGCTCCAGCCCCCCCACGACCCGACAGGATAAGTGGTAGAAAATAGATGGATGGATTCAATTGTTATATCCAAAATAAAGAAAACAGGATAGAACCACGAGCTAGTGCTGGAGCTTACGGCCGCTCTGGTCTCACCTCTGGCATTGCTCCAATTAAGATATTGCAGGGGTCCAGGGAGACCTGGATCTCCAAGGTAGCCCTGTTAGATGCAAGAAGCCATATAGAAGAGCATGAAGATGAACATAACACATCTGAAGATGGGAACATGGATGACAAGCATTGCTGCTCTAGTGTAGTATGAGTGGACCACTGAATTACCACCAGAGGGCAGCAGAGAGAAGCAAACTATGTCTTTCTGGTTAACAACTCTATATAACAATAATTAATGTGTAGATGATCCTGCGAGACAATACAGCTTTGATCCATGACATTTTAAGTTGTTTTTAAGGAGTTACTATCAAACTCCACGCTCTGTCGCCTGAGTGCCCTCTGTATTGTCTCTATGGTGGCGTATGTTTTCTAGTTTTTTTAACAGAACTCACCTTTGGTCCGGTTCTTCCACTGAGACCTGGAAGCCCTCGCTCTCCTTGTAAACCCTGTAAATTTATCAATGCATCTCACGAATGATATCTTAGTATTGTAGCACAGGGAAGACTTCATCACATGCAGGCTGTGTACCTCTGGTCCTTGTGATCCATCGCGACCAGCAAATCCTGGGGCACCCTGGAGAAGGAAAACAATGCATTAAATTGTTCTATGGACTACATGTGTCATGTGACAGCGGTCATTTATGTAAAAGCACAGTTTAATCTGATTTATGCAACTTACCCGAATTCCTGGAAAACCAAGAATTCCTTGCTCTCCTTTGATTCCTTGACTGTAGTAGTAACTACTACCCTGTTTAAGTGTAAATGTAAATGTTACGGTCTACTCTTTCTCTCAGTATGCAAAAGGTGTTCTTTTATACACAGTAAAACTCACAGGCATTCCCTTTGGTCCACATTGTCCAGGAGGACCTCGATCTCCCTAAAACACACAAAAGCAAATACACACACACACACACACACACATATTAAAATGGATGGATGGATATGTATGTAGGTATTAGGGGTGCAACGAAATAGTCAACTCATGAAACGATACGAAACAGGGCTCACGATACAAAATACTCATGATATGAAACAAAGATTAAAGAAAATCAAAAATCAGAAATGCAAAAGTCAAATATTCTTCATTTTCTTCCTTAATATGCAGACATCGAAGTTATTGCTGCGTCAGCGCAAAATAAAATGCTCTTGCTTTGAGAAAATAAAACATTTGTTTTACATACTGAATATATCTCACCTTGCCTTGTCTTTTCCATGGGAAGCCAAAATAAGCCCACACAACTGATTCGTTTGACGAAGGTGCGTCTTTGAATTTTATTTTTTATTTCGCGAAGTTTTGTGACGCGAAATTTCGTAACACCCCTAATAAGGTAGGTACCGTGATGTTGTGTGTGGGTTAGTATGCAGATCTTTGTGCCAAGTTGCTTCAGACAATCAGCATCTCTGCACTTGAAACACGAATGCTTCCCTCACCTTGTAACCTTTGGGTGGGAGAATATGTGGAGGAAACTCAATAATCTCCTCTGGTCCCTGGAGGCCAGGTGGTCCTTGTTCACCCTGGAATATGGAGTTTGCACAGTGAGGATGCATGCTGGGTTTGTAAGTTGAATGCATGCTCTTACACAAAACTCTGATGTGCATTCTTGGTCGCGATGGCCAGCTTGGTCTCTTACATTGTCACCTTTACTGCCAGGCAGCGGCCTTCCCGGGTCCCCCTGCACAACAAATAAGATCGTTCAGCAGGAGCTTGTCTGTATCTACAGTGCCTGTAAGGACTTCCTAATACAACAGACTCACTGGTTGGCCTCTTAAACCCTTCAGACCTTCCAAGCCCTAAATGGAAACACACACACACACACACACATGCTAAATTATTGCTGCATGTTTTGTAGTTAAGTATGACTACTGAGATATCAAAACAGGAAGTGTTCTTACTTGAAACCCCGCAGGTCCCGGGTCACCTGAGTGCCCTTTAGGCCCGACGACTCCTCGTTCTCCCTAAATGGAAAAAACAAAAAAACAATGTTGCACAGAAAGAATGTGTATCATGCAGCACCAGATTTGCAATGTTTAATCAAGAAAATATCATCCACTACCATCACTAATGAATTTTTTTTTCAGACTACGACTGAGGAATACTTCACGTATTAGGAAAACTTCAATCATGAACAATCACTGAGGAAGACATCATTAGTTAGCAGACTGATGCTAAGGAATACTTCATTAATTGCCACAGTATTACAGAGCAGCATCTAGTTTATTATTTGACTTTTCGAGAGGAATACTTCACTTATTACTACACTACTGCAGAGGAATACTTTCCTTATTATCTGACTACTGCTGGGGAAGTACAGCAGTATTTCATTTTTTTCTTTTACTTCCCAAGAGGAAACCTCATTTATTATCAGATTAAAACAGAAGAATACATCCTTTATTACTAACTAGACTATGAGGAGTACATCATATTTAATCAGATGACTACAATGGAATACTTCATTTATTACTAGATTGTCACAAAGGAATACTTAATTCATCTCTAGACTATTACGGAGGAAAACCCAATTTATTACTGGACTATTAAAGGGGAATACTTCATTTATCATTGGGCTACCACAGCTGAATACCAACTTCATTACCAGACTATCTCAGAGGAATACCTCCTTTATGACTGGACTATAGAAGAGGAATTCCTCATTTATTATCAGTCTTCTACAGAGGAATACATCATCTCTTATTAGACTGCTACGGCAGAAATATTACTTGGAACAGTGCATTAAATCAAGAGTGTCTTCTTACAGGTAGACCAGCTTTTCCATCTCTGCCAGGATCCCCCTGTAAGATCAAATGTAGGGAAAATGACATATAAATGTAAGACAGACAGAGATTTGACATCAGGGAAGAAAAAAAACATTC
Organism: Aulostomus chinensis; assembly: GCF_037954235.1. Lineage (NCBI taxonomy): Eukaryota > Metazoa > Chordata > Actinopteri > Syngnathiformes > Aulostomidae > Aulostomus > Aulostomus chinensis. Next base: position 17,582,529 of record NC_141324.1, read on the forward strand.
ATTATCTGAGCTTTTGCATCATAAAGGAACTTACAGGAAGTCCTGGGTGGGTTGCACCATACAAAGGCTCTCCTTTAATTCCTTTAGGGCCAGGAAGCCCCTGGTGATTAGAGAGGGTAAGCAACCTCATTAAAACTACTGCCACTGAAAGCTAACGTCAGATAAAAGCAAAGAAGTGTCCAAATGAATCTAACTGGTTGTTGACATTACAGCTTTTTAGCCTTTTACTTTGCTACATAAGCTAGAACTCCAATATTTTGGTGAAGGAAGGACACCTGAAGGTCTCACTCCTGACTGAACAGAGAGGAGGTGTAGGTGCTCTACTCACTGGCTGCCCATGGAGACCATTCGAGCCAGGAATACCAGGGAGTCCTGCTTGACCCCTTGTTCCATTACATCCATCCAATCCAGGGAAACCAGACTCACCACCTGGTCCAGGGTGACCCTGAACATTACAGAGCAGTTATGGTGAAGTATACGTGTATTAGATACCACAATAATGGATATGCTGACCTAATGATGACACCAAGAAACACTTTTAGCATTGAAAGCTTCGTGCACACATTCCATCTTTTTCTTTACGACAAACAAAATATTTAAAAAAAAAATCAAACCCTTGCACTGCAGTGACAAGGCAACAGCATTAGGTAATGAAGAAAAGCAGGCCCACATTTATAGTATTCTCTAATTTGTCCACCAGAGGGCATAACATCCCAACAATTCATGTCACTGCATCATCAACGACAGAGCGTCCAAGATCCAAAGAGGGGACCATTTATTTATTTATTTCTTTATTTATTTTGGAGTGTTCTGTGACAATCAGTCTGCAGCTCTAACAGAAGCTGACATGTTTCACACACCACATTTAAGAAATAATATATTATGCATTTACATTTGCTATAATCGTCAAATGTATATTTTATATTTCTTTTGACACATTGCAGAACAAGTAGAGCGGTCAAAGGGAGTTGGCGCAGTCCCCTCAGAGGATACCTCACGTCACCTCTCGGGGATTCTTGAGGTCTGCGTGTGTATTTCACACGCTTTTTTATTTGTTAAAAACAGAAGCTACTCACGTATGTTCCATTATTGCCAGGAAAACCAGGAACACCAGTCTTGCCCTGAAATTAGAAAAAAAAGAAAGAAAAAAAAAAAGCACATCCTGCAGCCGTTACAAACACTGTTCTCTTTATTTGTGGCTGTCCATTATTTCCAAAATGCTTAAGAATGTAGATTTATATCAAAATTATGTTTAATTATTCAGGCATGTTTTTGTCTGTGTTTCAGATGTAACACACACATAAATGAAAACATAACATGCAGAAGAGCCTCTGTGCTTACACGGTCTCCTTTAGGCCCATCCGGACCATGTGGTCCCTCTGCCCCCCTCATGCCTTTTTCTCCAGGAGGCCCTAAAACTCCCCATTGACCCATCGGCCCCCGGGGTCCTTGCTGGCCTGGCTTACCTGGAGGCCCCTAAAAAGAAAGAAGTTGCATAAATTAATAAAAGAAATTACAATCTTAGGCCAATTGTGACACTTGTAGAGGTAAAATAACCCTTCATTTTCACACCTGCAGGCAATTATAAGTTTCAGACTCACTCAGCTTGCATGATTTTGGTTTGTTTGTTTCCTTTTTGTTCTTTTTTCCTGTCAGGGCAATCAGGGAGAACTGACCCTGGCACAGGGACTATGTGCAAACTTCAAAAAGCCTGTCTTTGAGTCTTCACTGTTAGAACGATAACACAAAAACTGTGAGGCTGATTTTTTTTGAGAGGCCAAACCTGGTTGAATGGTATTGCACGGGCCAAGAAAGAATCCCTACATTTTGGGGCAGATCTGTTATGATAGCAAAAAGTAGCACTGGATTTGCCAGAGAGGAATCTGGTGGATATATGTGCTCTCCCAGTGCCCTGCACTCGTATTCCGGATAAAGACAAAACCTATTTATCTTTTCTAAATAGAACATAAATAGAAACCAAACCAAAGATTTTAAATTGATGATAGATGAGTATAAAGAGTTCATACCCGTGCACCTTTGGCGGGAAGACAGTGACATGCGGAGCAATTTCTTCCAAGACATGGACCCTCAATCTGACCCTGGAACAATAAACAGAGACCGATCATTTGCCTTAATTGCAAACCTATTATTATGCATTGCATGTAAGAGAGAGATGAAGACTGCTAGCAGAGATAGTGCGTCTGTGTGTGTGTGTGTGTGTGTGTGTGTGTGTGTGTGTGTGTGTGGGAGACAGTAAGGGGCCAGAGGACATCAGCAGGCACATCAGATAAGCTCCTAGTTTGGGCACACAGCCATCACTGGACATTTCACAGCTCTGAGAATTAGTCCTCAGCTTCACCACATTGCCCTTGGGAGACTGAAGAGTCAGTATTATAAAACTTTAAACAATCCAGTAATCAGTGGTCTAAAATATATTTGGATAAATAATCCTCTGAATTTAATGAGCCTGAAATCTCTCAGAGACAATACTCAGAGATAATGCTCTGGGAGCCTGCTGGAAAACACTTTCACACCTGCAGATGCCAGCGTTTTCCCACCGTTGTGAGTGCATGCAGAGCTACTGAGAGGTGCACGTGTTGTTCTACCAAAGTGGAGACTTCACTAGATATCTGGGTAGATTTAAGATGGCGAAACATCTGCGGATATCTTGCTTTCACCTTCGATTCATAGATCAGTCAGTACAAGCAACAATGAATTGACCCAATGGTGCTCTGTTAAGTCTTCCCTTGTTCAACCCCAGTAGAATTATAAAATGTAGGGCTGGGGGGACGAGAATGATATTCACTGGAGAGGAATTTTGTGTGATGAAGGAATTCGTCAGACACAAGAAAGCAGGCTGAGACTCAGGGAAGGCTCGAACTCTATTCGGATGGGATTAATTTTATGTGGTGACATGGGGGGAAGTTATTATTAACAGGAAATTTAGTCCCGTCCTAACACGCCCATGTCAGTAAACAAAATGGAGTATGTCAGTAAAATGTATGGCGTCTTTTACCCTCTGTTGAACGGTCCAGAAAAATTACCGTACGAAAGCGACCCTCCGTAAATATGTAAGCAATATTCCATCACACCCTGTTTTAAACATAGTTTGCTGCACTTTCACAAGCGTGGAGGCGCTTGCCGAAGCACTCGGTTTTGCGACCAATAAAAATGGTCCGACATTCGCCATGGGCCTACGTCATGAACCCATACGCCGAAGAAGACCAATGTCTCAAGAGGTCTCAACCACTTCTCAGAGGTATGAAACTTGTGGTTGTTTTAGGTAATGGAAATGTTTTTATTTATTTATTTTATGAAATAGAGAATTGCCTCTCTTGTCTCGCCTTTGCACACTTTCTCCCGTTCAGCGCCATACTGTTAGGATGTGTGGAAACCGTAGAAATGCAACGCCTAAAGAAAGCAACGGACAACAGGGCGTAACCAAACTTAATCCACAGCTAATAGAGCTAGAGATTTCGTGTCCCGTGCGAATTGGCCATTGATATTCCAGACATTCCACTTCAAAGTAATCCCGTCCGAATAGAGCTTTACACTGGAGACTTTACTGGACATCCATGACAGCTGCTCCCCCAGAACATCTGTGTCCGACCCCCATGAACAGTCATACTTATGTCGGGCACTACCAGTAATATGGAATTAGAACATTCTGCACAGATGTGACCTTCACCTCGTCTAAATACAGCTACGCATCTGGACAAGGCTGGCACCGTGTGTCAGCTTTGCCATCAGTAAGTGTTCTGAATACAAATTTCCAAATATAAAACCCACCGCAGGTTCACTCCCTGACCCAGGTCAAGGCCTTGGGGTCAGACCAGCTGTGAACCCAGGGCCTTGACCTGGGTCAGGGAGTGGAACCCTACAGTCAAGTTACGAAGCTGAGGTACAAGAAAGTTAAAACAGAGAACACCAGCCAGAATTCCTTATCATTTGCTGTTATATCAGACCTCCCGTCCAACTTCACCTGATGGATAAACTCATGTGATTATTGCCTTAAACTCTCGAATGTTAAATACACTGAAAACAGAGGTGATTCTCTCGGGCCCTCCTTTAGTCTCCTTCAGTAATCTGTGCAGAAAACTATCACCCAATCATATGCACAAAAAAAAAAGACACATTTTTTGATTCTGCTTTGATAAGATTTCCAACTATGAAGGAAGTATTGTCTCGCCTCTAGCCAGTGGCTCCTTGTTAGTTTTAAATTCAGTTTAAATTCTAAGTTCATATAAATTTATGCTGTTTAGGCCTCTGCTTTGAATTTCAAGGATGTGTAGTAAAACCCCATCACATTAGATTGGTCCCCTTGTTTGGCTTTCAAACTTCTCGAATCTTTGGGTGTAGCCTGGTTAGCTTTGTTCTTCAGTTGTTTGCTCTGTGGATAAACAATGCATGTCTTATTTGCATTAACCTGTTATTTCTCTAGCTAAAAGCCATTTTCAAACAGAATTAATTGTATGTTTTCCCTCCTCCCCAGTGGCCCCTAGGTGGTTTGATTGCAAATTAGCAGTAGCCTATCATTTGAGCATTTTAGCATGCTAAATGGGGACATATGCTTAGTAACTGCTCAGGTTATATTTATAGGATTGAGCTCAAAGTGGTCCCTGTTGATAAATTGCTCATTAAAGATAATCAGATAATTGTTTTTTTCAGAATTGCATAAAAATATATTTCTTTTAATTTCTCTCGCTTTTTTTTTTTTTTTTAAAGCTTTTCTCTGGTTTACAAACGAAACATTGCTCTGTGGAATTCAGAATATGTGGGTTTTGTACGCCTCCATCGGAGCAACAAGCACTTTTGAGGCTCTACATCTATCATTTCTGTTTGGATACACTTGACCAACATCTGCTTGCAGTATTCAGATGGAGTTCGGGACATTCTCAGACCCCAGATATGAGGTTTGACGAACTTGGTTGGGTGAACTGTTGTTAGTGGGGGGCCCAAAATATATCTTTGGTTACTGTAGCGGTGACAGCAGTGTTTACAAAAATGAAGCTAATTTCATAACAATATAGAAACAAAATATATAACAAAGAGGTGGTAGTTTAGGTCGTGCATTTTCACACAAGAGTCAAATATGAGCCCAGTTTAGAAGACATGTATGGTAAGTTATGAATTTGTCGTTTGTGATTGGACAGCACAGTCCATGTTTTTGACTTAAGTGGGGCAACATGTGCAGTTGAATTAACGCTAAATGGATCCATTTTTATATCGTGCCTTTCTCCCTTAGCATCACTCAAAGCGCTTTACAGTGTTGTCTAATTCACCCATTCTCACATACACACACACACACACACCAAAGTGCAGTGTGTGTGTGTGTGTGTGTGTGTGTGTGTGTGCGTGCACGTCCGCGTGATGATTAAATACAGAATGATTACATACAGTTTTGATCATAGCCAGTTACATCAGATCATATACACTGCAAAATGGTCATACTAGAGTTTTATAAGACATTATTCTTTTGGTAGTAGATTTTTGCAGTCATTGCAAGAATTTCATACTAGTGATATTCTATTAGCTTGTGTGTGAAAACACAGAAAAGAAGTCTTACTGCACTGAGCTGCTGCACAAAGATGACCAAGACGAGAATCCACCTGCAAATATAACAGTGGTATTGAATGAAGTCTCACTCACAGTCACAGCCATAAAAGACTTTCAGACCTCATTAATGAGCAAGGAGCCATCACATGTTATAGGGCTGTATTAGTCCTGGCGCTCCAAACATTAACGAATGGGAGTCAAGAGTATATTTTCACAAAAAAAATCAAAGTCCATTTCCTGAATCTCTTCACATTCGTGTACTGCGTGTTTTGCCCTTGTGGTTAACTGCAGCTGGTCAACCCTAATTGAAGCTAAACTAATCTATTATCACACTGCAGGTGACCCAGCGCACGTTTGCCTCTTCCTAATACAGTCAGCAAACTGGAATGTTACCAGGCAGATGTGTTGAATGTCCAAGTAAACAGGCAAGAAGTATGTTTGTATTCACTGCAATGGATTCACTGAGACCAGGATGAGCATTCCATCAAAGCTCCTGAGACGTAGCTTGTAAATTTTTGCAAGTACTGTATGTTAAACTTGCACTATATCCTTCGCTGACATGGGTATCAAAAATGAGAGAGAGAGAGAGAGAGAGAGAGAGAGGGAGGGAGGGAGGGAGAGAGAGCGATGATGTACATTATGAATCCTTTATTTTCTGGTCAAATTAACAAAATGATTATTTGCGCTACATTTTCTCATGAAAGGATACACAAAGAAATCCCGCACGATGGCACTGAGATATGGATCTTATTATGAATCATTCTCAGAGTTTATGTTCCATGTGTCAGCCGTGGGTCTTACCTGAGGGGAGTCACAACAGCACATAAAGATGTCATATTCACAGTCAGGTGGCCGGGTGAGGGTAGGCCTCAGTCAGCAGTTTCAGGGCACCTGTCAAAAAAAACTTAAAATACTTTATCTTCTTATCTGCCCTAAAATGTTTCACATACAATCAAAACACGGGAAATAAAGAAAGAAACACACAGGTGACAAAGGTATATTGGATCCTGCGTAAACACGTAAAAACAACAACTTTAACAACTCACCACAATTCAGACGCTCCGATTCAACTTCATGAGGGCTCCAGTGCACCCTAAGCAGGATAACATGAGATCCAAACTGATCTTCTGACTCCAGAATCAGAAGAGGAGACTAGAGGAGGAGAGGAGTGAAACTAGCAGAGGGATGCACTCCACTGGATCACCTCCCTTTTCTGGGTTACCGAACTCTATGCTGTCAGACACTTGAACCTGGCCAGACCTCTTCCACCTCCTGTGGTGGTAACTTTACCATCACATGCAGTTTGGAATTCTCACTCGTCATCTTTTGTGTCTGCAGCAAGACGAGTGATGGAAAGAAGAGAAGTTGTTGTCCCTCTGATCCTGCTTGTAGTTATGCTGATGGGCACTGCAGCCAAAGATGTAAGATCTTTTTTTTTTCTTAATTACCGATATAAAATTACTGAGATGCTCATGTGGCCGACAGCAGGCTCTTACAGTATCTGCACGTGTGTTTGAATGCAAATATTCTATTGGCTTTTCATTTGTTTTAAATGCTGGATGATACTGTTCCATTTTTGCTTGTCTTTATATATATATATGTGTGTGTGTGTGTGTATATATGTATATATATATTTCTTAATATATTTATACCTTTTATACTCACTATCCCTCTGAGCTCCCAAGCTACAAGGAAAAAAGGCTCTTTTTTCTGTAAAACCTTGTTACTTGTGTGTTTCCTGTTGCGTATAACGTTAGCATCAGTCAATTTTCACAGCCCTGACTTCAGTAAACAGTGCTGGTGTGTTTGTAACTGAGGTGCCTACGCTTATCTGCAAGCATGGTGTACGCTGAGGAGAAGAGTTTGTGTGTAGTCTGTTTGCACGTACAGGTCAGAGCGTCCAGCGTTCTGCAGCAGGCTCTGTTGGTGGGCCTTTTTATCGGAGGTCTGGGTAAAGGGATAGAATATGGGAGAAGAAAAATAGAGCGAGATCTGAAAAAAAAATACATCAACAATTAGACAAAGATCAGTATGGCAGTTAAAGGAATTAGCCAGAAATTAGGACCACCCACACGGACCAAATTCAGATCCAGATCTGCTGCGTGATCCCTCATGCATGACCTGATAAACACACACACACACACACACACACACACACACACACACACACACACACACACACACACACACACACACTCACACACACACATACACACACACACAAGCTGTACATAACAAATTGCATTTGAACATTCAACCTTTGATGGGAAGGTTAAGAGTTTCCTGTGTCACATAGTTCAACACTGACACTGTTAAGGGAAGAAATCCATCATAGGAGCAGACACGTTTCAACTGCAGAATGACATGGACAAAAATACTCGTCTCAAGTAAAGAGTAAACAGAATTATTGTACTACCAATACTAATGAAGTAATACAAATTACTACTGATACATGCATTATGTATTATTTTCAGAAAAGTTGTGATTTGGTCAACAAACCAGGACATGAGCATTTTTTTCCCTCTGTATCAACATCACCATCAACATGCCTCTGTATGATCTCCCCAGAGACTGAGCAGTTTCTATATTCATGCCAACAGTTTTTACTGTTCAACTTCACATCCAAATGAAGCATGTCACACACACACACACACACACACACACACACACACACACACACACACACACACACACACACACACACACACACACACACACACAAAACATGCGGTAAAATGCTATGTTCCTTTAAGAAACTAATAATAGAATAATGGTATCAGCTCTCAACACCGAAGACTAAGACTGATGAGAATCATAATGTTATAGTCCATGCGATACACTGCACCTCCTGAATGCCCTATAATGAAAACAATAACGTGAAAATAATGTCGTGCTTAATTACAACCCATCACAGTAAATGTCGGAACGGTGAGCGAGTTCTGAGAGGAACTGAGCTGTTCACTCTTTCTGCTTTGGGAAATGCATTCAGGTTTATAGCTGGATCTTCATAGAGCTAAACGTGAATTCAAGAAGATTAAGTAGCTCCGTGCTAACTGTTACAGATCCATCACATCCCTGCCTTGTGAGACATTTTGAACAACCTTTTGTCTTCATAGTGTGTGTGCAGAGGAAGATCCAGGTGCCGCTGCGAAGGAGTGAAGGGCAGCAGGGTGAGTTTTCTCGTTGGAGAAGACTATTTTCAAATTCATCAGTTGTGTCTTTTTATGTAGTTGCAATTTTTGAATGACAAAGTCTGGTTTGTCTTCAATGAAATGACACAAAATTTTGAGTAAATGATTAAAAGAGAATGGTTACTTCAGGATTAACAACTGCTAAACTTGTACCGTTGTCTGAAATACGCCGGGGTTTTCCATACTAGTGTGTGGTTGGTGTGCTGGATCTGTGGGGTGGTGTGGCCCCAGAGTCCTCACAGTGATCAAAACGTCTTTGGTTTGATCCTCATGTCCCCAGAGATTGTGTCAAAGGGTTTTTGAGCAACACCATAAAGCTTTTGACATCACTGTGTATGTGACTGGGTGAATGATGCAACATTTTCAAGTGCTTTCAGTGCTGTAAAAGTGGAAAGCGTTGCATAATCCCTTGAAAAAAAAATCTGCATTTATCCAGTTCTAGGCTGGTTTACATCCCCATAAATGGCTTCAGTTTTACGCTCACATCTGGTATATACTCCACTTTCACCGGTGTGTATAGATCTCCTAAATTTCTAACATGCATCTCACAAGCCAAAACCAGCTGGTGATTTTTTCCCCCGTGTGTTTCATGTTCAAAAACATAAATTCAAGCCAGATTTTGTATATAATCTCAAAATGTTGTGTTTTTGTCCTTCAAAACGAGTTTCCGTAGCTTGTAAGTTGCTGTAAGGGAAAAACAAGAATGGATTTACTTGTTTGGCCGCAAAATATTTTTGTTGTTGTTTGTTTGTTTGTTTGTAACTCCATACAGAGTCCCATCTGCCCCACATTTCAGATTCAGTATGAGCCTGGAGCCAAAGACATTGATGTGTTGGTATTGAATAACAGCCATAGCTTCACTTACAGGCAACAGCCAACAAGTCATATAACACACAACTGAATTTTGTATTTGGGGTATCAAACAGGGTCACACTCAGGCACTTGATGCCACATCAAAAAGCAAGCGATGCTGCAGGTCGTCAGTTATATGACGCTATTTCACGTCCATGTGGACGGAGATCAACCGCAGCGCCACTTTCTTACAAAGAGGTACACAAGGTACACACCCCATTCTGCTCAGTAGGGCCAGGGCCCATTCAGCTTGCAGCTTGAATTTTGTTTGTCTGCACATTTTCATAATATTTTAATGTTGTCAAGAGAGACCAGATGGTAGATTTTAAATAAATGTGTGATAAGCTCCAACCAGAGACAGCAGAATACACACAACCTGAGCAGCTAAATGGAATCCAGCCATAAAGGATTTCCCTTACTTCATAAATGGTCAAAATATCTGCAAAGAAGACACCTGAAATTCTGCCTACATCGATTATCTTGGACTCAGGGACCCTGAGGGAGTCCAAGGTCAGCGTGGAGATGCTCTCAGCTGGATGTGCCTGAAACACCTGGAGAGGTGTCCAGGCGGCAGGCTAACTAGATGCCTGAATCAATAGAACAGGCACCTAAAGCAAGCACGCCACTCCTGCTGCTCCTATTCTCCAGTACATCTCACACTCAATAGTCGCCTTACTCAAGAATAAAACCCTGAGATACTTGAACTCCTTTGTGTAGAGTGAGAACTAGTTCCCTACTTGAGGAATTCTTAGCCCATCATCTGTACCAGTCAAGGCAGGGCTGCAGGATGATGGGGGATTGACGTCAATCTCCGAGGGGCAAGTCAATGAGGTAGTTAAACAGCTCCAGAGTGACAAAGCCCAAGGGACTGAAGAGATTGGCTGAGGGGCTGTCTTAGATGTCTCTGAAAGAGTGTATGGAAGTCTGGGGCAGCATCAAAGGAGCTGCAGACAGGTGGTACCCCTCTTCAAAACGGGGGAACAGAGGGTGTGTGGCTGTTACAGAAGCATCCCGTGACCCAGCCTACTGGGGAGAGACAGTTTTAAGGTGCTGGAAAGGAGGGTTGGGCTGCTAATCGGACTCTCAGGTTGAAGAGGAACAATGCGGATCCTGTCCTGGCTATGGAACAACCTACCAGCTCTTCACTCTCGCCAAAGGGGGCCAATGCGAATGAAAGTTTTCGACTCCCAAATTTGTGAAATGCTCTTTCTTTCTAAAGATGTTAGTGTCTTATATGTCCTTATAAATCAGGGAGACAAGGGATCTATAGGGGCTCAAGGTCCTCCAGGGCCTGAGGGCCGCCAAGGACCTGACGGACATGTTGGGCCTCAAGGACCAAAGGTAGACATTCATTGTGGCTGTTGGAATTTCTCCTTTCTGATTCTCAAATCTCCAATTACTGTTCCCCTACCATTTCTGCATCTTTGGGAACCACAAGAGTAATTATAGGTTGCTCTCTTTGACAGGGCAACACCGGGCCTTTGGGACCTGAAGGGCTAAAGGGCGATCCGGTAACACTAAAATCTTGTCCAAGTTTGACCTTTTTGAGTATGTTTGTTTGATGTTTCACTGAGTCAAATTATTATTATATTCTAAATATCTCATAAATATTAAATGCCCTATAATTAATAGAGTGGAAACATTCGGAATTAGGTTGGAATTCTCTGCCTCTGCACCTTTTTTCAAACTGTTCGGTTTTTGTTCCCATCATTGCAGGGACCTAAAGGCAAAGAAGGATTCGCTGGGTCACATGGTTTACCGGTGAGGTGTCTGACTCTTTTTTACTTCTCTGTCGGTCATCTAGTTTGTCTATCTGGAACTATTATGTTCCTACACTGGTTTATAAAAGTCTTCAATTTCTTCTGATATCCTTTCACAGGGTCTCCCAGGTTTACAGGGGCCACCAGGTCCACCAGGGGCCCCAGGCTGCAATGGCACAAAAGTATGAATGATATGCTCTACAGAACAGTTTTTGTTCAGTTATCAGTTAACTTAACCTAAAAGTTATGAAAAGGGTTTTTGATAGCTGTAAAAAGTTCAACGCAAGTTTCTACAACTTGTTTTTAGGGAGAAGACGGCCCTCCTGGTATCCGCGGGGCCCACGGTATTGAAGGATACCCTGTGAGACACAAGATTATTCATCATTCATTTATAAAATGTTGTAAATTTTTGTCTTAAAAATGAACCATCGGAGAATTTGTTGTTGAAACTTGGCTGCATCTTTCTCTTTACTTCACAGGGTCCACCAGGCCTGCCTGGACCAAAGGTAATAAAATGTATGCGGTTGTAGCCAAGGCCAGTTTTTAAGTACTTCTTTTATTTAGGAAGGGTGAAGCTGCAATATTGCTCAGGTCTGCCCTTTAGACATTTATCAGGATCCTGATGCACCAAAAAAAAAAAAAAAAAAAAGACACTGCACAAGTAAGTCCCTTCTCAGCCCCTGCGAGCTCCCGGAGCTCATTTTGTACCTCGGTCTTGTGAGACCAATAACTTGCTTAAAGAGATGTTGGATTTCCACTTATACATTGTGAAGAGGAAATATGTGAAAAGTTCATTTTCAGGACATACATTTTTTTGGGACACCAAATTATGGTGCACAAGAATATTCATGAGTGTTACCAGAGTCTACTGAACATTACAGGCTGCAGAACAGCATCAGATATTGTCTTGAGTTCATGGTCCTGGTTGTAGAGGTTAGGACAGGAGACAGTCTCAGCCTGACATCTTGCTTTTAACACCCTCAGTTCCCCTCATGCGCACCAGGTGGACCAGTGTCCAGAGTTATCTGAAACATTTGGTGCACGTCGTGGAAAGAACACAAGCAGAGCAGATAATCCAGCTCCAATCCCCAGAGAGCACAGATAAAGATGAGCCTGCAGTGTTCATATATCATCGCATCTCACAATACACCGTTAGCACAAACCTGTAATTATCATATTCAGTGCTAAATTCCGTGCTGATGATGGTATTTATAAACTTACATTTCCAATGAACTCATGTGTGCAGGGTGAATCTCAGGTATCATTGGATGCTGTACCAGGTCCTCATGGGGAACCTGGGAGGAACGGAGAGCCGGTAAATGTCGTCCATAAATTGTTTAACCTTTCTTATTAAATATTGGAGATATAAAATGCAGTGTATGATTTGACTTTCATCCACATGTACACATATTTACACTGAGGAGAAATGTATTTTCTATTTTAGGGACATCCAGGTTCCCGTGGTTGGCCCGGAAAAAAAGGAGACCAGGGACCAAGCGGCCCTCATGTGAGTGATGTTGTCTGTCATGTAAAACAATAAAAATGTTTTTTGGTGCTGCTTGATACTGAAATACTGATATACTGAAGTACTGATGTACTGATATCTTCATGTACTGATGTACTGATGTACTGATATTCTGATATACTGATGTACTGATGTACTGATGTACTGATATACTGATATACTGAGGTACTGATGTACTGATATACTGATGTACTGATGTACTGATATTCTGATGTACTGATGTACTGATGTACTGATATTCTGATATACTGATGTACTGATATCTTCATGTACTGATGTACTGATGTACTGATATTCTGATATACTGATGTACTGATGTACTGATGTACTGATATACTGATGTACTGAAGTACTGATGTACTGATATACTGATGTACTGATGTACTGATGTACTGAAGTACTGATGTACTGATATTCTGATGTACTGATGTACTGAAGTACTGATGTACTGAAGTACTGATGTACTGATATTCTGATGTACTGATGTACTGATATTCTGATGTACTGATGTACTGATGTACTGATATTCTGATGTACTGATATTCTGATGTACTGATGTACTGATATTCTGATGTACTGATGTACTGATGTACTGATATTCTGATGTACTGATATTCTGATGTACTGATGTACTGATATTCTGATGTACTGATGTACTGATGTACTGATATTCTGATGTACTGATGTACTGATATTCTGATGTACTGTAATTGCATCCTTAATTAACAGGGACTTCCTGGTTACCCAGGGCCTAAAGGATCTAAGGTAAGATCTCTGAAGTGAATGTGAGGGTTTCCTGAGTTCAGGCACCCACTGCTGAGGCGTTTGATTTTAATTAATAAATATATAATTTAAACATATCAGCCAGTGCTGACACTAACTGATGAAATGAGGACTTGCTTTGCATTGTTGCAGGATGAAGGATGGTAACCCTTGACACTCGGACACGAAGGAGTTTTAGAGAAAATCTTTTTAATACTTGCTTCTGTTTACACATTTTGTCCCATGCTGTAGGGTCAAGAAGGTCAAGGTAGTATCCCTGGCCCACGTGGACCAAAGGTAATATCTCTTTAGCTAATCTAAATTAATAACTGATTGTGTATTATCAAGGTTACGTTGATTTATTGGTTCTTTTTCATATTAGGGGCAAATGGGTCCACAAGGCCCACCTGGACCACCGGGTCGGATTAAGGAGTTTTTCGCTGAGAGTTTGGTGTTAAAGGTACAGAAACAACCGCCTGTTTTTGTTGCTGATGATGTAATGTCATGGCTGCAATCACGTGTGTTCTGGTTAATGTTCATATCCACAATCATTTTTCTCCACAGTGAATCGTGCAGCGCTCTAAAACACACTAACCACCTTAATCGTTGTTTCTCTGTTTGCATCAGTCAAGATATCTGCAGGGAATACATTTTACACCAGGTTTCTGTTTTCAAACATTTTTTTAAAAACTTAAAGAAATGGTACCACACTCGGTTGGCTGATTGACCTGTAGATTTACACTTTTACTCAAGGTAGGAAATATCAGGGCGAGGGAGGTTATGGTGAAGGTGAGGGTCCTAAATCCTCTCCCCAACCTCAGCACCCCAAGTGTTGTCATTACAACTGATGAACCATAACCTGCAGTTTATTTCTTATCCAGGTTGTTAAAGGAGACAAAGGAGATGAAGGAGAAAAAGGTTGCCAAGGTGCTCCAGTAAGTTGCCTGGTCATTGCTTTACACAATTCAATATATAACGACTTTTAAAACACTCAAAAGCTTTCCGTCGATGCTTCTTCTTGTGCATTGCAGTGCGGTTTGTTTATCTCTGTTCTAATGTGTCTCCAGGGAGATCCCGCTAGTGGCTATAACACAAAAGGAACAAAGGGAGATAAAGGGACGAGGGGTTCAGACGTAAGAATATACTTCCAATTTTACTTAGTATGCGCATATATGAAAAGTAGAAATTGTTTAAATCCTATGTTGTACCACACACTTCCCTTTAATTAAACACATTTGTTGCAGTCTTATTACTGTGAATTGAGGTTTTATTTGAGATTTTAATTGTAAAATAAACAGCAGAGGGCAGTAATGTGACTTAATATGGCTTGCTGTTGAACACCACCAGGGAGGGAAATGAATGAACAATATATACAACATTAAGTATATAATATTGTGACTCCTCCCTGTTTGGTCATTTTGGTCATTGCAACAAAACACCAGTGTGGTCTGTTGTGGTCAAATATGAATCCATGACTCGTATTATCTTACATTATTTCGGAATATATTATACAATGGCAATAAACGTGAACCTGAAATCTGAGCCTGAAAGTGTCTAATCATCAAAAGAAGCTGTGTGCATAATTGTATTCCATGTATCATTATTAAACACAGCCCTGGGGGCTCAATATTCTCTCTGAGGATCGAGCCAGAATTCTCGCTGAAGGGCTTCTTTGCTATGTTTTTTGAAAACAGACAACAAGAATATATTCGAGCGGTAAAGGGAAGTAATAGAGTGAGGGCTCCCCCTCAGCCACTGATTGAATTTATGATTTCTGCCATGTAATGTTGCCTATCCAAAAATAACTTTATAATGGGAAAGTAAATTAATGCATGCCCAAGGCCCTCAGTGGAAGCTTCTCCTCTCTGGAAAGCAGAAGCGATAGTGATTCAGTGCATGTGGGAATGTCCTCTCAGTTGTCCTTAACTGTCCTTGTAGGGAAAGCCAGGGAAGGATGGGGACCCTGGACAACCTGGATCTATGGTATTGTGCTAGTACGCAGTACACGTGTGTGTGTGTGTGTGCGTGTGTGTGTGTGTGTGTGCGCGTGCGCGCACGTGCGTGTGTGTGTATACATGTGTGCTTACTCATTATGCTGAGTTAAATGTTACATAGGGAAGGCCTGGTCTCGGAGGTTATCCAGGTTATCCAGGGACACCAGGAAGGAAGGTCTGTGATTAATCAATAACATATCACAGTTTTGGTTTGTTGGCATGCTACATTATATAATGTGCTTTAACTCTGTGATATTTAGGGTGAAAAGGGTGACAGAGGTCCCCCTGGTCCACCTGGAGCTGTGAGTTTTCCCTTTTTATTTAGTAGGTGGTCATTTTTAATGCATTTCAGTATTTTTTGTTAGAAATTTTAATTAAAGGGATAAATATCCACATTAGATTGACTGTAAGTGCAAAATAATTCCCTTAGCAGGTCAAGATTAGCATAAGAAGTGATACGTGTCTGTGTATTGTGTCAGCCAGCATGTCAGTGAAGGCTAATGCACATCTTCTGTACTATAAACAGTGAGATCTATAAGTCATTCTGGCTACTGTCTCTGGTTGTTCAACATTAATTGGCTCCATGGCTCCTGTCATTCATTTACAGATATTGGAGTCTGGATCTGACACTGTCAAAGGATACCCTGGAGATCCTGGTCTTCAAGGCCCACCTGGGCCACAAGGTAAATGAACAAAGTTGTACTGAGTAGAATCAAATTCTACTTTCGTTCTTGTGATAGTTTAAACTACTGTCATGCTCTGCTGCAGGAGCTTTGTACAAAAATGATTTTACTCATTTCTCAGGTGCTGTGGGGGTTCCTGGACCTGACGGACCTCCAGGTATCCATCCATCCATCCATCCATCCATCCATCCATCTGTACACATACATCGATACTATGGTCAATGTCTATCCACCTACATTTCACAGGACAAGTATCTGGGAACTATTTGCAAGCCCCACCTGGTCCCAATGGCCTTCCAGGTCCCAAAGGGGACCCCGGTGAGCCAGGGGACATTCATACTGGACCTCCAGGTCCAGAGGGGGATCCTGGCGATCAAGGGCCACCTGGAGATCAAGGCCCTCCTGGACCACCTGAGGACAGAAGTATGTCTGTATAGAATAGTCTTCCAAGTTGTTAAAAAACATCTAAATACTACTATTAATACAGTAATACTACAATAGCTCTCATGGACGGTATTGTGGTTTCAAATATAGGTTTCATTTTTGTATATCTTTTATTGTCACCCATACACAGTGTTTATGTGGGAATATGAAACTCTATTAAAATTATAGGCTAACAGGGGCCTGCAGCCTGAGCAGGAGCCACATTTAGTGTTTTACTCCCTTTGTTATATTATACCTCTGTGGAACATTTCAGCTTTTACCATCAGCATCCTACACTGGTCAGCTGAGAGCACTGGCTTAAAAGCTACACAAGTGTTGTTTCCCATGAATATTAAAACCTTCCTGCAATTACATGTCACTGTAATTACAGACTAACGGTAGGAATTCATTAATCCAGACAACTATGTTTATGCCAGTGCACCAGATATGAAAGGGAGAGAACACCGCTCTTCCTCCGATATGTAAAGCAAAGTTCAGGCGAATGAAAACTGCATTAGTTGTGAAAAGTGCAGTACTTGACAGCAGTTAGATGGATCCTCAAAAGATTCATCATGCCATCATGTTTTTCAAGGCGTTTCAAGCTCTTTAAAAGGGTTAGGAGTGAGTATAGTCTTGTTGCAAATTACTCGTGTGCAAATATTTCAAAATGTATTAGACATGCGCATTTGGCATCAAATTTGATGTGAAATTGCCTGAAAATCTTAATATGACTCATTTACATCTTTATCATGACTTCATTATATTAAACTCTATTTGAGTTTATTTATTTACGTACTTCTCTGGTAAAAAAAGAAAAAAAAAGAAAAAGTGTTGTGGTAATCACTGAACAGTCCATTTATAACTTCCTCTTTTTTCTCCATAATTCTGCAAACTGCCAGAATGACCAGCAAACAATCTAAAAAGTGTAAAAAAAAAATGTATATGGAACCAAAAAAGTTATATTTACATAAACTATTAAGAAAATCTGATTAAATTCAAATATTTGTAAATGTTGGTTGAACTGTTGGATTGCTGTTGGTGTAACTAACTTGTAGGTAACAGGATAACCAAGGGTCTACCCGGAATGAAGGGGGCGAGGGGTATCCCTGGACCAATGGGTTATGATGGGATGTTTGGGATGAAAGGTTGGTAGCTCAGTGTTATTCTTCGGTAGTCTTGTATCACTTCCTTTTTATATATATTTTTGTTAGACCAGCTTCTGTATCTGATAATCCAACTGTTCGGACTGGAGAGACAACATAATATTGTGTAATAAATGGATCCACTGAAATATTCCTTACTGTGGCTCTGCAGGTGTGAAGGGGGAACACTGTTATGAGTGTCATGGATCAGGACCTCCAGGACTACATGGCCCCCGTGGGCAACCTGGCATATCAGGTAAACACATGAAAACAAACAGATTCTAATTCTTTACTTTCACGTTCATAAGCATATCTTTTTTTGGTTATATTTGGGAGGACAAAATGAAGTTAAAAACTGCATTGCACATTAATCATTCAGGCTACAATCAAGGACCAGGAGCCAAAGGTGATCCAGGTTTCCAAGGACCTCCAGGCCCCCCTGGAAGTGTGGTAAGAAGATATGTGTGTCAAAAGGCAATATGTTATTTTTTTCTCCCACATTCTTATAATAATTCCCCTTCAAAGGGTCCTGTTGGTGAAACAGGATTTCCAGGCTTCCCTGGACAAAAAGGAGATTCATATTCATACAGAAGCCCAGGGATAAAGGGAGAGAAAGGAGACCATGGACACCCTGGCATTCCTGGTGAAAAAGGCCTCCCTGGGTATCCTGGTTTAGCTGGTCGCAAGGGTGTTCGGGGTCCTGTGGGGGATTTGGTGAGGAGGTTTTGTTGTGTGAATCCTTGCAAGCTGATGACACTTTTTGGCTCTTTTTCGTTTTCCTTGCATGAGAATCCAACATAAATGTAGTCACTGATGGGTCAAACTTTCTCATCTAATTTCTAGGATCTTTCATCTGGTGTGGAGGGAGACAAAGGTTACCCTGGCCAACCAGGGCCTGTAGGCAGACCTGGACCTCTTGGTTACCCTGGGCCAGTGGGATATGGTCCAATTGGTCTGCCCGGAAATCCAGGAGATCTGGGAGTACCTGGCTTTCTTGGACAACCTGGAATTCCAGGTAAATAAATGCAAGAAATTAATCATAACACACACGCATGCACGCGTACACACACACGCACGCGTACACACACACACACACACACACGCATGCGCGCGTACACACACACACACGCACATGCACGCGTACACACACACACACGTGCACACACGCACACACACAGACCCGGTTCATGTTCTGTCTCCTCCTCTGAAAGGCCAGAAAGGAGAACCCAGTAGCATTTACGTGATAGGATCCCCTGGACCTCCTGGATTTAAAGGTCTGCTTGGTTTGCCAGGAAAACGAGGTAATTTTGGCGTGGCTGTTTAATGGGAAGATCCTCTTCACTTATGGTACAAAAATGATATATGAAATGATCCACCTTCTGGATCGTCTAAAAATGTCCAGGTGATCCAGGGGTCCCAGGTATCCGAGGCCAACCAGGTGCTCCAGGACAGAAAGGAGAACGGGGTTACACAACAACGAATGGAAGGCCAGGGTACCCAGGACCGAAAGGTAATGTTGTCTATCTGTTTACACATAAAACAGCAAATGTAACTCAACTTTAACCAGTGTGTGTGTGTGTGTGTGTTTGTGTTTGTGTAACACAGGTGACAAGGGGCAGCCAGGTCACCCAGGTCCACCAGGGAGGGGCTTGCCTGGTTTGCCGGGTCAACAGGGTCCTCCTGGTCCTCCAGGACCGAAGGTCAGTAGTTTAAAAAAAAGTTTCAACAGAAATCGATTTGACAAGACGTGACACAAAAATGTATTAGTATGTATAGTAATATTATGGTCTTTCTATGCAGCGTAAGTAAGTATCTAATTTTCTCTAAAATGACAACATGAATGTTTGATACTGATGAGAATTTTTATCTGGTGTCCTCTGTTTGAAATTTCTTGCCTCGTCCTCGTAATTCGTCTGTAAGGTTAAAAGCTGGTCTGACCCCCAGGCCTTGACCTGGGTCTGGGAGTGAACCTGTGATGCCTTTGCAAATTCTTTTGTAATCATAATTTTGTTGTTAGAACACTTATGGATCGTAAAGCTGACACTTACGACGCCTGCGTTGCCCAAATGCGTAGCTGTGTTTAGACTCTGTGAAAGTTCACTTTGGGCAGGATGTTCTAAGGAAGTTACTGGTAGTGTCCGACATTACTAGCATAACCTTTTTACAAGAGGTGGAACTCAGATGTTCTGGGGGAGCTGAGTCAACCTCATCTCACAGCGAACCTTGCACATCTGTATTGGATATCCAGTAAAGTGTCCTGTGTAAGCCACTTTAACTTGGTGAATCACTGAGGCAGCATCATTGAGAAATGATGCCTTTTTAAAGTAGCCTCAAAATGTGAAACGTATTTTACTGCTATAGTTTCTGAATGAAAGACAATGAAATCTGACATCTGAATGAATAGAATGTGTGATGGGTTCCACCGATGGCTCCTGATCACGCGTCTTGACAGATTCACTCTTTTAGTTCCCACAGCACCACCCTGCAAGTACAAATACTGTCAACAAAAATACACAGATCTTACATCTTCTGCGTTTTGGATAATTAGGGTGATGGTGGTCCTGGATATCGTGGCTCCCCAGGGATTCCAGGGATTCCTGGAGATAAGGGGGACCAGGGACCAATAGGAGATCCTGGAGCTCCTGGCCTACCAGGACAGCCAGGACTACCAGGAAATGCTGGTTTAAAAGGAGCCAAAGGTTCTCATACAGCCATCAAATTCGAACAGTTGCAAAGATGTGTTAAGAAGATAATATTCTGTTCATCCAAGTACATCATTTATTCTGCCATACAAATTATAACACATGTCCATTTGCTGCATGTGATACCTGCAGGAACTAAAGGAGCTGTGGGGCCCACTGGACCACCAGGTACTAAAGACTCATGTAAGGGTGCTTTACTTGGACAAGTGGGACCAGCAGGACCAGATGGTTTCCCCGGGCCTCCGGGTCAGTGTTCTTCACAGCCGAATCTCAAAGAAACAAAAAGAAATGAATGTAAAAATGGTGCCATAATCTCCCAAATTCAGTTTTCCTTTGCCTGCATTTTTTTTCTATTTTGTTCCCTCGGTTTTCCTCTTCTCACCCAGGACCTAATGGTCTACCTGGTGAAAAAGGAACCACAGGTCCTCCTGGGTTTGGTTATCCAGGGCTTCCTGGTGAACTTGGTGCCCCTGGGCCATCAGTGCCAGGTTCACAAGGGGTTTCTGGACAAAAAGGGATCAAGGGACAACATGGTCAGCCAGGTCTTCCAGGTATGGCAGTATTTCTCTTTAAGCATTCATGATGGATATGATTCAAAAATAGAATTAAAAAGAACTCTCAGTATTGTTAGAACATGTGCCCCCAATATGTCTTTTGTATGTATCTTGTATAGCAGAGGAATGATGTTTCTGAAATGCTGCTATTGTGAGTGACAGGTGTTACTCACAACAGTCTGGATTAATTGGCAGCGGGGGTTCTGTGGCAGAACAACAGGGACCAACTGAGTCCTGGTCTAAAACCACCAAAAGATAACTTGTAAAATTGTTTTCCCTCCATTATTTGCTATTTGGGAAATTTTTTTTTTTTAAATGATACGAACATGAGCATTTAAATATTCTTCTTGGGATTCTTCAGGACTTAGAGGAGACCCAGGACCAGATGGAGTGCCAGGATATGGACCAGAGGGATCACCTGGAGTAATGGGACCACCAGGACAAATAGGTAACACGCAAACACAGTTAAAAAAACAACCTTCACAGCAACTACACCACTTTATTATGACAAGGAAGTTAAAAGGTCATGGTATTTTTTGTTAGATCAGATACGAGTTCAAGGGTTTCTGTCATTTTCTTGTAGTTATATACATGGTCGGAAATTATGATTGAGTTTTAGTTCACATGGTTGTTCACAGGTGATCCTGGACCAGATGGAGTTAGAGGTTCACAGGGTCCACCAGGAATTCCCGGAGACCCAGGTCCCACAGGACCAACGGGCATTTCATCACTAATCCCTTCAACAGTGCTTGGGCCCCAAGGAAATACTGGTGGTCCAGGTTAGCTTTAGAAATAAAATCTTCACTGAAAAAACAAATCAGCCACTTGCTTTGATGCTTTTGTACTAGTTTTAGTAGAAGGTGTGAGATCATATTACCAGAGTGCATGTAAAATCAGAAATGATAATATTCTAATTCTACTGTGTCAGGTTACCCCGGTCCACCTGGTACCCCTGGAAATACTGGAAGTGTTGGACCGAAAGGAGAGACAGGAACAATGGGAGCAACAGGGAGTCCTGGACCGAATGGTGCTGTATTTAAATGTTTATAATAATGAACCCAAACAATCTGACAATAATACTGTATGAATATCATGTATTCAGGTCTGCCAGGGGATCCGGGTATTGATGGATTAGGATTATTTGACAGAACTCCAGGGCCTCCTGGGGCCACAGGGGACCCGGGTATCAGAGGCCCTCCAGGTAATGTATAAACTATGGCTTCCACGTTTTTTACACAAAGCTGAATGATTACAGCTCACAACTGTAACCATTACAGTGCAGACTTTGTCTTAGAAATTCTGTTTATCTGGATTAAGAGGTCAGGGCATACTTTGATTCAGTCAGCACGTGGTGAGCTATTTTGGTTTGCTACCAGGCTCTTTTCTAATGTAGATGAAATCTGTGCCAAATTTTAAAGTTCTTGATTTTGCAACTAAGTTTTTGGTCAAAGTAGTTTGAATGATCTGGTCTGAATATACTCAAAATAACTGCTGAAGTAACTGAATCTTTTCAGGACCGAAGGGAATAAAAGGAGATCGAGGAACCCCTGGAGAGAAAGGTCTTAAGGGTGTTCAAGGTCCAGCTGGTTACAAAGGAGATAGAGGAAACCCAAGCTACTACGGATATGGCGCACCTGGACCAGTCGGTCAAAAGGTAGTGATGACTGAGTCTTTCTAAGTGAAATAGGAAAGTAGAAGCCACAGGAGATTTTTAAATATGACGCATACCTGCCAGTTTGCTTTCCTTTGCTGTCTCCATTAAGGGTGAACCAGGACGAAGCAGCAGTGATGTTGAGAAGGGTCAGAAAGGTCAACCTGGTTCTCTTGGGCCTTTGGGTCCACCAGGAATCTATGGATTCAAAGGCAACATGGGACCTGATGGACCAAATGGTGAAAATCATTAAATGTAAACTGAGGTGATTTATGGTCGGCTTTATGTCCCTCTAACACTGTTGCCTTTCTACTTCCCCTGTCTTCCAACCCTGCTCCAGGTACACCAGGCTATCAAGGACCGAAAGGTTCAGATGGGCCTCAAGGAAGCAAAGGACACCGAGGAGTCCAAGGACCACCAGGCAAATCACTTTAAAAATCTTGGTTATGTGGCTGCTTCACAAGGATATCAGTATTCATCTTTTTTTATACTATCATTAAATCAGACAGCATCATCTTTTCCTACTTCATCACAGGCAACCAAGGCTCACCAGGTGTCCCTGGTTTTCCTGGTCCAAAAGGAAACCAAGGACTGGATGGGATTCCTGGGCCACCAGGGCAGAAAGGAGAAACTAGTAAGCTGCATGAAAAGTCCTCTATGGTGCCCTGAGCTCATGCACATCCTATAGGATCTAAATAAATAAGCATTGTTTGTTTGAGTTCTACCCATGTCCAAACCACTGGATGATCATTATGATAATGGATGACTGTTCTTGGCCGCAGCCACACCTTACCAATCCTTTCATTCTCTGCAGATGAGATGGATGGGATACCTGGCAGGCGTGGTCCCACAGGTCAGCCCGGTGAGTGACGGCATCTTTTTTCAGACGTTTGCAAACATCTCACTCAATAATGAACCCAAAGTGTTTGACTTATCATGAAAAGTTTGATCAGAAACTGTTGGTGAAAACGTCCAAATGAGCAGCAGCCTCTTACAGTGAGGAAAGAAACAACCACATCAAGATCCAGCACCTTATTCATGACAGAAAATGTTGCTGGCAGAGAAAACATCCAGGTTTCAAAGCTGATCTTTTTTTTTTCTTTTACTTTTTTTTACATCAATGGACTTGTTTCACTGACACAAAGGTCTACCTGGGAATCCTGGTCCTCCTGGCCCCTCCAACATAGGAAGTCCTGGACAAATTGGAGACAGAGGATCTCTAGGTCCACATGGAGTCTCTGGTCCAAGAGGACAACCAGGAGAGGAAGGGGCATGTTTTTCTGGGTTAAAAGGAGATCATGGCCTTCCTGGAATACCAGGTGAGGATATGATATCCTGGTGGGATGTAACCCTGAGTTTGGGTTCCACGTGCTGTGAAAACATCAATATTTTTAAAACTGTTTTAAGTTCTTGTTTTCAGTGCCACTTTCTCTGTTTTCACATTCTGGATATTGTAATCTGTCAAAGTTATCATCGTCCCTGCTTTCCTTGGATGTAGGTCGTAAGGGCTTACCTGGTCCTCCAGGTCCCTCAGTACCTGGGTGGAAAGGAAACATAGGGGACCCAGGTCCTCAAGGAAGACCAGGTTTTGTTGGATCCCCTGGAGATCCAGGCTTCCCAGGGCCACCTGTGAGTTACCCTTGTATGTTTTAAGCAGTATAAAGTAAAGTCTTCAAGTTGTGTGACAGTATTTTGAGACTAATCTTGGACTTCTTTCGCTCATTGTCTGATTTGCTTCCTCAGGGTGCGAGAGATCGACCTGGAAACCCAGGACCAATAGGGGATTCTGGTCCTCCGGGAATCCAGGGGCCCCCAGGTAAACCATTTACAAAAAGCAGTCAATCACTTTAATTATTCCCAATACAAAGGACCATCTGGGTCCACAGAGTAATAGTTTGCTGAATGTATGTCCCCATAAGAGACAATATCAGAAAAAAAAAAATTTGTGTCAATGATTTTGGCAGTGTCACTATACGAGCTTTGTGTGAGTAACATTTTGCATAGGGAAACGAATCTTACAGTCTTTTCAAACTTGCTTGTTTTAGGTGACAAGGGATACCCTGGAGACATCCGAGGCCTGGTTGGGCCACCTGGGCCCAAAGGTTTTCCAGGACCCCCTGGTGTGTGTTTTTACTATGACTCACAACAACCAGCAAGAAGCCCTTTTCAAGTTTCTACAGATCACTTTTTGAACTAACCTATCCATTATACACTACAGCAAAGATGAAAGGTCTTGGGTGTTTGTTATCCTTGCAGGCCTAAAGGGAGAAACAGGGCATGGCAAGATGATTTATGAACCTGGACCACCTGGCTTACCTGGTCCTCCTGGAAATCGAGGACCCCCAGGGACCACAGGACTACCAGGAAAACGAGGCCCTCCAGGTCCAAAATTAAAAACGTTTTGTACAGTACTTTAAGTTTCATAAATAGTGTGTGTCTAAATCTAAAAGGAAAAACCTGCACATTTAAACATATTGAATCAAATAGCATCCTACAGTATTCAAAAATTATACCAGTTGTAACACATTGCACGCTTGAATGGGGGATCTTCTTTTGTTCCAGGCCCACCAGGTGTCAAAGGAGTAAGTGGTCACGGCCCACCAGGCCAGCCCGGCTTTAGCGGTCACAAAGGGAACAAAGGAGCAGCTGGAGTGACAGGTATGAGATGGTCAAAGTGAAGGTCAGTGTTGCGAAAAGAAAAAAAAAACCACATTTTTTGTCATTACTGAAGAATTTGTTTTGTTTTTTTCTATAAACAAACGTGTTACTTATGCCATAATGACGTTATGTATCTTAAATCATTAATGTGACATCATGATATTCTGCAAACATGCTTCTGGACATGAGCTCGTAGTGCCATTCCAAAAATGCCTTGAGGGATTAATGAGCTCCATTTTGGCAAGAAGACACATCACATTGAATGCCTTTATTTTCTATCATACCAGCCTGAACGTGGCTTTGAACTGCAACTGGATTAATTTTTTTTTCAACTGTTCTGATATATTTCTTGTTGTAGGTTCACCAGGCAGTCCTGGACTACCAGGCAACAAGGGTCTTGCAGGGTTGCCAGGCAGAGGTTTTCCAGGCTTTGTCAACAGTTTTCTGATAGCCCGACACAGTCAGAGCATTCGAGTGCCTGAGTGCCCTCCAGGCACCAGCTTCATCTATTCTGGTTACTCCTTCCTCTTCATCAATGGGAATGAAAAAGCCCATGGTCAGGACCTGGGTAAGAGCGGGGAAACTGTCAGGATTAGAAACTGCGTTTGTATGATAAAACTCTCTTCAACACTTCAAACTGTCTCTCAGGCACCATGGGAAGCTGCCTGCCTCGATTCTCCACCATGCCTTTCTTGTTCTGTGACACGGAATCGAACTGCCGCTACGCTTCTCGTAATGACTACTCTTACTGGTTGTCCACTGACAAAGCAATGCCTCCCAACATGGTTTCCATCGCAGGGGATACACTGCCTTCCTATATCAGCAGGTGGGACAGGAGGAACACCCACCCTGCATGCACGCACACATGCACACACACATGCACACACATATATAATGTAATATACCTCTTGTATACCTCATTCAAAGAATCGTAATCTACCCAGTTTTGTGTTAAATGTTTCTATTCTTGATAATATGCGCATGTGTATGTTCCAGGTGTTCGGTGTGTGAGTCTACCTCCAATGTCATAGCAATACACAGCCAGACAACTCAGGTACCAGAGTGTCCCAGAGGCTGGGAGCCCCTCTGGAAAGGACACTCTTTCGTCATGGTAATGAAGTCAGTGTTATTTTCTCAGTAATCTGTACATCCTCTCGTGGGTAATCTTCTGTCATTGTCCTGCATCCCCTCTAGCAAACAGGTGTTGGTGCAGAGGGCTGGTCCCAGCCCCTGGTTTCTCCCGGTTCATGTCTAGAACAGTTCCGTCAAGTACCTTTCATTGAGTGTCACGGCAGGGGTACGTGTAACTACTACCCTGACTCTTACAGCTACTGGCTGGCAGCTCTCAGCCCAAACATGTTCAGGTAAAGACAACATCATTTACAGGATCAGGGTACATCATGACCGTTTTTGACTTGTAACTGGTATTATTATATTTGCCTTTTACTCTTTGGCTCCTCCAGCAAACCTCTTCCTCAGACGGTGAAGGGACCATCTCTGCAAAGCGTCATCAGCAGATGTCAAGTCTGCCAGAAACCCTGGCAACCTAACACAGGGGACAGACGTGGAGATAATTAAACTGTATTTATGTTGATGTTCAATAACGCTTGAGCTGGGAAAACTTTTGAGGCATGTAGTTTGTGTTATTTGATGAACTGGTTCCCCTGACTAGCGGTGAAGCCATAGTATTTGCTTTCATTTTAATGCCTTTTTTTTTTTTATATTCCAAACTACAAAACAAATATTGGTAGTAGCTGTTTCTCTTTCAGAGTCTTGCCTTTACTTTTTTCTACTTCAAGACCTTTTGGACATTAGATCTCCTTTTTTTTTTTTTTTGGCTTTTCTAATACAATAAGACAATCCATTGGCCTCCAATAAAAATCCACTGTGAGCATGTAACTTGATTCTAATGATGCTAATCCCAATGCCATATGAAAATGCAGTTTAATGTCAGATTCAAAATAATCTCAGTCATACCACTGAAAACATAATGAACTATTTGTGCTGGTGCAACCCAGTTCATCAGTGAGTCAAAGAATAATTAGATCTCAATAAACAGCAGTGTTTGCGTGCGTCCGTGTGTGTGTGTATATGTGTGTGTGGAGGCTGATTGTATCAATGTGCTGGTATGCTGTCTTGTGGTCGCATCAAAAACTGCATCATTTATGGAGTGAAGTTAAAAGGATTTCTATGAGAAGTACACAGGAAAGATTCAACTTTGTGACTCATCCCGATGGCCCATTTTCACGCTGTATAGGGAGGTGTCGCTGCCATCAAACAGATGCTGTTTCTGGAGCTCATGGACTGAAATTACACTTTGGTGAAGGTATTGTGAGATTTTACATACTTAGTCTCTTCATTTTAGTGGAAAATTCATGGAAACATATGAGAAATCACGTTTCCTTATAGCAAATACATTTTAATCTACATGTGTCCATTAAAAAGAAGCTCTTATGAAAATCCGGATAGCGACTTTCACTCAATCATCTAATTTTTCTGCTCTATTCACTCAGAAAACGACTGCTCAAGGGATACGCCCCCCAAGGAGCAGTCATTCAAACTGGCTAATCCATATCTGTCAGCGTGATCAATACATTCCCAATATATCCCAAAGTCCTTAACCCACTGTTTTCAGAAATACTAGTGTTTTGTGGCACACAGATATTCCACGGTATCGATTGCTTCGAGTCAAAAATAACACTTGCTTATATAAGAAAGCAAGCTGACACACATACCAGCCGAGGATGAGCCGTGTGAATTAAAAATGTGTGAAAAGGCGCGCACTGATTACCTAATTCTTCTGTTCTTACTTATTTTTGAGAAAAAAAACCTCTGTTCTATAATAAAACTCCAACATATGAGGGAGCACAGACAAAGCAAAGTCTTGAATGCCACCTTGAATTAGAAACGTTTTACATTGCCGAGTGCAGACAGTTGTCAGCATGGATAGAAACACTCTCGTTCTAAAGTGCTCTTCATAGCATTCATAACTGGATTATTCTGCTCCCGACAGTGCACTTGCTAATTGTTTAGAGAGCCATATTAGTCTTCTACACCTCTCTAATTGGGTTAGAATGGCGATTTGTGGAAAGGTTGGTGCGATTCAAGGTTGTCTCCCATTTCGGAAGGACACACGTCTGGATTGTTTTCTCCACATATACACACACACACGCACACACACACATGCCATACATGTTTCGAAGAAAAAACATGTCAGGTCCATGGTGGACCTGAGAGCTAAACACGCTTCAAGGAAAAAGACACGGGCAAAGAAAGGAAACTTTTCACAACATGGGAAGTGGTTACATAACAAGCTGCAAACCAGCACAGCGCCTTTGTGCCTAAAAGGGCTGCACATATTTGGATATGATTCTTTATTACACACACACACACACACACACACACACACACACACACACACACACACGTGCGCACACACATTTACAGCACTGATGGAGATGAGCTTCGTGAATCAGAAATACTTAAAGAAGCACGTCTTTCACTTCGCCCTCTGGGAGCATTTCTGTTGTCATGTGATGGAATTTGCTACGAATTCAAATAAATGTGTCGTCTGAGGTTTCTAAAAGCGGCCATGTGTCGTCTTAACTGGAGACGGTTTATTCATTTCTATTAAAAGTTGCAGGGAGACCGTACATTGATAGACAACTCTGTAAGTGTGCCTGCTTAGCCATCCTGGCTCATTTCCAACTGCAGTTCCTGACTGTGACTAAAGATACATGAAATACATAAATACAGGAGTAATACTGCGCATATAGTCAAAACACACACAACAAGAAAACACTTTAAAATGAGGACAATACCTAAAACACAAAGCAGGCTTCCAGTTATTTGAACAGGTTACTTAATTGTCCATTAATCATAATTTTAAGGAATTTTTAAAGAACTATTTGTGCCACAGTGTCTCAGAAGTGTTGTCAGTTATCAGAGATTGAATCATTTGCTTGTGTTTTCTAGAGTTTTGGTTGTGTAGCATCCTCTGGGCCACTGCTCGTGACCTTGTTGACCATCTTGTTTTTTTCGACTCCCTGCAGGATTAAAGCCAAAAAAACATAACAGTGCTGTTTTGAAAGTCTAAGACAATAAGGCCATTACGATAAAGGCACTGGGTTTTCCTTTGTGTCTTACTGACCCCGTTGCTGCCCCAGTAGCACAGTAACATGTGGCAAGAATGTCTTTGAGCTCCCTGAATTCACGGATTTTCCTCTCTGTTGGGTCCAGAATGACTGCAGGTACAGTGAATTACTGTGATTTTGCTCCGTTATGAACCTTTCACTGCAGCTTTACAAGGTTGTTTCAATGAAAACCTCAGGGGAAAAGTCCTTTTATACTCATACTGGTATTTATAGAATATTTTAGAAACATGCAACATGCCTGTAAACTGCAGTAAAATTCATTCTTGTCACGTACAGTCGCTGCCACAGCTTCAGCTAGTAATTATCGTTCTTCTTTAATCTTATCTCTTTATCTTCTTGTAATTTTTCCATTGGTACATTCAATACAATTGGCATTCTTGAGTTCTTCGCACATTTTTAGATATAAAAGACAAAGAAATGTTGTTGTTTTTTTTTCAAATTTCAGGTTTTTTTTCCCCAAAACGATTTCATTAATAGCAAAAAATAAGGCGCTCAATTTTAAGGTCATACAGAGTGAAGCACCTGCTGCGTATCATCATCCACTGCACTCCTTTCCTTCAAAAATGAATAAAAAAAGTTTGTCATGATAAAACTTTTTTTTTTTTCCTGGAATTGGTTGAAATATTGAAACACTCCAGTAACACTGTGATTAGCTGGCATTAAAGGAAGGTGACTTTCAAATTTGAAGAAAAAAGCTGCCTGAACATCCCCATCCAGGCGATGCAGCATCATATTTACAGCATGTACGATTACAAAATCATTACATCTGTGACAAATGTGTCTTAATATAGACGCAGTAGAACTGTTAAGTTAAGCAGAGCAGAAATCTCATTACACCGAACAAAGTCACAAGGGTGGAACAAATGATCAGTTGACCTTTATGGCCCCTGGATATCCTGGCATCTCTGCTCTCAACTTTATGACATAGCAGCGTTAATGAAATCATTGTTTCCCCTCCCGTCAGCGTCGTTATTGCTTCATTTTACATGAGCGCACTTCGCGTTTAACGCAGAGAATCTGTCACATTTACCAGTTACACATCAAGATGACCTTCACATTACAGTGTGTTTATGGAAATGACCGAAATGGCGTGTACATCCTTATTTAGACCTTTTGTCTCACTTCCCTGGGTGGCCATCATTACACGGTTCATGCCTCAGTGCTCTGACAGGTGAAAGCACAGATGAGGATGGCCTTTATGCAAATAACTTCTCCCCTTTATGAGCCACTTTAAAAACAGACGTCTTGCAGAGTTGCGCAGCTGCGGTGCTCGACAGCTGCGGATTTTTGTGGCTTCAGGAAACGCACAAGCTAGGCTCCTCAGTCAGGATGGCCCATTTTTGGTGCGTTTTGGCACTTTTGTGTTTTGCGTTATGCACAGCTGCAAATACTGAGACCGAACAACTACAGCAAGACTCAATGCCATGGCTGGAAAAGTTAGAAGACAAACCGGTAAGACGTCTTTGATTCCCTAATAACCGCATTAATCTTTACCCCTGCTGGTTTACCTTCGCTACCACACAAAACACTGGCTCTTCACAGCAATGGCTTCGTCGCAGGCGTCAGTGCCCCCACAGTGTATTTATAAACGCTGTCAGATTTACCTGTTTGGCTTCTAACATTTGATAATCCTAAAACCTGTACCTCCATGAAATGTCAGATTAGAGATTAGGGTGCTAATACAGTGTTTCATTTCCATTTTTGACAGTAAATGCTAAAATGATGTGCCTGGAATTCAGATTTGACTGAATCAAAGATATAAACGTTGCCAGTAATGTCATATCCAATTTACATTTAATGTGTATACTAACTGTTTTTTTTGTTGTTGTTGTTGTTTTTTTTGACCCACAGGAAATGATGGAGAACCCGAACTTGATACAGCTGCTATATAAACTCTCCAAATTTGACAATGGGATTCTCCTTCAAGGACCTGAAGTCAGAGAGAAAGAGGAGATGAAGCGGCGTGGGCTGCAGAGGGGCATGACAACTCGCAAGACTGCCTGCCGAGTCTTCTTCTGGAAATCCTGGACTTTCTGTTGAGCTGCTACATCATCAAATCATATGGATATCATATTGCTGTTGTTATTACTCATCTTTTTCTTTTTTTTCAAACTTTGTGTGACTAATTATCCCAAATCCTTCATTAGCAATGCGGTTTCCGCCCAGGATAAGTAAATGTTGACCAGTTCATTTGTAATATGAACTGCTATTAAGTACAAAATCCACAACAGTCATCACTTATCAGGATCCTACCAGCCACTTCTCATTCTAGTAGAAAAAAGTTCCTGCATTTTTTTCTTATTTTACAGTGCACCTGAAAGTCTTGAGGAGGTTTACACAATTAAATCACACTGAATATTTAATGTTTAGTTAATGAAGGGAAGTGCGAGTGGAAAAGCTGTTGTGAAAATGGCCTGTCAAGGACCGTAAGTCTTCTGGTCAGCACAAACAGTCCACTTATATTGTTCAAATCAAGGGGTTATATATTTACATACATACATACATACATACATACATATATATATATATATATATATATATATATATATATATATATGTAAATATATGGCTTGTCTTTTTACGATGGCACATTTTTTTGGAGGCAGGTCTTTTCCATCTCAGCTCCAGATGGAGTTAAACTGTAATAAATGTCAACCGTGTGTTTAATGTTTCTTGATGATCTTTCTGGTAGAGTAGCGAAGTAATAAACCAACAGCTTTACTGATGTCTCTTCACCTTTTATGATATCATATGATGTCCCAGCCATTATGCCACTGAAGCGTTCTGTTACCTTTGCCCTATTTCTCAATATGCAACCACTTAAAAGATCTCTGTGTTTGTGTGTGTGTGTGTGTGCGCGCGCGCGCCCATGCGTGCGTGTGGCATTTTTATTTATGAATCTATGAACAAGCGACTCATTTTGCATCAGATGCGTTCCTCCAGTATATGCCTCTCATATATAATGTCTCTGATGATCATGCATTATGCATGCATATTGATGTGAGAGGTAAATTTGGTGAGACTTAACATGGCTTACATAAACCTCCTGAAAGGAGGGCTAGGATGAGAAGAAATGAAATTGGACCGAGGAAATGGTGAGGGAATAAAGATTAGGAAAGAGAGGAAGTAGAGGTGCAAAGAGGATGAGCGAGTGTTGGAGCATAACTGCAGTCAAAGCTTGGCTTAGCATCGGCTGTGTCCCTGGGCTATTGGGCTCCGTAACAGGAGCGACTGACAGCACATTTACATGCTCATACTGCAGAGCTCGTTCAATAAGTGATAGAGTGTGTGACAGTAGGAAATACAAAGCATGTGAGTGGGTGTGTGGGCTGGCAGTTGCGTGAGTGGGTTTTCAGAGTGAAAGTGTGTGTGTGTGTGTGCCTGTGTGTCTGTGTGTGTGTGTGCCTGTGTGTCTGTGTGTCTGTGGGTGGTTGGGTGTGTGTGTGTGTGTGTGTGTGTGTGTGTGTGTGTGTGTGTGTGTGTGTGTGTGTGTGTGTGTGTGTGTAGGTGCATGTGCACACTGTGCATGAACCTTTATGTTTCTAGTGTCTCCAAAGAACAAGTGTGTTTGCTTGCAGCATCCCTCACAGTATTCATTTGTTAGCAGATAGAGCCAAAAGCAGCAAATTAAAGGGAAAGAGAGAGAGACAGAGACAGAGAGAGAGACAGAGAGACAGAGAGAGGGGGGGGGATCTATTTTTATTGTCCCGGGACTGTGGAGTGTCTCACAAGGTGATACAGTCGAGATTTGAATTCTGTCTCAGATCTTGTTTCATTCAGCGATGTGTAATCATTCCTATGCAGCCTCTCTCTCGCCCCCTCCTAAAGACAACACATTCAATAGTTTTGGCCAAATCTGAGCAGCTGATTTTGGATGAAAAGACACAGCTAAAAAAACAGAGAGCCAGATAGATCAAAGAAGCATCACTGAGCTTTAATTGAACAGAGACCAATTATTTTTAATGAGAAGAGCTGAATGCCCCACTTCTAAAGTAGGAGTTCCCTCATTCGATCCTTACAAGGAGGAGAAAAGAGAAAACAAGTGGCGTCCCAGTGGTGCAGGCCCAAATCAAAACAACGGGACAAACAGAGGTGGACAGAGTCGAATTTTGAGATCTTTTACTATGTGTGCTCACGAGTCTGCAAAGGGCAAACATGTACACATCTACGTAAATAACTCCGCAGGTAAGAAACACACACACCCCAACTGTGGGTCACAATCGACTGACACTTTATTGAGATTAATCCCAAGTGTGAAAGATGTTTGTGTTTCCAGCGTTTGTGTCAGGATCAGTTCTTTCACTGACGCTGTCCTCAGTTGAACCGCAACTTGATTTGAATCTGCTTCTCAGCAGAGCTACGTAACACTGCTTCTGTTCATTTGAATAAGACACCAAGAGGTTATTGAGGTCATTTCTATGTGTCCTGCATGCTAACGTGCTTTGTTTCTGCACAACACGTATACATACGGTAAAGTTTTTAATCAAAATGTCGGATGTTAAACAGCTACTTCAAGTGTAATTTGCCTTTAAATGACTCATAGTTAGATGTCTTGAACCCACGAAGATGTTTTTCCCTCCTGCATGACTTATTGGTGACTCAGTCAGAAAGCTTGAAGCTAATGGAGCCCGAGTACTAACAAATCTGTCCAATGCATCTATTTCCAAACTCTCGGGAGCATCGTTCAGTATAATCCACATCTTCTGTTTTTTTTCTATCCATCCATTTCTTCAGTAAAACACTTTGATTTGAGCTAAAACCAAACTGGAACCACCCTGGCTCAGTGTGACCCAGTTCAACCGAACGCACGAGCCAGTCATGGTGGTGTTTACCCAAAGATAGCCAGACCTCAACTGCAGAGTGACGAATTTCATTACAATCAGCATTACATTCAATTTTCACCAAGGTTTACAGAAAACCGCAACATTTTATTCTGGCGACGGGTTTTCGTTGAGGTTGTCTGACCCGTGAAGACGGGGAAGGAGGGGAGAAGGGGGGGGCCTTAAGGTGCCTCAGCCCTCGGTGACCCTGTGTACCTGACCACACACTCCCATGGGTGTCCTAATGGCTGATCTTGACTTGTCTCTGCTATTAGCAAAAGCTAATTATAGAGGAGGATCCGGGCGAAAGAACAACATATCGATTGTCAATTGCAATCAATACGACAATTTAATTACCAGAGTTTTCACTAAATCAGCTTTGTCTGGATTTTATTCACATTTAAAGTTGCAAAAATATGCATGCTTTGCTGTGATGTATTCTGAATGAAGTCAGATAAGCTTACAGAGCGGTTTTTATTTTTTTTAATCTTTTATTCATTAGTGTTGATTTCTCTCAAGTGGAAGTGAAGACGACCAAGAAGCTCACTGAAAGAGAAACTGCAAGCAGCTGGAGGGATAGAAGAAATCTAAGTTGTGTGTCCAAGTTTATGGTTAATTGTGTATTCATGGCAAAAAAGAGAAGGCTTTTTTTGTAAAATATAAGAGCTGAGAAACCTTTGATTGATCAATGGTGAGAAACTATGTTTTTATTCTTAATAACGTGTGTGTTTGTAGGTGTGTTTTTGTCGTGCTGGTTGTTGGCCATCACTAAAAGAAACCCCCTCGAAGTAGCAAAGAGAGTAAAACGACCCCTCTCCCTCAGCACCCCTCCCCTCTCTATGCTGCAGCCATCACGCAGGAGAGAAGACAAGCCACGTCCTGAAAGTCAGGGGAGCCTTCATCCTCCTCCTCCTCCTCCTCATTCTCCTTGCAGACGGCACGGAAGGTCTGTTTCCATGACAACGGGAGAATTAAGGGCGAAGGAGCGCCATCCTAAAATGACACAACGGATTTTAGGGGCTAGTGAGAAGATAAATCCCTGTCACTGAACTGATAGAGGCAACGGATTGGATTTTGTGAATGTTGAACCTCCTGGAAAAAAAAAGCTAATGTTGATGGATTTGGTTTGTCTGCTTATCCTCGTTGTTACACAGAGTGACGAGACGAGCATTGCAACTGTCAATCATAATTAGCGACACAGTAACTCAGCTCAGAGTAGGTGAACGTTTTTGATAACATAATCTTTATTCTTAAACAATCACTAACTTCATTCTGATTTTTATTATCAATGCATAATCATTTTTTTTATTTATTTCATCTCACAATTCATAATGCATATATGGGTGTGTTCCAATGCAGTGAAATCATCTGCAAACATAAAAATAATAAATTATACTTCACATCACATACAACAAATCCGTTACTCGCCCTTTCAATCATTAATCAACAACCCCAAAGTGCTCTCGTTTTTAGGCTTTCAGCTATTTTTGCCTCTTTGCTTCTGTTTTTTTTTTTTTTCTGACACCGCTCGCACAAATCCTCTCATTCTGCTGTCAAATGTTGACATCAAGTACATCCAATTTCATGCATTGCTTTAAGTCCATGTGTATCTCATTTGCACCAATATAAACCTCTATAAAAAATACTTATATATGCTGGTCTGCCTGTTGACTCTCAGTGTCAGGTCTAATATATGGTATGTATCGCTGTTATGTTCTAGGCGGTGTGAACTAATATACCGCCCTCCCACACCCGGGATGATAGATTACTGCAGTTTGCTCTGTGCAACTGTTTATGTGCTATGAACTGTACAACCAAACTATGAGTTTTCAACCAGATATCTAAAATATCAGTTCCAACATTGAACTCAATCATGCGATGTTCATGCTTTGTCTTGTTGCCTCTAATCCCCAAACCTCCCCCCCGTGATTAGGGCTTCACTGTACACCATCCTGGCCTCCTCAGACACCACAACCAGTGGCCAGGCTTTGTGCAAAGGGTGCTGGACAAAGCAAGCCAGCCTTTTATATAATATCTGGCCACATTTTACAGAACAATTGTCGGACTTCCTGAGTTACACAAACTAACTGGGGATTAGGAATGCGGCGTAGACATGCGCACGCAGTCCATTCGATTCACCTTGTTTATCAACTGTTTGTCCCCACGGAGTTTTCCTTCCACAATGAAGAAAATGGCTCATTTCATGGGTCACAAAACTTGGAGAAATGGGGAATGTAAAAAACAAATAGCAAGATGCTCCGGTGGAGATGGTTCGACATCAACCTGGTAATAATCAGATTAACTGTTTTGAGATGTTCTTCTCCCGCTGGGGAAGTCATTATGATGGTGAATATCATGAAACAGTCAGACACCATGTTCCTCTAATGCTCAAGGTAACTCATCACGGTCAAGTCTGCTTTCCCATCGTTTTTCTCGCTTATAAAAAAGGATTTTTTCTTTTTTTTTATTCGATTTGATTTTTAAATCGATCATGATTTGTCCATTAAAGCGTGAATTATTGTTATA
This sequence comes from Aulostomus chinensis, assembly GCF_037954235.1. NCBI lineage: Eukaryota > Metazoa > Chordata > Actinopteri > Syngnathiformes > Aulostomidae > Aulostomus > Aulostomus chinensis. The sequence continues at coordinate 17,619,482 of NC_141324.1, forward strand.
GCAGCAGAAAAGGGGTGGGGTTTTTTTTTGTCCATGGCTCGTAATGTTGATGCTGGTCATTATTTTCATTTTAGAGAAGTTTGGACATCAGTTTATATAATCCTTACTAATCTGGCAACCCTACAGATCAACCCTCAGATGTTATTATTATTTAGACACATTCTAGACTGTTCTCTGTTATATTGCTTGAATCAACCCCCGTCCTCTCATCAAGGACGTGATCGGGAGAGAGTTCATTTTTGGAGAATACAAAACAGCCCCATCTGTTCTATTAGTCACACACTCAGTACACACCTGAGTAAATTACATCCCACTCTGTTTCCATTAAGAGTCCCACACAGAGAATTATCAAGTACATTCAGTCTTACCCCCTCCCCAACGCATACACACACACACACACACACACACACACACACACACACACACACACACACACACACACACACACACACACACACACACACACACTGGAACAGGAAGTGTAACAGTGCATTCAATCTGTGAGAAAAGTCAACAAAAAATAATTCTTAACCAAAAACCAGAATAGCGAGGATGAGAATAACAGAGCATGATTACTATGAGAGTGCGACAACATTTCGAAAAAAAAAGCATGTAAGAAAATGTATTAAAGCTTGTTTTTCACAGCATAAATTGAATAATGATAGATATTTGTGTGAGGAGAGACCACCATTCCTTTATCACAGCTTTTTCTTTTTTGCATAAAATGTTGGTCAAGTCCTGATTGAAAATGTTACACACGCACACACGCACACACGCACACGCACACATCATATATATATATATATATATATATATATATATATATATATATATATATATATATATATATATATATATATATATATATATATATATATATACACATATATATATATATATAACCTCTGGTTTCATATTAATTCATCTAAAAGTTTTCACAGGCAAGAGTTCAGTGTTGTTGTCATGGGTTTACAGTAATATCGCCACAGTCTCGCAGCTTCCTCTTTCTCTCAGAGGAAATTCTGGTTTTAGAGGTGGCGGTGTTTTCCTAAAGCCCCTCCCTCATAGTCAGGATTAGGCCACTCCCCCTGAAATAAGCCCATCCTCCTCTTGCTGCTATGTAGAGTCCTGATTGACAGCTTTCCCTCCGTTCATGGTGGGAGTCCCTGAGCTCTTCCTGGAGCGGTGCTTGTCCTCTATCTCATGCAGTGACGGCTCCCTGTACATACAAACTGGCAGAGGTGTAAAGAGAAGAGAGGAGATCAGAAAGGGGATGATGGAGAGCAGATTGAAAAGACAGATGTACAGATAGAGACAGGGTCAGGCAATAGGTTGGGGCCATTACACCAGGCTGAAAGGGATAAGATAGCAAATTTGGTCCATGTCGGCAGTTTTAGTTTTTTAGCACGTTGCTTCGCAAGTTTTCCTGATGGTGTCCATCAAACATCACTCTCAAAAAAGACATTGAGGATAAATCTGCACCAGCAGCAGGTGATGACAGTTTCTAAGCAATGTCTGCTTTCTCTCTTTTTAGCTTGTTCCTGAGTCTCTCTGCTAATGCAAGGCAAGGCTATCAGGCTACTGGTTAAAGCAGCACGGTTATCAATCTCAATTGTGAGCAGTGTATCAGTCTGTTAGAATGTTCTTTGTCATAAATGTGCTTTATCACTGTTTCTACACATCGCAATAATTCAGTTTAACTTCCCTAGATATCAAAATCAGCTTCAGATGGATAATTTACAACAGTAAATGCACCTGATTGTACTCCAGAGGTAACTGAAGGCTTTTGAGCTATAAAAGAAAATAGTTTTCCCCCAGAAAAACGATGTCATCTCAGAATAACTTAGCCCACCAGTGGCGCTGCACAGACCCACAGTTGTGATCACGAGTGAACATTAATTTAACGAACCGCCAACATGCAATGATACCCACTATTGATTCAAATGCTGAGGCAGTGCCTCAACAAAAAATATGCTGACCAATAAAAAAAACTGTTTAAACCTTCAAATCTCTCAAAGCAATGTAGTATTTCACCCTAAAAGGTACTCATCGAGTACTTGCCATTAGATACTTGCCATTAGATGTCTTGAATTCATGAGGATGTTTTTCCTCCTCCATGATTTCTGGGTGACACTGAAATTCAGAAAACTACAGCCACATCCTGCTGGAAGCTCCCGGAGCCTCCACCACTACCAGCAGGCTGTGTTGCACACTGTCACCACCAGTAGAGTTTGGCCAAGGAAAGAGCTGGGAGGTGGGATTCCAACTGAATGCGCAAGCTGGCATTTGCTAAATTCTGGATGTGCCAAAACATCGTGCAGTGGAAAAAAACTTCTTCACGAATTCAAGAGGTCATATTTGGGGTGAAATATCACTTTAATATCGATTTCAATTGAGGCGGTGGGGGCACTGTTATTCTATGCACAGTATACTGTATATTCTGTATCTGAAGCACAGCTTTATGTCACGATCCCTGTCTCGTGCTTCCTGTTTTATTTTGTAGTCATGTCCTGTCTTCCTGTCCTCCCTCCTGTGATTACTTTATGTGTCCCACCTGGTTGATTTCCACACCTGTGCCCCGCTTACCTCCTTGTATTTAACCTCTGTGTTTCCCCGCGTTCGGTGTTGGGTCATTGTTGTTGGTTGTTTGTTGCTGTTAGTTGTTTTCAGGACGTGCTGTTGTCAAGTTTGGATGTCTCACAGTCTTGTCACTAGTCTTAAGTTCTCAGCCTCTGGTCTCCGGGCTCAAGTCACCAGCCTCACATTGTCAGTTTCATCTCCGTTCTCAAGTCATCAGTTCACGTCTCCAGTCTCAAGCCGCCAGATACACATCTCCAGCCTCAAGTCACAGTTCTCCACCTGTCTCAGCAATAAACCTCTTTTGTGCACCCTCCCAACTCAGTCTGCGTGTGGGTCTCCCTCATTCGCCACCACAAACCTTACCACTTTATCTGCTTAAGTGGACGAGCCGTTCCATTTCCTGATGTAATAAAATAGTTTTACAGCTTAAATAGCTGCTCTAGTATATTGTAAAATAAGAGAATCTCCTGCCCAACTGCACCATTTTAAAATGCAGGAATTTCATCACTGAACAAATCATGCAGAGTATTTTAGACATCCCTGAATATCAAAATCAATTGCACAGGCACAAATTCTCATGTCACTGTCATGAAAAGGCATTTCCTGGTATCTAAGAGTGAACCCTGGTAAAAGTTGAGATTATTATTACAAACAGAGCAGTCTGGGGCTGTTTCAGGGTGTTTCCTCATACCTTCAATGGGCCTGGGCACAAAGTGCGATGAAGGCTTTGTCTTTTTGACCCGGTTGCCTTTCATGACCTGTCCCTCCTTGGTGAGCCCTAGGAACCAGGCTCGACCCGACTCCTGCTGTCGGTATACAGTGGACGAGTAGATCACATAGTAGTTCTCAAAAACAGACTCCTTAAACTTGCACTCTGGCGTGAACATCTCCTGTGAAAGGAGAGAGTTGAGGAGGACATCGATAAGATGGGAATCAATACATGTACACATAGGAAATTAATTTGCATCCACATTTATATCAAACACACACACACTCATGCTCATACACACACACACACACACACACAAACCAAGAGCACATCAACAGGAGGAGGATTTTAATGAAGTCACATAGAAAAAACAAGCAATATGTGTTTCATCCTGCCAATACTGGGTGGCTTGGCCAGGATGAGCACATTGCCAAGGTCAGCAGACCCACACAAACACAAACACACACATACACACACACACAAACACACACACACACACACACACACATCCTTGGAATTCAAATGATGGTCCTATTAGAATAATGGTGAACAATGGAAGATTTTTATCTCTCTGCTTCATTATCAAAGCAGCAAGTCAAGGAGAAAGTCAATGAGATGCACAGGAGGTGGAGAGGAGCGAAGGGGAAAATGGAAAGAAGCTGATATCGGAGACATACTGTCGCACACAGGGCAGCGGCAGATTACTGCCGTGACAATGCAAGAGACAAAATAATGCTCTTGACTCTATAAACCCATAACAAACCTAAGCTGCAGAAATTCGGGTAATCCTACTACTATAATTGGAGAGCGTTTTGTGTGTGTGTTTATGTATTTATATGTCCTATAAAACTAGACACAACTGCAGGTTTACGGCATTGTGACTGGTTGAAATAGTGAAGGGCTGTCAGTGATTTGGTGATTAAAGGTCCCATAACAAGAAAATTTAAAGTGTTACTCCTGTGTTGGTTTGATAAATGTTCAAAACAGAATTTTTCACATTAAAAAAATTCCTTCCTTTTCCTGTAAAAAAAACCATTCAAATATTTGATTATTCATTTTGTACTCAGGGAGTTTGAGCTAACTTTGCATGCAATGATATCCATACCTTTCCCCGGTCCATCACGTGACCCTAGTTTTATGATTCACATTGAACGATGTAAATATGCAGAAACAAATAGGACTCTGTTTTAATTATATTCTACCATGGAAGCAATTGCGTTCATTTGTAAATGTTGATATAAATCTCTTAAATGTGTGCTGTGCCTCTTTCATCATGGCCATTCAAAACAAAATCTGCATTAATCTCAAATCTCTGCTCTCTGTAGCATATTTTTAAGGGACTGATCTTGAGGGAGGCAATAAGAGGGCTAAGGTACAGGTGCAGAAGTCTAGGAGTTCAGGGGAGGGTCGAGAAAGCCCGAAGGCCCCTTTGGTCACATTTATCAAAATCTAATGAGGTTGGTGGTGGCATTAACCTTTAAATTGGCAGGGCAGTGACTGTGTCTTTACTTTACGACAAATATCTAAACTTACTAAAGCAGGTGTGCTGATTAACGTGCGCTAACGAGATGGATGTCAAATTCATCACCCCTACCGGTGGTCCCTCTGCTCCCCTCCGTGTCTGAGCGCTTCCTGCCTGCGAGAGGCTAAATTAAAAAGCAATCTCAGTTTGATTCGGGGGAACGGGGAAAGTCGTATCCGTCCAAAATAGATGCAGGTGTTACACAACAGCTGGACGATGTGTTGTCTCATGCGAGCGTGTGTGTGTGTGTATGTGTGTGTGTGTGTGTGTGTGTGTGAGAGAGAGAGAGAGATTGGTGCTTGGTTGGCAGAGCCATATTTCATTCATTAATACCTCCTGCAGGTTTCTGTGCCCTTTTAAGGTTGTCCATCTGACTGACAGCCCAATTCTGCTTCCCGCTGGAGGTGACTGGTAACGTATGTGGGTAGAGTGCGTGCGTGCGTGCGTGTGTGCCTCCCTCAACGTGACATTGACGGGGATTGCCTTCATTTTGTGGACAAAAAGCAAGCCCACATGCTGTAAATCATCTAATTTAAGATTGGAGACGGTGTGAGGTATGACGCTGGGTTAATTGAGGTACATCCTGTAGAAATGAAAGTCCCCTGAATGAAGTGGAAGCATAACTCAGTCTTTCTGACTCCATTGTGTTTTAACTTTGTGATGTGATTAAAAAAAAAACAAACACACTTTTAATTTTTCAGTAGCCGTGATGACCTAATTACCACAAGTAGTTTTTATTGGGACCACTTAGACAAAACTGTCCCTATGAAAACTGTTAACGGCTTTTTCTTGAACTCACAGAGCAGCAGGCACAATGTTGTTGTTTTAATGTCATTTTCCATTACTTTGAGTGCCACAAAAAAATTACATTCATATCTACCGCATAACTCAGAAACCTTTTGGCATTTACATGGCTGGATAACACAAGCGATAAGTGTCTTGTTGTTGCTGTGCATTTGTCGGTTGAGTATATTAACCCTTAAATGCTTCAAAGCATATCATGTGGTCTTAACTTGTTTTTTGTTTTTTTTCTAGGGGGGAATATGGGGGCAGCACAAAAAGCTGATTAGCAAATATTGCTGCCTGCTAATGCAGGAAACAGGGTTAATGAGGGCTAAGAGACAGAAGAAAACCACACAGCTAAGACTTGTGAAACCCAAAATTCACAAATTAAAAGATTTTATAGTCAATGATAGTGAGGAGGCTCGGGAGGCTGTTGGGTTTCACATAGCGTGACTGACGAGGATGCTTCAGATGAATGCCTGCGCACGGGGCCCAGAGCCTCCTCTTTGGTGGGGCCGGCGGGACGTACAGGCCGAATACCAGGAAATGGCTGAAAGCTAGGAACTGGTAGGCTCGGATGCATGCGGTTACGTCATGCAATATCCTGGTTATCTGGTTTCCGGTAGGCTGCCTCTTTGTGAATTCCTTGTTCTGAAGGGATTGGCTGAAGTGACTTGGGTCTGTATCCCGTTTTACATTGTGTCCAATAATGATTCCACTAGAAACAAGAATAGACCACGAATCACTTGCTGAGAGCATAAACCAAGCTCCTCAGATTATTTCCTGTAACGGCTAAAATATTAGGCAGTTTTACAAAACTGTAAAAGAGGACCCAACAAGACGTGAGAGGTAGGTCGGGGAATTACAACACTGCTGCGCATGACTGCTGTGGATCCGGTTTAGATGGGAACCACATCCAACCCTACACCAGACACAGGTCGTTAGCATAGGTGGGCTACCACCCGGAACTAAGAGAGGTTTCAACTGGAAACATAAACGATTAGACAACTGATTACCAAAGCCTGGCAACACAGAAACTGGTGGGGGAGGTAACAGTGAGTGTGGTTTGAATATTGATTGGCTGATGGGGACCAGCTGGCGGTAATGAGGGCTAATGAGGGTGATTTGCAACACCTTAAGTTAAGGTAATGGGCCCACGGTGAATTAGGTCATGATGATGTCACGCAAAAATGCAAAAGAGTAATGAGTACTTGGCAAAGAAGAGGAGCAGATTGGTCAATGGTCATGAATCCTTTATCCCAGAACTGCTTCATAACTTTGGTAGGTCGCTAAATGATGATTGAGTTTGGTGGAGCTGAAGGGAAACTGACAACATACTAAGAGTGAGAAAAAAAATATTGATTAATGATATGAGAATTAAAGGCTGTTTAACAGTTTATTCACAGTCTGTTACCATGACTGCTCATTTATAAGACACAGCAGTGCAAAGCAGGCTGCGTAAAGGACTCGGGAAGGTGAGGTCACATGGTTGGCATTGTGGAAGCGTCTCGCTGGCCAGCAGGAGGGAGGACAGGCTGGGTGTACAGCTTCTGGCGGTGAGTTTATCTAGGCCTGCTGACACACTGTCAACCAGTCGACATCTCTCTCTCTGTTGGGCCACTGAGGGTCACATCCTGCCTGTCTGGCTGCATGTGTGTTTTTGAACATAGTGTATGTGTTCAAGAGGGTAGGAGGCAGACACTGATACATGACACACCACCGCCGCCACCACCGCTTTTGTCCCTTCTTCATCTGTTCTGAGCCCAAATCAGGTCAAGTGCATGCACACACACACACACACACACACACACACACACACACACACACACACACGAACAGGTAAGAGCACACAAGCTCTTCACAATCAAACACTTTTCTTTGCTGACACACTGTAGAATCCCCTTCAAATGGGTCCACAAGGACGATGCTGTGTTACAGTCTATGAAAGAGCTCAGAGCGGGCCAGAAAGTACCCCGGGTCCCAGGAACCATAGGGGTGGAATGTAAGTGACTCTGAAGTCTTTGACGGTGTAACTTGTTTGCAGATGACATAATGAAAAAATGAGGTGAGGAGACGAGGTCGGAGTCTCCCGTGATTAATGAGATCTCCTTAATGGACATGCATGAACTACACCACCACACGGGGACAGGAGTACACACCCAAACTGAATGCGACACAATGCTCACACACACACACACACACACACACACACACACACTTCTGATTAGAATACATAATCAACTCAAGTGAAATAAATTAAAAGGAGATGCCACAGTTCAGCGCAACAGGCTGTGCTTAGTAATAGTAACTGATTACAAGGACACTTATTTATATTCTGTGATGATATGAAGGGGAGCGGCGAAGGACTCGTCAGTGAAACTAGGCACGTGGGATTGCTCACGTGCCTCCATTATGGGCCTCAGTAGGAAGCTAAAGATAAATAAACGCAAGGGTACGCCTGAGACCCAGTGAACAAACACTCGGGACAGCTAGGGACTGACTATAAATGTTTTAGTGGTTTCAGCACAAAACAATCTTCATCACATTTCTCATAAAATGTTCCTCATTCATTTGCTTTAAATGAGCAAATATCGATCTATAAAGTTCACCCTTAGGTTTTGACCATATTGTAAATTTAAAGGTAATTGATGTCATTTCAAGTATGTGTATGTACAGTGATGAAGGCAAACATTGTAGGAGACCAGACACACACGCACACACACGCACACACCCACACCCTCAACCCCCCTTTTGCGTCATCAGTTTGAACTGCTGCCATCAGGTCAACGATACTGCACCCTGTGATTTACTAAAAACAGATCAAAGTTCTCATTTCTTCCTCGAGCGATTACATTTTTAAACAGGGACAAATAAAACTTGTATCATCTTCGTTCCTGCGCCGGGGGGCGATGCAGATATGTCGTGCATACCACAAAGAGGGGGGGGGGAGGCAAGGCGAGCGAGATTTAGGTTCACATTTTAGGATTGTTTGCTTGCGAAGTTTATGTCACATTAAAGGAAACTGGTGTTTATGCTCACTACGGCCATGTTGGTGTGTCTTCTTCAAGCTCAGGTTCATATTACCAGAGGCCCGGGAGTTAGAGGGCTCAGCACAGTATCTACTGTTCCCAGGACTGGACTCTTGCGGACCTCAAATGTTGTACTTGGAATCTGCTGGAGCTGTCCTCCCAGTTCAAGGGTCATAACCCCCAGGGCTCTGATGACAAACCAGGGCAACCTGATGAGAAATTAGCTAGTGGAGCTACTACTACTACAAGTAGTACTTCTACTACTTCTACTACTACTACTACTTCACGGTCCATCTGTGATACTTGTAATATAAATATATTATTTTGCAGTGAACCATAACGCTAATGTTGATTTTACTTCACGGACTTCACCATCACCATAAACATTTTATGGAACTCTAATTTTTCATAATGTTGATATTCTATAAAGCTGACACAGTCTTACAAATCATTCCATCATATTTTTAGATAACTATTCTTCTTGATTGATTTCCCTTGCAAAAATTGAGCTTCAACTTGGAAAATATTTCACAGCCCATGAGAGGGCGCCCTCACTGTGTTTATGTGATTTTTATAAACGTTTTAGACTGTTTTGATAGTTTATAACTGGTGGGAGAAGCCAAATGTTGAGCAATGTTCAAGCACAGCTAAATCTCTTTGGAACTTTTTATATTTGCCAAATTTTTGAGGATAGTTGTATAAAAGTGATCGATCACTGTCTCTTCATATCAGTCGTAAGTTTCCTGCTTTTCTCTGAAGGACGATCAGTTACCTCGAGTGCCGGGGCCGGTGAAGGCTGAGTGAGGACATGGGGGTGCACAGAAGAAGAGCAAGATGTAATGGATATAAAAGTGGGTTGCCAACAGAACTGGGTTGAACGCAAACTGAATCCAAATCAGGTAGAAGCTCCATCAGCGGAGGGGGGCAGCTCTCCGGTTCTGCATTAAGGAGGCCTGCTGCTGCTGCAGCCTGCTGTCCTCTGACATTGGCCACAGATGCAGAGGATATGGGAAGGACCTCCATTTAAATATGGGCCTGAGCCATCAGCGTATCACAGAGATTTAGCCTCACAGAGAATCCCAGGCTCGCCATGGAACTCCCGGTGAGCTTATTCGTATTCAAGGAGAGATTCAGGTCGGGGATGGTCTAGACTTGAAAAAAAACAACACTTTCTCGCTCTTTCTTTCTTTCTATCCTGAGGTTCTGTTGTCCTTCCTAAACTCCTTCCACAGAAGACATTGAAGATTCATGACTAACAAACAAATAATGAAAACACGCACTGAGGAAAAATACTGATTAACCAAATACTCTCTATTCTCATTCTACTCATTTCCTGCACTTTACTTTCCTCTCCCCCATCAGGGAGAACTTTTTTGGCGCTGTAAACACTGTATAATACTGTATAATTATTCACGCCTAAACAGACATCACGGATCTTCGCATATGGAAGTCTGAGATTTCTTACTGCAGATAGCTGCATGGATTGCGGCTATGCCTCTTGCAGAGACAAGGCACGCAGGAAATGATAGACTCTCATCATCAGCTGATCCAGACTCATCAAACTGAAGATGTAGCTCATCACGTTTTGACACAGAGAGCTTCTCAAAACATTACAAATGTCCCAGTCCAACATTGTTTGTCAGTTTTCCACTGATTCATTTGTTTCAAGTGCAACAAATAATCCTGGAGTTTTCTTCCGCTATAGGCTCATGTTGGTGTTTCTAGTAGGACAGTATTTTCCATTACACTGCTGCTACTGTTTTTATTTTTGGAATACATTCTGCAATATAGAGTTCTTTCAAACTCTTATTTTCACCTACTTCTAGCAACAAAAGTTTATAGATTGTCCTCAGTTTCTAAGAGTGATGCATTAAGAAACTTTCAAATTATTCATTCGTAAACGGAATACAAAATGAATGGCCCCTAATATTAATATTCACTCCATTGTTCAATCTATTCATTAAGCATAAAAAAGAAAACAAATACAAACCATATGCAGCTTTACATGATGATATCATCTCGGAAATGGGCACATTTACTGTTTACAGACTTTTACAGACTTATTCTTATTAAGCAACAAAAAGATCTACTGATTGAGGGAAGAAGTCATTAGTCAGAGGACTGACGCACACAGTCACAACACAACCATTGTGTTCTTGAGACAGGGCGACTACACATTAGCATTTGTCCCTCAAACAAACTACGACACTTGCTAACCTTCCACTTCTCTCTGTCTCTCTGCCTCCCTCTGTCCCTCTCGCTCGCTCACTCCTGTCTGACGGCCTTGAGTGAAGGTTTGACTGTGACGCGCTATATTTTCTGAGTCATAAATAAGGTAGCTAGCTAGCTAGCTAGCTAGATAGATAGATAGATAGATAGATAGCTAGATAGACATAGATATTACTGCAGTACAGCAAAATAGGTCATTCGAGAAGAGTTATAAATAATGGAAAGGGAACTCTTCATTGTGGATGCTCAGCCCCCACACACACACTTTATTGCTAAACACTCCACACAAGCATTATCACCCTGCTCACCCCTGCATGGCTACATCAGCCTCAGCAGTGAGCTCAAACCCGCCAGCTTACATGTCCTCAGCACATGTAAATCACAGGTTGAAATAGGAAAGCTAAGCTATGGTGCAACCTTCGGGGGCAAGCGTGTTGTATTCCTGTGAGCTAACAAGTCAGCGCGAGGGAGGATATCCTTCAGCAAATACCTCCTGGAGGTGTGTGTGTGAGTGTGTGTGTGTGTGTGGGGGGGGGGGGCAGTGCATCTTTCCTCTAAAGATTCAGAAAGACAAAAACAAGATAACAAAACAAGCAATCACAAGTTTCATAGCCTGCACAAGAGTAAAGACCTTGACGGGAGTGAGATGAGGAGGAGAAGGAACCTGGACAAAAATATTAATAAATGTGAGTATTTTATTGCTGTGATCTCACCACACGCTCTGCCATAAAAGCTGGAATAAAGAACAGAAATGTCCCCTTGAAAACACTCGCAATCTTTCACATCCATATTGGTAAATTAAAGCAATGCAGAAAGCCAGGCTAGCTCCGCTCCCATGCAGGTAGTTTGCATGTTAATTCAGCCTCTTTATGAGCACTCTGTGGCTCTTCAAGGCTCTTAGAAGCCTCCCTGAGATCTAACATGCACCAACCAGCATTCTGCTTACCGATGCATGCGAAGCTCCCGTGCTTCACATCGGTAGCCGCCTCCGTATGTGCGTTCACTTCATGTCACTAATTAAAAAAAACAGCCTCACAGCAAAACCGCATCACCCTCTGACAAACATTTCCTTTACCTGTGATAGAAAGGTCAAAAACATCGTCCACCGCCCGTAAAAATGATGATTAAAAGGATTAATGGAGCGAGTGTTTGTTGAGCTGAAAGCTGCCGTTTGACACCGCCTCACTTGTAATTAATAATACTCTGACGCAAATGATGATTTCATACAGGGTGTGTGTGTGTGTGTGTGTGTGTGTGTGTGTGTGTGTGTGTGTGTGTGTGTGTGTGTGTAGGGAGTCCTTTTAACAAGTCAAATGATTACTGTCTGGACACTGGTTAACATGAATTAGAAGTAGATAGACCGGTGGGAGAAGGAGGATTATTCTACTCTGAGAGCAAAAATCTGCTTATGAGTCTTAAGTTCTGAATGAAACCGTCAACCTGGATGAGTCATAAGGGTCGACGCCCTTCTCCGAACTCGTGAGCGCTCCTACTGAGGCGCTAACAGGTGTTTGGGCAACTGAAATGACACTAAATTCGCAATATTTCTTTAAAAAAACAACAACAACAACAAAAGACATCTGCTCTGTTTCTGTTCCTCTCACGGTAAAGCTGTTCCCTTATCAATCAATGTAATTTCCATTTCAGTAGACACGGGTTTCACTGTGTCCTTTAAAGATTTTATGAGTATTCTGAGAAGGCAAAAAAACAAAAAGTTGGGCAGATGGTCAGTTTATGAATTCCGGCTCCTGCCGCTCGTTCGTGTCACTTTGCAAGGGTGTGCAGGTAACAAAGCCCTCACATCACTTTCCGTTTCCTTTTTGTTTTTTATTCAACTGGATTAGAAACCACGAGACTGGAAGTTATATAACCACACCAACTAGGGACATCTTCCTGTCTCAATATCTCCGTCTACGCTTCCACCCAATTTCTCTCACTCATTCCTCTGCAACTTTAAAAAAAAAAAAAAAAAAACGTGCCCCAGAAGCATTTCTTCATCCTCATCCTTGTTTTCTCCAACTGACAGCCGTGACTCCATCCACCCCCACCCGGGCCTCTACTACCCACACTTGCCTATGTGCTTCTCCTATCTTACACTGCGTTAGATTTACTCCTCCAGCTGTGCTTTAAAAAGTTTTTTTTTCCTTCTTTTTGACCCGTAATCCTGTTAATATCCTGAAATGATTCAACTTTTCTTCAAAGTAAGAGAGGTTCAAATTAATTCCAAAACAAGCAAAACAGTGCACAGCTGAAAAGATGATGTGTTTGCAGTATTCTTTCATAAAAATTAAAAAAAAAAAACGGCATCGCCATCAACATCAAAAGAATGGAACGTCTCTTTGTAGCTGCTGCAGAAGTAACCTCTACTCTAGCCGCTAAAAGCAGCCATTGTAAAACGGGCCGAGCATTGATGTCACATTGAATGTAAAACATGTTGCTTCTACAACAAAGGGGGGTGGATGGGGGGGGGGGGGTATAATGAGCGTTGCAACACAAAAGAGGCATTCTTGGATGGAGCAGAGATGAAAGATGCTTTGCGGTGTGATATTAATAAAAGAGACAAAGAGCTGGGCAAAGTATTACACACTTGATTGTGTAAATACACATGCTGGTAACACACACGCACGCACGCACACACACACACACACACACACACACACACACACACACAAGTAACATCAGAGGGGCTGTGTCTCACCGAGCTGTAGAGCATGCCCTCGCCATTCATAGCAATGTAGAAGCCACTCTTCACCCCTTGGATCGCCACCACTCTCAAACCCACAGGAATAAGATTAAACAGGGCTGCAGAGGAGACAGAGATGGAGGGGGTGAGCAAGGTGGGGGGGGGGGCGTGACAAAGAGAGACATCAGAGACAAAGGAGAGAATAGAATAGTTTAGTTTTCACTTGTAGACATGGCAGCCTCTCATCTCCTGGCTTTCTGTCGACAGAAAAGTTCATAAAGTACAGGACAAGGATGATGTGAAAGATTAAAGAAGCGGTTAAAAATATTAAAATATGGGATGATCGGTTTTCTTCTCAAGTTAGCTGCGAAGATTAAAGAGACAGAAAGGCACAATAACGTGCTGTTCGCCTCCCTGCTACCTGTAGCAGGCGCTCCCATCTATGACGCCATGTTTTTAGCCTCGCTGGAAACATGGCGTCGGCGACGTTTTTCTGAGCTACTTGCAGCATCGAGGCTTCAGGAACCTGTTATTAAATCAGACGAGCAGCTTGGAGGCATTTGAAGATTTCGTAATCTATTTTTTTTGGGGGGATGTTTAAAAATTGGTGTCCATTCACTTCTTTTTCAACACTTTTTCCTGAGAGACTCCAGCAGTTTCGTGGATTAAAAAAATCAGACTTCACCCCACCGTCAGAAGGTGAGTAGATAATGACTGAAATTTCATTTTTGGGTGAATTGTCCCTTTATAACAATTTTCATGATAAAACATGGAAGGGTTACGTAAGATCTTGATAAACTGCACTTTAATACAAACAGAAGAGAGAGAAGATACTCAGAGGTAGAGATCTTTTTTTTAAAAAAAAAAAAGCAAAAATGTCAACACAACCTGCTTTATTCAAATAAAAGAAAGAGTGAAATGAATCAGTGTCTTGTTTGATTGACAGTAGGATGGCAGACGAATAATTTCCTGTTGCCACGGTTGTTTTATAGCTGAGGGAAATTCTTCCTTGACAAATTAGGCAGCACATCTCATTATGTGCTGTTAATGAAAAAGGATAAAATGGTGCACTTATGCATTACATCATGTATAATAGCAAAAAGATGGTTTAGGAGACTTTCTAGCTGCACAATTATAAAAAAAATCCTACTGTGTCAAATTTACTAAACTAAAAATGTAGTTCCCCCCCCCCCAATTTTCTAATTTCTAATTAGTTTAAAAGCCCAAACTGAATAAAAATGTATTAAATATAATCACTTAATTAAGACTGCTATCACCCCATTCAATGGAAATTTCATTCAGTTGCAGTGCTAGAAACCTTTTCAAAAAAGGATCAAAATAAATAGCGTACGTGTACATGAGCCGATCGATTATTGGCTGTGTTTTTTCTATTCTCTGTCTTTTGTCAAAATGGCCGTCTCTGGAGTTCAACTGGAACTCTGCTGAGAGTTGGTTTCCAATTCAATCTCGACAAAACGAAACATTACTTGATGACTACGAACAAGAAAAGGAGTAAAGTATCAACGTTTTCGAAACAAGTTGAATCCCACGATCACGACTGGACTGGAGCCTTGCAACTTTTACGGTTTGCAGACGTGGAACTTGAGGCGATAACAAACGGCAGAGCTGAGACATAAGTGTCACATGAGCGATTCGGATTTAATCTGCTGGTGCACGTGAACGCCACACCCGTCGGGTCTAAAATGTGAAATCTTTAATCAGAATGACAAAAAAAAAGGAAACCCAGATATTGTCCTGTTAGAATCAGGAACGGGCAGTTTAACGTTCAGATTTACATCAAACCTGCCTCACGGGGATCTTGTTGTTGTTGTTGTTTACTCAGTTTTGACTGTCTTGGCACCATCAGACTCCACAGCTGCCATCACATTTGGATTCACTGAAGGCTGACTGGCAACAATAAAACACGCAGACTAACTGTTAAATAACCCAAATTGTTGACGCTGTGGCATAAAATCGCGCGTCAATATAGGACCTCGTGAATCATAGCGCGCTAATAGGGTCGTGACACCAAACTTTGACATTTCTTAAAAAAGTATTCGCTTTGTGTGATAGAAAATAGCCCAAATGAATCCCATAGAAGTAGCAGTAAAGATAAAAGATGAGTTATAGTCTATTAAACATTCTCAACGATCCCAGTCATTTGCTACCCAGAATTACGACCTCAGAGTCAACCGGACTTGTTTGGTCTCATGAAAGAGACTCATTTCCATCTGACTCAGTGCCTGTAGATATGATTTACCGC
This sequence comes from Aulostomus chinensis, assembly GCF_037954235.1. Lineage (NCBI taxonomy): Eukaryota > Metazoa > Chordata > Actinopteri > Syngnathiformes > Aulostomidae > Aulostomus > Aulostomus chinensis. The sequence continues at coordinate 17,635,280 of NC_141324.1, forward strand.
TGCCACTGCAGGTTACTTCTACTGACTCCTGAGGACACTGACTTTCATGGTCCAGGATGGTTCGGGGACGTTCTTTATGCACTGCAGCTTCTCCCGTTTTGTCGGGATGATTGTTCTGCCAGTGGTGATGGGGACTATCAGATAACGCTGGCAGGGATGAGAGGAGACATGCCAACACAGGTCTGTCCTCCGAGCTGATTCAATTTCACTCAATAAATATCGACACGTCGCTTTTCACAGCCAGTGGTTTAGATCTGCCCTCGGGCCACTGGTGCCAGTGATACTGGCCGGACCCTTGAGGTGCAGGTATCTGGGCTTCAAAGACGTGGCGTGAGTCCAGCAGCACCTTAAATTTTGTACTCGTCTCAATTGCTTTTTTCTCCTCTGTCTCTTCTCTGACCTAACGTACCCTCCGATAGTCTGATGGCTCTCTCTCTCTCACTTCTGTCAAATCATTACTAAAACTTATTCCATCAACTTTTATCTCCAACGGATTCAAGCTTTTATTTTTTTTTTGTCACCGCTTGAAATGGAGCCCTCAAACATCCTGACCTAGCCAGACTTGAGGAGGAAGACATGAAATATGGCGCACGACTACACTATTCTGCTATAATTACAATCAGCCCTCCCTGCCCTCATTTGCCTGCCAAAAAAAAAAATTATGTAACTGACTGGAGCTGTCATTTATACACCTCCTAAAAGTTGGGCTTTTTTGCTGTTCCAGCGGTTGATAGATTCTACATTTAAAGCTACACGGCTGCTAGAATACCGTTCTGAAGGCAATTTCTCTTCCTTAATAACCTCAATCCCATCTCTCACTGAGAGAACAGAGAGAAGCTGGACCGGCGAGGGGACAGAGTTAAGCGATATTTTTTCTTCTTGTTGGGGGGTTGCGGGGGGGGGGGGGGGGGGGCTTTCGTTAAATTGCCAGACAAATGGCTTCAAACAAACCAATAAGGCAAAAAAAAGAGAAAATCCTTGAAAGTCCTCCAGGGTTGCTGTAATCACCCACAAGCAAATCCAAAGTGTGTGTGTGCGTGTGTGTGTGTGTGTGTGTGTGTGTGTGTGTGTGTGTGTGTGGTGCTGGTGGTGGTGGTGGTGGGGGGTGTTGGCTACAGGAGGTCCATTTTGATGTGAGGAATACTGGCACAGCAGGAAATAAATCCTGCAGGATGGCTAGTGAAACTTTAAATGTCAAGGACACGGAGGAGCGCTACGATGAGAGATGGAATTACGGTAAAGGTGCGTAAAGATGAGAGCGATGTCTTGAATTAGATTTTGGAGTTTGACACGTTAAAAATTAGTCTCTTTGTTTCATCCATCAAGCAGGAGCATCAGAGACAGACGGAGTGTGAACGCCTGATAGCACAGGTGTGTAATAACCCCCTGTGTGTGTGTGTGTGTGTGTGTGCCAGCAATTACTGAAGGCGATCAACTGATGACAATACATTAATAACTGTCCAAATGAACATGGAAGTTAATTAAATCGATGGTGTTTCGTAGCTTTTGCAGTTAGCCAGACGTCAGTCATGCTTCTGCCTCCACAGATCGGCAGAGTTTTGCGTCAAACTGCCTTCAGTGTTCAAAAACTTTACTTCAGCTGAAAGAGAATTCCACTTGTTTGGTGACCTTTCACTCACTGAACCAAGTGCAGAAATATGCGGTGTAATATGTATTGAAATGCACTCTGAGTTCAGTTCACACCTAGTATGCAGGTGGCATCCTCCTCTGCAATCCCATCAGTTCCACTGGACCCCACCCCCCCCACCCCCACCCCCCGAAAACAAATTACCACACTGCATCTGCCGCTGCTGCTGAAGATGTTGCAGGTCAGCGAGTGGCGTGGTTCAAGGGGAGGAGTAATCTATTATTCAAATAATCCAGCTGGACGATCAATAGCTCAGCGCAAGATCTGAATACAAAATCACCTTTGTCCATAATTCTGATCTCCTCCATTCTATTTTCTCTGTCAATATCTCCCCCCCTAAAACACCTCAAACTCCTCTCACTGGACCCCCTGCTCTCTTTCTGTGTCTTCCTTCGGACTATCTAAGCTTGAGGCATCTCATGTAGAGAATTATTTATTGGGTACAAACGGAGAAGGTGGTATTTTTAGTTTCCTGTGGCTGAATTATTCACTCAGCTCCTCCATCCTTGGTCAGGCAGGACTGCTTAACAAGAGGATTACCTCGAGGTGGGGAAACCCTTACATACAACAAAACCCTCAACACCAAAACCTTTTGAAAACAGCAGGAGGGCCACACAACCCCCCTCCCCAAATAGTGATATGTTTAAGGCTTAAAGAGTAAATGCATTATGTGAATGTTATTCACTAAACTCTTCGTCCCCTGAGCGGTAATCCTTTTTATTCTGACTCAACATGATTGTATAAGTGGTTCTCACGGAGGTTCTCTTCTCATAAAACATAAAGAGAGTGACAGGGAGAGACACTGTATGACTGCTACAGTCCAGCAGCTTTGGCTCCCAAGCCCTTTAAGACCGGCAAGATGTTTTACACAAGAAAGAATCATGATTGGTTTCCTGTCTGGCTTGGCTCCAGACCGGGAGTCATGTCATTATTGCTTTGAGGACCACTGACATATCTCTTCCTTGATCCTTCACTTCCTGAGGAACGATTACAAAAGCCTCCATGTTTTAATATCGACTCTGATACGACTTTTGTGTCGGAGCCAAGTAGTTTTATTGCTGTTAGGAACTCTGTTGAACTTCTTTTTGTCATGTCAAAGTTTGGTGGGTAGTCAGAGCTCAGGGGCTGTTGTTCCCAGGTGAACTTTAAAATTAAAGGTGGTGATTTTTTATTGGGGGGGGGGGGCAAATATTCATTCAGCATGTGATTCATTCTGATTTTTGCCATCTCATCTTTCGCCAGAATGAAAATTCAAACAGGGGGCGAGACATCATCAAGTTGTAACACAGATATTTGGAGCGAAACTCCCATCCCCGCGCAAAGATGTCAGGCTACAGATGTTTCAGGCTTCCAGGCTCCATTGTGCAATGAAAACAGCTCAATTATTGAAATTCTCCTATATTAAATTATCTGCTCAGTATTGCATATCATATATTCACTGTAAAATATATATCATATGCATCTAAACGAAGCCAATTCAGTATGCTGAGCAGGAATTTATGACCCCTCTGAGGGTGTTTTGACACATTTATCTCCACGTTTGAAAATGATGTATACGATTACATAACCAGATGCAAACAAGACGTTATTCTGCCGGTTGAATTATTAATCAGGCATTTTCTTTTTATTGTTAATCCAATTCACCGCAGACCTCTCCAAACAATTTTGACATCAGTTATGTAAGAATTAACACTGACCATAAAATATATATTACATAACTTAGTGATTCACTGCTATTAAATGTTTTACGCCGGAAGCAGCAAACTTCCACAATGCTCCACTCACTGTTGTCACTGTTCTCGTCTTTGCTGCCGTCGATGGTTCCATCTGGCTGCATCCGCAGGTAGAAGCCCTGCTGGCTGAACAGTCGTGTCACGATGCCTTTCAGCTGCGGCTCTGTAACACACGCACACACACACACACACACAGACACACACACACACACACGCACGCACAGAAATACCAACACGCATACACAAACCAGTGGCCGAGCCACAGCCCCCACCCCACCAAGAACATGTCAGAATAACATTCTCTTCAGCATGACAGAATCTTAATAATGAGTAGATACCTGCACTCAGTGTTCACAGCTGTGATTATTAAAGAGGTTCAGGAACAGTTACCGAGAAGTGTAGCACACACAGCAAATATACAGTTTAACGATAAAAAATGACAAGTTGTCAGTGGAGGCGTGAGAAAACGACCAGTTATTGAATTTTTCACTGTCTCATTGCCTTATTTAAAAAAAAAAAAAAAACACTACGTATTGATGCATAGTTTTTCATTAAAAAAAACATGAATTTTTCTCCGAAGTTTATCAATCAATTAATTTGCAAAAATAGATCCATCTAATTAAATTAGCATTTTTAATGTATTTATTGATAACTTCTATGAATGCCTCCTTTTATTTTGTCTAACTTGTATGTCTTATATCCATTTTTGCAAATTAATTCTCCAAATAATCAATTATATTTAACCACAAACGAATGACTGGGGCACCATCCAGCCTCTGCAGTTTCCTCAGTATAACCTTTTTAACCAAAATTCATATTCACGTGCTTATTTTAATAAATCCAACAGGAAAATCTCAACTTCCGGATTTTCCCTGCTTTACCAGCTGTGACAGCGCGGGATGGCTCGTAATGAGTCGACTGTCTGAGTAAGACAACATCTTGTTTTTTTTGATGATGCTTTTATGACGACAGGAAATCAATGAGAACGTTGTTACTGTCTCATCATGTCTTCCTGTATTTAGCAAAGAAATCAGATTTTTCCATCATTTGAATGTTGCCCAAACCACACTGTCATGCTTTATTTGGTGTCAGCCGTCCGTGCTTTTTTGGGTCAGCATGCCTTATTATGCAATGAAAATGATGGAGTTATTAGGAGATTCTGACCTACTGCGATGGTAGTTCCAGTGGTAGTTCTAAAGCCAACTGACCAGAAGTTTAGAGATTTTTCATTGCAATAACCCTGACTCGACCTTCAGCTTTGAGGCTGTGACATCTGGCTGGCAGCCAGGATGATGCTGAAAGCGCTAGACGAGCTGCAGGTGGATGCGGGGATTAGCCTGGGTTAAGGCGAGAATCTTGGCCCGAGGCAATGCCAAGCAGAAATGGGAAAACTGTGTTTATCAGAGGGAGAATGGAAGTGCGGTCTCCACGACCACTCAGACTAGTCTTGATTTGCGTAAAAGCAGCAGTGAGATGACACCGTTACAGGGAACCACACTCATTTGGAAGGCAGATAAAAGCACCATGTTCTTATTTAGTCATGCTACGCCAATGAAACACCAGGGCTAAACAGTAAACTGTTGATTTTCCTGGGGCTGAGCTATTGAGACTCTGAGACAATGTGGTATTACTGTTTATTCTCCTGCTAGCCAAAGAAAGAAATGATGTATTTTGTCCAGTAAACTCAAGGGTAGATGAACTAACTTGTTTCTGGCTGATTTAGATGCAATTTCATAGTGTGCACCTAAAATCAGATTGCATGACTAAAACTGCATTTTGTTTTTTGGGTGGGGGGGGGGGGTGCTAAGTGCGTGCAGACTGGCAAACAGCATTTCTCCTGCGCACACACACACATATATACGGTACTTTTTTGCAACAATGTGGGGGGAGCTGCAGAAGGAGAAACTGATTCATGTACGAAAACTGAGGGGAAGTTGCATGTCTGTTTTGTGTATGTGTGCGTGTGTGTGCGCATGTGTGTGTGCGCGTGTGTGTGCGCGCACACTCTTAAAAGCAACAGCAGGCTGCATGTTAAATGCTCAGAGAAATATCCTGAAAAAGAAAACATCGCATACTTACGCCTCTCAAGACGTCTTCTAAAACATTGGTAGTGGTGGTCTATTTGTTGCAGATGTACAAATAGTCAATAATATAGAGTAGCATAGAATTATGCTCTTTATTATCCTTCCTGACCGCTAAACGTTTGATCCCCTCATGTCACTCGCCAACTCTGTGGTTCATTTGCACTGGTGAATACATTTCTTTCAGTTATGGGTGCCGCAAATTACGGTTGGACAGCATTGACATACAGTGATTACACAATCAGCAGCAGGATCACTACATCCGATGAAAAACGAGACCTTTAGTAAACTGCACTGTTCAGCTCAGGGTTCTTTCGATGTGTCCTGTTTGTCTTCCAAGGTCATAACAAGGCTTAGAGGTCAGCCAGTTCAGTGCAGTGCAGTATGACATAAAAATAAAAAGAAACGGTCTGATTTATTTAAAGAACATTTTGTATTTGTTATCCAGAGAGACATCAATGTATCAGCTTCAGCAGCAGATGCTAAAGTGGACCCATGTGAGCTCATATTTTGAGTTTAGTTTGATACGGCCGTTTATGAAGGAGAGCACGGAGCTGGAACAGCAGTGGGGGGGGGGGGGGGGGGACCCTGACTGAGATACAGACACGTTACCGTGATAACATCTTGTTAAAGTAGCCACAACTTTTATTTTAAATGGCAACTTTACAAAATGGCATCATGCTGTACTGACGATAAACGTCCGGGATTATAAACTTCAGAAAATGTTTGCAGAGGGAATACATCGAGTGAGAAGTTGGGTCTTTTCATTTTGACAATCAGACTTCCTTTTGCAACCAGCGGAGTCGCCCTCTGTTGGTCGAGGGAACGAACGTAGGTGTAAAGCAGCGCTTTTCAGACCCCGAGGGCTGATCTATGAACCCGGCCCCTGGGCAGGCTTCCAGAAGCTGGTGAATAAAAAGAAAGTGGACTTCTAGGGGGGAGTTTGTCAAGAACTCACGTGTCTGGCTTCAGAGGATGAAATGGGCCAGTGTAAAATAAACATGGATTATTTTTAATAATGCAACGTACTCAAGAGGAGGCCGAAAAAAAAACTTAGAATGAAAAAACGCATTTTTCGAGTCTTTTCTTTGAGAGATGATCATTCAATAGACGGACAAAAGAATATTTTCCTGTAGCCCGGAAGTGAGTTAGCATTGTTGAGTGTTTGGTTCCCTCGTCACCGAGTCAGTGGGTTTTTAATCAGTTCTTTTTGGGTCGATGCCTGAAATAAGGCCTGTGTTTTGATTTCCGGATGAAATACATTCAGAAGCTTTTTATGTTTCTTAAAAACAGCAATCGCTAATTAGTGGCTACATGAAAGACTGTCACAGTCATAAAATGTCCACAAAAAAAAAACCCAAACAAAACAGAAGAAGCGTGAATGTAGCTGTGGTGGCATTGAAGTCATTTATGATGTAGTTCACTCCCAGTATAACATAAACAGATGATTGCGTTTATCCTCCGAAGGATTAAGTGGTGATGTGAACAGAACCTGCCGCAGAGCTTATTTTTGACAATAAACCAAAATACCAAATATAAAGGCCTGTTGACTTTGAGGGAACCCATGGTGATGCTAACTTCCTGTTGGCCTATAAAAAAAAAAAAAAACACTCAAGTATTACTGGTGTTTGAGCTCTGGTTCTATTGTAGTGTGAGAAGAGGGAACCCATAGACAGACTCCACTGACTAGTTAGCCCCCCCCTCCACCCACCCAATATACAGCGGGTTCATGTCTGCTCAACTGTTCATCATCCTGACCATCAATCCCCAACTCACCTACCCCTGGGGTGGGGCCATCAATCCCTCGGACGGGCCCTTCATCATCCATCACAGGCAGGGTGAAGAGAACACGTGTGTGTGTGTGTGTGTGTGTGTGTGTGTGTGTGTGTGTGTGCTTGCATGTATGTGCTTTTGTGTGTGCGAAAGCACATGGGAATGTACACATCAGTAAATTGCAGGCGATAACCACGCTTCCATAAATTAAGGCCTCCACGCGGTGGCCCAAACCCATCGCTGACGGATCATCAGTTCCAATCATTTAGTAAAGAGTGTGTATGTATTGTGTGTGTGTGTGTGTGTGGGGGGGGGGGGTTTAATGTGTGTGTGATTGTATATACAGACTCTCGGCGACACACTCTGGCTTACGTGTTTCTACGTGGCAGCATATTGAACACAGTTGTGTAACATGAAGGTTGATAGAAGCTCTCAGAGGTCAATAAATGCATCATACTAATACAGCAGGACAAAAACATTTAGTTACGTTGACAAATGGCATCATGACCATGAAATGGCGAATGTTCACCTGTTCTAATAGAGCGTTTGACAGCGAGAAACACATCATAATAATACACACCAATAAACAGTACAGCAGCACCTCTACTACACTTAATACTTGACACATATTTACAGACAGAGGAAGAGGAGGAGCGAGGATACGGACTGATCCGACATTGACTGACAAAGAAAATGAGGCAGAAACACGATGAGAGGAGGCCGAGCCAAAGACAAGGAGAGGAGGAGGAGACAGAGGAGCGACAAACGACTGGGCTAGGAGAGCTAAAAACAGGGACTTAAAGCTTAAAAATTCAAGAGAAGCCACACAGACGGATAAGGATGAAAGAAAACAGAAGAAATCAGCAAGGGAGAGGGTCGTTGGCTGTCAGACAGGTGTTGAAGCCCCCAGCCCCTTTCCCTCCCCACTCTACCCCCCCCCCCCATCCCCCTCCCTGGCCGAGGGAGGAAGTCGACATGGGCGCGAGATGGGGTGGAGACGAGAAGAAAACACAGCACACACGGATGGAGGCTGAGCTACTGACCTAGCCTGCAGCCCTTATGGGACACCTGTGGAGGTTTCGAAGATGCATCTTACGAAGTTGGGGGGGGGGTTGGGAATAGAAGGAAAAACAACAATTTTTTAACAGGCAGAATTCATAAATTCTCCAGAGAATCGGCTGTTTTATATGCAAATATAGATAAAGATATATATGGCAAGGCAATTAGAGGACATTCATCATGTGTGTCTGTCTGTCTGTCTGTCTGTCTGTCTGGTCGTGAGTTACCTACCTGCCCAACACAGTCTGCACGTCTGACTGGGTTTGTTGTCTACCTGATTCTCTTTCTCTACTCGGGCATTTCTGTGGCAGTCTTGGCACTGGGCTTGTTTGTCTGCTGAGGCGACAAGCCGGTCTACGGGGTTTTAATGTAGTCTGTCTGGTAGGCGGGCTGTTTGCTAGCCCTCCCTTTTGAATTTAAAAAATAAAATAAAACGGATGTCTTGTCTGTCTGTCTGTCTGTCTGTCTGTCTGTATGTCTGTCCTGCCTCGTCGGTCTGTCTGCAGGATGTGTGAGTGGGACTAGGGAGGGGTGACTTGCAAACACTGGCTTGTTATCTGTGCAGCAACACATTAGAACCGGGAGAATAAACGGGTCGGCACCACGGAGCGTAGTAGGCACGGAGCCTGTGTCTATCAATAAAGCCAGAGTAGCTCTTAATCACTACAGCTATACCTCCCTTCACTGCAGTAAAGCTGCCTCTCTGCAATAAACATTTACCATTAAAACATTTAATCTCAAAAGTGCCTTGGTGCACTGCGGTGCAACTTATCTCCCCTATGTACCCCAATCTGCATTAATATTGAATCAGACAATTTCGAGCAGCATTTGTTTAAGTGAGTTGAAGGGGGGGGGGGGATAATAATTGGAATAATAACAATAATAATAAGTGTGTAAATGGAAAATAATACCAGTGAGACAAAGCTTTGACTGAGATTCAGTGCTATCAAAATATTTTCAAGCTAGACTAGGATCCCAATACAAGGGGGGTGGGGGTGGGGGGTTACGTCACAGCCTATAGATCATATACATCCAAGCTGCTGGTATACAGGGGAGGTGAATCGACAGACAACAAGAAGACCTGATGGAACAGGTGGATTTTTCGCACCGCTGAGAAAAATCTTCATCTTCGGGTCAGATCGGAGCCCTTGACTGCAGTATGATGCCTCTGCTGCTCCCGAAGAGGGGCGGGGTGGGTGGGGTGAGGAGGGGAGTGGGGGGGGACGGGGGGGGGCGCTTCCATACGCACACATAGCACACATCATTGAAAAAAAAAAGACCAAAAAAAACCCCACAGCACTGACCTGGTCGCCGCCGAACGGGTCTTTTCTTGCCGCTGCAGAAACGGACTTTGCTGAAGACCCCCAAGAAATGCCTCTCGCAGAGAGAGCGGGGGTCTTTGCTCGGGCTGGGGCGACGTTTGGAGGTGGAGACCCGGTCGCTGTTCGACTCCCTCGCCTGACGTTTCTGGCGGATCAGGGAGCTGGCGATCGCAGCCATCTCCCCCGGACCGAGTATGAAAAGCGAGAGTCTAGTTCGGCAGAGGTGGTGCAGCTTCTCTCGGCGCACACACACACAAAAAAAGGAAGAAAAAAAAAAGGCTGAGAGAATTGATTCTGTGTTTCGGTCCACGAGTGTTTCAACCGAATGTCATCCTGATTAGAGAATCATCGAGTCCCGGGCATCGTTGCGCGTCAGGCAGCTTCCACTTGATGGGGGGGCCGTGGCGTGTAATTCAGCAGCTGTACAACTTTATGGCGCTATCAGGACTTGGAATCGAGATCTTAAATCAAACATAACTTGGCCACGGGGGCCGACACACCAGCCGCGCGAACATGCAACAGTGTTGGTAAGTTGATGCAGATGTGTGTGTCATTGGAGAGCTTCAGGTATTCCAGGTGAACAGCGCCGCGTCTGACCAGCACGATTCCCAATCCTCCCCACTCTGTCTGCTCCTCTTTATTAGTCGCATCAAATTTCATGCACAAGACGCCAGTGGCCGGTTGGAAGAGAAGAAGAAAAAAAATCCCAGCGCTCTTCTTGTCTGATTATTTACTCCGTGCAAATCAAGCAGGTCTGCAGGGGTTCTGCATGTTCAGGAGCCCAGATATGTGAGCCCCATTCTCCGGTTCCGTCGATGGCACCTCTGAATGCAGCCGGGGTATAAAAAAAAAAAAAGAAAAAGAAAAAAGGGGAAAAAAAGGATACTCTGCAAGGGTGCTGCAGAGATGTGGCTCATTTAAGCCCGCAGCGAGAAATTCTCGTCAAAAGAAACAAAAAAAAAATGCAACAATTAGTTGAAGCACATGCAAGAGAGCTTTTTGTTGTAGCGCACAAATAATAGAGTAGCCTCAGCATTATTCCCAGCGCGTCCCGGATGGATGCTGTCGGTGGGTTACATCGCCAAAGTGAACGCTCCACAGCTCTCTCTCTCTCTCTCTCTCTCTCTCTCTCTCTCTCTCTCTCTCTCTCTCTCTCTCTCTCACTCTCTCCCTCTCTCTCCAACTCTTTTAACGCAATCATACGTGATTGAGGTTCGTATTAGGAATTCTCGGATGGGAAAAGATGGCTGATCACCAGGAAGAAAAGATGTGAATATAAAAGATCTCAAACAAGTAAATACAAAAAATTATTTTAAAAAAAAGAAGAGGGTGGGGGGTGTCGCAGGGTGGAGAGAGATTCCCTCCTTTAAGGGGTGATGTACATTTAAAAGGGAGTGGTGATCTCACAGTAGTCTCCTGTTGTTGTTGTTTTTTTTTAAAAGGCACATTAAGGAATCAGCTTTGGGTGATTGAGGACATACGCTGAAGCTACACACACCATAAAACACACATTAAATCCTGTTAAAGGATAAAACCACAACAGGTTTCACATAAAAAGCTGCGATGATACAGAGCAGACAGACACCAGACACATGGATCCATAGATACAGAGCGCGTGGAAGCCACATCACACACGCAACACCAAGGAATCCCACAGATGGATAGAATCAGAGATGCACCGATTCATTGGTATCGGCAAGTAAGATTCTGTTCACATCAGCAAATATTCAACTTTCATGTGAAATATTCAGTTTTTCCAAAACGTTTAATTTGTGCTCAAAGACGGTGTGATAAAATTAGTATTCAAATGCTGATTTGTTGTTTGTTTTGTGTGTAATGCATCGATAACGGTGCAGTAGAACAGAACAAAAACTGCCATTTCAACTTTCTTGGAGCAAGACAGGTAAGTCAGGTCTTAATAAACACTGAGCCTTCATGTGAGACAACATCCTGCATGTGTCCATCATCGGTCCCCATCATTAAGAGGGAGGTCAATGATGAATGGAAGTCATCAAGGTAACAGAGAATAAATGGAGTCTCCCCACTTCAAAAAATAATAAGGCCAGTGAACATGTGTCTGAGTGCATGCGCTCTGGTTTCATGTCTATTATTGCCTGTCTCGTATTGCCAGAGGACACGCGCGCGCACACACACATGAACACACACAAACACCGTGGGAGGAAGAACACGTGAGTCTTCAGCAGCAAACCTCTCCTCATTGCCATGATGAAACAGCATGAAACATTTAGAAGCTTTTTCTAGGACTCGGTTTGACATTCTCTCTCTAACCGGAGCCCAGAGAGAGCAGAAGACAGAGAGAGAGAGAGAGAGAGAGAGACAGAGAGAGAGAGACAGAGAGAGAGAGAGAGATGTTCTTTTGACTACCACAGTCAGTTACATAAGATTTGGATCATATGGATCAAAGGGTTGAATGTAAGTGTTTGGTCTTGTGTGTGTGTGTGTGTGTGTGTGTGTGTGTGTGTGTGTGTGTGTGTGTGTGTGTGAGTGTGAGAGAGAGAGAGAGAAAGAGAGAGAGAGCAAAAGAGAGAGAGAGACAGAGAAAGAGATGGAGAGCAGATACAACCAGTCTGTCCCCAGAGAATGACAGACAGACAGGCAGACAGACAGAAAAACAGACAGACAGACAGACAGACAGACAGAGGGAGAGAAAGAGAGGGAGATGGTAAAAGAGAAATTAGAAAGTTTGCCGGGAGTCTAAATCAAAATCCATTCATCTTGGTAATCTTATTGGGTTGTCGCTGCAGCGGTAGAAAGGATGTGTCACCGCAGCAACAAGAAACGTCAATAACAATAACATTCATCATTGTAACAGATATGCAGGGGTGTGTTATACGCTTCTTGGAGGAAAAAAAATCAGCTGTTGGTTTGGAGCTTTCTCAGAAAGGGGGAGGGACTTTGTGCTGAAGAGTGCTAGAGAGATCCACATATATCTTTGTCAGGACAAGATCAAGTATTCCCTAATGAGTGTCTGCAAGGCTCCCCCCCCCACCTGATAATACAAATTGATGTTCACTTCATCCCGGATGGGACACAAGTGATGAAACACTGCTGGCAAGCTATAATGCACTGCAGATAAAATACAGCAATCACTTCAACAGTCAATGAAAAACATTTTACCTATAGAAATATGTACATATATACTGGTTCTGCAAAAAAGGTGATTATGATTGGTGTTGAGCAGGTATGTTTACCCATCCAAGCAAATTTTTGTGTCGTTAATATATCTGGAAACAGTGCAATGAATCAAGCGCTCATCCATTAGGTGCCAACTTATCTCAGCTCTATTTTTGTATATCTGCTGACCTCTGGTGGAAGTTGAATGAACTGCGTGGTCAGAGAAAGAGTGGTTGATTTCGCTCGCTCTCTCTCTCTCTCTCTCTCTCTCTCAATTGCTCTCTCTCTCTCTCTCTCAGGAGTTTTTCTCTTCAGTGTGTCCTTGAAATACCTCACAGATTTGTTGACATGGTGTAATGTCTGATAGACTATCCTGCCAGGTCTCCAGGAGGAACAGAGGGATTCTGTAGCTCTCACACCTTCAATCGCGGCCTCGCTCGCTCTCGCTCGCACCACAAGTCAAAGCTCGCTGGTTGCTACGCGGTGTAAAGGAGATACATATATAGGTCACAAGTGGTGCACAAGAGGTTGTGGTGGAATAGTACAAATGTGACTTTCGTGCAACCTCCTGTCTCATCCTACATCCTATTGTACACTCTACTATAATTATCTGACTTAGATTACTCTCTCTATTTTCAGAACACACACACACACAGATATATATATATATATATATATATATATATATATATATATATATCTGTTCTGTTATTGCATCGGCCATAAAAAGTAGCAAACACTTTTCCCCTCATTCAAACAATTAAGCATTTACATCGTTGCACTTTGCTTCATCATACTTTAACGCACATGTTGTACTTCTAACCCTACAACAAGACTCACTTACATAAAACTTCCTTTTAGTTCCGCACGCAGAACTTTCAACAACATTTAAACACATTTAAAAAAACAAACAAACAATAGTCCGCCAATCTTTTTCCGAATCCAGAACCAAATTTCTGCGTTTTGAGTTGTAATGATAGCACAGACCAAGTCAGTTCCTCTCTACTACATGTTAACATACTACATGATGCATGTATAATATGGACCAGACGGCTGCACATTGCTAGGTGAGCTAACAGCATGTATGAATCAGTAAAAACAAAGGGTTCATACACAGTTTTAGCTATAAATTCCCATGGTTTTTCCACAATTTCTAGGAGACTTGATTGACAATGTATTTTCTACATTTGAAAACTAAATGGAGAAATCCATGTCGTCATTTAACCAGCGTGCATTTCACTAAAATGGTTTGATTCGACAATATTAACCAAAAGAGTTTTATTTCCTTAACCATGAATCTGAACCACATATATTCTAAGATGCAGGCAACTGTCTTTCAACAGTTTCAGGCTTTATTGGTTTTCCAAAAAGTGTTCCAGGACTGGAAATGGACATTTTCAAATTCTTAGACTTTTCTAGGTTTTTTTTTTCATGGAAGCATGAACCCTGTATGTACGCGTATATAAAAATATATATTTTTGAAACATCACATGCAACAAATAATCGTAGTCTCCTCCACAGTGTGAGACATACAGCTCAGTAATCACATCTGTCAAGCAGGTTGTTGGTGCAGAATTATGCAAAATCTAGCAAAGTGATCTAAATGAAACTTGGTTCAGGGGCGCAACATGATCAAAAAAACATTATGGTGCACGCTTTTGTGATCATTCACTGAAGTAACATTTTGAAATCAGCATGTTTAACTGTACCAGCAACTGTGGCAAACAAGCAGATAAATTACAACTGAAAACAGAAACTACTGGCGTCTGTGAGACAAGCAGGTCAGCGGCTTCTACTGAGAGTCAAAGTATTAATAGAAAAGAAAAAAACTTATGCCAAATGCACACGGGTTATTATTTTTTGATTTAACAGCCGTATGGATAGGGGGGAGGAACATGGCTCAGAGGTAGAGTGGCCGTCCGGTAACCGAAGGGTCGCTGGTTCGATCCTCACTTCCCCCGGTGACCACGTCCAAGCATCCCTGAGCAAGATACCGAGCCACTGATTGCTCCTGATGGGCCTGTGAAGGACTGGTGACCCGACCAGGGTGAACTCCGCCTCTCACTCAATGTCAGCTGGGATAGGTTTCAGCCCCCAGTGACCCTTAACGGATAAGTGGTATAGAAAATGGATGGATGGATGGATGGATGGATGGATGGATGGATGGATGGATGGATGGATGGATGGATATGTGGATACTAAAAACTATCAACTATTACACAATACAATGCAATTAGGCAGCTCCATTTGTCAAAAATAATAATCGTGCCTATTTTGATGAAAGATCACAATTATTTAACATAACAACTTGGTGACTTTAGAAACAAACTGTCATTTTCTTCTATGTGGATAAAAGGCTTTGTTTCTGTTCATTTCAAAATAAGAGCATCAGTTGGAAATGGAATGCGACACAATAATCCTTTTATGACTTTTATCTGAGTTTCATAATCGCCGGATGACAAAACTGTAATTAAAAACAACATCTGATGAGTTCCTCAGCCCTACGCAGTGTTATAGGAAAGTTTTTCACTTGTCAGAGAAAAGCTAGTTATCTTTAACCGAGCAAACAAGCACTGGGGTTTTAAGTCCTCATGAAAACATCTTTCCTGGTAAATCCCTGCCAGGTGTCTTTGGCATTGTGCCTGAAACCAGACAGTAAAAGACTTTCCGCGATCTCTTCTGGACCAAAGTCTGCGGGACAACATGATGCGGTGAAATTACCACGCGGGGATCCAAAGTTTGGGCTACTTTTTCTCAAAAGTGAACTGCTGCCGGTGTGATGGGTGTTCTGCTGGAAGTATAATCAGTTTCATTAGGAATATTGTTGAATTATCTCCGGCTATGACAACTCTTTATGTTAACCTGTATCAGCCAAGGCAGGACTTCATACTTTCACTGCCAAGCAGGGAACAACAAAGTCCAAAAAGTGAAATCTTTTTACTCAACAGCCCAAAATCATAACACCTCCCTTCCTTGTCTCCCGCCCCAAAAAAACTAAAAGAAAACTTCAGAAAGGAACAAAGGATCTATTCCTACTCCAAAACATGCAGAAATATACCAATACTGCAAGCATACTTTAACTCCTCACTTACAATTTGCAAAAAACTGCAACGAGCCTCAGGATAAGACAGAGAATTAAATCTAAATAAACCTGCGAGTCTCCGGATATGGAAACCACTTCATACAAAGTCTTCACCCGACGCGGCGTCATCTCAAACAGCTTTAGATCAATTATGCTGCCGTGCTTTGCATTCATTTGTGTCAACACCGATGAGCTGACTAATTAAGCTGCCGGTGTGACGGTGAGGAGAGGTGCCGAGGACGGACTGACGGAGGGGCTTTCGCCTTCCAGCAGATCCCAGCGTGTGTGTGCTGCTTTCGGTCCCAACTACCTCTGAGGAATCAACTGTGCTTAATGGAGTTTCTAATTATCTGGCCTGAATTTGAGAGTGGCTGCAAAAAAAAAACCCAAAAAACTAGGAGAGAGACAGGAGAGTCTCCCAGTTGAAAAAAAAAACAAAAACGTTTTTTGTCTCATACTGGGTGTCGTGATGTTTGAAGAGGTGTAGTTATAGTACGAGCAAATAAGAGCAGCAATGCAGTAACTGGCTGAGACACAGAGGACATGGAGGCTTCTTAGGCTTGGGGCCAGAAACACTGTTGAGCAGGTTGGTTGTGTCCCAGCATGCTGTGTCTGAGACAGTGGGCTTCTCATACCGAGCCCCCGACCCTCCTCATATCGCTTATAGTTCCGTTTCTAGATTTCTGTAAATGTCATTTGATCGCGTTACGATTCAGCTGCAAGATTGCAGTTTCACGTCACGTCAGGGTCCATCGGACACATGAAAAGTAGTTAAAAGTAGTCCTGAGTCGGTGGTCAGTTTTTAACTCTTTAAAAGTAGGAAAAACTGTCAAATCCCACAAAATTTGTTGCGTGTTCGCCGGGTTTTCAACCAAATCACCGACTGGAGATATTCATGCTCCCGAGCCACATGCTTAAAACAACAAAACAAACCAAAATACCTCTTTTAGGTCATTGAGATTGTGTATAAATATTGCAAAGCAAAGTAATATGTGTGAGCTCTCAGGTGGCGCTGCTGGGATTACATCATTCCGAAGGGAAGTTTGAGGACTTCCAGGGCAGCTTAAAGAGGTCAAGAGTTAAATTAGTATAGTGCTTTAGAGTCCTGTACTCATAGATCTGCGCTGATTAATCAGTGAGGCCGTTCATGTCGTCATATTGATGGGTTTGCGTTTATGATGTGGAAAGTTTGGGTGCTCCTGCCCCAGGGGGCGCATCTGCTATGGCGCTATCCACGGTGCTGATTGTTTTGGGACTTTACTGACTTGACGCCCGCATCGTCTACACGTCTGGCCCGCTTTAGAAGAAGCCCCCCGCTGCTAATACGCCGGTAGCCCGGTCCTCTCCTCCCTCTCCTCTCCTCTCCTCTCCTCTTCTCTCCTCTCCTCTCCTCTCCTCTCCGCTGCGTGCTCGATGCTGCCCGCAAGACTGCACACAAACTCGGGACAGATGAACGGAGGAGCGCAAGGAGATGAGGCTTCTCTCCACTGCAGACTCGGAAGATGTTACTCACACACTCGATTGGCCAATGAAACCACTCACCCCCCTGCCCCCCCCCACACACACACCTCTATCTCTGTCTCCCCCCTCCACCACCGTCACCACCACCACCACCTCTAAAGAAAGCATGCAAAGCCAATGTAGCCGTGGTGCTGCTGTGTGTTGGTCTCTCACCGTTGGTGATAGTGGTTGACTTCGATCGTTGTCCACAGAAACACTGCAGCATATGCGCTCCTTTCTGAAGGAATGGCCTCAGAATCCTCATTGATTTGGGTTGATGGGAGCCTTCCTCAATCCAAACAATCGGACAACGCTATCACAACACAGCAGGGTCAGGCAGCATAGCGTAGCCAGCCAGCCAGCCTCTATCTATAGGCTGAGAAGGGCACAGTCTGCAGGACAGATTACGCTAAAACGAGGCATCTTGAGTGATCCCCTCTCTCTCTCTCTCTCTCTCTCTCTCTCTCTCGCTCTCTCTCTCTCTCTCTCTCACTCACTCCCTTTCTTCCTCTTGCTCTATCTGTCTATCCTCTCCTCGTTCACCGACGGTCATTCGCGTTCACGGCACACTCCTCTTCCTCCGCCACAGCAGGCAACGCAAGGACATTACAATGTGCTCTAATTGTACATCCCACCCCCACCCCCCACCCCTCTCGTCTCTCCGCGTCTTTACCAGCAGCGGACGTAATAGCAGGAGAAGAGACAAGGAGAGAGAAGGGGAGAGGTGGTTGGAGAGAGAGAGAGAGAGAGAGAGAGAGAGAGAGAGAGGGAGAGAGAGAGAGAGAGAGAGAGAGAGAGAGAGAGAGAGAGAGAGAGAGAGAGAGAGCATGCACGCCAAAGTTAAACTGCAGGGGTAAAAAAAAAAAATTAAAAGTGTCAGGCAGGCCGGCCACGAGTGAGCTAATGCGGAGCAAGACAGTTGAGACGACCGGCTGGACGATTATTGAACCTCCAGGAACCAATAGTTTCTCTCTCTCTCTCTCTCTCTCTCTCTCTCTCTCTCTCTCTCTCAAAATCTCAATCTTTTTTTCTCTCTCTCTCTCCAGAGCATTTGGGAAGGAGCGTGCAACGCAGAGCCGACGTCAGCTGCAGCCCACAGCTTTAAAGACAAACGGTGTTGTGTTCATGCGTGTAGAGACAGAAAAGTTGATGGTTTTGTTACACTAAAGAAAAAGAAAGGGAAAGGAAAGAAAAAGAAAAAAAGGAAAGAACTGAACTTGAATTTGTTCTTACCTACAACTTGAATAAGTTACAATGCGATAAATAGAAGTAAAACACATCGATCAGGATCTAGTGACGTGATGAGAAGTTGTGACTTGTTGACTTGTTGACTTCAGTCCCTTTTAAACTGCTCTCTCACAGGCAGGAATGTAAAAATGATTTTTCAAACAAAAATATGTTTCAGAATGAAAAATAAAGTTCACTCAAACAGGCAGGTTGACACCAAGGAGGTTCCGAGAGGAACGAAATACATTTAAAACAGAAATAATAAGATTTCAATCTGTGTTGATACCATGTGAGCAAATCCATTAAATTGTGTTCTTTTTTTTAACCATAACTTTAGAATATTATAATTTACTACACGCCAGGTCTCACAATCTAGTTTTGTTGTCTTTCTTGTTCAGCATCAGTTTTTCTTTTGTGCATCATCATGTGATTTATTACAGTTTCAACAGCAAAACTGCACCAATTTAATAGAAACAAACATCATGTTGCCATCTTTTCTGATTATTCACCAGAAAAAGAAAAAGAAACTTTAAAAAGTGGAATTTTGGATCAAAAAAAGTCAAAGTTCATTTCACCGTGTAGGATACACGCTGTCTTTTCCTACACTTTAACCCAACAATCATCTCGTCGCCATGTTTCTTTAGAGTTCACAGCCTTAATTGCTCTTTAGCATATTCACAATTAGGGCTCATCACTGTCAGAAAACCTCTAGGACCTGTTGGAGCGCCCCAGAAAACGTTTGGAGTCATTTCACCGTGTTTATCAAGCAGTTACATAATGCTTTCTGTCCTCGACAGACAATAGTACATCCTTGTGCCATTCGATGGGTGTTTATGAGAAAAGAAAATTAAAATTTAAAAAAAAATCCTAAGAACAGTAGTTTCAAAATGTCATTATGTCCCAGGTCCAGGATGAGCAACGCTGCCATGTCCATCTTGTAACTCTAGAGGGTGCCACAACCTAAAACTCTCAAATAAGAAGGAAAGAGCTGGAAATTCAACCAGGAAGGAGAAATAATCTTGAAACAGAAATGTGGATCTTTGATTCTGCTGCGTGCTGAGAAAATAAATGAGATTCCTGTTAAATTAGATGTCAGCAGCGACCTTGGGAACACAATACATAATACATACAATGTACATTGCAAGGTCGTTTCGGGTCAGCGGAATGCTACAAACACAGCGGCCATGCAAATAAGCAAAGGTCAGAGGGGGGGGGGGGGGTGATGGGTGGAGGGGGGGGGGGGAGGAGGGAGGGTGCTGGCGTCGGCCTAACAGTCACAGATATGTTGATGATGCTGTAAATCCAGCTCAGAGGGCACAGAGGAGGCCGTAAACACACACGCGGGCCAACAGTTGGACGGTAGTGTCTTGATGACAGCAGCGCATGTTCAGGCTACTTAGATGTGCACCGCTGGCTAAAAGAACGCTTGTCCCCAGTGAGGAGAAAAAAAACCACCTCATTATTTCATATTCATGATATACATCATTATTATATTTAATGCAAAGACCTGCCAACACATGGACAGGTGGGGTTAAAATAGAAGCATTGACTTGATTTCAGCGCTTAATTAATTCATTTTTGAAGTATTGTAATGTGACCTTGGGTGCTTTGTGAGTTGCCTGAATTAAATTTATAATCGTCCTAATTGTTATTATAATTACAATATTTAATTTACTTTGATTTTA
Source organism: Aulostomus chinensis (assembly GCF_037954235.1). Lineage (NCBI taxonomy): Eukaryota > Metazoa > Chordata > Actinopteri > Syngnathiformes > Aulostomidae > Aulostomus > Aulostomus chinensis. The sequence goes on from NC_141324.1 coordinate 17,655,525, forward strand.
TTGTATTATTCTTGTGAGCATGAAGAGTAACAGGAAGCTCATGATTGACTGAATCAGATCTCAGGTCACTTATAAAGTTTTGACTTCGTAAAGACTCGGAGGTTGACAATAAAGGTTCATATTCAAAAATCACCCCCCCCCCAAAAAAAAAAAGTGGAAAACTTCCGAGATGTCCGGTTAAACTGAGCACATTTGGGAAAAGCATTTCATAGTTAAATAGGTGCGATAGTCACGTGATCTGACTGCTTGTCAGTTTACATCCACAGACCCCCAATGACTGATTAATTCCTATGATCGAATGGGACCAGAAGGATTTATTTTCTATGGTTCAGGGACAGTTTTCAGTTGATTTTTTTTTAAATGCATTTCATACGTTATCATCAAATTGTACACGAGGCTGGTGATCCTCTCGCTGTTCATGCACCTCGTCGCACATTTCACACAAATACTGGATATTGTGGCTGTATGAAAAAATAGAGCTTTACTCATGAACGTAACACTTGAGATAAACAGCGTTACCGTTACGTGGACAACCACGCGCTGCTCGCTGTTATGGATGACTGATTATTGCATGCCACCCCCCCCCCCAAAAAAAATAAAAAAATAGAAATTAACATTATTTATTGAGATAATTGGAAATTAGAGTCTTCCTCGATGTCGGATGAAATAAATTCCAAAGTCTTTAGGCTGCTTGGAAAAACTGCTATTCATCTCACACACGGGTGAAATAGTGCTCAGTACCGATTTCCACGTTCAGCTACAAAAGCCTGAGCAAAAATAGACAAAAAAGCTGATTCGAAGGAGCAGGCGCGGTGAAAATCAACCTACCCCGGTAGTAACCATGTGCTGAAACGTCTAAAAGCATTGACATATTCTGCGAAAGCTCAAGCAGCCCGTGTTGCTAAAACCAGCATCCCTGCAAATCTGATGGCTGCCAAAAACCTGGTGCCAAATGGCAAGTGTGCAAACTTGAGGTTGGGAGCTCAATTTTGACACCAGAACACGATGTCATGGATAAAGTGTCAGAGTAAAAATAACGACAGTGGAAGATGATTTTTGTTGTTTCTTTTCATAGGGAGACCTGCTGCGGAACACAAGATGGCAGAATACGTCTTGATGTATGTCTTCACTGGGTGGAGAACCCAAAAACATTCCTGAATCAGGATTTCATGCAGAAAAGTAGAATGGGAAAAGAGGAGAAAAAAAAGGCTGAAAGAGGAAGAAAAAGGTCAAATTTGTATACATAGAGTCAAGACCGCGGGTGTGTTCCGAACCAAAAGTGCGAGGTTGCTGCCGTGCACAAACCAAAGAAAGAGGGGATTTAACTGACCAGGGCACGGAGGGGTGGGACGGAGTGAGGGGAAAAAAGAAGTGCTGTGTGTACTTGTTTACAAAGAGCTTCTTTACCTTTTTTGGGGAGAAAAAAAGAGAAGTGCACCAAGAAGAAACGTGGGTCAGCGAGGAATGGCACAGCTACTAAAACACCGAAATGTACTTCATGGTTTACACAACGTGGAGAGTTTAGCACAAGAGCGTAAAGGCCCCTGATAAAGTGATGCAGTGGGTCTCTTTTTAATCTCTGTTTCATTCCCTCTGTTTATGCAGAAAAAGAGAATAATCCAGGTTTTGGTAAAACAGATAAGTAGCATTATCAGTTTAGAGCAGACAGAGAAAAACACAGAGTCGTATCATGTTGTCATTTAACCCAAATGAGAATGACTTTGAATGAGATTACGTAAAATAAGAAACCGTAATCCAGCCTTGCTGCCTGATTGCAAAATGGAGAGAGCACAAGCCATAACGTCAGATTACGATCATGCAGCTGCCGTGTCTTACAAGACAAACGTGACTTTATGATCAGGTCACAACAATCGTCATGTGCAATGTCACCTAATGAGATGACCTCAGAGTCGGTCTCAGAACAAATCTAAAGTGGGGTGAGGGGCATTAGGGTTGGGGGGGTGCACAAACTGCTGCTGAGGAGGTCAATCTGCAAAGTAAAGGCTCGGTGGTGGTAGGTGTTAACAACTAACGCAGATTTCAAAACATCCTGCACACGCGCACCCACACACACACACACACACACATCCTTGTGAGGACTTGCTTTGACGTAATACATTCCCTAGCCCCTCACCCCGAACCTGACCATCTCAGCTGAGTGCTTGACCCTAACCTTGACCCTAAACCTAACCAGAACCTGATTCTAATCTCAACTCTAAAACCAAGTCTTGACCTTCAAATGGCCCTTCGAAGATGTGAGCAGCTACATTGTCCTCACTTTCCAAAAATGTCCTCACTCTGTTGGTTAAATACGTTTTCTAGTCCTTAATATGTAGCAAGTACAAGAACACACACACACACAACCAATAAGCAAATGACTTCCTCTGATACAACCAACATGGTATTTACTCCATTTTTTTTGGGGGGGGGGGGGGGGTATTTTAGTCGTCTTTGGTTTGTAATTTGTTTATGTGGTCCCAACTAATAATAGAGGACAACCCTAAATAAAGAGAATAGTATAGTGGACACTTCCATTTCCCTGAGTAGGGTTAAGAAGTGTGTAATGGGTTTAAGAAAAGCGAAAGTCAGGTTTAACGGAGATTAGCCGACAACGGAAGTCAGGAGTACTTTGCAAACTCAGGGTACAGACGGGACAATGAAAGAGGAGATTATCCTGCTTCAGGAAGGACTCTCTGTCTCTTATCAAAATGTATGTAGAGTGTTACCTGATTTAACTGTCAAACTCCTGGTTGGGGGGGGGGGGGGCTGTGCTTGTACATATTATATTCATCTTATTTAGGATAGGCGATATATTTTCTAATACCACCATTAATTGTTGGCAGAGTAGAGAGCTGGGGGTTCAGGCCACCCTGCATGGGAGCAGCAGTGCATTCGTCTTCCCGAAAATAGTGGAGAGGCAGCACTTTGGTGGGAATCAGCTGACGGCTCAGAGGAAAGCTCTGGCAGGGAGACTAAAGCTCGACAATGTCAATAATAATACAGTATGAACCTCACATACAGCATGAACCTCGTATATACAGTATGAACCCCATATACTTCATGCAAGTTGTATTGCTTTAATCGTTTTTGACACACTTGAGATGTTTTTCTGTTGTTGATTGCCAGTGCTGGGTCGCTGGAGGGTGCATGCCGGGTGAAGCCGCATCGCGCTGCAGCGAGTATATGAGCTGGATGGACTTTCCTCCGCACCCGACCGTCACATTTAATGCATGCAATATATATGAATTTGTTTTTTTTTAAGTTAGGAGTGCCCCTCTTACAGGAAGCACACATATGCCAACTAAACAAACGCTTACAGTACATATGAACACGTGGAGGCTTCTTACCGGCGTTTTTATCACCCATTTCTCCTTACGGTGCAGAAGTTACAGACTGAAGGACCGGAGGCTTGGAGGGACGAGCTTCCTCTGTTGGGACAGCGGAGCAGTGGCGATGACACACAGCGGAGTTGTTTCCTTCAAGTCATAAACTGCAAAATGATCCTCGCTCGGGACCCCTGATGATGGATGCAGCTGCGCGTCTGCTTCGACTCCAGTTCCTGTCTGAAGTGGACTGACTGAGGGCTCAGGTGAAGAGTCAGTGCGTGTGTGTGTGTGTGTGTGTGTGTGTGTGTGTGTGTGTGTGTGTGTGTGTGTGTGTGTTTGCAGGGGTTATTGAATGCTGGGTGTGCATTCTCGAGAACAGTGTGGAAATGTCAGGGGAGGGTTTTGTAATTTTCAACGTGCCTTCCTACAGCAGTGCAGCCTTACAGTTCATTCTGAAGATGATGGGACTATTTTGTTGTGGCGAATTTCTACCTTTTTTTTTAAAAAAAAATCTTTTTTTTTTAAACTCAACTTAAATATTAGCCATTGAAGAAGAAGATAGTTTTATGGCAGCTCACTCTAAGCATTCACTAGTTTTGATTAAAGAGCAAGTGCACTTTCACACAGTACGTGCTTATCTTTATGAATGGATGAGTCATACAGCCTTCCACATCATTTCCAGAATGTTGAATTTAAGTGTTATTCAGATTTTCCGACCCTCTTACTGACAATGGAATTAAAACATTTACTGGACATGTCTGAATAAAAAAAAACGGCTAATCAGAAAGTCCAGATGCCAGTTAATAACTAGCTTAAACAAACTGAAACCAAACATTTCAAGGATTTTGTTCAGTGGTTTTATGTCAAACTAGAAAGCACTCAGACAGGGCATACCTGTCATACCCAGGCGAGCCTTCAGCTCCTGGTACATGGGCACCGGGGTCCTGCTTAAAGCTGCAAACAGTGATGAGCAGGCCCTTACATGTCAGAGTACGTGGTTCTTCTGTAGAGCAAGAGGGAGGTGAAAATGGTAATATTTGGATTTTCCATGACAAAGCAGACTAATGCGTCCACTTTGGTACCACTATCACTTCCTGTATTCACCAGACAGTGCTGGACACTACATACTCTATGTCATGTTGCTGTACATCACATAAAGACAGCAGCATAATTCAGGTTTTGTACTAAAGGCTTTGTTTTGGTTGCGTGTGTAAGGGCCTCACAGCCCTATTGCGGCGCTGTGGTCACACGTCTGCGGCAAGTTCTCGCTGCCCTGCAGCTGCGTTGTCACGCATCAGGAGCATGGTCACGTTCCTAAGCATGATACACCCACAGTTATCGTGGATGCCAAAAGTTACTGCTTCGTTTGCTCACTCCATCATGTATGAAACCTTTTGTTCAGAAGTGTGCGTCTGTGTCTTTGTCTGTTCTAGTGATCAGGTTGCTTGTCAAATGTTACTCTGGAAATGACTGTGCATGTTCTACTCCACGTTAGCATGCTACGCTAGTATTAGCAGCCGTTATCGCGAGCATGTCAATTATCGGCATCATGCTAGTGCGCAGATTACCCTGTGTTATGCTGTCGTGCAGACCACCGTTTCCTGTGTTTGTTTATATTGGGGTCCATTGATGGGCTGCTGATTTTATTTGGTTGCTACATGTGTGACGATGCTGTGTTACCAAGCAGGTTGTCACATCTGTATCTATAAGCTTGGGCGTATTGTTTTGTAGCCATGTGCTCATTATTTATCCCTTTCCTTTGTTTCAGAACCACACACACCTGTATACCATGATAGTTATAGCAAAGACAGCAGTACCCATTCTCCATGTTTCTGATCCCTGATATCAACCCGTGGTTACAGCCAGTTGGCGTCTCATCTCTGCATCGCCTCCCTAGTGCTTCCTTGCATTAACATTCTGGGCTAGAAGTAGTGTCCCGGCTGACACTCTTGATTGGGTGTAGTGAGAACTGCGAACAGCCCTCCCACACCCCTTCGTACCATCTATCCACCAACCTTCACCCACAGGTTTACTTTTTATAACCAGGCAGTTAACAGGACTCTCTCAGATTTAAAAGATCTGGGGAACAACAGTTTTGTGTTCTAGGGAGAAAACGGCCACCTCACCATGGTAACGCCATTTACCTAAACTCACAGATTTCACAGTAACACATCCCCAGGTTATTAAGGTGATTCTGACTTAATTTGAGATGGATCTGGTAAACACATGAGGATGTCAGTTTATGAAAAAGGAAAAAGGCATTTTTGAAGGCCACCAGGTGGCACTATGACTAATCTTCCTCAAAATTTAGTGGGTCCTGTCTTGACCCATACCGAACCTTTCCACCAAGCTTGGTGAAAATTGACCTGATAGATTTCTGCATAATCTCGCTAACATATAGACGAATTCCACCTAAAGCATGACCTCCTTGGTGGAAGTACATCGAGAACGAAAGTTACCTGTCATACGCCAGTTTGCCGTTCCCTTCAAAAATGACAGACATTTCCTGGTCCACCCTTTCACACCTGCTGCTGACCATCGTGATGCTCTAATGATGACATAGACTGGTGATTTTTTTTTTTTTGCTGAGCGAATATGAATATTTAATGAATACAATCAATACTTGTGTCCTGAGCATCTGATTCTCTTGTGCCAGGTATCTGATTATACTGCAGGAGGCTTCAGATAGACACTGTGTACAGTATATTAAGACTGTGTGTTCAGAATATGCTGGCTCTTCCGGTGTAATGAGTTTGAGCAAAAGTGCAAAGGTGCCCAAACTTTTTCCCTCAGAGGGCCGAGCCAAAACTGAGATGTAATGGTTGGCTGCAGACCAAAGGCAAACACACACTGTGTTGTCAAACGGCAAGATGGTTCTAAACTACTGAAATCTAACTAACAAGCTGAAATCCCAAGCTCCTTTTAGTGAATATTGTTTAAGCTTTTAGCTGAATAACAACAACAATGATACTAAGTAATAGTTAGGGATATAAAGAATTTAAGTTTTTTTTTTACCTCGCTGAAAAGGAAACAAAATAAACAGTGATGTAGAGTATAAATGTTTTTATTTTTAGTATTAGCTTATTATTAGCTGATGATTATTCCTATTATTATTATTATTATTATTATTATTATTATTTGTAGTAGTAAAACTAAGTAAAAGTAGTAGTACACGTCTGAGGTGGTTACTTGAATCTTAAGGTGGGACAGTTTTGGTCTAAGGGCCCCACTTTGGGCTGCCCTGCTCTACAAGAAGTGAGGTGTAGCTAAACTACATAAGAGTGCATCACCCTCTTATTGTGGAGAGCAAATCTTCACATAAAAGTGTTTTCTTTATTCCTCTAAATCAAGTGGAGTAGCGATGGTTGCTGCTTTAAAGCCCTGAGCTCCGTGGGGTCAAATATACCTCAGGAGCCTGCAGCGGAGGGTTTATCTGGAACAACTCACACAGTTTGATAGTTTATTTTGCTGCCCAAAAATACCACAATTACACAGTAACCACCGAGTGTCCACATCCATGCAGGAGAATAACAGAAGTCACAGTGTGGGGTTATCTCAGCGGTCCATTGATCAGTGTCTGAGAATAAAGCTCAGTCAGCACTCTGATGGGACGCTATGATAACAGCTAGAGTTTCCCCTGATGGTATAAAAAGACTGTGCTGCTGGGATAAGATGTTTCTAGCCTTTAGGCTGAAATAGAAGCCTCAAGGCCAAATGACGTTTCACATCCCGCGTCTGCCAAATGAAGACACGTCGCAGCAGGCATAGAGTAAAACCTGGCTGATTTCTTGAGCCATTCCTGCAGTAAAGTGGATGCGCGTACTACATTACTGACTGTGTTTACATGTATATATACTGCAGGCAATATGTGCATCCTGTTGCCGACAGGCGAATCTTGGCTGGCGTCGGTTCACAGTGAATCAATCAGAGGACTTGAAAGGGGACACCTCAGCAGGGAAAGATGTTCTGCATTGATCAGGAGGGGAGCCCAAGTCCTCTTCAGCACCACAGAATCAACCAGCTATGAATGTTTGTTATTGCAGCACCTTTACAGCTCGGACACCAAATCTCCAATCCACAGACTGCCTCAGAAGTTGTTTTACCATGCAAATATTTACTATCCTCCCCCTCTCTGCACCTACTCCTCAACATCTTTTATGCTCCTTGTCCCTCCTCCTGGCTGTCCTCCCCTGCCCCACACCTGCCCCCTCAGGGTATCATCTAACCTGGCAGTGTGTCCTTGGGTCCATACAGTGGCAAAGGCACATTGCTCCCCTTTATTTAGACATTGTATCTTTGCCCTGCAACCTAACCTCCACCCATTTTAGTTGCCAGAAGTGAGATTATATTATAATGTCCCTGCAGGATGCAGCAGTTATGATTAATTACCCATGAATATCTACTCCCAGTGCTCTTTTATTCTTTTTTTCTCATCTTTACACCTTTTTCATGTGCAATATTGTGTGAAACTAAAGTAGCCCAGCAAGTCAAGTGCAGATATGAAATTGGAGGAGAGCCCTTGTTACTCTGCAGACACTGCAGTGCAGCCTCCTCTCTCAGTCTTCCAACTTCCTCACCTATTTCTAGAGTCACTGGGCAGCCCTGGAGAAGTCTGTGGAACAGATGCCAATAGCAACAGTGGATTTTTCCTATACTGCTCAGCTCTGCAAGGCCTCCTCTCTTCTCCGTCTAGTGTACAAACAAACATGGTCTTGAATGTTTTACAGAATAGATCACAAATTTTTTCTCTGAAATGCAGTGAAGGAGATGCACAAGGCAGGGCAGATACAAGCATTACAAGTAAGAATTGGTAATCAAACTACAAAACAATCAATTATATGATAAAGAGAGACAGATTAACAAACAGTGTCACTGCATGGTCACAAATCATGGAGGACGATGAGATAAATATTGGATGTGTACTGTAACAGGCTATGTTGAGTTACTGATGTGCAAAGTCAACTTGCTTATGCTTGCATTACATTTGCTTCTCTCTACCTAAACTTGTATTTTAAAGTTTTATTTTCTCCTTCAGCAATTGAAAAGATTAATACACAACTTTTTACTGATGGAATAATCATGCTTTACAAATCTAACTTGCACACATCCCAGAAAAAAACTGTGTGCGTGTGTGTGTGTGTGTGTGTGTGCGCGCGCGCGCGCGCGCGCAAAGTTATCTTCAAATTTCCGAGCTTGTAGAGATGTTCCTGAATGCAACGTTTATTCGGTATGACGGTGGGCGGGTCTTCCGGGGAGGAGGCGGAGGTCATCACAAACATGGCGTGGAGGGGACGTTTATCAATGAAATGGGCCCAAACAGAGTGTTTCAGATGGAAAAACACAACGTCGCGAAGTTCCAAGTGAGTAAATGAAGCACTGTTGAGGTTGAATTATCTGTTTACATGATAACGAGTCGGACAGAGTGTGTGTTTGTCTCTCGGCCTAGTGTGTGTGTGTGACAGAGAGAGAGAGAGAGACGATTACCTAACCGTAAACATTAACGAATTTAAATGCCATTTATTAACTGTTGTTTTGCTGTATTATTCTTGTTAATTTTTATATGTTGTCATCGTTATTTATGCAAATTAACGGAAGAAAATAAAAGGCCCCGTTTCTCATAGGCTTTTTTTTTTTGTTTACAGTTACGGAAATGCTAAGAGCGACTAGATAAAGAATAAGGTTAGTTTAATCACTGCAAGGCTAAACACCAGGGCTAATTAGGCCACATGCCTTAAATCACTAACCTTGGTTTGTTAAAATCATTAGTAAAATTAATATTTGCAATATTAGAATAAACACGTAATACAGTTATGAGATCAGTCAATAAAAAAAAGTTTTGAATCTCTTCTGTCATTTTCACCAGTTGTGAGTATTTTCCTTTTTTGTTGTGACATAATAATAGACTATTTGAATGACTTTCAAGGTCAGATATGTTCCTAAATCCCAAAAAATAAAAGTAAAGTTGTTTGCCTCTCATGCACTCACAGATACATGTCTTCTCCTGAAATTTTTTTTCCCTGCTGCATTACATCTTTGTGACATCAGAATGCAGTGAGAGCCAGCCACATTCGCTTAACTTGAAACTAATCGTGACTGATAGCTAACAGATAACATCTATCCGTTTTCAACCGATTATCCTGTTAATGACCCTGGTTTATGCTACGCCGTCGACGCAGACCCCTACGCGGACCCTACGCCGTAGCCTGACGTTCACTTCCAAATAAAGCCTTCTTGACTAGGCGTCGCGACGTGAACGTCAAGGACTGTGATTGGTCCGCTCAGAGAAGGTTGCTGAATGCAGGAAGAGGTGGAAGCATAGGCCACAAGAAGTCACTTTTGTCAAGGTAATAGTTTACAGTTTGATTCATGAGAGCTAACAGTCGTTCAAAGAAAAGCACTGGACTTTCCGTTGTAATTAGTTTTGTTTTGGAATCCGAAACGAGCCCCTGTAAACCATACAAAGACACAGCTACACCCCCTAGCGGCATAGCGGTGAATTGCAGAGCAACGCGTTCCTTCGTCGTAGAACTTCGAACGCTCAATGACGGCGTAGGGTCTACGCCTTCGCCACGACGCAGAAGCATAAACCAGGGTCATGGGGGGCTGGAGCCTATCTCAGCAGCCTACAGGCGAGAGGCAGGGTTCACCCTGGACAGGTCACCAGTCCATCACAGGACCAACACATAGAGACAGACAACCATTCACACTCACAGTCACACCTACGGTCAATTTAGAGTATCAATCAGCCTCGTCCCCTCTTGATGTCTTTGGACTGTGGGAGGAAGCTGGAGTACCAGAGAGAACCCACACAGGAACAGGGAGAACATGGAGACTCCACACACAGTGCGAATCACTGTGCCGCCCTAACAATAACAAAGCTGCTCCAAAATTGTGTGAGAAGTGTAAAAACTTGAGAGACACAAAACACTTTATGAATAAAATGTTGCTTTGAGAAAAGGTTCTCTATTTTGGAGATTTAACTGACAGCAAATCACTAAACTTGATAATTAGTGTCCGTGTTCCTCTGCAGTGATAAATCTGCCTGTTGCATGTTTTTCCAAAGGCTCAGCCCCTGCCACCAACAGAAGTGTGGCTTCCGTCGTGAAGCCAAAAGGCCGGACACAAAAAAAGGGGATGTCACCCAAGAAAAGGGCAGCACTTCACCCCTTGAAGGTGGTATATCGAGGCCTCCGCCTCCACCTCCACCTCCACCTAGAGCACCCCGGCCAAAACTTTTCAAACCTTTGATGTTCACAGTTGGGGTAGGTCCCGCTATTTTCTTTGCTTCAGTGGTCCGTGTTCATTTTTAAACTAGTAAAATTGTGATGTAGCTGGTTTGTGGTCTAACGCCATGTCAGTTTACAGGCTGCTCCTTTGCTGCGGCAGCCATCTTGCAATATGAGACCCTTAAGTCAAGAGTTCAAATGGCTAAAGATGAAGAGGTGTCAGCAAAATTCCTAGAGGTGAGGCTTGAATGATACAAGCTGACATGTTACCGCTACCGTGACTCTGCCCTGTTGGGTTCTAGCTTCTATTACAACATCAGGTTTGAATTCACATATTTACACTGACCTGTTACCAGGGTTCCCAGGACATGGCGTACTGGCATGACTGGTGGAACCAGCTGACAGCCTTCCAGCGACAAGTCATCCTCGTGATGTCCATGATGGATGACTTCTGGAGCAGCCTCAGTGAAGGACAGAAGACTGTCACTGGTGACTGCGTTGTTTCATACTTCCTGGTACATGTGTTATGTAATTCTGCATTGGTCATGAGATGTCATAACCACTGTTTTCCAGGAATTATTGCCGTAAACGCTGCAGTCCTGTGTTGCTGGCGGATCCCTTCATTGCAAAGAAGCATGATTAAGTACTTCACGTCCAACCCTGCCACGAGTTAGTATCAGGGGACCAAACAAGCTAAACTGGTTTATTTTCAGAGCAGTTTGGTGAATATATCGTGAGTTAACTCTCTCTAGGGCCTTCCAAGCACACATTTAAGGTTTCTTTCAATGTTCGTCTCCCTCACCAGAAAAGCAGTGCCTTCCCATGGTCCTGTCCTCCTTCAGCCACTACTCCATCATCCATATGATGGCCAACATGTATGTCCTGTGGACATTTTCCTCAGAAATCGTCTCCCTCTTAGGGAGGGAACAGTTTCTTGCTGTCTACCTGTCTGCTGGTGAGTCCAAGTAAAAGATAGGTTTGATCACAGTAAATCCAGAGCTGGGATTGAAATTTTCCTTGCTCAAATACTATTTTTCGGGTTGTCATTTATGAATGAACGTTAATTCTTATTGAATAAAATCATTGCCTGAGGCTTTATATTGTCCATACAATCACATTGTGGTAAATATGATATCTCAGGACCGACTAGAGAGAATTTCATGACATCTGACTCAAGGACTAAAGGACTTGATTTGATGCCCAAGGTCCCTGTGACCTCACAAATCCTTTTCTTGGCCATGAGAAAAACGCAAACTATTAGACAAATGCTCCTATTAGCCATCTTCCTCAGAGCCGTGCCAAGAAGATGGATCCCTTTCTTTCCTCTCCAGAGACCAGCTGACTGCTAGCTAGCTTAGCACAATGAATGGTAGCGGGTGGGAATAGTTAGCTTGCCTCTGTCAAAAGTCAAAAAAATATATCCGGTTCAGGATCATGAAATTATCCTCCTCATCCTTTTATAAATGCAGGACAAGACTGTTTTAGAGTACTGTGGTGACCTTTGATGGGGACATGCTAACACTTCCCATTCACTACCATTTGCTGTGCTAAGCTAAATAGCGGTCGGCTAATCTCTGTGGATCTCAGCACCCAAATGCACGCAGAGAGGAGAGAAGAGCATCTATCTTCTTCTCTGCTTCTTGGGAGGATGGGCAATAAGCTCTTGTATATCAAAGGTCAACGAAGGCTGTGACATCATAATGTTCTTCTTTTCTGGACATTATTTAACACGGTGACTCAGGAACAGATTTAATCTATTGATTCCTTTCAAACTCTTCCCTACATATCTGATGACTTTGGACAAACATGGATTTCAAGTGCAACTCGACTGATAGGTGGCGGCCTACAGCTGGGAGAGTCGTTCTAGTTCGTCAGACTCCACCGACTTTGGGTTTGCTGTGAAACTAAAGCTGAATTTCTAGCGTGAGATTTGTTTTACACAGCTGATTGAGTCACCAGTTAGGTGGGTAGTTTATAAAAATGGGAAATAAAAAAAGGATAGCGAGTGATTCTGTCACCCTGACTGTGTATTTGCAGGTGTGATTTCCAACATGGTGAGCTACTTGTGTAAAACAACCTCTGGACAGCTTTATCCTTCATTAGGAGCGGTAAGATGTTCACTAAAATCCAAATACGGAAATAAAGCACGACACTTTTCAATCTTTTAACCATTTTATTTACTCTTCAGTCAGGTGCAGTTATGGCCGTCCTGGCTGCCATCTGCACCAAGGTGCCAGAGGCCAAACTAGGAATCATCTTCCTCCCCATGATCACCTTCACAGCAGGGAGTGTAAGTCTTGTAGTATTTTTGTGTTTTGTCGCCTTGGTGATGGTTTAAAACAAAGACCTGTCTTAAAGACACACACAGCCCTGAAAATAATTGTGGTGATTCAGTCATTTAACAGGGCATTGATGCTCTTACGTCATTTGTTTGTCAAGTCAATTTTATTTGTCTAGCGCCAAATCACAACAAAAGTGATCTCATGACACTTTACAAGTAGAACAGGTCCAGTACCACGCTCCTTCACTGAATTTACACCCAACAACTCTCCATGAGCAAGCACATCCTGCAACAGTGGCGAAGAAAACCTTCCTTTAAACAAGCAGGAACGTGGAGCAGATCCAGATCCTTCTGCTTTGACCAGTTGGGGGGAAAGAGAGCAGGAGAGCGGGACAGAGACAAAGACAGATAATGGAGGAAGACAGATATGCAGAAGGAAAGAGTGGACAGACGGGGACGTGAGCAGGTGGAGCTACGGGTGGCAGCTTGAGCCTCTTCAGGTCTGCAGCCTCCTCCAGCAGCACCAGGGATCTGGGATGAGGGGAGCCCGAAGGCTCCGGAGAAGAAGATGAGTTAGTAACACACATGAGAATGATTTATGTATGACAAATATAGGAGGACAGAGAGGGAAGAGAGGAGGAGAGAGAAGCCCAGTGCACCATGGGAGATCCCCCAGCAGTCTAAGCCTATAGCAGCATATCTCAGAGCCAGAAACTGGGAGACGGTTCCACAGGAGCGGAGCCTGATAGCTGAAGGCTCTGACTCCCATTCTACTTTTAAAAACTCTAGGAACCACCAGTAACCCCGCATCCTGGGAGCCAAGGGTTCTAGCTGGATAATAGGGGACTATGAGGTCTGTCAAATATGAAGGTGCCTGACTGTTGAGGACTTTGTATGTTAGAAGGAGAATTTTGAATTCTATTCTGAATTTGACAGGGAGCCATGTAGAGAAGCCAGTACAGGAGAGACATGGTCTCTTCTACTAGTTCTCGTCAACACGGGGGCAGCAGCATTTTGGACCAGCTGGAGAGTCTTTAGGGACCTACTGGTGCTGCCTGATAGGAGGGAATTGCAGTAATCCAGCCTGGAAGTGACAAAGGCATGGACTAGTTTTTCTGCATCCTTTTGAGACAGGATGTGTCTGATCTTAGCAATGTTTCGTAAATGAAAGAAAGCAGTCCTAGAAATTTGCTTAATGTGGGCATTAAAGGACAGATCATGTTTGTGCTGCGTGAATGAATGAAAGAATGACTGAAGGAAATCTGATGTGTGAATGAGTGAAGGTGTAAGTAAGAACACGTGCAAGAAAGACGGTAGTTGATGCAGTTCTGTCGTTGGTCCCTTTTTAGGCTTTGAAAGCTCTCATTGCCATGGACACAGCGGGGCTTCTGTTTGGATGGCGGCTGTTCGATCACGCAGCTCACCTCGGCGGAGCCCTCTTTGGAGTGTGAGTGGCAAATATGTATCATTGTTTTCTGTATCTGAAAGTTTAGAACAAGTACGACGCATTCAAAACACCTTAATTTAGTTGACAGAAAAGAATAGAAAGAATAACGATCATTAATACCACAAAGCGTTACTGTCAATGAACATGATCTTGCATTTACATCGTAAAACTTTGTCAAAGCAGGTCTTTGAGTTCAAGGCATCTGCAGCAGAAGTACATACATGATCCATACAGCTCACACATGTACACACACACACACACACCTAGATACCTACTCAACAGGTCCATCATGAAACGTTTAACAGAACATTTTCTTCTTGTTGTGTTTTTTTCACTTCATTCAATTCACAAAATTCTAATTAGTGGGGCATGATCCTGAAAAGAATGGTATTCACATGGGAGGTATCAGAATTTAGCCTGAAGGGTACAAGAAGCAAGTTTAGCATGCCAAGGGTTTTCTTTAAAGTTGCGTGAGATGATGAACCACAACGGCGAGTTGCTGATTCGCTAAATCGACTTAGAAGGCGGGGGCCGATGGCATCCGAATGCTGCTACGTTTCTGCACTGTAATCCCTCACAGTATGAATCCATAAACCGAGCGCGTCACGTGGGTGTCAGGGTGGCGTGAATAAGATTACTGACAACTGCAAATAAAAACATTGGAAGGGGAAAAAAAAGCAGGCAGAAATCGAGTTGGAGAGCCTGATCTGTCTCACTCCCTCTGAGGAGCGACAGTGGCATTCAAGGAGGTGCTGGACAACAAGAACTAAGGTGTTTTCTGTCATTTAAAAACCTGAAAGTCCTGAGAGACCCTCTGTAAGACCCATGACCTGTGCCCGATGACACGGGATCAATAGGATCCTCTTGGGATGGATGACAGGTGCTTCTCTGTTTGCGCCTTCTCTCTTACCCTGTTCCAAAGCAGCAGCTGGGGTCTGCAGCTCTAACAAAACCTGAACTCCCTCGGCAGTACTGAACAGCCCCGACTGACCCTCTAATCACGCTTGTCGTGTTCTGCCATCATCACATCATCATCTCTGGCTGTCTCTTCCCGCAGATGGTACGTGCTGTACGGTCACAAACTGATCTGGAGGAAGCGGGAGCCCCTTGTGAAGCTGTGGCATGACATGCGTTCCCCTGGAGGGGGATCCAAGTCCGGAGGCGGGCCGAGGATCGGTGGTGGTGGTGGTGGAGGTGGACCACAATAAAACCTAGCAGCCCCTTTTTTTAGAAGAACTGGGATCCAGTTACCTCAAAATATGCAAAGACTCTTTCACCTACTCAGATGAAGATGGCCGTTATTATCAGCGAATATCATTTTTCATCCAGTTGAAGCCGATTTTATGGTATACGGAGTACTGCTCACGTGTTTTTACTGTGTACTTTTGCTTCTCTACAGTATAGAAACAAGTGTGACCCCCTTGACCCCTGTGGGACTTGTGACACATTTATTTAAGAAAATGATCTCACATGTCTGTCACTATTTAATAAACTGTCAACTGAAAAACTTGCTTAAATTCTTTTCACAGTATCTCCCAATAATCGTAACACTGATGATTTCACGTGAGCACACGCTCTCATAATTCAGCCCATGACGGATGACAGGAGAATTTTTTTCTTGGATATTGTTCTGTCTGTTTTTGGTTTCTAGCCAGCATCTTGTCATTACCCGGGAACATGCAGGGTTCCCACTCTTTCGCTGAAATTACTTTCCAGGACATTTTCAGCGCCCACAGAGACAAATTATTAGGTCAATTACTGATACATTTGTCTGTCCCCCTCATACTTTGGAAGTGTTCTTTTCTACATTTGTAACTTTGAATTTACCCAGATTGGCTCCATGTTTATGAGGACCTGAGCCTGAAGGTACTTCAGGCGAAGACCCTATTATGTTTGTTCCTCATACATTTGATGTGCAGTCTATGGCTGTGATTTATCTATGAAAAATAATTATGACAAATGTGTTCCAGAATAATGCAAACACCCACAGATTACGGCGTAGCACTGCATTAGCATGACAAACTACAGTAACAATGTTCAACTGGGCAACTCCCAGCTCAAGTTTCCCTTCTCTCTTACTTTTTGTCCTGCACTTCCTCTAAATATATTTGTATATTTTCAATAAATCCCTGTAAAAACATTCCTTCTCTGCTCCTCTGCCTGTCACTCAACAGAGAACAGAGAGGAGGCCGTGGACGCGGGACAGAAAAACCTCACACTCGCGGACCGGACCGACACAAGCGACACTTTTCAATTGAGAGCCGCTAGTTTTGTTTCTAGGCACTGAAAAGTCACTAAATCTAGCGACAAAATAAACTGAGAACCCTGGGTTGCAGAACCGCTCGAAGCGGAAATGCAAATTTGATTGGCTGGTAGCGTCACGTGGGGTGCCGCGCCGGCTCGGAGCAGAGAAGCGCTGAGCCCAGCAGGTGACAGCAGACATGCGTGCGCCTAACTTTTAACCCCTTTGCATTCGCTCACAAGGCAGGAGGAGGTTAAATAATTTTCCAGGAAATATTAACCGTTTCCAGGACACTTGTCCCTTTTTTTTTTTTCTCATTTTCCATGTTTTCCATGACTGGAAAATTGGTCAATCATTTTCCAGTTTTTCCAGGACGCGTGGGAACCCTGGCATGATTGTTTGTATGGAGCTTTTTTTAGGGCCTGAGCCAGTCCCTGGCGAAGACCCTATTATGTTTCGAAGTCACACTCGCCACTTCAAAAGTTAATTTTTTTTTTTTTTTTTTTTTACGGAAAACAAAAATCTGAAAAAAAAAGATGCTTTTGGTGATTTATGTGAAATAACGTTTGTCATTTGGACGGTGAAGTTTGTTTTTATTTTTAAAATAACCTGCATCCATTACATGTCTTGGTCATAACCTCTGAGGCATCTTTGGAAAAAAAAAAAATTAAAAAGTGCATATATAGGTTTTAGAATGTTTTCACTCTCTAATATTTGTACCAACGTCAACCCCAAAAATCCCAGCGTCTCGAGTTATTAAAATATGCGAAGTGACGTTAGGTGCATTATTCCTGACGACACTCACTGTTAAAGTATCCCGCGTCCATCACGTATCTTCGAGGGATCATCACAAAGAAATATCAAATACATGTTTCTAATATAGCATCATCAGAATCCTGGGTATCTGCCCCAAAAGACCTGGTACAAATCTAGAACAGGTTCAAAATAAACTGGAAACCACATCATCGACATGAAATGACATACATGAACTCAGAGAAAATAGACTTTATTAAAAACAAATCCCATGATACAGTTCTTGAAGCTCGATGTGTGCGCACACTTTGAGGAAAGGAAACAAACAATATAAACACAGATGATGTTTACATGTACGTCCACCTTACGATTATTCTATTTCATTACCAGATTCTCACTCTTTGCCCAAAAATGGACTGAAAAACACCAAACATACCAGAAGAATCAACATGAACAGAAGCGGACAGATTCGTAGCTAAAAAAAGAAAATTCAAATGCAATCTTGAGTGACTGTATCAGACCCTTAAATCCTGGTTATATAAAAGAGAAAACCGCAGTAATCAGACATATATAAGACCAGCACCTGAACTGCACAACATTCCAGGGGGAGTTGTACGTTAGAGGATAGTTTTGACCTTACAATTAAATATGGAGGTGCCGTAATCTCGCTGTTCCCTCCATCAAACTGATCCGTCAATCAAAAGACAAAAAGAGAAATAAGCAGCAAATCCATTTCACGTCGTGAAAATAGCTTCTTCTTTGTTGACATTAGGCTTCATGGACGTGGCCTTGGTGGGGGGTAGGCACCCTTGTAGTTTTACTATGGACCTAAAGAGTTGTAGTCCAGTGGAGTCTAAAAAAAAAAATAAAAAAAAAATTGTGGATTTTATATGTATTTGAACCTGTACAACATCTGTTTGCATTTGTTTGTACCTCGGCCTCCGAGGACATGTTGTTGCTGCGACCTTCATTTGACCGTTTTGTGTCAGGCTCACACAAAACCATTGAACTGGTAATCTTAAAGCTTGGTGAGAGGACCGGGGACGGACGGGGCAACACAGGCTTTAATTATTCTCGTAGAAACCACCAGGTAACCCTCTGAGGAAAAATGCTTGCGTGAGCGTTACGAAGAAGTTCAAACTCACTTTGCAATTTGGTGCAAAATCTTTTTGTTTTGTTTGGACGGCTGAAAAAAAAAGTAATGGCTTTTGGTGACAGGAGGGTAAAAGAGAGGGAGTATTACATGAAATTTGTGTTTACAATTTCGAGACAAATTGGATCAAATAGGGCATACTGGACCCTGAACAAGGTTCTGGAGTCTCAGCAGGAGAGAACTTTTGTTTTTAAATGTTCTACTTGATTAAGGCTCATGTTCTCTGAGCGCGCGGTAGAACACTTCACCCGGCGACACACACCTGCCACACTGCTGCTCCACTCCATCCTCATCCAGTCCAAGTCAGCAACAATGTCAGTTCCTCATTCTGTACTTGTGGTTGCCGTAGTTTGGGAACCCCAGCTGACTGACCATGAGGTTGGACAACTTCAGAGGCATGCTGCCATAAATCTCCACCAGCTTGTTGAGGCAGTAGGACCTCTGCAGCATGTGTTCAGGACGGTGCCACATACCCAGGTACCCGCTGGCAGCGTCCATCTCCATGTTACGGAGGTCGACAGGTTTGACAAACACCCCAGAGGATTTGGCATGGCTGCAGATGGACTTGGCATGTTTCCTCAGATAGAGCGCTACCATAAAGTTCATTGCAATATCGTCGCAATTCTGCGTTGCATCCACCAGCGCGTGCACCGCATGAGGTTGGTCCTGGAAGAGCTGGAGGTAGTGGCGGTGGAAGAAGGCAGCGCCGATTAACACCATGGAGTATCTGCAGGGAAAAGGTGTTTGACATGAAAATACCACACAAAAGAGAGGGTATTTTTTTTGTAAAGTTATAAGAAGTAAAAGCACATCTTACTGATCGCCAGCTCCTAATTCTGGATCCTGGGTCTCAAAGCTGCCGTAGCTGTAAACTCCTCCCTGCGTGGTGACGTGTTTCCGTGGAACAAACCCTACAATCTGCTCTGGAAATTGCTGTGAATTGAAAATAGAAAAACTTGGAAACTGAATTCTGATGTATCTTTATTAACACCATCGTGTCTCACGTAAAACTCAGAGGATGTGGGTCTTCCTACCTTCCAGACAGTGTAGGCAAAGCTGATGTCAGGAATGCTGACCAGCGTGTCGTCGTCCAGCATCAACACGGCTGCAGATCAGAGCAGAAATTCATTCATTCCACCCAGAAATAAATGTCACAGCAGAGATCTAGAAATGGAACTACGAGTAAGAGGACAGAAATACAGACCGTCAGTGTCAATCTCAGGGAATAATTGCACTCTGTTGCGCATCTGATTGACAGTCTGCTCCTTAAACACCACCGGGACCGGGTGAGGCCCTAAGGACTCCCATAGCTCCGTGGGTGTCTGCTCCCCGATGTTGTTCCACACTATGATGATCATCCGAAGATGAGGCACAGCCTGGTAGTGGTTCAAGAGCTTGAGGAGGATGTCTGTGCGGTTATAAGTCTGGATGACAATAGTGAACTTCTGCTCCTCCAGGATGTCAAAGGTGAGGCTCTGTCCTGCCGCCGCCCGTCGTAACACTCCCAGGACGCCCCCTTGGTCCTCAGCAGGGGGCAGCAGAGCTGTCAGGGCCACACCCATCAGGAGTAGCAGAAATACTGGCCAAACAAAATGGCTTCGCCTCAGGCACCTGAGGCAGAACCAGACCCTGCGGGGGAGGAGGAGGAGGAGAGAGACTCATTACTCGACTAGATTGTTGATATCTGGATTTGTGCAAAACTCTTCTATTCAAATAACCCTTCAGATTAGTCGAATATTCTGGGTCACTCCGGAGAGGGTTTGAGCCCCCATCCCTCCACCTTCACCTCTGACTTTGTATCACTTGAACAAACTTGTAGAATGTGCACACAGGAGGGTTTGGCAATTGTTTTCCCACTCATGCAGTTAAGAAAGAAGTGGAACGCCTCTTTGTACAGTGGCTATGAACATAACTACTTTTTAAAAAAGCCTTGTTTTTACAGATCAACAGGGTGAACAGCCTGCTGACAACTTACAAGGCGTCGCCACAAAACAAAGCATTGTTATAAACGATGCGATAGCAGCCAGAGAAACATATTTTGAAAAATGACTCACTGCTGGATGTCAGATATTGAAGAGAGAGAGAGAGAGAGAGAGACAGGTGGATCTGCAGCTTTCCTGCCAGGTGGCAGCAAGACAGACCTGATACACTGGATTTGATAGAACATTTCCTGATTTCAACCTGGGACATAATTGTCTGATGGAGATGTTTTAATAACACACAGGCATCTGATATGAACCCCAGCCACCTGCTGCTGTTCACGAGATGCCAACGGATAGAGGGCAGGAAAAAAGGTTGGAATTAGTTGAACTTTAAAGTTTAATATTATGCATTCATTCAATTCTTCACTTGGAAAGTAACCGGCAAGAAGCTGTCAATTAAAACCGGACTGTATCCCTTTGAAATGTAGTGTAAGTGGGCAATTACACTTACAAACTAATTTATCGTGAAGTCTGCCTTTGAATTGATCGTAATGTTAAAAAGCAAACGCGGTTTTATCGTCTCATTTTACACCGAAAGTAACATCATGCAGCACTGACGTGAAAACAGCGACTGAAACCTTTCACTCTTTGGTGGAATGTTTACTGAGATAAATCACGTACAAAATTACAATACACACGTTTTCTTTGGCTAATGTTCTTTATTTACGTGCAAAAGTTACCCGACTCCTAGCGGACGTAACTGTTTTTACTGTTAACAAAGAACAAGTGAAGTTTCCTACCGTTCCGTAACTTCTAACTCACCTCATTTTTCCCAGCGCAGCAGTGACCCGTTCACACCAGCAGCATCAACGCCATGTTGGATGACTCCGACTGAAGAGCGTGGAAGCGAAGATGCCTACTGACTAACATTGAGCTGAACAGAGACCGCCCACTTCTACCGGGGCTCCGCTCCCGGAAGTACATTTGCTGTTCATTTGCTCCGCTGACACGTCAATAAATGCTGCTATTAAATGTTTGACAGCTGGGAACAGATAGCTTAAACAGTAAGGGAGTCAGAGCTAAGTGTTGGCTCCAGTGGAATATCTGCGCGCGTCACTGTCCGCCATTTTGGAATAAAAATTAACTCCAGAAATGGGCAAACATGCGATAATTTACCACTTCTGGTCTGAGAAAAGGTTAAAAAAAATTGTAACGAGTAAAATGGTTTAACATTTGTTTTTTCTTTAATTTATAATTTAACATGGCTGGAAATACCTTGTAATGGTCCGTGGCTATTGATTCTGTCGAGGAAAATGCGTTTCCTTGGTGGAGTTGACAGGGAATAATCCATCCTGTGCATAGAATAGTGTTGGTTGCCATTCAACCACATAAAACAATGAAACCACAGATCCGTGTGAATTCTAGAAGGAATTCTAGAACCAGTTTTGCCATTTGTCTTTATCAGAAAGCAGGTATGACATGCTCATTCTTTCATTGTTCGGTGTTCTTGCCCTATATTTAAATATGGACCACATTATACAAGCGTCGGTTATAAGCAAATGTCATTATGAATACAGAAAAAAACTCACTTTAAGTATTAATCATTTTTCCTTTGCCTAATGATTTGCAAGTGAATTTACAAGGTACATCCTCAAAATAGTGCTTGGAAGAAGAGTTTGGCCAATATCTTCAATCCCAATCCTAATTTTACTAAAATGTCCTACACAAAATTACTCGGAGATTTTCCAAGAGTTTCACAGGACATCAAGTTATTTCTGACACCAACCGTGGAGGAATTTGCATCGAGATCAGATATGTGTGCTGCATATCTTTGAATCAAGACTGGAAGGCAAAAATTGCGCTGATAAATTCATTATTGTGCGCTGCCATGAATGAGGTGATGCATGTCTCCAAAAACACACCTGTAATCTGGTAGAAT
This sequence comes from Aulostomus chinensis, assembly GCF_037954235.1. Taxonomy (NCBI): domain Eukaryota; kingdom Metazoa; phylum Chordata; class Actinopteri; order Syngnathiformes; family Aulostomidae; genus Aulostomus; species Aulostomus chinensis. The sequence goes on from NC_141324.1 coordinate 17,677,814, forward strand.
TACTCCTACCCAAGCATGGCATTCTTAAGAATAAAATAAGATTAAAAACTGAGCCTTGATAACAAAATATTTACCAAAAAAGTTAAAATCACAGCAAGATTAAAAACAAATTTAAATTGTGAGATAAATGTGACTTCTCTTTATCTCACAATCATTCCACACCATTGGAATATTTATTCATGCAGACTATATTTTTTTTATCATTTATTCTTACTGACAGAAACAGCCTTCAGTATCAACACTGATTCACGCTGGGAGATTAATTAGGTCAAATATCTGAGGAGTCCGGGGGTGGGGAGGATTTCATGTTCGGCAGGAATTAACGCAATGCATGGCCTGAAGTAAAATTAAAAAAGAAATTCCAAACAACTACACCCAAGTGTGTAATATATTTGGTATTGTGTTTTGTCCTATGAAAGGTGGAGTAAGATAAACAGAAAGAGAAGTAGGCAGATTAAAGTATCACTGTTTGGGTGTTGTCTGTCACTGAGAAAGTCGGTGAACCTGCAGTAAAGCAGTTATTGATCCCTGGAAGCTTCAACTATGTGGATTATTTACCTCATATACGGTATGTACTTTCTTCAAACATGCAAGCAAGCACAGGATCTGAGGGGGGGGGGGGGGGTGATGACTGATGAAAAAGTCCTGTCACACAGCTCGGTCTCTCTCTCTGAAGACAAGTTTACATTTCACACACTTCCACACCATCTCCAAACAGAATAAATACTGACTCACGAGTTAACGAATTTAACATAAAAAAATCCCTAACATTAGTACCCCTTAAGGTCTTTGCGGAGTAGTACCTTAACTGGGTACTGGGTACAGTTCTTAATGGTACTAGTAATACTAGCAGTATTGATTTAGCCAGAAACAATCAGTCAGGTTAAGAAAGGCTGACACTGGAATTCATGCTCATTCCGTTGCTCTAAGTTGTGCCTGCTCCACATTCTGCAGGCAAGGTGTTTTTGAATCAAATGACAAGACCAACACTCAGAGTTAGCAATATCATTTAATCTTTCCCCCTCAGCTTGGAATCACTGTAGTACATAAGTTACATTTTGTTTTCTCAATTTCACAGGATCATTTTTTTCCTCTCCTCAAACTTCCAGTTTGACCTCCCTCTCGTATCAAACAAACAAAAAAAAAAAAAAAAAGCAGATTGTATTATACAAAAATGCAAACCAATTTTCACACAGTGAATTCTCTTACAAAGTCATAAAATGGCGTAATAATGGCTACATCCACATTGGAGGAAGATAATTCTAGACATTCCTTAATGGAGTATAATATACATATAAAAACTTTTTTTTTCTTGCTGAAATCAAACCTGTACCTTAATTTAAGAGATATTTTACAAGGGAGTAATCATATAAAAAAGCCTTTTGCGAATTTCCCCACAAAGTCAGGGAATAAAATGTGAGCCTCAAACAGCAGTAACAGAGTTCAGTGGTCACGTGTGGGAGTGGAGGGGTTAACTGGTTGTGTGAATGAGGGGTAGGCAGCAGTTCCACTCAGAAACAAAAGCACACAAGAGATTGAAATGAACATCTTTGCTATTTACTATGTAGTAACCCCCAAACTGTTGTCACTGTGTGTCAGTTCTCTGCAGCTCAAGACATGCAGAGTCAGCAAGAATCTGCACCGAGATGGCTGACTTGAACGGAGAGAAACAAATACTGAACTGACAGCAATTCAATGTTGACAATTCATGACTGAACCCCCTTTTTCCCTCTTAATGTAAGCTTTAATACTAAAGTTCATAAACACAATGAGAGCAAAATTAAGCTGGTGGGCCAAATTCACGAGAGCAGTCGTCAACGATGGACCAAACTATTGCGTGAATGTCACTCAGATACTCGTATCGCTGTCGATTACACATCAGGTCGGAGGATCTTTTCAAGACTAAGACTTGCAGGTCAGTAAATTCACTTAACTATTGCAGAAACCAAAAAAAAAAAAAAAAAAAAAGAAAGAAAAGAAAGAAAAACAAACTACAGATGCAGCTAGGTCAACAACATTTTCCTTAAAAAACAATAAAATACACATTTTGCTTCAAATCGGGAGAGATCTCATTATTGCCGCGTTAAATGAATTTTCAAATGGGCGCAAAGCGTTTAGTTGATGACTCTGAATCAGGCCAATTCAGTGTTGCGTTTTGGGGATCACGCCGTGCTCCTACAGCAGACCAGGTCGAGGAGCCCTCCAGCCTCGGAGCAGACTTCCTGAATATGCTCTTGAGGACAGGCGGTGGGGGGAAAAGCCCCAACAATTCTTTAATACCTTACCATTATTACCCAGCACAGCACAATTTAGGGAGGGGGAGGGTTTGTGGTGGTAGTGGTGGTGGTGGTGGGGACTTAGGGTACATTTTCTACAATACAATCTAGCACACACAAAACTCCATAAAGTCTCCATAAATTTTTCCAAAGTTACAGAATTTTTGTCTTCTTCGGAAGCATAGTCTATAAAGAACATCTTTGTTTGAACACAAAAGATTAAGTGAACACACATCAATGCGCACAGAAGTCCTTCGTCTGGGAAAGGATAAAGTCTGTGTTGGCAACCAGTGGACAGAAAACAAATCAAAACGACAAAAAAACCCCAAAAACAAACATTTTGCTGATTCTAAGTAGAGATCATTTAATATAAATGCTGAGCGAGTAGAATAAGAGGTGGCACGTTAATAGTGCTTTAGTATATTAATGTATGTATACATACTCATATGTATAAGTGAGCCGTGTACCTAAACAATAAATGTAGCGAGGAGCAGCCAGAGGCTTGAAGTGTGGGTGGGGACTGGGTTGGGGGAGGGGGGGTAGTGATGCTAACATCAATCACTCCAGATGAGGATGTCCAACACAAAAACATTTGTGTCTATGTTGAAGTGACTCCTCAGCGGTCAGGGACTCGTCAGACTGGGTTTCTCAGTTCCCCTCGTCTTCACGACGAGGGTTCAATGTAAAATGACTCGACCCGGAGCTTCTCCTCTTTCTTTCAACCGTTCAAGCACAAGGACTCACTTGCTGTCAGAGCTGTAACCAATCATGGTAATTGTTTACAGAAGGCAAAGAGCTCCATGTCGGGCATCGGCAGTAAACATTTAACATGATGGAGAAAGATCAATAATAGTGGTGATGGTGACAGCAAAGCGCCACTCTTGATGTGTACTAATCCCCTACAGAATGCAGTACATGCGTACTTGTGGAATCTCACCAAAGGACAAGTACTTGGGAAGATAACCCATTTGTGTTTAACCCCTCAGTAACCAGCACTGTTAACCTCAGCTGTAGACACGACCTCAAGTGTTCGGAGCAGCTAAAAGTGCGACAACAGGCTCCATTTTGAAACTGGGATTTGCTTCGAAGTCAAACATTTCATGAGGACACCAATTGGTAAGCGTCACCCCCACCAAACCGCAACAACGAAAAGCACGAAAGAAAAAACAAAAACAAAAAAAAAACCTTAAAAAAAACAAAACAAAAACACAAGGGAGACAACTTCATAGAAGTTAGGTGAACAAGTGACAAGATAATCCCAATGGGGAGGCTTTTTGTGTGGCCAGATGAGACGCTCTGACGAGGGAAATGCTCTTTTATTCCTGACGTTATGAGAGGCAGCTTTGACGCTGATTTCCCCGCATCCTGATGCAGAAAGATCAGCTGATTTAGTATGTGCTTACAGCTTAAAACCTAACAGCTTTTAACGAATCACCGAGGACTCAATGGAGCCCTTGGGTGTACAATTGAAAGGTATCACGGTCGAACCACACCAGGATGCACCACTATCAGGAGAAGCAGAAAGCAGATTCCCTTATCAAAAAGACGTGTTGCAATCTTTAAAACAGAATGCTTCGATTAAATATAGAATACACTGCTTTGAAGTATGAAAAAGACACATGATGAGTTCATAAAATGCATTGATAAAAATCATGCTTCTCACAGGTGCAAATGTGACTTCCAAAACACCTATCCTGTCTGAATCTCCAACTCAGGTGAACAACGATACAATATTAGGCTGCTTTTCCCTTCTCAGACCATCTGGATCTGGGCAACCACTTTTTACGATTCTGGGGGTGAGTACCAAACGAAACACTATCATTTCCTCCAGTGCCTTCCGAGAGCATCATTTTAACACAAAACTCCTAAACTTGTCTGATGTGAGAGGACTTGTTCGCCTTTAACCGTTGATTTGCATGTTATGATACACTTAAGAAAAATCTCCTGTGAGGGATATTAAGCAAATATTTGACTCCACTGCTGTCGTTACGGACCATGAAATAGGCCTAGGCTGAAGAGACACTACTGCTGTCAACATCACCACCATTATCTGTTCCTAATATATCTATTGTGAGCCTTGTTAATCTATAATCCCAGTACAAAATAAGAGAAGAGAAAAAAAGAAACAGAAAAAAAAAAAAAAAAAAACACACACGAGAAATGTTATATGCCCTGGTTTCCAGGCAAGGAAAGTCATTAAAAAAAGCTCATTCACAGAACAAAAAGAAAGAAAATTCATATCACGGCAGATACTGCTCATCTTCTAAATAGAATGGGTGTATGTGTGCCTGTGCATGCTTTTCAATTGAGCATCGTGTGTTTGTGTGTGCGTGTATGTTTTTGTGTGTGTGTGTGTGTGTGTGTGTGTGTGTGTACTGCCTAAGAGCAGGAATGGATGACGCCATTCTTCTGCATCTCTGAACCAGAGGCAACTGGGTCAGAACACAGGCTCAACGCCGACGTCTTATTGGCCAGCGACAGCATGGACCCTCCCACTGCACTTTCCTGAAGACTGCTGGAGCCGTTTGACACCTCGCTGGTGTAATGACAGAGGGAACCCGAGTCAGTACAGGGAACACTGGGAAGAGGTCTGGTTAAATGGGACTACGTAGATCTTGGAAGTATGTTTATACTCACCCGAGGGCCAGGGAGATTTCCTCAAGCTGAGTCTTGTGCTCTTGTTGGCCATTCTCCGCAGGTTTCATCTTGTACTGCTGAACATCGTGGGCTACTTGGTTTTCCTGCTTGGGAGATGGAACAAATCCATATCTGCTTTGATGACCTCAAGTTCCCACAATGTGTTTCTAACAAAAGCTTGTTTCTAACCTTTCTGGGGCTCCACAGTGACAATGAATGTGAAATACCAACAAATCTAGTACTTGTAATAAGTACTTAAAATTCAAGAGCACAAACCTCTATAGACCCTTTTCACATTCTGTCATTGAGGTGTATTTACTGAGTCCAGAATTAGATGAGTGTATATTTTATTCTTTGGCTCTGGAGAACCAGCTACAACATCACCTCTCCTCACCATAGCCATCTCTCGGGTCCTTTTCCCAATCTCTCTCTCCACCTGGTGGAGCTCCAGGCTCAACTGCTCACTGGAGACAGTGGTAGCACTTGCTCCCCCTGCTGGCCACTTCGGCTGTTGCTGCTGCTGCTGGGCTGCGGCCGCTTGGCTCTGGCCAGGCTGCGCCGGCTGGCCTGCTAGTGCGCCGGCCTCCCTCTGCATCAGTAAAGAGTTACTGGCAGCCTGCAATGGAGAAACAGGAAGTGAATATGAGAGGATGAGTAATGAATTTGGAAATTCCTGGCAATATACAGGAAAAAACACCACAGCGCAGAATAGTGTCCACGGTACCGCGAGTACTCTGACTGTGACTTGCTTCCATTCTTTACCATAAAATGGATATGAAAACAATAATATTAAGTAACCTGCTGTAGAATTCAGGAATCATACATTCATTGGATCGGTTTCTAAACCCTTAATACCCTTTCAGGTCCTTCTGTTTATTCGAAAACCCAGGCTGTCGTACCTCCATACTATGCATCTGGGTCTGTTGGTTGATCTGCTGGTTGACCTGCTGCAGCTCGATCTTCAACTGTTCTCTGTCCGAGGCCGCAATGGGTGGGCTGTGGCAGGGAAAGGCAGAGACAAGGATTTTGAAATAAGTGACTGGTTTGTCATGCTGTTATTAAAGGACAGGGAACACTGGGACAGGGAACATTATTGGGGGGGGGGGGGGGGGGGGGGGGGCTCACCGCTCACTGAAGTGTCCCTGAGAGGAGGCGGCAGTCTGGTGGGCAGGGTATGAAGCACCACCCCATCCTGCATGACTTCCGTATGTGTACTCTGCTGTGCACAAGGAGGCAGAGGAGTCAGAAATGCAAAAGAGAAAGAATGGAAGTTAACAACTACAGTAACTACTAGTAAAATAATTGCAAAGTACAGTTTAAGAGGAGGGCTGAATATTGGGGACAAAGTTAGTACAATACAGTTCAGCTATAAAAATAGGTTACGATTTTTGAAATAATCCAAAATAACATGGTCAAAATGCAAACGTAAGTGCATGCACTTTTACTCAACATCTGTTTTTGAACCAATTCACTGGCTGACTTTAGCTTTTCACTTATCAGGTCATAAGACAATGTTAGTAATAGGAAGCCCAAGATGGGTTATTGAGCAATAGGTGGAATGTGTTCATGTCCATCTGAAATACTCAAATAATAATTCGACACTAACCTAGGAAAACACAGCCCTACCCTCTTGTTATTTGAAAAATGCCAGCTGCTTTCATCTACATCTCTCTAAGCCGCAGAAACAGGCCATTTCATGGCTTGACAGTTAAGTGAGGACAGTTGAAACTGACAGAGGGCAGGATGCTTATGGAGCATTTTCCCACCTGACAGTTGTGTGAACTTCTTGAGACGAAGTACCCCCTTGTGGAGGTTCTCCAAGAACAACAAACGCTCAAGAGCTCCTTTCCCTATTTGCATTCACACCGCATTCCTGTTACTATAACTACTCGCGTGATGTCTCACCTGGCATGGCCATGTGTTTAGAGTTTGGGTTCTGAGGAGTAGATACCATGGCCTGCACTGGGCCAGTTGTCTGATAGCCCGTCTTTGAGGTGCGAGAGATGGCACCAAAGCGTGATACGGTGGGCTGAGGACCAAAGGGGATAATGGGGTCATCGTCCTTGACTTCTGCACCCCTTCGAGGGGCCTCCAGTGAAGGTTCCCTCAGAACCTTTGCCTCCACATTCTAACAGACCGAGGGATAGAGCAGGTTATGATATGGAAAGTGAAAACTGTACCCGTGACCACAGAGTTATTCACATAAACTCACCATCATCTCCATGGTACCAGGAACCATAACATCTTTGGGTTTGGCATCCTTGGAGCCAATGTAGGAGCCAATGGTTTCACATGACCAGGGAGAGTATTGCCCAGCATAGTCGGGCTCTCTGCATTTCCCGAGGTTTTTGGAGCTCTCTTCGCCGTACTGCAGACACAGACCACATTGAGAAAATATGCCATGAACACCACAACACCTCTTAATGTGGCAGAGTCTTGCAATAGTTGATGAGTAGAATCTTTAAAGTTTAATGCCTGCGTAAGATTTGAACGAGTTTTAGAGATATATTGAATTCAGTGCTGACCTCAGGAGGATAGTCGCTGGAGAAGGGATGGGGAAGTGTGGGGGAGGCAGCAAAAGGGGGTGGGGAGATGACTTTCCTTTCCTCCAACTGTGATAACAACTCCTGGCGGCGTCGATGCAAATAGTCCAGGCTGGGCTGGGAACCACTATATGATGGCCCCTAAGACACATTGACAGAGATAATGTTGTTGATTGGTAACTACAATGACAAAGAGGTTGCACAGATAAAACAATCTGAAGAGACTCACTCTGACATAGGCCCTCATGGGTTGAGGTTGGCCACCTGGAGGGTAGTATCCATCTGGTGGGTATCTGTCCCGGGCGCTGGGCTCAGGGTGATAGAGTGAGTTAGCCTGTCCTGCTGACGGTGGAGGGACATCCAGGGGTGCAGGACTCATTCTGACAAGACCGTCCCTCTGAGTTGGGTAAGGCTGTGGGGGAGGCGGTGGGCCAGAGTAGGTCCCATGGCGGCCTCTGTCATAATGTGGTGGGTGAGGGTAGGAGAAGGGTGGACCAGAGTGGGGGGCCTGGTAGGAACGCTCTGGAGGGCCGTAACCAGGGTAGGGGTCATGGTAGGGGGGTCCTGACTCACTGGGAGGTGGAGGGTTACGCATGTAATCCCGAGATACATATTGTGGTGACTGTTGGTATGGGTACCCTGAGAAATAAAAACAATTGTTAATAACTCTAATCAGTGCATTTTTTTAAAGTTAACAATGACACCAAATTGTCAGCTACCCAAAAGTACCAACCCTGTTTGGCCTCACATTATTCCATCCCCTCTCCCCACTTTCCATAACATATAGAATCCAGGCAGCGGCATTATTCCGTTTACTTCAACCTTACCTGGTGGATATTGTGAGGGCTCGTACTGAGAAGCAGAGGGTGGTGGGCGAGTCTCAGAGTAGAACATCTCAGAAAGCTGTGGCTGAGGGTAAACTGGTGAACCTCTGGCTACCACAGGCATTTGCTTCACACCAGAGAGGTGGTCTGCTGGCATTCTGGGATGGGCCATGGCATGAGGTGGCAGAGGCATGCCAGGTTTGGGCACAGGGTCCAGGCTGCAACAATTCAAGTAAGTAAGTAGGATGAAAGACAACTGTTGAGATACTGTATGAAGGCCATAACTAGAGCAAAATCAATGACAGAATCTTCATGTCTCAGATAAAGGTGAGAAGCATCTATCTGATAGGTGCATTTGCTCACATTTTAGTACAAAGCCTCCTCGGTTTCTGAAATATACCGCAGTTTCCTTTTCAGATGAATTTGATTTTGTACAAAAAAACAACAACAAAACCCTCCAACCAGTTACCTGATTTTTCTATCAAAAAAAATAGAAAATTCTTGTCAATTAGTAATTAGAAAGACAGAATAACTGAGCTGTAAATTTGGAGGAAAGAAAAAAAGAAGAGGAATTGCTTCACGTCTTCATACTGTCGAATGTTTGCACTTGGTAAATTTTAAGTTAAGATCAAAATTTGTGACATCCTTTCATCAACACAAATGAATTTGTGTGACATAGTCGTTTCAAATTTTGAAAGGCTTGATTACATGACCGCAGTTGTGCATACAAAAAGCATGGGGGGGGGAATCAGTCCAGCAATGTTCAAGTAAATATTTGCAGGGAACTTCCATTTATACCAGTGCAACCAGCTGTGATCCGAAAACTCATCTTCACACTCCTGAGCACACGGTTGTTTAGCGGAAGGAATTCTACACTCACGGATCAGGTGGCGATCCTGGGGCACTGGGACTCCCTCCTTCCATCTTGATGGGCTTGCGCAACAGTTCATATGGAACTGTGTCTGTTCCACGAGCAATGAGCTGGGGCAAGGTGGGTGCGCCACTCCCATTGGTGAGGGGAGAGGGCTTCCTGGTCACTGCTACATCAAGGGGAAGACCCTCATCTGGCATGAGCCCCCCTGAGCCAGGGAGGCGAGCTGCGAGACGTTTGTTCATTTTCCGATACCTGGCACACATAAAACATCAATATCTTCACACAGAAGCTAAATTTGCACCTTTTAAAGCACTATTTTTTTAGAAGAAGTATTTTATAACATTTTGATTTGAGAATCCCTTTGTTGTATAAATCTTGGCTTGACATAATTTTTAGTAACTGGTGACGATGGTCAGGATCAAGAGTCCCTTAAACTGATCAATTTTCATGTTGGAGCACTATATGAATTCTAGATTTTAAAAAAATCATACCCCCCTTTATGTTGTTTCTGAAAAAATCAATTAAATATAATAATTTCAAATCTATAAAGAAATAAATGTAGTTTTTAATAAATCATTTCAACTTCAGTATCAATATATTGGCATGCTCACTTCTCCAGTTCTTCCTGAGAGTGAGCGAAGGTGCAGCTGGCTCCACGAGGACAGCCTCCCTTCTGCTTCATGTCACGACACATGTAGGTCTTGTACTTGCTGTGCTGAGGAGGCTGAAGACACACCACCAGTTATTGACACTGGGAAAACTGCTGCCAAAAACACGCTAATGAAAGCTGCCGAGCATAACAAGACACCTCTAACTGTTTTGATGGTGGATGTGGTTGCGTCATTTGTCCCAGTGAATGAAGTGTAGTTAATAAAATCATTAAGGAAATGTCTGATTCTTTCTTTGGTGAAATGGACAGACTGACCTGTTGAGGGTCAGCTCCTTTCTTGCTGTGGTTCTGGATGAAGTCTACCAGGCCGTGCACCACCGTCTTCACTGCCACTAAACCCTTCTCTAGCTGCTCCCATGTAGGAGGGGGGGCATCTGAGGAAACAAATGGAAGAGTGAAATTACCAAAACAAATATTCCATTGTGATAAATGCCTGAGGTGTGCACACTGTCAAGCTCCCACTAAATCAACATTGTCTTGTTTAACAAAATACAGGAGACATCCAACAGCGTCCCACAATTTGACTTATTCCCCTATTTAGCTGGTTTCTTACCTGGACTGGGATCGATGTTGGCCAGTAGTTCCAGGTGAGGTCGCAGCCTGTTGAGGTTAGCAGGATCTCCAGTCCTCTGCAGCGCTATAGTTAGTTCCTGGACACTCTGAGCAAAGGATGCTGGGGTCTGCAGCTATGGCAAAAATAAAAACAATAGGAGTTAATGCTCTGTTAGTGTGATGGTCCGAAGAATATATTACACAGGATACATGCAAAACACCCATGGTTTCGCTCACACACCTTATCTATAATTGACTGCATATGTGACTTGTGAGACTGATCTCCATATAACAGAGAGGACCACTGATCAGGTGCAATGCGCAGGCCACCCTCCATGGCAATCTGAACAATCTGAGAGTCATGCTCACGCCGCAGAGCCTCATAAGTACGGAACTCTTCTTTCAGCTGCATCAGGGATGAATCTTCATCACGTTTGGTCACCTAGGTAGCCACAGAAGGAGGAGGACAGCATGTTAGATTGTTTTCCTATTCCACAGACTTTCTTCCACAGAAAACTCGTACTGCATTTTTTATGGTGTCTGTCAACTTATTAATTAACTTAAGTGGCTGTCAGGCGATTTAATATTCCAACTATGGAAGCTATTTCATACTTAATCAAAAAATTTTGAATGTGAAAGGGTATTTCTGAAAGATAAGAGTCATTTCATCTAATTCTCAACCAGAAATCTACCTTGAAGCAGGAGGCCCTGTAGAGTAGCTGCACCACATGGCCTATGCTAGTCTTAGAAGCCTGTGGGAAGCGAGGCTCCAGCCTCTGGACTACAAAGAGGACCAGCACCTTCCTGGACAAAGCAGAGCCATCCTCGAGAGCAAGGAGGACCAATTTCAGAGCTTCCTCCTGCATTGCTTCAGAATAAAAAAAAAAAAACAGAGTAATTATGTGTGAAAATTGTTTGATGAAAAGTAAATTGCAGAGTGTAAAGTAGTAGAATGGACTTTTTTGTGGGTAATAGTGACCTATCTACCTGGGCCAAGAAACTGGCATCCTCGAGCCCTGACGGCAGCCCACAGATTAGAGGACAGCTGCTGTGGATTCTGGTGCTGCAAGATGAGTTCTGTAACAGTTCGCTCGCCCAGAGAGCGGGCAGCTCTCATGGCTCTCACACGGCCCTCCTCCTCCACCAGCTGGCAGTGGACCAGAGTTACCAGTTTCCTCTGCATGGGTCGACTCAGCATGCTTTGAGCTGTGCTGCTCAGACCCACACCTGGTAAGGGATAGGAGACAATTGGTGATCAGTGAATATTTACAGAATCATAAACCCTGTACTGTTGTACACATTACATACCCACATATCAACGTAAGATAACTTAATATTATTAGGACTGTCCCGAATATCATTTTTGGTCTTCAAATCTTAGGTGTTAATTACGCGCAAAGAATTGAAGTTTCACCAAAATCAACATTAAATGGAATGTGGATCGCACAAACTAAACAAACATTAGCAGGGCTGCCACCTTTGCTTTATTAACTTGCTTGGACTCTGCTGATTTGTTCGATTTATCTTGGTTAATTTTCTGGCTGTTTTCTTTCCATTTATCCCCGTGGGACAGCAATTAAGGGGCATGGGGGGATATTAAGGGGGAACTGACTGGAATCACTTTGCCATAGGTATGGGGACTTCCTGTCTGGCTAAATCCATTCCCCAGTTATTTCCCATTAAGTGGTGCTTCTGGTGGAAGCGGCAGCATTGACTAGAATGATGGCGATCAGCTCCGGGTGCTGTGGCACAGCCATTATGCGACAACTCTGCGCGTTCAAATATGCCGCAGTTCTGCCCCTATGCCACACACATCCTACACTGGCGGTATCCAATTAAAATTCGAATGGGTCCAGTTTAAAAAAAAAAATGTCTTCAAGCTTGGGTCCGGAGGCCTATCGCAATTTTTTTTATGACCCTTGAGTTCACTGATTGGCCTACGCCTAAATGTTAGCCTGCAGTCAAGGTGCGCATTATGATTCAGTGGCATATTTAGCCAATGTAAGTTGACTTAAAGCTAGTTGTATCAGTGTCTCTTTGGTCAACAATGAACTTTATGATCAAATGAAGTAGGCAACATTTCAATAATTTTTCAACAGTATTTCTTGTCTTTTTTTTCCACATTAACCTTAAACATACTGTCCAGCAGGGGGCCACATAAGTCTTAAAGTGCATTCAAAAATCTCTCTTCAAGTTGCAACTTTTGACAACTGCCACGATCTCAGAGCGTATCAGGCACAAGGGCTAAGTACTGCGCGGAGGAAGAATAAACATATACGAGTCCACTCGTCTTTTATTGTAAAACAACTTTTTATTCATTATTATTTTTATTTTTTTTTTACAATTTGACTAGCCATTCTCATAGTGGACTTTGATATGCCAGCTTTTTTTGGCAGATCTGGAATTCAACTTTTTCTTTGGGTCATCGATGCAAATTTGGAAGTTATTCCAGATGCTTTGACTTTCTGAACATCTTGCCTGTGTTGTGTTCTTGAATGCCTGATTGTGGAGCAGTCCCGTGCCAACAGCAGGTTTCGCGCACTGCTGGTGACTACATATGAAAGCTGTGACTCACAAAACTATGAAGCTTCAGATCCGTTTAAGAATAACTGGTGATAATTCATGCTTTGCATCATGAGTAATATGCATAATGTTGCACCATTACTACTGCCTTAATTGGAATGATTGATGTACCCCAATCAGGGTACAAAAACCGAAAACTATCAGACACCATTAAATACTGATTTGGGCATTGATTGCTATGGCAATGGATGAAGCCTTAAGGCCCCAAGGCATTTGGGCCAGCCCTACTAAATATTAGTGTAAGATTCAGAAATTCAACAACACATCTTACAGAGGATGAAACATTTTGACGATTGTTTTAATTGCTATCCAGTATTTAATAAATCCAGTATATCTAGAAACAAAATCATCTGCGCAATCCAGCAGCAGTTATAACATTGATCCAGTTCTTTTTTCTCCAACAACTGAGCTTCCTCACAACTGGAAAAACAAATGCTTGTCACAGGGCACTTGTACATCTTCATCTAAATGTGACTACATCTGCTTTCCAATTCATCTCCAGCAAGGCCAGCCGACTAACCCTATATCACTTTACACAGGCTGTGTATGTAGTTGTGTCTTACACATTAAACCCGTCAGAATGACATGCATCAGTGAATCTTTACCCAAAGGAACTAAGCACGTGGCTAAAGTCTGATACACTGCACGGAAGTTTCATTACTGGCATCAACTGTTTTTGTTTTTTTTAAATCCTGACTGCACCACTCCTGCTCCCTCACAAAGTGACCTGACCCCAGCTGACCCTCTCACTCTAAAGCCCTCTTTTTCCCACTGCCCAAAAAACCCACCAACATCGGACTTTTGTCCATAATGGGAAAGGGTTTAATCAGCATTCAGTCCTGGGTCAGATGACTCTGTAGCAGACAAGGGTGTTCATTGGCTCCGACTTTGATCAGCATTCATGTCAACACAAAACCCAGGTGAAAGCAGTAGTTTGCTTCCTGCTTCTGCTATTAACATCTGCGACTTAGTGCCACAAATTCAAATCATCTGCATTCACCCACCCAAATTACTTAAGCCATGCTGTGAACAACCTTAAACATGAATGTGAAGCCAGTGAGCAGAAAAGGCTGATCATAATGAGATAAATGGATGATAAAGGCAAAAAGAAAGTGCTTGTGTCTTGGTACCTCTGGTGTTGCTGAGGGGTTTGAGGTAAAGGGCCAGCTCCTCCACACACTGCCTTGCCTCCTCATAATGTTGCGAGTCCTCTGGACTTGTTATCAAGGCAACTGGCTGAGCCTTAGGAACCTGCAAGAGGGCACATGAAGAGAAAGAATTATTGAGAGTCACAAAACCATCCGGTACAATAATGTTTTTACAATAATGTAGGTCAAGAAGCACTTGAATAATACACAGGAATATTTTAGCGGCAGAATATGTGCTGAAGTGCCCTCTAAACTTTGAATAACTGCAATAATACTTATCTAAACTATACCCTCGGGCGAGAGTATGACAGCAAATTTAACATTACATTTTAAAAAGTGTATTCATCCTGCAAAAAATGTAACGAGCCTAACTATTTTCTCAGTTGGGTATGTTAAACACAATTTTTACTATTTCAAGAAACTCCAACCTGAGCCAGTGGCAAATCCCTTGTTCTCTGTTTGCCATGTAAAAATCAGCAAATATTACTGATCACCCTTGTAGTACTGATCAGTGACGTAAATCATGTATCTTCTGCCCGAAACATACAACTAATGGTTCCTCTTACCAGTTTTCCCAGGATTTCACACTACCCTGTGACAACGCAAAACTGACATTTGGAGAACCACTACATTATCATGAATGCTTAAACTCACTGTATGTCATTATCAAACTGCATTAATACCATTTGACAAGGCTGAAAAACACAATTTATATGGAGGACCGAGCCTTTGTGGAGAAGTATTCAATGTTCCCATTTCCACACATTAATCTATACCATGGGCAGTCAGTTGGGACACGTTGATCTGCAGCGTTTCTTTTAATCGCATGGGAACTTGTATTACTTAAATAAGGATATTTTTGGGAACAGCAAAATAAAGTATTGTACATTTTTATCAGGGGAAATTAATTTGGTTGGACATTGTACTGTACGAACATGAGTGAGCAGATATGCAAGGCTCTCAGGTCAGAGACAGGGTGTTAGAGTCAGACTATATAATACAAATTTCACCATGGAGACAAGGAAGGTATTAATATTTGCAGTGCGCATATCTAAAAATCTTGGCCAACAAAGTCAAAACTGCATTAGCACTGCCTTGCCCTGTTTGTCAAACATCATATCAGAAAATTACAACTCCGCCGATTGTGCCAGCACCCAATACACCAATAGAGGTTGCTCAATCACAGGAGTGTGACTCGTAAAGGAATCGCCAAGCTCTGTGCACAATCAAATAACCCCACACATAACACGATAATCCACAGACAATGATAATTGGGGAAAACAAACCATCAAGGTAGGACAGGTGGCTGACTACTGTTCGTGTTACACTACTCGGACACAGCAAAGTTATGAGCTATTATTCTAGGTTGGATGCTGTTAACTACAATGGAACCACATATAAATACTGTCCAGTGGGATTTATATCAAAAGCCTTACCTGGCCTCCCACCAATTGCAGCAGGGCTGTGTTGACAGGTAGCTGCTCAATGTCTGTGCTGATGGCTGTCTGGTCAAAGGGACAGGCCTTTCGGTGCAACTTGTTCAGGCACATCTTACAGACAGTATGTCCACAGCCCAAACTGATGGGCCGGCGAACAGTCTCCTCAAATGTCTGTGTGCAGATCGGGCACAGCAGGAACTCTGTCCATTGTGGTGCTTGAACTGGCATGGTTATATGTTAATGGGACGAGTGTGTATAAATGTATAGAAGCTACTACACAGAAAAAAAAATATAATAATATAATAATAATATATGGAAGATTCCACTGGAATCAATTTTTTTTTCTTCCGAACTCAATCGTTCTTAAATGTCCTCACACATTGTGGATTTTGGATCACATCGCGTGATGAATACTGTGGAAGAGAAAGAGAAGGGTTAGAATTGCACTATCATTACAAGACAAGTCCAAACATTATTATAAATTGCTTAATGTATTAAATATTATCGATATACATGCACATTACCAATACACGTATTCTATTCAAGCGAGGCTCGCACCAGTAAACGCATTAGGAGATGATGTCAATGAAGGGCTTTATTGTTGAAACATTTCTGCTTATTCGAGGTCTATTTATCGTGATGTCTCGTAACTTACGGTTAAATGTTATTCAAACATTACGTGAAAATCAGAGGTGACAAAGCACATAAGTGCAAGATAGAGAGGAAACAACCGAGCAGGAGGGATCAAAACAACTGCTGTGTGGCCTACTTAGACAAGCTGGTTACCACTGTGACTATGGACAAAGGGTCCTAAAGAGGCTAGCTGTCTCTATGCGCTATGCCGAACTTATTATGAAGCTAACGTTTCCTATGAGAGTTTCAGTTACACTAAGAAAAAAACGCAATTTTTAATTTAGGTATACCTTGCCAGCCTTCGTGGCAACCGTCGTCTTTATTTGGGTTCAAAAGCCGATAACAGTTTCGCTGATATGGGGCGATACGGTAGCTAGCTGATAGTAGGCAGCGTTAGCTCATTTTACCAAGCTAGGCTAAGGGTGGCTATTTTGCTAAGATTGTCTGCGAATAAACGACGTTTGATCAAACAACATTTAACATTACTCCACATATTTAGTTCGTCGCGATCGTTATCCGTACGGTAGCGCTTTGTATCAATTAATTGTGCTTCCGAGAATGCCACCATCTTAACATTATTTAACAGTCAAGCAAACGATAGCTAAAACAACCACAGTGATACTGAAAAGTGAAGCCATTTGAGATTATGTAACGTTCGTATCCTAAACTCCCACAGAACACAACTTGCTTAAAATGTATATATTCTCATAGGCTATACTTTTAGACTCCACAGCAAAGCCATTCATATATCTCGAATAACAATAGGGTGGTGTTTTGGTCGATAAGAAGCTAACACAAATATTCTTTTCGTTAGCACAGAAGGCTAACAAGCTAGCGAACAAACCTCACTCCTCCCTATAGTACCGTTTAGCTTGTTAGCTAACTACCTTTCGGGTAGAAACAACGAGCCATTGCTATGCGTCATTAATGTGCTTAAAACCAAATATGCAACTTCAACTGTTGGATTCTGTTAGAAGGAATAAGCCACTATTGGCACTGCTACTTACTCATTCCAATTGATTTGGAAGATTTCCATCTTTCTTTAAGAAAATGTTGCGATATTTCCTTGCCATGTCGACTGTGCAGCTTAGCCGCTGCCGAGGTTTCGGGAGGGTGTCAACTCTACTAGCTAGCCGGTTCCAGCTAGCTGGACATAGTGTATGTGTGTGTGCGTGCGCTTGTGTCTGTTTCAACTTGTGTGTGTGTGTGTGTGTGTGTGTGTGTGTGTGTCATGGGCGCCCTCTATTGACACTGGATCGCATATACAACCACAACACAAAACAGCAGCTTTTGCCAAAGGCTGAGCACATCTGGGGATTGTGACAACTGGCAACCACAACATTGTCCCAATTAGGCTGACTGCACGAGTGCATGTGTGTGTTCATGTGTGTTCATGTGTGTGTGTTTGTGCATATGAGTGAAATAGATAGAGATAGAGAGACAGGGAGAGAGGGATCAGTTATACTGACAAATACGATCCAACCACAGACGCTAAATTAGTCGTGTTCTTAAAAATATGGGCATTTTCTTACAGACTAGATTAACCATGGAAATATCACCCCAGTTCGCAAAAAATGACGCAACTGATTAAGCGTTAAACATACCAAGTCCTTTCAGGGTGTTTTTTTTTTGTATTTTTTTTCTCCATTGGCATATTATTATGAGTGTATGATCTGTACTTACGCAACAGAGCTTCACTCTGCAGCGGGTACACGAGGCAAGGACGAAATTAAAGCAGGCATTTTTGTATTCCATTTTTTGTCTAATCCCACTGATTTCTGAAGGGATTACCGGACCAATCACGATTGAGAGACCGCTCTCGCTGCCTAGACCCGGAGCTGCGTGGACAGTGAGAGAAGCACAACATCAGGACCTGGGAAATCTGGGAAATCTGGGAGTCTTTTTTTTTTTTAATCCACCGGGGAAAGTTGCTCCATCTTCTTGATCGTGTTGACGGTCGACCCAGAGGATGAGCGCTGCAACGCTCGCGCGGTTTGCTGGTTTTATATGAACGGTAACTTAAATTGGAGCGATTGTGAGAACCTTTTATGTTTACTTTAACGTCCTAGAATCGATTAAATTTCATTTTAAAGGCACAGTTTGTACCAATTTGATATAATCGTGTGTGTGTGTGTGTGTGTCTGCGTGTGTTAGCATATCAATTAATGTGAATTGCAGATAGTAGCGTTAAACTATATGCAATGATCTATATGCTGTAGATTAACATAACATTCAAATTGTTTTAATCTCTCAATTATGCTCAATAATGAAAGTTCCTTTTTTTCTCTCAGCTGTTTTGTTGATTAAGTGATTTAAGGTGAAAGTTTTCTTGGATTGTTATTATTCTTTTTTACTTGTCCTAAAACACACACACACACACACACACACAATATATATATAGCTTGTTTTAAAAGAGCTCAATTGCTGGCAGCAGTTGCTTATTCTCATTCTAAAGGATTATCCTGTGCACTGCAAAGTAATCAGTGGATAAAGCAACGTGACTGAATCCACATTACATATCTCTTCACTAGGCAGATCAGATGGAAAGTATCCGGTGAAAGAGGTGCCGAACTGAAGATAGACGAGTGTGTGTGTGGACAATTAGTAATACTTTGTTTTATCTATATAGGATCTGACTGACTTGATGTGTTTGACCAGCCAATGGAGGAAGAGAAGGCGGAAGATACTATCAAATCACAGTCCAGCTCCCCTTCACCCTCTGGACTTCCCATTAACTGGAGTCTGATAACCGGCCCTGTCCCTGAGCCCGTGTTCCCGGCCACCTCGCTTCCTTCTCCGCAGAGCTCAGCGGTGCACGCGCTACAGACCAAGGTGAAAACTCTAACACAGAGAAGAACGAGAGGGAGAGATAGGTTGGACGCAGAGGTGATTGTCAACAGTCCGTCTGGGCAGATTTCATCTGAAGCTCCTCTCAGACAGAGGCCTCAAGGAAGGAGTCAGGTGTGCGTGCCTGCGTCCTCCCGGCGATCAGGTGCTGCTGCTGCGAGAAATTTAAACAGCAGTGATGAGGAGGAAGAGGTGGAGGTGCAAGTCAAGTTGGAGATTCACAACCCTCCACCTCAAGGGGAGCAGGTGAACCAGGCTACCAGTGAAGATGAGAGTTCAGAGAGAAATGAGGATCAGACAGACCAGCCGTGTGAGCTTGCAGCTGGTACCAGCCTGGAGAGCCTTCTGTCTGACAACTCAAGCAGCAGTAAAGATGACCCATCACCCCTTCCCCCTCTCCCCCCCCTACCTATACTCTCCTGCACCCCCTCTACAACATCTTTCTCCACATCCTCCACAACAACCAGACACTGGGCTCCTCCAAAGGGCTTTTGGAGAGTGGCTCGGCCAGAGACTTTGCTTCTAAACGGGGTCGGATCCTCAGCATTACCTTCCAAGGACTATAGTCAGACCGAGGTGTTGGTAGAGCTGGAGGGGAAGTCCAAAACGGCTGAAGAGGGCACCAGGAGCACCGTGGGAATTGTAGTGGATGACACTGAATTAACCTCAAACTACAAGAACTCAGACAGCGCGGAGCACTTGGAGAGGTTTGACCAGAAGGAGACAGATGTGGCTGGCCCAATGAAAGGCCAGTGCAGCTCGGATGGCACTTCTTCACAAGTTGGGGTGTTCTCAGCTGATGAGAAACTGAGGGTGAAGCAAAGAGCGTATGCAAAGTTAAGAGAAAGACAACAAAACTGCAGAGAGGTGAGAGAGCAAAGCGGAGGAGAGAGCAGCAGTCAGTGCCGAGATGCAACATGCAGAGAGGATTGTGAAGGTTGGTGTTGGATGTCATGTTTAAACAACAACAATGTGTATGAATATGAGATATTAGAGCGGGAGTCATGGATGACATCCCCTCCTCTACGCCGATGTGCTTTTTATTTGAATGAATGGATTTTATTACACATCAGACAGGTTGAAGTCTCTGATGTCACAGGAAACAAATTTACATACAGATTAACTGGTGGCATAGAGAGAGAATTACACAGAGAAGGATCATCTTTTAGGATGAATAAGAGTGAACCGATATGCCAAAACTGGTGCCATTACTGATATAATTCCAACATCAGGTCATCATTAAAATTAAATTAAGCACTTGTGTTCATCAGCATAAGTAGGCCACTTATGCTGATGGCACAGCATCAAATACAAACAATTCAGATGAATGCTTTTGTCAGTGCATATTTCTCAAACAGGAAACTTTTTTTTTGCGTTTTATTAAAACGGACTGCTTTTTCTGCAGTGGTTAGTCAATCAAGCCTTTGATTTTCTGCCTGTGATGTTGTATAGAAAAGTACAGTATATAACCTGGCGGATTCCCAATGTTGAACAGATGTCAGATGTGCAGATGTGGATGAGCACGTTGCTATTATTAGCAGTCAGAGCCATGGGGGAAGTGTCCCTGCTTTTGTATCCCTGTCTGGATGCCTCTGTAGGAATGCAGGGCGACAGTTGATGGATTTTGATCTTAAGTTGGTATGTTATCGAGTGTATGTGTTTCCCGAGTATATTTGAATGTATCAATACCAGAGAGAGGAGTGAATCCATGATGATTAAGTGATTTCTTTTTTTATCCTCTCTGTGAAATCTGTCTCTCAGTGATTGCATAACCTTTGTTTTTTTGATTGACATTAACGATCAGCCAGGATAACATATGAGCCTGCCTTTGACTCAAATGGTACGATTAATTTTTTTTTTTGGAAAACCTTTATTTTGCACTAATAACACCCGCATGCCACGGCAGGTCACACTGCAGCTGATGGCTCTTTTTTGCGGGCCACCAGTGAACGAGAAGTAAGGAATTCAAAACACCAGACCTACTGCAAAACAAAGACTGAAACTTTGTGTTACGCTGCTGAAACCTCTTCCTGTGTTTTCTACCAGCAGCAGGTGCTCATGAGGTTTTGGACAACTCAGACTCAGCCATTCTACAGGAACTTGAACCCTATTTGAGGTGAGTAATGCAATGCTTCTTTTTGTGCTTGGCAGGCGTGGTGATATATAACCCCTGCGCACTATTTATATCCTCTACTCATAAATTCTGCTTGTGTCAATGTTGTTTCCTGGACTCAAGCAGTTTGAGAGCCAAGAAGCTGTGAAAGAAACATAACCATTGTCAAACAAGGAAAATCTCTTTTTTTTTTCTTTTTTTCAAAGAAATGATACATGCATTATTTAAAATATTAAATAGTATAAGCTGTTGCCAGCCACCGGTAACCTAAATACATGCATCACATAATAGTGATGTTACATGTTGAATGTGGCAGCGGCCCCTTGTTGCATGTCATGTCCCATCTCCCAGTAGTTTTTCATTTCCTGTTATCTATCGCTACTGTCAAAGACATACATGGCCCCACCAATCAAACAAAAAACAACAACAAAAAGCAATAAAATTAACACTGAAAAAGTTGAAAAAGTTATTCAGCAATATGGATCAAGTTATTGCTTTTAATTAATTGAAAAGGTGATTAAGTCTTGCTCTCAGTGTGAGGATGAGTATAAATATATATCGGTACTTTTTGAGACAACAGGAAATACCTGAGGTTAGGAGGAAAACAATAATGTGGATGTTTTATGCAAATTAGCAAAACGTGAAAAATTCTTGGCGATAAGATTTGGCATAGGATTTTAGCAATGAGGGTAATATTTTTATATTTGAGACAGTTAAAGTCATCATTGCTGTGAACTGGAACAGAGGCGTCCACATAGACTGCTAATTATAGCCGGATTTTTAATGTTCGGATAAAACTTTGACATGACAACCTGTAATCTAGTGAAAGAATATGTTCTCCTGTTGACACAGGGAGAAAATGAGTCACACTCAGCCCATGACAAGGATAATCCACATGGGTAGAACAGTATATCACGCTATCTTTATCGCTGGGCCAGGGGATAAAGACAAGTACAGACGATGAAGCACAATGCAGAGCAGCTTAACTGCTGCCAGGCATAAGGATGGACGGGTAGATGACGTGTCTCTGCTGCTCACCGCCAGCACCACGCCCCAGTCTATCTATGATATTACATAAGACAGCTTAGGAAGATGCAGTTGATTCACTTTTCATGAAGACAATCAGTTGGGAGTGGAACATCGGATGTGTCATTCAAATAAACCTCATCAAATTTTCAACTTCCCCAATTAATTACAAATCTCATTATTCATACCTGTCATTACCAGCTTTGTCCTAATTTACCTCTTTTTTTCTCAGGTCACTTCTTGTAATCAGCGATGAGCTCCCTCTGAGCCCCAGGCATGAACAAGCCAAGCGTCTCCTGGAGCGAGCGCGACTCAAGGCTCGCTCCAATCACGTCAGAGCCGATCGCCCTCCCAGACGCTCCCACTCGGATCAGAGATCCACGGTGTAAGTTGCTTACGTGATGACATCTTCACAAGTTAGACATTGCCTCACTTGTGTGTAAGCAGTTGCTCATTCATGTGCGTTGGTATGAATCAATTGTAGTCTCTCTTCTTTATGTAATCATATTGCTCTTGGCGTGTTTCAGCAAAGGCAATGTTGCAAAGACAGTCTGGTTTGTGTCATCACCATATGGTGCACAGAAAGCTGCACATTCAACTTGCAATTGCATTTTTAGTGAATGCACAAGCGCTCTGCTAAGAACATAGATAACACTACACAAATACAAATAAACCTGATGAAAAAGACAAAGAGGGGATGTGTTTTAAATAAGGTATAGATGGAGAGAGATAGTTCTTGTGATGTAGCATCGTGGTGTCATAAGTTGTGGGTAAGCAGTGTCAACAGCAGTGGGCTCAGCACACAACCCTGAGGGACATGATGACAATACAGTGACAAATCTTGTTTCTGTTTATGTAATAGTAGCTACATCATCCTGATTTGACCCTGAAATTTCACCAAAGGCATTCACTTAATTTCGATTCCACTTGTTGGACTACACAGCATACCTGTTGTGAGACATATTAAAATGGAAGTTGATATTATTCAATCATTTCAAGACAGAATAATGGGATGATCTTTTTGCTACACTGCTCACCAACACACACATACACTGACTGCATATGTTTCTGTTGTGGTGTGTGTGTGTGTGTGTGTGTGTGTGTATGTGTGTGTGTGTGTGTGTGTGTGTGTGTGTGTGTGTGTGTGTGTGTGTGTGTGTGTGTGCGCAACCAATCACATTTGATAACAGAGGACATAATATTAGGTAGCAAGTGGGGGACCAGGACCCAATGCACAAGTGGAGACAAGTTTAAATGACAGATTAACGTAGGGAGGACTGTAAAAAAGATGAATTACAATGGCAAAAAATGTTTGGATGGTGATATAAATTACCATGGATGGATGGTAATAGAAACTGATAGGTTATAAATTGATTTAAAAAGTACTATAAAGAGCCCAAAGAGCCACTGCTTAATGTTGAGCTGAGCCAAATGAACGGGCTCGCCAAAACCAGTCGGTGTCCCATCACTATGACTGTTTACTTTGTGTCTTTACAAATGTATTATTCTTTGGTTTATTCCACACAGAATAATGCAACATAACTCTACAAAAAGTGTAAGACTTTTATGCTTGAATGTCTTTTACTGGCACACAGGAAAGTTTCTGATGTCTAATAAAGTGACTCGTTCTTGTTCAGTTGTTCTTTGATTGTTCAAATATGATTTTTTTTCTTGCAGTAAGAAGCAGCAAGTTGAGTCACACAGTCCAGTTCCAGTGCAGAAATTTATTCAGGCTAAAGAAGAGCTTACAACTCAAACTGTGTCCGGTCCCCTCCTTGTCCCCGACCAAAGAGACACTTCCCCTGGTGATCAGCCTGGTCGATCCAGACGGTATGGCTGCTCACCCACGCGAGTACGCTTCGAGGATGAATCAGAGAAAGAAGCCGAGTCTCGGTACTTAGACAGGATGAGGCAGCGTGGCAGACCTGGGATTCCCAAGTCAAAGAATAAGGACAGTAATACTGATTCTAGCAGTAGTGGTTCAGAGAGGAGTAGAAGCCACAGAAGTGTCTCCATGCCTCCTTCACAGAAGCAAGACGGTGTGAGTGTCAGTGGTGAAACCACAACAGTGATTAGAGAGATAATAGTGCTGGTGAAGAAATGTGAAGCATGTGGGTCTGTAGTCAGGGAACCTCAGTCGATCACATCCCTGTCAGATCTACAGACTCCTGAGCTACAGCTGATGGCCAACCCAGAGGAATCCCGGGGGAAGACCGTTCCGTGCTGGGTACCTCCAAACAAACCAGAAGTGAGCACTCGTCCTAAGGCTCCTCTCACTGTCACTTTTGCAGGAGCTTATGTGTTGGGAGAAAATAAAGAGACTAGCACAGGATGGAAATCCTCTGGCTTTGGGAAACTTAGGAGAAGGAGCAGGAAAGGAGAAAGTCGACTAGAGTCTGGTCATGGTCCTTATGGCCCATCATGGGCACAGAGGCGCAACTCAAATCCCAGAAATAGGGTCAGCAGAGCTGTCTCCTTCGCCCCTGACAGCCCCATCACTCTGGAGCCACGTTTGCTGGAGGCATCTGGTGGACTAAAGGAAACGCCTGCCCCATCTCTGCCGATAAAGTCTGCTCTGAAGTCAAGCTCAAGGAATCGTTCTGCTGCAGGTCAGTCCACAGTGCAGTTCCAGATAACCTCAAATCAAGGAGGTGATGGTGGGTCTCAGCATTCAGCCCTCTCGGACTCCCTAGAGGCAAGAAGGGAGTCCCCGGTGTCTGCAACACAAGGAATTGCCGCATCGAGCAGCCCAGTGCCCTGTATCAGGCCCTCCACTCTGAGGTACTCCCCAGCACGCCTCGCCACAGACCTGCCAGCTGCTGAAGTCTGGGATGCCTCTCCAGATGGAACGGGTGAGTGGTCACTCCAGATGGGAAGAGCATTATGTAAGAGAAGAGTGTGTTGTTTAGAAGTGTAGTTTTGTTTTTTTTAACAAAATGCTATATCATTCAGATTTTTTTACATAAAGAAAATTGTGTGAAAACGCTAGATATTAGTCAAAAGTTGAATAAAAGTATGCTTGTGGCATCATCTTAGATATCAAAGTGCACTGTTGTGGAGCATTTCAACATATTAGGCATACTTGTGTTGCAGTGATACATGCTGGAGCAGTGTGAGGAGAAGCTAAATTGAGTTCATTTAGATCATGTTAAGGACTTCTTCCCCCATTCAGGAATGTGTATTTCTGCATTATATTTTCTAAACTTATCAGGCCATTATCACAAAATGTATTTAGCTGTCAAATTAATGAGCTGGAGCAAAGGTGCAATATTTTCCTCTGACATGACATGGAGTGAATGTATGTAGTAGCTATCTGTGCCTTCATTTATTGTTCTTTCTGCCAAGACTACTGTGGTACTATATCTGAAATCTGTTGATGGTATGTACACCATAAATCTCACTCCGCTGAGTAGAATGAATCCGTGACATTAAAGCACGTGTTCCCTCGCCAGTGTGTGGAGACGCTGGTCCAGGATCAGAGTTCCATCCTGCTCTGCGTGGCCTGGCCATATCTCGGGCTGAGGATCTTCGAGCTGAGCTCTTGAGAGCAGAGCATCTGAAAGCTGAGGCCATATGGGAGGAAAACTCCGATGGGTCCAGGTAACACTGTGGTCGTTGCTTAGACCATAAATCCCTCGCCCCTCCAACGCTGTGCCTGAAACCATGTGAGCATTTCAGCAGATAAGAGATTAAATCTCTTAGCTACAATCCTCAGGATGTTGTTGTTTTTTTTCATATATGGTTTCTGAATATCAAGACAATTCTGCCCCCTGCTGGAAATGAAAAGTAGAACGATGCACAAAGTATTGTCTTAAATGTTGTTGATACAGTTCAGCTGGTGATGGAGCCAGGCATCCATTATAATTTGAGATTCGACTACTGTGCAATAAATCTATATCCCCCTTACAGAAAGCTTGATGGACGTCCAAAGCTTTTCCTGCGTCGCTTCTTCTCCTCCATTGGGCTGAACAGTGTTGGGCGACTGGTAAAAGGCGGCCGCTCCAGTAGTATGGAACAGCTCAGTATTCCCACAGCCCCGCGGTCCAGCGCTGCCTCCCCAAGTCCCACACGCAGACCACAGCCCACCATCCGCATTCAGAGGACACCCTCGCTGCAAACCCTGCACACGGTGAGCAACGGTGGTGATGTTTTCCTGCCACGTCACCTTGCCTGTTCGTTCATTCGGAAATCTTTTGGCTCATAAGCCAAAGAGAGAAAACATATACGTATTACATCTGGCTTCACTCAGTAGTAGTCAGAGATGATCAACTAATACGAAGTATTCAGTGCTAAACTAGGATATTAAAAATTAAACAGTGGTCTGGTCCATTCATCTGCTATATCGAAGACACTCCTGTTAGTTGTAAAGGAGTTAAGTGTTGTTCCTCAAAATACTGAATCTTCCCATTGAAGTTCCACCATTTGTTACAGTACCATTAATTTGCCACTAGGTGCTGCCACTGGCCCAACTGCGTAAAGCCTCTTCAGTGCAGAGTTTAGAGAGGAGAACAGAACGAGCCACAATTTTGGGTGAGGTACAGATACCATATGGCCTGGCACCAAGGTAAATAAAAGAAATCAGACATTTACAGAACGAGCACCAAATGAATAATGTTTGTTTAATCTTTATCAATTATTCATGTCCTCTCTCCCAGTCCTGATAGTCCCCAGCTGGAGCTTCACCGGGCTCTGAGTGTCGAAGAATTACTGGCCTCCAGAATGGTGCGTCCAGTGGGCCGGGTCACTCAGGCTTTCCCTGATGGATCCCTTCTTCTGGAGCTCATCAGACCCCCGAATGGTCCTTTTGGTTTTGTCATCTCAAGGGGCAAAGGTCGACCTGACACAGGTAGCATCGACTATACCCTGCTGTTGTTGTTCTATTTTCAACAGTGGGCTTTTATTGCTTCGATCTAGTGTTCAAATATAAATATACCTGTACAGTTAGAAAAAAAATACATGAATTGTATTTTACATATTCATGTTTCTAAATATGTTAAAGCATTTTGCATCATGAGTGGAACAATTTTATATGAATGATAACAATTGCAATTTTGTCAGTGCATTTCCTTTTTTTGCTTCCACTTTTTCTCTCCACTTCCCAAATTCAACTTCTTCTATCAATGCCTTCACCATCCAACCTTTTCTTCATGTCCATCTTCCTCCTGGCTCATTTATGCTCCCTCCTGCAGGGGTGTATGTGGAGAAAGTAGGTGACGGCAGCGGTGAAGGCCCTTACGTGGGTCTTCTGGGCATCGGTGATGAAATCCTACAGGTGAATGGAGAAGCAGTGGCTGGACTCAGCCTGGACCAGGTGACACGGCTCATGACGAGGGAAAGCATCGCTTCTCTTCGGATAATACCAGCCCGACGTGGCCAGCGCTGAAGCGAGGCAGTGAACAGAGCCAAGCGAGCAGATTCTAACTGTTGATGGACTTTATATTCATGTATGAATGTGAGCAGTGTTTAGTCCGGCACGTTTTACAAGAATGAAATGTCTGCAAAGAGAGCTAAAGGTTACTTTCCCATCAGATCCACAACGACAGGATTAAGATGTCGAATGAAAATAACCACTTACATCTAAAACCAAAGACATTCAATAAGAGAGGATGATGCTCGTTAGGAGCTGGATCAGGGAAGTGTGACTGGTTACTAATTAAACCCCTAGCATGAGGGGTTTTTATTGTCCGATTTGGATGATTATGAATACTTTATCCCAAGAGCTGTATTGTTTTCCCATCCCATGACTAATTTCAACCCCTCACTGAAATGAAACACACACACAATAACAAAGAGGCTACAAGGCCAGCGTGTTAACTGTAGTACTAATGAACGAAATGCTCCTGAGGTTGTTAAATGACCATTTATATTTTTCTACAGTCACAACACGGAGAATGGAATACTGCTGCGGGTGGATTATTGTCCCTTCATATTTTTCAAATTTTGTGAAAAACTTTCCTCAGTAATCTTGATTATTTCAGCTGATGTGCCACAGTTGTTATCTTTACCCAGCAGACCATCAAATCAAGAGCTAGGCTATTTGTACAACAGCATAACGGTCATTTATTTAAAAAAAAAAAGGAGAGCGTCTGTCCTTCAAATGATATCTGAGCAATAATGCAAATTATTATTTCTTCTTTTCGATCATCTGCAATTCCACATTGATATGGGTTTGCTTATAAATAAGAAATAAAGAGGTTTTGTTTTCTAACAAAAGAATTCCTTGGTGTTACATTTATACACACTCATCACAAAATGGCTCAAAAAAGAAACCAAAAATCATTTTATTTTCTTGCGTTGAAAATGCAGCTCATAAAACTTTGAACTCACTGCAGTTTTTTTTCAGGCTGATATTCTTTCAGTTTTACCAGTTTTGGAAGCAAATATTTGGACACAGTCGCCATGTTATCAGGTGAAGCTGGTAAAAAAAATTGTGTGTGTGTGTGTGTGGGGGGGGGGGGGGGGGGCAGGATGTAGGATGGTGGTCGTGACTGCTGCTCCGCTGCTGAACTACTTTTTAAATTTTATTTTTTCAGTGCAACTTTTTCTAAGTCTGTATTTCTTGATGTAGACTAAATAACTCTGATGGTGCTTTGGTCCACGTTGATACCTGTTAGCAGTTGAGTCAATCACGTGCGTATAGTCCTGAATAGTTCACCAAAAAAAAACAAAACAAAAAAAAGGAAAAGGAAAGCTGTGTTTAAAAAAAAGAAGAAGAAGAAATCCGTTATTAAGGTGTACATGCTACAATTTAAACTCTTCTGGATGCGCTCTGATAGCGAGTCACCGTTGCTGCTGCTGCTGCTGTTTATTTATCTGATGCGACCAGAAGCCGATATACGCATTTATCTCCTCCAGCCAGGATTCCCCACAGACCCCCGGGAACCGCCGCTCGTCCAAGGCCACCCCCCCCCCCCAACGCAAACAATGACAGGCAATAGGCCTATGTATTTATTTATTTCAATTAATAACCCCCCCCCCCCATTCAATTAAGGCATCTGTATCATAATTAGACCCGCATCATTTCAATCTCCTGCTGCCATCTACAGCGCATCTAGGCGCGGTAATGGATCTGGATAAATGGATATGTTCTAAGGAGAAAAGAGGAGGGGGGGGGGAGGAAAGATATAGTTTATTATTTCAGGATAAAAGAGCTTAGCAAAAGAAAAAAAAACCTTTCTTGAAAATATAAATAGGTCTAAAGCTTAACCCGATGCT
The DNA here is from genome assembly GCF_037954235.1 of Aulostomus chinensis. Lineage (NCBI taxonomy): Eukaryota > Metazoa > Chordata > Actinopteri > Syngnathiformes > Aulostomidae > Aulostomus > Aulostomus chinensis. The sequence goes on from NC_141324.1 coordinate 17,707,194, forward strand.
TTTGTTTCTTTCATGAAATAGATAAATAAATAAATAAATAAATAATTTTTTTAAAAAAAAAACCTCCTCATAGCTCAAGCTACACCATACTACCTCACGTTGTTACAGGCCTTTGCGCTATGCCTGTTTGCTTTTTTTTTTTAATGCTTTGCCCTCCACAAGCCTATATAGCCCATGACAGCCAAATAATAATGAATCATTTCATAAATAATGGGTTTAGGGGCTTATCGGGAATGAAGAGGCCGCTGCCGTGCGCTTATCTCCCTCGGACACATTGCGGCCTGTGTTCCGCTCCCCATACTGAGGGAGCGCACTGGATGCGGCGAGGAATAACTCAGTTACACACATACACATACACACACGCACACACACACACACACACACACACACACACACACACAGCTCCACAACTGGAAGAGAGAGGGGTGGGAAAAAAAAAGAAAAAGCTCAGACATGGATGACCCACTCACAAAATGGCTCCACTTACACAGTAACATCAACAACACGGCTCGAACGGTAAGTGATCAAAATTACATCCCTTTCGATTAAAGCGCCATATTCGCCGTTACCCACGGCTCTAATTGGACCGCGCGTCGGCCACATTTGTGCTGGATTACGAGCTAAATATCCGACCAGTGTTTTCTGCTATTGTCCGAGCCGAAGGCTGAGACTGCGGGCTAATAACGGATGCGAGGCCTGCTGGAGAATTCCCAGGAATTAAAGTGCGCGGTAGATGATTGAAGGGCTAATATTCGTATCCAGTGCCATTCTGAGGACAGTCGACGAATCATTAACCGAATAAAACATCTGTGTGTTTGCAGTGTGACGAGCTTTTGATGGTCGGGCTTTAACGACGGCAGCATTGTGGCCTTTGACACTGTAAAACGGGCTCCTAATACACAACCTGTCAGCGGCTTTGACCAGATTCACAACTGCTCCGTGATATTTCAGGACTCCGAGCAGAACATGATTGGATTTTTTTGTTTGTTCTAAATTTCGATTAAGAAAATGCTCTAGCACCCTCCTTCGTGATTTGTGTCATTAATATTTACACAGGCCGCTTTCAGCTTTAAATAAACAGAATAAAAGAGCGTTTAAAACCTTCAAATCCATAAAATATCACAGCTTTACAGCATCAAATGTAACAAATGCCCCTTCGTAAAAGCAGGGGAAAAAAACGGATGCTCATGAACCCCAATGTTCATCTAAAAAAAAAAAAAAACATGTTGATATTCGATAAGGTAAAAATTCCTCAACAAAAATGTCCACAATTTACAAGGCGTAAAACTCTCACATTTTCAATATCTCAAAAAAAAAAAATCTTGCAGCTCCACACGAATAAATGCAATTTAATCAGCTGTAGTATTGTTGGAGGGGGAAAAACCTGCATTTCAGTTTCTTTTAATTCTATGAAAAAATAGAATTTTTTTTTTTGAAAAAAAGATTCGTCTGAAACCGGCCTGCGACCCATAGACGGTTAGCCATCGTTTTATAAAAATATCTAAAGCTTATTTGCAGATTCTGTAATCAATAACGAGCTACAGGCCGTGATCGATGGTCTAATGATAAGAGTGTAAGAGGAGTAATAGCGGGTTGGTGTTCCCAGGCTTGGGCAGCACGTTCTATCATGGTATATTATTATTATTACTGTCACAAATATCATTTACAGCTATGAGTTAATCGGAAAAAAATCTTATATAGGACGTAGTGGACTCGAGCGAGTGGTGACGGAGTAAAAATGATGGAAAAACGGCAGCCGGAGCTTTGTCCTGGAAGTCCCGATGCAGAGTCCGGTCCTGGAAAGCGGGAAGACTCCTCCATCATCATCCGACAGAACGGATGCAAGGTGGATGAAGAGCCGAAGAGAGGGGAGGGGGAGGAGGAGGGGAAGAGGGGAGGGAGCTTCAAGGGGGCTGAGGAGACGGATGACGTTCCTCTGCAGAACTCGAGCAACGGGACCAGCACCAGCATCATCATCAACGGCGTTGCCAAGGAAACTGCCTCTCACAACGCCCTTGACCTGAAAAGGGAAGTGCCGGTGATCGAGCTCTCCAGGAGGGACGCTATAAAAGCAGTGGAGCAGAGGACTGAAAGCCATTTGGTGCCGATCACAGAACTTCGCAGACCTCCACCGCTGCCGCTGCCGCCGACACAACGAGACGACGCTCGAATGGTCCAGCTGAGCCCAAACGCGTTCCCTGTCCCGGCCCGGGCGATGCTCTACAACCTGGCGCAGCCTCTCGCCGCCATCAACAGGTAAAGACGAGGCGGAAATATAAAGATCTTGATCTGTGGATGAATGAATAAATGAATGAATGAATGAATGAGTGAATTGTGGATTAAGAACTTTAATATGTAGGAAGATTACTGGCCGGCAGGAATAGGCTGCCACTGATTGATGTGATGATTCTATATGATGGTTAGATATGATTTACCTTGTGTGTGTGTGTGTGTGTGTGTGTGTGTGTGTGTGTGTGTGTGTGTGTGTGTGTGGTCTTGGTACAGTGAGTTGGAGTGTAAATTGTTAAATGCTCTGATGGAATTTGTGTTTATTCTTACCTGTGCACCTTTTTTTCTGCTTTCTGTTGCTGTAGTCTCGGAGGGGAGTCTGAGCAGTACAGCATGTACCCCAGCAACAGGGTAAAGCGCCGCCCGGCGCCTTATGAGGTTGAACTCGACGAGGGTAGGCGCATTTTAGATCTTTATAAGTATGGTAAGACGCACTTCTGCTGTGTCCTCCCTCTGCCAATTAGCCCCCTGAACGTTCCCTCCTCATCTCCATTGTCCTTCATCCCCTGACATGGATCTAATGTGCCAAATCAGAGTTGCAGAAGATGCTTTGTAAATACAGGGTTATTAATGGCATGTATGAATGCTGTCAGTCTGAATGTACCTGCATGCCTTTAAAGTGGGTGGACCATTTGAAACATCCAATCCACGTCTGCCCACTCACTGCCATAAACACGGGTGGAGGATGGGGGTGCTACTGCTGCTGCTGCCTCCATCTCCATGCCAAGGTTTTACTGCAGAGTGGGCTGAGGGATTAAGATAGACTGGGTGTGTTCCAAGGGTGACAAAAGCCTGGAAGACACCATTGATGGGGGTGGGAGGATGTGACTACATGCAATGGGGCATTTTATATTTTAACTAAATAAATACCAAGTACTGTATGTAGAATACCTTTTTGGTTGGCAATGCAAAACAGCTTTTTTTTTTTCTCAGTTACATTTCCCAGGAGTATCTGAGACACAGAATGTCCTCTTAGTATCTGCCCAATCATCTAACAATCCATACAGAGGAAAATCGTACTATTTAGTCAATACAAAAATATAATTTGAGATCCTGTTGGTTCTTCTTCAACAAATTTGCTGTAAGTGAGTCTGCTCTCCCGCTACCTTCTCTCATATTGTTATTTTCTGTGCTTTCTTCTTCCATTCTTGATTTCTGCCCTTGTATTACCGACTGCATCTGCATTTCATTGTGTTACTGTCTACCACTGATGTCTACCTTCCTTACATGTATGTTTCTTTTCCTCCCCGTTTTTTCTGCCAGCTGGCCAGCCAAAGATTGTCCGTCGCATCTTTACCAACAGCCGTGAACGCTGGCGGCAGCAGAATGTAAACGGAGCGTTTGCAGAACTTCGTAAACTCATCCCGACTCACCCTCCGGACAAGAAGCTGAGTAAGAACGAAATCCTGCGGCTCGCTATGAAGTACATCAGCTTCCTGTCCAACCTCTTGGAGGACCAAGATGGAGGGAGGAATGTTGGCAGCACAACTGATGGGGAGACTGGGCTGCTGGTTGGGGCCCATGAGGGGGGCCCTCAGGGTGGACCACATCAGGACACAGTAGTAGGCTTAGCCAGAGACGATCTTCTGGAGACAATGTCTCCCGGTTCTAGCTGTGGAAGTCTGCCTGACGGCGACGGTGAAGGCAGTCCTGAGAGCTTTATGGAGGAGCAGGACTCACCTCCGGCTCCGAGGACTCTACCGGCTTCACGGGGGCCTCCGCTCCATCTAGCTGCTAGAGATCTGAGGCGAAACGGACGCCCGTTGGATGGCTCCAGCCGTCGATGATGTTGAAGCCACCGGACAACACACAAGTGGAAGAGGACAGTGAGAGGGACTAAAAAAAGATGGATACGGTCACGACGCTGTTAGCTTTGCGTCTTTGGTATAAGAAGGAGAATCAAGTAGTGAGGTTGAGGTGTCCGACATGGATCGCAGCTACGGTCCTGTCTCCACGCTGCATTTGAGACAGCGCTGTTGAATAGCTTGTTTTGAATTTGATCCAACAAAAGACTTGTACATTCTGCATGTCTCATGTCTTTGACGGACCTGCGGATTCTAACTTTCTGTGTTTTGAAAGTCCAAATAGAGGTGCCGTAGTGCAGGGGGTGGGGGTGGAGGGCAGTTCTACGGACCCCTAACCAAGCGGGACCCTCAAACATATCAGATCATAACGTGATATGGTTGATGGGACTTTCATTGGTCCTGAAATCTGGAGCCTAGCCGCACCCCTGAGTCCAAAGATTTCCAACAGAAAGAAATAAAAGTTAGAAAATAAAAAATTGAAAACAAAATAATAAGAACAAAAAAAAAAAACAACCCACAATCAAAGCAAAACAAGACAAAAACCAAACAAAAGAAACAATCAAAGATATTTAACCTGCGATACTGAAGTTTCCATCAACGCTTCAGTGATTATATTGGGATTATTACCTGCAAACCAATGGCTCTGAAACATCAAAGTTTAATCCCCAGATTTATGCCCAACAACATGTTATAATAATGATTTACATATTGTACCCAAGCAGTTATGTATTGTAAATAGCATTATATTTTCACTGAACATTGTAATAACAGTTACACAAGTTCAAGTAACGTGGTTTAAGATGTACCGTAGTGTGTGTTTGTTAATGAGTTTACTTGCAAAATGGTCCTTTGGAAAACAGGAAATGAGAGGGAAACTCAAAATGTAACGCAAACAACCGTACGTAGTACATCAAATGTGGTACCTTTTATTTTGTTGGTGAATAAAAAAAAATAACACCAAATGCAGCAACGGGCGGAGAAATTGGAATTTGCTGTGGAGGTACAAGAAGAGTGATTCTTGAAGTGTACACAACATGAGTAAATGAATGATGACATTGACTCATTTTGATATGAATGTCTGTTTCTGTGTTTTCTTTTCTTTTTATAGAAAAAAACAAACAAACTGTAATGCAGTTGTAGTTTAGTAAGGTACACAAATAATTCCTTCATTGCCACATTTCACACAGACACACACGGACTCACATACACGCGTGCGCACACACCCACACACACACACACACACACACACACACACGTATACAGGCAAAACACCACGCACAGTGTTAATATCATAACAACACCAGCAGTTTTCTGACAGAGACAGTTCAAGTATTGCTCACTGTTGTTGTTTATTCTGCCTTTTCAGCAGGACTTAGTAGCCTTTATTGGTACCTTTGGTATTTTATGAATTGCAGTAAAGGGACATTGTACGTTTGGTAATGACATATTTGTTGTATAATAGCTGCATCTATAAATATATCCAATGTTAAATCAAGGAATTTTATACAAAACCCCCTGAATAAAAGATGAAAAGCCTTGTGATCAATCAGTGTTGCAGATCTTTAATTGAATTCCTGAGCCAGAACACGCGTGTGCTGCTCTTTTTATACCTTTTGCACGTATGAAGTTTAAACTGGGACTCTGTGCAGAACAACAGTTACCCTCCGGGTGTATATAACTAAAACCACAACCTTCCTCATGAAACTCACTCAATGGATGCTGGAATCCTCTCTTCCTCCCAACAAGTGACAACTTCCTGCAGAGGTTAACATGGCTCGGTGACCTGCAGGATATCCTGCCATTGTGAAAGTGGTTTGGAAAGCCTCTGCCGCACTCGGCTTGCACGCTGTTATGTCTGCACACATTGTGAAACAGCCATTTTGACTGAGGTTGTCAGTTATTTACTTACGCAATCGTGAAAGTTTTATCTATCAACCTGAGGCCATTTTTGTAATGAGGAAATTAATGTCATCATATATATCATTTGAAGTCTTCTTTACCCAGCTGAATGTGCCACTTGTTCTGTTACAACAGCAACAGTAGCATTAGCAGCAGCACTTGGACATTTCTAAAAAGTTCAAATTGATTCCAGAGAGCATCAGAGACAAGCAGGTGTTTGGAGACCTCCTCCTCTCCCCTCCTCTCCTCTTCTCCTCTCGTCTCGTCTCCTCGGCCGTGGCTGTGCTGGGACTCCGCCGAGGGGCTCTCTGGGTTTATGCCTGCCAAACATCTACCTGCTTCAGTGTTCCTCCTCACTCTCCAAAAACACAGACTCACAAAAAGAGAGGGATGCAGGGAGTGTATATGAGGGACAGAAAGGGAGGGAACGAGAGGTGGCTTGTGTGTGCGTACTTGGCATAGATCTGTGTGTGTGTGTGTGTGTGTGTGTGTGTGTGTGTGTGTGTGTGTGCACGCGCGTGTGTGTCTGTGTGTGTGTGTGTGAGCTGATGCGCGCGTGTTTATCAGCTCAGTGCAGATGGGTGGCAGAGTGGCTCTTGCAGCCAAATGATTCAGTATGCTAATGAGTTGTTATCTGCGCTGCTGCAGGAACAATATACTGTCTTTCTCTCGGTGGGAATCCAGCCTGCTGGGAACAGATTACACTGCACACACTGCCAGGCTAGTTATTTATATTTTCACACAGAGTTGTAGAAAATACATAAACGCGCGCACACACACACACACACACACACACACACACACACACACACACACACACACACACACACACACACACACACGCACACACATTAACAGCAGTATACATATTGCAGAAATTTGAGGAAAAAGTACTTCCTCTCCCAGTTCATGGAGATTCTGGGTTCTCCTCTTTATTATCAGGGATAAATGATAATAATAAAAATAGTACTTTTTTTTTAGAATGGTTTTCCATCAACTTGAGAGACTTACATGGGTAAAAATAAAAATGAACGAATGACCATAAAACAAAGGCTGAAATATTGTTACTGCGGTCTCAATTATAAAGCTATTTATTTAAACTTATTCTAGAAATGAAGTTCCCAATTACTGACAAGAATCTAAAAATCGTCCAGAAAAATTAGTTAATTTGCAGCTTGAAATAATCAATAAAATTCCATTATCTGATTATGAATCAATAAATGAATGTATTGATATCTTTAAATTCCTGCAGCCATCACCAACAGCGACGTTAAGATGATGATGCTCTTCATTGTGATAAATAACTGTCTTACAATCTGATTCCAAATGACCATCACTGTTCATTTCTGTGCATTTGATTGATGATTTAGCCTGACGACACGTCCAGGGTGAACCCCGCCTCTCAGGAGCCTATCAGCTGGGCTAGGAGCCCCCCCCCCCCCATGGATAAGAAAAAAGATGGATGGATTAATGATTCTGTTTGTATGTCGTCTACCTTTCAGCTTATATGTTTTACCTTTTCTTCGTCTTGACAATCATGCTTATCATGATATTCTTTATTTTAAAACTTGTCTTCTTTTATGCCATCAGGTAAAATCCAACCAATGATCATAATAAATGACAAAACACTCTGGATAACCACATAGAACTTATACATGTTAAGCAACATATCAATATTCAAAAGAATCTTTCTTGCAAATTTAATTGTCCTTATTAATTAATTAATTAATTTAATTTAACTAATTTGTTCAACTGTACATCTTTCTTGTAAATGTTCCTGTAAAAACACTTGAGCTGGGGCTTCAATTTACCAACATCTAAAAACCATCCTCACAATGAATATGAAATTAGATGTTTTAAAAGATGAAAATACATCCTGCCGTTCCTCACTCTGACAAATATATCCTAACATAAAAGCCCCGAAAGTCTCTGAGAAATAAAATAGCATGTGTAATTTGTCTTCTATAGATGGATTAGCATTATAAAGAGGTGAATGAGTTATTATCAACCCGGTAATGAGATCTATAGCATTTGTAAAAGTCAGTGCAATCTTTCATTGTACAGTGTGCGGGGCATAAATGATGGTGCATTTGTCTCTGTGCTGCAGAGGGTTATCCACCTGCTCTGTGCTGAGGGGGCTAATCTGTTGTTATGGCTATGTAATGCCAACGAGGCATTCTTTCTACTGCAATCAGCTTCTGGGTGAAGCTTTTTAAACCCATCTCAGCTAACTGCGTCCCTGCGGATCCGAATCACCTTCGCCACCGTCTTCAACCTTTACTCACGTATAGGTTTTTTTTTTTTTTTTTAACACTCTAGAGCTCAGATCTAAATATTGGGTTTGCTCAAATCTATCAAATTCCTAATTTTGCAATACTAATTAATCAGCGGCAGGGGTTGGCGGGAGAAGAGGAGGATTAGCCTTGCCATCTGTCTGTGAGAATCTGGATCAAGAGTTTCAGTTTTTACTTCCTGTTGCTTTGCAGTTATTAGACACCTTCAGTTTTGTTTACTATTTATGACTTGTGTGTGTTTTTTTATCTTAAATATTCACGTTAGCTCAATGCATTTTTATAGAGGACATCACCTTGTCATTCATCGATTACATGCCTTACTCAGTACTCATAGCTGCATTTAAGAGTGAAAACCTGAGCACTCTACGTCCTCTAGTGGAAATTATATGCAACAACGGGTCATTTACCTCAACTGTTTCCCAGTTTCATTGACAGAGACCTATCACTGCAAGAGCTGATGGATTATACTGTACATTAGCCTCTGTGCTGTTATCAAATCATAAAAAAGACATCGAGAGCCATTTCAAGCATCTATAGCATTTTAATGCATTGTTACAATGAAATGGAGAGATGCAAACAGCAAAACAAGCAAAGCATTTAGCTTGATTAGTATGACAGATAAAGGCCCAGCAGTATTTTGCTGAATCACAGTAATGCAAAGCAGTGCAACAGGTTGTAGGTTGTGCAATCTATAAAAAGAACTTGTTGAACGCTGCAGTCACATGTTTTCCATAGCTGTGAGTTTATTCTTTGAGTCTGGGTAGAGCAGGAAGCCTGAGAAGGTGCTGTCATCCTCACTACTGGAGTAAATACCGTTCCAGTCTCTCAGGGTCTCCAGCCACACCTGGTCCCCTTCACTCAGCTGCAGCAGTGCCAGGTTAGACGCCTGATCAATGTCCTGACCGTACAGCGAATCTCGTGTTCGCAGTTTCTTTATCCCGTTGATGACCAGGGCGGTACGCACAGGGCGGTTGCGCACTGTGATGTGGTAAGTGAATAAGTAGACCCCTGGGTAGGTGACGTTGAACTTGTAGAGAGCTGGATCCCAGTGTCCCTCCCCATTGTAAAAGACTTTATCAAATTTCACAGGCAGGCCTGGAGGGGGGAAGGACCTGCTGGGAAACAGTCCTACACTGAAGGCAGAGCGAACCTGCACTGCATTCTCACCTGGTGGGCCTTTGGGGCCTCGAATACCTCGCCCACCTTTTGGTCCCCTTTCTCCTCTTTGCCCGCCTATGCCTCTTAATCCTAGAGGTCCTGGGAGCCCTCTGGCCCCAGTATCCCCTTTTATACCTGGAGGCCCTGGCTCTCCTCTCTGTCCCTTTGGACCAACAGTTCCATCCCCTCCAGGGCGTCCAGTCTCACCTCTCGGTCCAGGGGGGCCACGCTCACCTACGTCACCTTTCTCTCCTCTCTCACCCAGCAAACGCTCGCCTTTAAGTCCCTGTTCACCTTTCTGACCCTTTGTCCCAGCAAGTCCAGGGGGACCCATGGGCCCCTCTTGTCCTTTACTGCCATTGGTCCCATTCAGGCCAGGCTCTCCTCTTTCTCCTGGGTACCCTTTTAAACCAATGAAGCCACGTTCACCTTTCTCTCCTCGGGGGCCTGGTTCACCTATGTGGAGAGATTTCCCAATGTTGTACAGTTGTGTATATTCATAGAGTGCATTCCCACATTTTTTGGTAAATGGTAAATGGACTCAATTTTATATAGCGCTTTTCTACCTTAGCGGCACTCAAAGCGCTTTACAGTGTCATCTCATTCACACACACACACACTCACACACTGATGGTGGAGGCTGCCATGCAAGGTGCCAACCTACTCATCAGGAGCAATTATGGGGTCAATATCTTGCTCAAGGACTCTTCGACATGGTCACCGGGGTTGAGGATCGAACCAGCGACCCCTTGGTTGCTAGACGGCCACTCTTCCCCTGAGCCATGCCGACCACATCATTTTTTATTTGTAGAAATTAAGAATTGTAAAAAAAAAAAAATCCCCTGAAGTTCTCTCAGAGAATAAATACCTTTTAGTCCCGGTATACCAGGGATCCCAGGGGCACCAGGTAGACCAGCGGGTCCTCGATCCCCTTTTTCGCCTGTGGTAGTTTTGATAAATAGAATGTAGACAATGACATCTACAAAGTACTTGTACAAAACATTGTTTTGTAAAAAAAGGAGATGGGGAGTAATGAGACAGTCAAAAACACTCCAGCTATTAAGGCCTGCTGTACCTATGTCACCATCAAATCCATTGGCTCCAGGAAGTCCTACTGGTCCTGGTGGTCCTCTAAGTCCAGTTTCTCCCTTCTCTCCTGGAAAAGAGAAAGAATTACATTTTCATTTTTGACGATAGCCCTCCTAGGTAATAATATCCAGTCTTACCTGGAGGGCCCTTCTCTCCTTTCTCTCCCACAGGGCCTATGGGGCCTCTCTCTGCTGGACAACACTCACAAACATTGAAGAAACATTCATTGTAGTCAAGGGAATAGTTTCCGTGGGCTGGCCCTGGGGGTACTAGGGCGCCGAATTCTGTAGGGTAAGTATCAACGGAGTATGTGGTGCTGTCTGTGGGGGACAGGGAGTATGTGTCCATCGTAACCTCTGTCGTTTCATCTGTCTGCAGGCTGCTGGAAGGTGACGGGGTTGTGGTGGTGGTGGTCTTTCCACGTCCGCCACCACTGCTTCCAGCTCGTGGGGGCTTCTTAGTGATCCGAGGCTTGGGCCAGCGTGTTGTACGGGCGCCGCAGGTCAGCACGGCCATTAGGACCACGAGGACAGTGGTCAGGAGGAGCGGGCGAATCAGAAGCATATTAAGGTCTGGACACAATGATCTCAGAGGGAGGAGAAAAGGTCTATTTTATTGACTTTGTAGGAAATTAATCAACGACAATCATAATGTATATGCGTGAGATAAGAGCAGCTTACCGGCTGATGTGGATTAGAATGACTCTTCACTTCATCCTCTCCCGCTGGTGATGGACTCAGCCTACCTCCAGTCTTATATTGCCCCGACAACCCACCAAACCAATGAGAGAACAATGGCGAGAACTCACTTGAGGATATTAGGAGCTTGGTGGGCTGGCAGGAACAGATTACGTGACTCCTGAGGGATATGAAATGAAGCAGGTTGTATACAAGGCAAGACTTTATTCTTTGTAGGATATGATTCCTGGACCCAAGAGTGTACATGTTTCTATAGCGTTGGTCTCACACACACACACACACACACACATACACACACGCACGCACGCAAGCACAAATGCGTACACACACACACTTGTTTTGAACTTAAACAAGTAAAAATATAAGGTTACAAACACATTAACAGAAATATTTAAACACAGTTTTTTTTTACTTGCAAACTATCACATACTAAACATACATGAGAGTGCAGCACCCTGTAGTGATCTCACCATTTAGCGGTACATCAAAGCAGAAAATTGATCACCATAAACCCAGTGAGGGAAGGATCAATGTCCTGAAACAGGTGGCGCACAAAACACAAACTCAACTGTTCACCTCCTTGATCTAACAAACCCAAAGTGGACAGGGAACCCAGAAAAGCTCATGGAAACCTGGCACCACTGAACTGAGCTTCACATGTCTCTGAATGTGTTCAACCTCTGATGTTAACGCTCAGTGATTCCTGGTTTGTTACCAAGACGCCACCGATACGATCAGTCATAGGAGCTGTGGTCAAATCATAGACAGACAACAGGAAAGGCCACAGGCACAAAAACAGCACCTAAACAAGAGGCACACAGGGAGAAAAAACTTCTGCCAAGGCAAACTTTCAGCCTTTGAAACATTCATACTTGGGCTCAAATTAAAGCTGCAATTAGTGTTTAGTATAAATTATCCCCAGCAGGAATATTTCAGCTCACCTGGGACATTTCAGTACTGGGCAAAGGTAATGAACAATGCTTGCATGTTGTGCAGCACTCAGACTAGGTCAATGGCCTCATTCAAGGCCAAACATGAACCACAGAACTGAAGATGTGGGCTATATTTGGGCCAAGATTTCACTGCTATATGACATGATTAGCCTCTTATCTACCAGATGATGTCACTGGATGATGTCGTGTTGTGTGTAAATGAAATGTGTTGTCAGGTCTGTCTGGTAAGGGTGATATCATGTTATCTCTTACACATTAAATACATTTAACGGACCAAATGCATCACTGTAAAAGAATGGTGTGTATTACTTCAGAAAGCCACAAGGGGGCAGTGTCTCCTAATAAGCTCTTGGAATCGTAGATGTCTGCTGTAAGAAGAAGGGGTCAAGAATTGATTTGATATAATATAATATAATATAATATAATATAATATAATATAATATAATAAGAAATTGTAATTTGTCATATTATGTCACGGCACTATGGATGACGTCATTATCACATGCGTTCCCAGCTGCGCAGTCAGCGGCCACATGATTAAAAAAAACCCACCATGATCAAGTCAGAAATGATCACAAAAGAACATCCGCTTTCAAATTTCAAATTAAATCTAAACCTCTCGCAGACAAAAGTTACTCTGCTTTTAAAATTGTGCTTTATTAATTCAAACACATCCCACTTCCGGTTTTGTTGTTTTCCAACCTGCTCAGAATGGCTCATCACAATAACGGAAGAATGTGTGCGCGTCTTTGTGCGTGAGACATGTAGTTCTCATACAGAAGAATAGACACGGATCCGGGATATTACACAGGGTCAGCGGAGGAGAGGAAGGACATTTCCGAGACACATCGTCGACTTTGGCCCCCTTCGGTGACTCTCATGTCTCCCTCCGGGGTGGGTACCACCCCAAAAATCCGTCATCCTCTAATGGACCGTGAGAGATAGATTGGGAGTTGGGGGGAAGGGGGGGGGGTCCTCTTGCAGCTGCTTAGAGAGAGAGAGAGAGAGAGAGAGAGAGAGAGAGAGAGAGAGAGACGTGGATAGGACCGAGACAGCGGAGCGAGTCAATGACGGTGGCCTGTGCGGTTTTTGTCCTACTCTTGTCGGCTCGGGCTCGGTCAGCCAGCGGTGCGTAAATGCGCTTAGAAGAGACCGAACAGACCCGACTAGCACCTTAAATGAGGACATTTATTAGACAGCGTCGTATTTAGTTGTAGTTGGGCTGATCGGATGGAGTGAATCGTGCCAGAGAAGCCTGAGACAGCGCAGTTTGGTGGCGTGTGATGATAGGAGACACAATGACGCTCTTGTCTCTCCTGGGTCGGATCATGCGCTATTTTCTCCTCAGACCGGAGACGTTGTTTCTGCTGTGCATCAGTCTGGCGCTGTGGAGTTACTTCTTCCACACCGACGAGGTGAAAACCATCGTCAAGTCCAGTCGGGATGCCGTGAAGATGGTGAAGGGGAAAGTGGCGGAGATGATGCAGAATGACCGTCTGGGAGGCCTCAGTGTTCTGGACGCAGAGTTCTCAAAAACCTGGGAGTTCAAGAACAACAACGTAGCCGTGTACTCCATACAGGGGAGGAGAGACCACATGGAGGACCGCTACGAGGTGCTCACCGACATCTCCAACAAGAGCCACCCGTCCATATTCGGCATCTTTGACGGTCACGGTGGAGAGGTAGGCTGGGGGGGCTGCACAGGCCCAACACCACCATGTTCTTCTGGTCTCGTGCAGCATCACTTGGATTCACAGCACACACACACACACACACACACACACACACACACACACACGCACACACACGCACACACACACACACACACACTGTTTTTGCTTGATGTCTGGCACTGCTCACTTAATTATTAAAACTATAGAAGAAGAAGGGTTTTCATGGCCAACAATCATCATGAATTGTATTAAAATAAAAGGTGATAACAGTAAGTCAGGTCATTGTAAATATCCTGCTGAGCTCTACAGAGATACAGGACTCTGTTCAAACACCAGTATTTGAAGTGGGGGGTCAAACACACACCAATGGTTACTTCATACACACCCCCATTGTCAAACACAGCAACCCCCCTCCCACCCCAGCAGGCCTTTGTTTGAACACCTCATCTATCCCACTGCTAATCAAGGATCCGCCATGAAGAAGTTGTGTGTGTGTGTGTGTGTGTGTGTGTGTGTGTGTGTGCGCACACTGTCAAGGGTCAGTGGTTTCTCATGGTTGCCATCTGTCACTCCAACTCTGTCGCCCCCCCCCCCCCCACACACACACACACACACACACACGTCTGTAACGTATTCTCAAAGTGTTTGGTTTCCCATTTGGAGCTTCACAGTCCAGAACATTCATTGTAATTTGTTATGATGAAATAATAACAATTATGAGAATGAAACAAGAGTCTGAAATTAAAAACACAACGTAGTGGGAGAAATGTACAGGAATCATCAGCTCATTACACATGGGTATATTTATGGGGTCGGTTACTGGATCTGCTACGGACGAAGACTGACTTAGATACTGACTAACTGTAGTGGACCATGGGTAATAGAACTCCGCCAGTGTGTATCAGAAACGCCACAATAGGAAGAAGGAAAGTGTCCATTATTATATTTTAAAGAATTAAAAGAAAAGGTTCCATGAAAGCCTATAAAAATATCCACAAATTCATTTTTATTTGATAGCGAAACGTCACGCCAGCTCATCGTGAGGAGCACTTGCACCTTTTTGCTCATGGTCTTTATTAAAGTAGCTCAACAAATGAAACACTTTATCGTGATAGCGTTTGCTTTTTTTTTTCTCCTTATAGAAAGAATTCTTAACAAGCGTATGCATGTGAATACCTTTAATTTCAGTGGCGTGTGATTATGTCGCGTCAACCGGCTGCATGATCGGTTTAAAGCCTTTGCGTCAGGGCACATCTGTCAGATGTCCTTTACCCTCAAGGAAATGAAGTCTGTTTCAGTGATGGATTCTTCCTGAAATCATTCCTCTCTTCTGTGCTGTAATATAAAAAAACGACCTGCTCTGCTCTCAGTAAAACCTTTGCAAGCTTTATTGATTGAGACAGGACAAATAGAGCTGAGGTTGTTTATTCATCTGGACCAGCATGTCTATTCCTGCCTCATAAACAAATATTGAACCTTCCTGTCTTGACTTGAAACTTCTTTCCTTTTGGAGAAATTCCCTTTCTGATAGTGGCCCAAGCTCCTTTAGCAACTTTAGTTTTGTTCCTGTAAAGGTATACAGATCACCGCACACTGGAAAACCCTCCATTGAATATAAGAGTAGTGCTTTGAGTACGACATCAGTGTTTAAATACTCAGTGATTATTAGGAGAAATCTCTGCATGTGTGGATGTCCAAGGGCACATAAACGCAACCTTACACGCACGCATACACACAATTATGCCAATATTAATCGATGCGATGCCGCCAAAGCAAATATCGGCGGATAGAAATGCCTGTTTCTGGCAGTGCAGTGTGTTCTGGCCCTGAGTTTTTCACAACCACATTTATTTTCATTAGTTTTTCATCAAGGCAGGGGCCCAAAAACATCAGCACGCACTTTTACTCCTCTTTTGATGTGATTTACAGAGACTGTTTGCAGTCGAAACAGGAGCTTTAACTCTCCGTTAGCAAACACTACCCGCCTTTATAAAATGGCATTTAGGGTCACATGCTGACTCAAGCAGTACGAAATTCAGACAAGAGATTAATCACATTTTAATAAAAGTAAGTTGGTGGAATATATCACACTCAGCCATTAAACCCTCAAGATAAAAAGTCATTTATGAAATCTGTAAAGGCGCTTTCTCAGCTTTTTACAGCAAATGGAAATTTGTGCTTGAAGGCTTCCTGAGTTTCTCTTTCTCTAATGAAATACATTAACCAATGAATACAAATACAAATTTAGGTCGTGCCTCTTCACTGTAGTTCCTCCTCTGTTTTATCATCTTAAAAGGAAACAGTTGCTTACGAACGTGCTTCACTCAAAAAGTGTAATTTGACTTTCAAGTACTCAATAATAGCCGTCTTGAGCTCACCAAGACGTAGCAAATATTTCCCCTCCTGCGTTTTTTCTTTGCGAATCCAGAATGCAGGAAGAGTCAACCACATAAATGTAGTTTGAAGCTAATGGCAACTGGTGGCTAACAACAACAACAACAACAACAACAACAAAACTGCACAAAAGCATCTGTTTATACACTGTCAGGGGCGTTATGAGGCAAAAACATCCCAAGCCTTCTTTATCCAGCTGTATGCTCAATAATCCACAAACACTCACATGTGAGCTGCTGTTAGCCATCAGTTGCGATTAGCCTCGAGCTATACACGGCTGGCTCTCCCTGCATTCTTCAGTAGCAAACAACAACCTTGGACTTTAAAAACAAAAAAGCTCAGTGTGGCTTCAGTGCATAATTTGCTCAGATTTCTTGTTGGATTTATGCAAATTAGGATTAAAATGTGTTGGATGAAAAGTTCAGGCAGCGATGTGACATCATATGAAGCGTGTCCAATGATCGGTCGTATTTACTCGAGTCAAAATGATACATGTTCTGGGTATCGATCAGAGACACTCAGAAAGCGCGTAATTCTTCCATTTTAGAGTTGATTCATCTGCATTAGCATAATGGAAATCTTGGCAGGGAAAATGAGGGAAGATGCGGAGGAGTAAGATGAGGAGGAGCACACGCGAGATGGAGGAAGAGGCTGTTTAATAATTCAGCGCAGGACGTCAGCTGTACAGTAAAGTGAAATCAGAAAAGTAATTTAAATTATATTGAACCAAAATAGCACAGGAAAAATCTTCAAGAATACTAATAAACTAAGATTTTTGATGTTAAATGAATTATAGCCCCTCCCCTTCCCCATCTCTCTCCCCTCAGGCAGCAGCTGACTATGTGAAGGCCCACCTGCCAGAGTCCCTCAAGCAGCAGCTGCAGGCCTTCGAGAGAGAGAAGCGAGACAGCTCTCAGTCGTACGCCAGCATCCTGGAGCAGCGTATCCTGAGTGTGGATCGTGAGATGCTGGACAAGCTCTCTGCCAACCACGATGAAGCAGGTTAGACCAGGTTAGGGGGAAGGTAGAGTTGCAGCTATGTGTGTTAAGCTTGTTTGTTTTTTTATGACGGTTACCGTAAGTTTGACACCCAGCTAGGAGCGTGCTGAGTCATACAAACGAGGCACCAGCTTCTGTTCATGGGGCAAGCTGAGGCAGATATGAGTCAGAGCCATCTCACACCAGTAAAAACTGAACAGGTTGGTTGGACTCAGACTAATGATCGGCCTCGTTCAGTGGTCGTCACCTTCAGGACCTCCAAACTGGTCCCTGAACAAACCTCTGAGGTACCACATGGCACAGATGCTCAGAAGTCTTTTCCGGCAAGCTCAAATCAAGCCTGAAGTCTTGTGCATGACATTCACCTCATAAAGTAGTTATGTAATTTTAACACGCTAAATCAAGATGGTTCATGACTCCCAAAGCCCAGGATGGAGTGAAGTCTCCAGTCCTTGGAGTATATGTCCAATAGAAGTCTCCAGACTCTCTATCCCCCCCCCCTTTCTCAAATTTAGGAGTTTTGCTGAATGCTCCAATGAAGTCTTTCTTTGGGTTTAACATTAGACAGCAGGGGGCAGCAAAGGAGCATGGATGAGTCATAGGTGTCACGGCAACACCAGTGCTGGAAAACAACTGTTGTTTTTTTTGTTTTGTTTTTTTTTTAAAGTGAAGTGATCAGATCTAATGGAGTTCAGGTTTCACACAGTTCGTACCAAGCTAAGGTGTAGCTGACGCTGCTGAGCTAACAATAAACACAAACATTAAACTTCACTTAATGGCCTTTTTATTGCGCCATTACATTCGTTGCATATAGTTGTTCTCCTGATGGTGCTTTGCGTAAACTTTTTATGACAAATGGCGGAGGTGTGCTGCTGCTGCTGCAGTGTCTCTGTGACCACGCCCACCAGACAGGATAGAAATGAAGAGAGGGGATGATGTTCTGCTCATCAGATACTCCCTTGATGTTTACACGCCCAAATAGAGCGCTCGAAAAGATCACGCCTGAGTCCCCCAGCCAGAGGTCCAAGATCTTTTCTCATTGCATTCTCTATCAATCAGTTTCCTTTCATCTTTTGTGTTTTTCTCTCCTCCACAGGAACGACTTGTCTGGTAGCGCTGCTGTCAGACAGAGAGCTAACCGTGGCTAACGTCGGAGACTCGCGTGGCGTCTTGTGTGACAAAGACGGGAACGCCGTTGCACTGTCACATGACCACAAACCATATCAGCTCAAAGAGCGCAAGAGGATCAAGAGAGCAGGTAGATTAGAGGATGATGATTGAATTAGGCAGTGATTTGAAACTATCAGTCCTTGGATGCCATCTGTTGGTCTGCTTTGCAACATTTTGTTGAATAATGCTGATTACCAGAATGATTACCAGAATGATTACCAGAATGATTACCAGAATGATTAACACATTGATTTCCAGAATGTGAACATTAATGATTCAATATCTTCCATCTCCAGGAGGCTTCATCAGTTTTAATGGATCCTGGAGAGTTCAGGGGATTCTGGCCATGTCTCGCTCTCTCGGGGATTACCCCCTGAAGAACCTCAATGTAGTCATCCCCGACCCTGATATCATGACCTTTGACCTAGACAAACTACAGCCAGAGTTTATGATTCTGGCGTCCGACGGCCTGTGGGACGCCTTCAGTAACGAGGAGGCCGTTCGGTTTGTCCGCGAGCGTCTGGATGAGCCTCACTTTGGAGCCAAGAGCATCGTCCTCCAGTCTTTCTACCGCGGTTGCCCTGACAACATCACTGTCATGGTGGTGAAGTTCAAGAGTGGAGCCGGGGGGAGTAGCAAGGCAGGGGAGTAGGTGGATATCACATAGATGGAGAAAGGACACTAAAACCACACACACAAAATGAGGTTTTGATTTGAAATATTTTAAATAGATCCCATAATTATCTTTGACAGAAAGTACAGATGGACTAAACACACACACACACACACACACACACACACACAAAACAGGGAACTTCTTTTAACCAGCACATATTAGACTGTGATTAATTTACTACTGTTTACTGTACATGCACATGAATGGTGCAGCTCTGCTGGAGGCTTCTTCAGAGGAGACTACAACCGGTGCCTAATCAGTGACTACTGTGCAACCACGGGAAGCTAACACACACACACACACACACACACACACACACACACACACACACACGGGGAAAAACAACACCCTGATGTTTGCTGCATTTTAATGATGCTCTCAACCCCCCCCCCATTTCTCTTTTAATTGAAAACACCACAAAAATATGCACTTTTCAAACGTTTATTTTTGTTGTTTAATTACATCATCCATATCCAGGCATGTGCTATGGCTGATCCATGTTTATGAACAACATACATGCAGACGCGGGTGGCTGCATGCCGTCGAGGTGGGAAGCACACGTAAAGCAGCTGCCATGACTGATGACACGTCATGTAGCCGCTGCTGCAACGTTGGTCATGTGATACGCAGCAGATGGTATACAAATGGGTGTTGTCAACAGCTGCAGTAAACCAAACTTGAGTATCTGCTGTGTGACATTCTTGTCACTGAGTTAACTCTGCATCAACTGAGAGAAGCGAAAAGCCTTTTTTAAATTTTTATTTAAGGGTTTACCTAATGCCTTATTTATTAAGTTTTTAAGGATGTGTCCAGCAGATTGCCAAATCTGTATACTGTATATACATTTTTTTTTCCTTTGTCCTGCTGTAAATGAGCAGAAGTTTACAATAAAAAAAAAATAGGTACCGATTGCTTTAATTTGGGAGGCGGTTCCATGATTCCCTCATGTTGAGCTGATGCTCAGTGTCAAAAACTGTGTAAAAACATGCTGTATGTAAATTATCAATATTAAAGTCCTTCATCTGGAATTTCTCCCACAGTCTTCATTATCTCGCCGGACCGATCGCATCGAAAACATCAGAGGTCCTTCATTAGATCTCCACCTGCACAGGACTATTAGGGATGATATGAACACCGATATTCCTGTATTCCAGCATTTATATCAGTCTCGTGTAGATTTGATACTTCTTTTCCTTTTTTTTTTTGCAAAGATCCCTCACGTGGTTCTCAGACTCAAAGACATCTATGGAAGCTGGTTCATTTACGGTTTAGAAATAACTGTCCAAAGTGACATCAGTAAACTAGAATAATGAACTTGGATTAAATAATGGTGAAATAGCTCAACCATCTTACTCTGACTTCCTGTAAAAAGGATTTTATTCAGCCTACACGCGTGTGACGCTGTTTAGCTGTACGTCTACATCTGACGTCGTCGACGGTCGTGAAACGTAACGCTACACTCTAAAAAAAAATGTACTGAGTTTACTTAAAAAGGTAGGTTTTTAAGTTGCTCTACACTTCAGTGTTATTTTAGTAATCAATACTCGTCCAGCATTAAGTTGAATCTATTTGATTTTTCTGTATATTCTACTGAATTTTCTCATCAAGTACAACAAGAAATCAAGTACAATGACTGATTTTTATATATATCCAAGCGCTAAATCAAGTAGAACTTACTTAAAATGAATGAATATTCCTTTGAAAGGTTGTTGGCTCATCATTCAAATTTAATTTGTCCTAACTTTATTTAGTCAATGGATTCTACTCAGAAATGTCCGTGCAAAAAGTGAACATACTTATTACAGTATATGCAACTCACTGTACTCAAGTTGGGGGAAATAATAAACAAGAACCGCAATTCACAACTCAAACAGTTTATTGTGTTCACATCTGTTAACTTGAATCGACATCCTCTTTCTTGATTAAGTGACTTCAACCCACTTTGAACATTTTGGCAAACTCATGAACTGTGCCTTCATGGTTGTGGATCCAAAAGAAGTGCAAATACCACTCACAAGCGCCATCAAAAACGCTTAACGTTGTGGGTCAGCTGACGAGAATACACTCTGCAATATTCCAGGTCTCCAGACGTGGCAGTCAACCTCAGAGACTGGAATGACACGAGCAGCGACCATCTCAGACGCGAGCTGGATGACGTTTAACCACGTAATCTTGGAAGAACAACTGGAACAGCAAGTCCATCACAGCACCGATGAGAGGTGTCCGTGTTTTGATTTTCAGCTTTGAGGTTCAAAGGCTTTTCCTAGCAGCTTTTGCTTTGGACATGTGACTTTTGGCCTGCTTTTCTGATCTTCTATTTTCAGGAATGACTTCTGAAATACCTCACAAGCGTAGCAGCCACGCAGCAAGAAGACCCCGACAGAGACCCTGGCAGCGCACCAGTCCGGGTAAGCAGTTCCGAACTCTTCAGACTTAAGACGTGAAATTCCAAAGCAGTTAGCGTGGTTCTCTGCAAGCAGACCGCGCGCCTCGGCTCTCCAAAACGGCTGCACCTGGACACCTGGACACCTCTCGTCAGATGCTTGAGAAGCCACGCCCACGCACCTTTTGAATTTCAGTATAAAAGCTTGCGAAATGACAACTTGATATTTGTGTCTTGTTGGGCTGATGCACCGTTATGTAGGCAAATTACACATAAAAATGGGCATGGATCTTCTTTTTCTTGACTTGGTTTAACTAGATGCATAAAGTTGGCAACTTAGGTATAAAAATAGATGCTGCGGCAAACTTAAATGTTTGTGTTGAAATTGCACATTTACTTTAAGTTGAATTTACTATCTCCTTGCTTTACTTTTTAGAGTGTACCTATACGGTCAATTTAGAGTATCAATCAGCCTCGTCCCCAATTGCATGTCTTTGGATGGTGGGAGGAAGCTGGAGTACCTGGAGAGACCCCACACAGGAACAGGGAGAACATGCAGACTCCACACAGACAGATCCCGTGCCTGAGCCAGGACTCAAACCTGGACACTTCTTGCTGTGGGAACAGCGCTGACCACTGCACCAGTGTGCTGCCTGTTGATTTTTTTTTGTCGAGGCTAAACGTTTCTTTTTTAGAATGTACTTGTATTTGTTAACTTTCATTGATGCCTTCAAAGTTGTTCTAACAACTGCCCTCTAGGGCGGAGGAGGGATGCCTTATCAGTGACCAACCAGATCCACTCTTATTCATTCATTACCACCAGCTCATTCATTCCTTCATTCTTGTGTACGTCATCATGGTGGCTTTGGCACATCCCGCCACTGCCCCAGCTGCCAGGCTTAACACGTGAAGGCCCATGTTGAGTCTCTCCCATGTTGAGGCCTCCAGCCTTGACTCAATCAGGCCCCGGCCCTTCTCCCACACAGGCCAGGAGGAGGGCCGTATCCACCTGCCCACCCCCCCCCCCCCCCCCTTTCTGTTGTCTAGTGCAGCTAGCAGGACTTGTCTAGGGGCATTTACCTCACCACATTCCCACTCAGGCTTCCAGTCCAACTCTCCTGTGATTCAGCCACATTGTTCCTTTTCTTTCCTGCACCATTTCAAGAACCTCATTGAAATTTGTAGGAAAGATTCAAGTTATGAGCACTTCCTGTGTCTCAGCAGAGGTTTCACAACTCACGACAGAAAGAAATGAACTTCATTCACACAAATATTAAGATGCTCAGTGTGAAAATCGCACTCATATATCAATCTTGAAAATCTGGCAAAAAAATTACTGATATTTCAAATTTTGAGGAAAAATGCAACATACTTTATTTGTCAAATGGACTGACACAAAACAAGCTGAGTATATTTTTGATGTCGATTTTTTTTTTTTTGTCTTTAAACAAACATTTCAAAAATCAAAAGACCAGGGAAAAAAACAAGAACGGGTCCATCCGAGCTGCTGTTCTCTCTCCTTCTTATGCCAGGTTTTCTCAGGTGACTCTGGCATGAGCTTTCCAGCTTCATCCATCATTCTTTGTCCTTGCGTGGTCGGAGAGCCCAAACAGGCCGCTGCTGTGGGTGTGGCCCAACCTAAGCTTCTTCCTCCTGGAAGTAAATATTTGTCAAATAAGAAGTTTAATGGCAGAAAATGTATTTCTACTTGACTGAAATGTATCATCTCTGAGTCTTTAAAGAGTGATGGAGGTGAGCCTACCTGTGCTCAGCTCCAGGATCTGCAGTCCTGAGTGGATTGGGACCAGGACTGCGCTTCCTCTTCATCTCTTGGATGCCACTCTTCTGTCCACTCGTGTGGGGAAGGTGGTCCAGACTGCTTCTCTTAGCAGGAGAAGGACAAAGGTTCTCACGGACCGGGTTGGCAGTCCTGGGGGGGGACTGCTGTGGAGCTGGCTGTGTCTTGATCTTAGCGATGGAGATGATCTTGAAGCAGGACTTTGCACTGAAAGAAAAATCAAGTCATCCATTAGCCTTGAAAATATAACATATAAAGAATGAATCATGTTCAGATGAAGCAAATGGATCAGTTCTGTTTACTACATGGCCTGTATGGCCTGCACCCGTCATCAACTCAGTGCAAATGTAAAACTTATTAAAAATAACTTGCAGGATAAAATGTAGCAAGAGCTCATTCATAAATGTCCCAGACATTACACATAAATCCACAATCACAGAGAGGAGGGAGGAATAGTTCATCAAATTCAGAGCTTGGACTTACTAGGAGCTGCTGGAGTGAACCCCCGTCAAGTGGCTCATGCTCATAAAGGGGTGCTCCTGAGCCTGGCAGGGTGTCATCCGCTGGGACGGATCGAGCTGCAGCAGTCCTTTAATCATGTGCACGAACATGAATGTGTCTGCTTTCCTTGCAGCCTGATTTTCATCCTTGTTGAAAACTTTTTTGTTGCACTGAAAAATCAAAAGAGAGTTCAAATGTATCACTCAGCTCTCAGAGTAAATAGAAACATCATTGGGATTTTTTAAGTGTGTAACACTTTTATTTATTTCTATCACTTACATGCAGGAGATCATCCAGGCTGCTCAACCAGATGGCCCTGGTCTCTTTTGAAACAATCCCAGCATCTATTAGGATCTGCTCTTTTGACTGGGGGGGGGGGGGGGGGCAGAGTTCAAAGTTATGTCAAGAGATACGCCGAAAAACATTTATTTAATCCTCTCAAAATCCTCAATCAAAACTAAAGGAATGCTTTATGTGTGTCAGTGTCGAGCCTCCTTCTCTTCCTCTGATTGGATCTTAACTCCACATGTCTAAACGAGGCACCAAGTACGGGCCAATTAGAGGTTGATTCCTCAGAAAAACCTATCAGACGATGAAAACAACCCTCATCTATGACCTCTCAGGAAAAATGATGAGTGATAGATGTTTTTTTGTTCAGATATGAAGCACTAGAAGAAGTGTGTGGATTAGTAAGAGTCAGGCATTACTGGAGAGTTCCATACCTTTAATGTCCAGGTGGTGGTGTGATGGTCAGAGGATTTCTGGAAGAACCTTTCTGTCTTTCTTCCAGAAGCCAGAATGTTCTCTGGGAGCTGACCCTGAGTCCACATGATGTACCTCAACTAAAGATACAACACAAAGAAAGGTTGTTTTAAACAATTCATTCATTTACATAAATAATTAAGTGTATATGTTTCAATGAAACAGCTACATCTGTTGTCACATGGTTGGTCTAAAAGTGGAAGTGGTAATTTGTCACCTCACAAATTACCTCCAAGTTCCTATGAAAGACACATCATTCTGACATACCACTGGAGCAACATGCCACATGTTCCCACTCACTATTTCAATGATTTTAAGTCAGTACTGAAATAAGAACTGAACATGCAACGAATGCAAAATGCATGTCTGTCACTTTGTTCTTGTTTTGGTTTGCAGTTTTTGGCTGTATGAACAGTGAAAGAATGTAAAAAGTTTATTCACTGGTGTAAAGATAAAATATACTAAATATATACTTGACAGGTTCAATAAAATCTAGATCCGAGTTCAAAACAGAACAGACCTGATGTGCTACTCACCATGTCATATTCATTCCTTGCGTAGTAGAGAGGGGCGCCAAGGTAAAGAGCTGCAGCGGTGCAGCCGAGAGACCACATGTCGATGGCCTCGTTAAACGGAGCTCCCAGCAGGATCTCTGGAGACCTGAGAGAGCGTCAACAGTTAAGCTTCAGCCACCAAGACAATTCTGAGAGATCAAATGCGGTTGCAGTTACTCACCGGTATGGCCGGGTCTGAATATATGAGCCCACCTTGGCAGCAGACGCCTCAAAGGCCAGGCCAAAATCAATAACCTTGAGTCTGTAGGGCTCATGCCGACCGACCAACATGATGTTATCTAACTTGAGGTCTGCATGGATGATTCCAATCGACCTCAGGTGATGAAGAGCATTTGCTATCTGAAAAGTTAAAGAACAAGGTCAAAAATATTCTTTTTTTCT
The DNA here is from genome assembly GCF_037954235.1 of Aulostomus chinensis. Taxonomy (NCBI): domain Eukaryota; kingdom Metazoa; phylum Chordata; class Actinopteri; order Syngnathiformes; family Aulostomidae; genus Aulostomus; species Aulostomus chinensis. The sequence goes on from NC_141324.1 coordinate 17,732,691, forward strand.
GAACTCTATCACTTGCAGAACTGGACACGATAGAAGATACCTGAGCGACGAGAGGCCGTATCTCTTCCAGTAGGAGATGTTTGTTCTGTCTCTCATGCATGAACTGCTGGAGACTCTGATCAAGATGCTCAAACTCAAGGCACATGTGTCCGTTGTCGATGAAATGGCCAAACCATTTCACAAGATTGCTCTTCTCTGAGTGCAGGCTGCTCATTTTCTTCAAGGCCGCAATCTGAAAATTTATGAGAATACGATTTTGAAATGTCACAAAGGAAGCGGCACAGTGGTGCAGTGGTTATATCACTATCATGTACTATCACAAGTGTGGATGCTGAGAATCCTCAGGTTGCCTTCTTACCTCTTGAAGGGCCATTCCAGCAAAATATCCCTCATTCTTAATCATTTTGATGGCCACTGTCTTCTTTCTTCTGTCACTGTTTTCATATGTCTTGATACATTTGGTGACGAGACCAAAGGTGCCTTGTCCAAGGGAGGACACCACCTGGTAGGTGGAAGTCTTGGAGCGTAGCCAGCGAGTCGTGGGCTGACCGTGGTGAACCGAGGAAGACATGCTTTTACACCGAAGACTTTCTGGGTGACAGTTGATTCTGGTGGACAACTGTTAATGTGCCAATATATGTGAAATGTCTTCACTGATGAAGCTGATTTCTTTTTTTCTGGCTTTTGATGTCACTGACACGTGTCTAAATTCCGTGCTCTGTTTTCTCCAAGAAACCATTTTTTTTTGTCCTTACTTTGATCCGTCTCTGATCTCAAGCTGGATTGGAAGACGATCGATCTGCTCCAAAGAGGTTCTGGCAAACATTTCGTCACCTCAGATGGGGAGATGCTCACTTGCTCACACTGTTTACGGTGGTGATGGGAGGCTGCTGACTTTAAATGGAGAGATAGCTGGACAGTGCAGTACTTTGAGGAACTCCTCAATCCCTCCAACACGTATTCCATGGAGGAAACAGAACCGGGGGAGGACTTCATCTTCAAGGCAGAAGTGGCCAAGGCAGTGAAACAACTGTGCAGCGGCAGAGCTCCGGGGGTGGATGAGATCTGCCCTGGGTATCTCAAGGCTCTGAACGTTGTAGGGCTGTCTTGATTGACACATCTCTGCAACATTGCATGGACATTGGGGAGCAGTGGCTTTGGAGTGGCAGATTGAGGTGGTGGTCCCCGTTTTTAAGAACCCACACTCCTCAGCCTTCCCAAAAGGTCGATGCCAGGGTATTGGAGTGTCGTGGTTGATAGTTGGATCTCAGATTGAGGAGATTGGATCAGCTCTTTACTCCCACTAGGGTGCTGGAAGGGGCATTAGGGGTTTTCAACCAATCCAGATCTGCTTTGTGGATTTAGAGAAGGCTTATGACCATGTTCCCAGGGGCATCCTGTGAGCGTGTGTGTGTGTGTGTGTGTGTGTGTGCGTGTGTGTGTCTGTCTGTGTGTGTGTGTGTGTGTGTGTGTGTGTGTATGGAGTACTCTATGAGTATGGGGAGGATGGTCAGTCTCTGTACCGAGGGAGTGAGAGCTTGGTTCACGTTGCTGGCAGTAAGTCAGACTTGTTCCCAGTGAGGTTTGGACTCCACCAAGGCTGCCATTTGTCAGGTTGTTGAGTTTGTCGTCTCTGCTTTTTGTAGATGACGTGGTCCTCTTAGCTCCATCAAACAACGACCTCTAGCTCCTGCTGGGGCAGTTTGCAGCTGAGTGTGAAGCAGTTGGGATGGGAATCAGCACCTCCAAGTCTGAGACCATGGTCCTCAGCCAAAAAAAGGGGGACTGCCCACTCCGGGTCAGGGCAGAGGTCCTGCCTCAGGTGGAAGAGTTTAAGTATCTCAGGATCTTGTTCACAAGCGATGGAGGACTGGGGCGACGTCTGCAATCATGCGAGTGCTAAACCGGTCCGTTGTGGTGAAGAGAGAGCTATGCCAAAAAATGAAGCCCTCAATTTACCTGTCGATCTTGGTTCCTACCCTCACCCATGGTCATAACCAGTCAAGATCGAAAGAATGAGATTGCAGGTTCAAGCGGCCAAAACGAGGTTCCTACACAGGGTGGCTGAAATTGCGTTGAACCAACAAACAATATTACATTGGACGAATTCGCTTTTCCTCTTCAGTCAAAGCTTATTTTAAGTACTGCTTACTGAATCAATGTTATCATAAGGACAAGTTTTTAAGTTGGTAACTCAAAAAAATATGTTAAGTCAACTGACTTTACCACATTATTTTAAAGTAGTTTAATTTGTTGTCTAGTTAATAATAACAATGCACACAACTTTTTAAGTAGCAGTAATTTTGAAATATACATACATATGTGTATATATATATATATATATATATATATATATATATACTTTTTCTTTATTTTTATTTTTTGTATATTTTTTGTGCTTTCAAGAAAGACAGTTGAACCACTGCTTTTGTGCAATTAACTGCTTATTTTTATTTTGAACTTGAGCATTGCAAAAACAAAGTAAGAAAACAAACTTACTTTTCAACTGCTCCTCTGTGCCAAAAGCTTGTAATTCCTCGGTGTAAGTGTGACCGGCTCAAAACTGCCATCGAAACTACAAAGTCTACATAGATACATAACAGCAACTCGTCAAATGTTATGGCAAAAGACAAACCGCAAGAGACTCAAAACTGCACAGTAACATCAGTATAATCACCATAAGTAAGCCTGCATCAATCATTCTGAAAACAAACTAAAAACATTCTCTTTGGGCTAAAATATGTACATATTTATTAAACAACACCTTTTTTTTTGTCCGCTGTCACAACTGTCGTGAAGGTTGAACATCCCGGACAGCATCATACGAACTGGCCTGACAGAGAAACCTACTCAGTTTATTTCTTTGTTGCCTCTTCAAAAATCACATCATCGTTTATCTGTGGAACGTAAAGTGAAGAAATTAGCGACAGTATTTCCAATAGCATTAATGGGGACCAAATTATTATAGTGAGTGAGTGAGTGAGTGAGTGAGTGAGCATTTGGAGAACATGCACAAGTCATCTTCAGCGCATCGTCTTTAAAGCCTTGCACTGAGTGAGGAGTGCGTTTTCTGCTTTTGTGGGATCCAAATGTCCCATGGATATTGGTGCTAAAATCACAGTTTTTAAACACACACACCACAGTCAGATGGTGACTGAGGTGGACAAACAACTCTCTCTCCGATGAGGTTGCGCTCGTGCTACAACACTGGCAAGTGAAGGAAGGAGTTTCTGACCTGACGCCTTGCTGAGCTTCTCAGGAGTGATTTCTTGATGAATGTGATCTCAGGCTTTATGTTCTGGTGAATGCATGGCAGACTCACCACCCATCTGTCAAAACAATGACACCTTTAACAAAATGCAGTCATTTAAGTTTACATCATTGCATTTACATGACTAAAATTTCCACCTCCAGATTTTAAACAGGTAGACAAAAAAAAAAGAAGAATCTCTCTCTCTCTCTTTATATATATGTATATACAAACACATTTTTTTAAAAGAAAAAAACAACTGATTCTCATCCCAAATGTGGTACCCAGGGAACAGTGCTGTAACTTAGTGAGCAGTCACATGGTTAAACAAACTAGGGGGAAGAGCACAGCTACACATGTGAATGAATAACTTTTTTTTAGAAACAAATGTGGCTGTGGCCCTTGGATAACAGTGCTGTAGCGAGCAGTTACACGGTTAAACAAGCTAAATTTGAATTATCTCAATGAAAGTCTTATTCAGCTGTTTGGGTAGGAGATGGAACTTAAAATGGAAAAGTCAACGTTGAGAAAAACTTAGTTATAAAGTTTATTATGTAACGGCAACTTGAATTTTATTTTAAGCTTACCAACAGTGACATTTGAGTGTACATGACATGCTAAATTAAGTTTTTGTAATAACCAACATAACTATTTGATCACAAATTAAAAAATAAAGTTAGCAACTAGAAAGTTTATCTAAATCAATTAATTCCATTTTTTTAAATTGCACATGTGTATTAAATTAAGAGGTGTCAACAAATGCTCTGACTTACTATTTAGAGTGTATTTACGTCACGCATGAAGTAGAAGATTTACGTGTTCATTATGCAGTGCGAACGTCACTTCTGGGCGCGCCATTGATGCGTTTTGGAGCGTCTACGCACATCGCTATCAGGTCTGATGTACCTGCTGAGTTTATGAAGTTTTTGTGTGTGTTTGCGTTCAACTACCAGATTAAAAGAGGAGGGGAAGAAGATCCCTTTGATGTGTAGAATACAGTAAAAGAGGCTGAGATGTGTCTGTCAGCTCGTCTCGACCATAAATAACTTCTACTATCATTACAAGGCAACTCTGCTGCTCCGCATCAATCAGCGGGGGTGTAAACAGCTGGGAAGTCTACTGAGTGACGCTCTGTACCAGGTGAAGAGACTCAGAATAGTCCGGACATGATGAACCGCATGCCACGAGCAACATTCAAGTTTCCAATATCCATTAAGCCAAATGCGTCACAGCGCAGCCTTACGGGAACCAACTACTCTGTTTTATATGGCTTTGACACTTTATAAGTGAGACCGGAGTGGACAGACAGACACTCGTGGGAGTAAGTTGTGCCTAAGCTAACTGGAACCACTGACTTGACATCGGTCCATTTGTGTCTGAGGAAGTAAACAACAACAACATGGGTCAGCAGAGCTCCAAATCCTCCATCGAGGCGCGGGTGCTTTTCCAGCGTGTTGGCTCAGTTGACACGTTACAGAAAACGGACTCATGTAGCGCTTCAGCGTCTGTTGTCTGCATCCAAAAGAAGGTGAGCAATCAGTCGGCCTGCCTTTACTCTTCAAACCGGCCATCGGAGAGGTCAGCACCCCACTCCTGGCCCCAGAGCCGCCGGGACGCCGGGGGACTGGTGTATGTGATGGATAATCCCACCGGTGGCGTTTGGGTGAAGCAGAGGGAGATATGGACCAGCTCATGATCCACGATGCCGGTCCGGATCTGCAGGTGAATCAGTGTCGAGTGTGAAGGTCTTGATTCTCTTGCTGGTGTCCTCGAGCTTTTGCGTCTTTGGAGCAGCAGTCCGCGCGCTGACCTGCGCCTCCGTCCGCATCCGCGCTGCTGCCGCTGCTGCGGATCAAAGTGGATTCAGACCATCCGGTCAACACGGAGGAGCTGACCGAGGCGATCCTGCTGATTTATTGATTTAGTCATATGAGACATTCATATGATGGACTGAAGGGAGGAGAAACGGAGAAGAGGAAGGACAGAGAGGAAGTGACGAGCGCCACGAAGCATGTTTCTGTCATGACTTTTGTCTTGAGTGAAAGAGATGTTTCTGCTCTCCGAAGGATTTGGTTTTGATCAGACTGGAGAATGAGAGTTGGACTGATGGTTTCCACACACGGGAGCCATAATCATCTGGGATCAACTTTCATTTATTCCTCATTCTTCTACTTGACTAAATGCATCCTATTTGTGGGTTGTTGTTGTTGTTTTTTTTAGATATCAAATAATGTACACAAAATCATAACAAGACGCTTAAAAACTAAATTCAGTTTATTTTATATCACACCTTGACGTCATAAGCGTTTGATTTCAGAGACTCAACAGCTTAATAGCAGAGTTGGGTTTTTTTAACGAATGTTTGAGGAGCTGTGAAACTTTAGGAAGGTTTGAGGAAAGTGAGCGATGTGAAGGTGAAAACATCTCCCGGAAAATTCCGGTCTCGGTCGAAAGGTAAAGACGCCGTTTCAATGAACGTCGAGGATTCCCGACTCCCTGAGAAACTTTCTTTCTTTCTTTGTGCCGGGAAGTTTATTGTTGTGTTTATTGTTCATCCTGTAGTGATCACTAAGTTAATGATGCGATTACAATTTCTAAACCGTGTCTTCATGTATTTAGGATGATTTGATGGTGCTCCATGGCCAACATCAGAAATATGTTTTGTTTTTTTTGTTTTTTGAGGAAGGAAACACATTGCCAACTTTTCAGTGAGGCTCTGACATGGTGCTGGAGGGAAGTAGTCGAGGAGAATGAATAATAAACTTATTATACAACAAGAGGACGATAAACTTTTAATTTGTAATAATGGGACAGGGTTTGACCTGATGAGGATGTTGCAGATTACGGTCAATACCTCAGTAGGATACTCAGATTTGTTGATGCGTTAATAAAAACACGGTTGCCAGATCGTGAAAGATGCTGATGTGATCGCAGTCATTTTTGGACAAATTTGTACTTTGGGCTAAAACAACTCCCAATGATGTTTTATCTCCAGTTGTTTGTGTTTTCTGAAAAACTTGGGGAAAAAAATGCCTCAGGCGATTATTTTAAGAAGGCGACCATCTTAAACACAGTGTTATTGTGTTTGTTACATCAGATTTACTTCCTGTAACCACGGGACGGCATTAGGACTTTGACTAAAATTCAGGTGTCTTCAGTCTGGTATACTCAGCTAACATGAAGTCTGGAAAACATCTGTCCAGGTTACACCAGTTTCCTGGTCATTAACGTCATTTAACAAAAACCCTCAGTCTTCACGGGAACCCACCCCTAAGCTTTAAGGTGTATTCTGAACAAATTCCAGATGGATCTGGCCGACCCACCAGGAGGAGCGCATGGAAGTTTTTCCTCCAAAATTGAACACCCTCTTCCCTGGCTTATGCGCCACCCCTGCATGATTTTTTTTGCAGAATCCTGCAGACAAATAGACAAACGCCGCCAAAACCATGACATCCTTGATGGAAGTAATTAGGAAATAACACGTTCAATAGAAAGACTCAACACTTTATCAAGAGAGTTTTATTGGAATAGTATCCATGTTGTTAGATTGTCTATGACTGTGCATGAATCCAAACGCCCAGGAACAAAGATACTTTGTCCCCTGGTGTGGTATCTTATCAGTGAACCATGAGTCCTAGTCAGCTGGCTTATCCATTAAACCCAGGACAACGCAATCGGCAAACAATGTGTCAAAAGGGTTCTGCACAAGGGGGATTGGCCCACTTCTGTCTACATCTCTCCTCATGGGCCAGCGAGGATCCAAACAGCCAGAGGCCCGAGTCCTCCTCCTGGGTCTGGACAACGCCGGAAAGTCTACAATTCTCTACAAAGTGAAGCATAACGCCTGTGTCAACACGGTTCCAACGATCGGCTTCAACGTGGAGATGCTCGAGGCGAGGAGGAACAGGAAAAACTTCACCTTGACTCTGTGGGATGTCGGGGGTCAGGAACAAATGCGACAGCACTGGAAGAGTTTCCACCAGGACACAGCAGCTATTCTGTTTGTTGTGGACAGTTCTGACAGGCGGCGTCTTGAGGAGGCACGCCGGGAGCTGGAGAACACTCTGAGGAGTGACCAGCTGCAGAATCGTCCCCTGATTCTACTCGCCAACAAGCAGGATGTTAGCGGCGCTCTGACAGTCACTGAAATCAAGGACAGATTCAACCTGAGGAAGATTTGTTCTGAGCGGGATTGGTTCGTGCAGCCTTGCTCTGCATCAACAGGCTTTGGAGTGGAAGAGGCCCTAAGACAAGTTGTCCAAATGGTCAAACTCCCATCAGACACTGGGGCAATCAAAGACAATATCAAGGATTACATCCGAGCTACAAAACATTAAGTATCATATTCAGCTTGTAATAGGATGCTCTATTATTACTGAATACTCAAGATCAAAACTACATTGGCCTATATTCATGACAAATCTGGTAATTACAAAGATATTTATTGACTGTGTAAAAGAACTGGAAGGAGCTTCCGGTTGTGTAAAGTGAAGCCAGTGTAGAAGAGACTGTTGCATTCTCTCTAACAGCCAGCAGGGGGCACCTTCACTGGTTACAGACAGATGTTGGGTTGTATCAAATATTGATGAGGCTACTTCCGCAAATATTGTCTTTATGAGTTTATGGTCTCAAGTCTTATGCATGACAGTTTTTTTTAAATTATGATCCCATGAAGAGAAAAATACACATTAAAACAGGGTGTGGCCACTTTGTGATTGACAGGTCATGAGCAAGACATGAGTCTTCAGGATAGAGGGGTTCCCCTGAACCTCTGCCCTCTCTTCCAAATATGGTCAACTCAGAAAATCAACGTGAAATGACCAAGATGACAAGCCCCAAGCTTCAAAATAGACAAAACGATGAACGGCACTGATTTGTTGGTCATATTCAGATGGATCATTTTCCCACATTCACGCCAGCGAAGGTGGCAGGACGGAGACCCTGTAGGCTGGATGGAGGATGGAAAGGCCACATATCATGATGTGTTTATTAACTGTGCATCACAACCACTGCTGAGGACCTCATGAACGTAGACGCGCTCTTGGCGGTGGATACGTCATCTTTTCATCATGAGCACTGAATCAGCAACGAAGACATTCTTCAGGGAGGCGTCACTGCACCCATTTCATGGAGATAACCTGATTTGCTGATGTGATATCACCCTGATCCTCTGGCTGGTGTTAATCCTCTCTGTTTAATCCACTGGTAAAATATAGAATACATCATTTCTAGCGAGCTCATTACTTTCCGTTACATGTTGACAAGTTCAGGGTTCTTAGAGAGCTGAAAAAAGACGGTGTCACTGACAAAGTTCCATGATTTGGCAAAGATTGTTCTTACTACTATGCCACCAAAGCATATGTTTATTAACAATACACACCAACTAAAGCATTAAATGTGTTAAAACCAACTTTCTTTCGAATTAGTTTGAACGATATTAACTACATCACTTCAAGGCGCTGTGCTGACATTCCTCCAAATGTCATGTCATGTATTTTGTCCCTGAGAGTTCACGGTTGGTCCTCTGCACCCATCCCGCACCGTCTCCTCATAGGTCGGCAGGCGTTTGCATTCATCGTAGGTGGGCAGCAGAGCAGCGGGGCCGGGGTCCACCGGGCCGGGGTCCACCGGGCAGTCCCGGGCGCAGCTCTCCATGAGCGGTTCTTGTGATCTCGTAGCCGTCGTGTGTCCGTTGTGAGGCGAGGCGAGCTGCCTGGATCTGGTACATAAAACTCTCTGGACAAAGTATCCGACAGCGAAGAGAAGCAGCATAATTAGAACCCCAGACAGTTTCCGGGTGACCATGGCGATGTTGTAGTAGGTTTTATCCACGAATTGCTGGCAACAGGTGACGGCGGATGTGTTGCTCCCCTGGGCGCAGCACACCTGATCATCCCGGCACAGGTCCTGGCCGCATCTCCGGATGGAGCAAATGGTAGGAAGTAAAGAGCAAAGAGTAAACACCGCCAGCATTTGGCTTTTGTAAGAAAACATGTTCCTCCCTGGAAACGGTGCGATGGTCAAGACAGCGGGACGCGGGTGAGTCGCTCAGTGATGAGAGGCTGCTGGATGAAGAACCATCATATCCAGGAGAATTGCTGGGCCCAAACAAATAAATGAAAAATCAACCAAGGTCCTTTGATAGTCTCTACAATTTATAATTCCTACATGGTATGTCCTAATTTATTATGCTCTTAGCGCAGGAGCGAACCATAACCACAAGCTTACATGCAAAGTCTCTGTCATTGGATAGGAGAGTAAACAGGCGCCCAGGAAATCGACCTGCTCTTTCTGACGTTGAGGTCGTCTGGGTAGTGTATGTGTGTGTGTGTGTGTGTGTGTGTGTGTGTGGGGGGGGGGGGGGTGTTCCGTACCACTGACAGCTCCACAGACCCCAGGAAACAAGTGCGTCCGAAGTGCTGACACAACTGTACCTAAACAACTAAATGCTCTCGCTGGCAGATGCACAGAAGGATTTCCATTTGCATTATTAATGCAGCTTTTTTCAGGGGGTACGTCAGGTCAGCCTCTCAGCTGGTGAGTCCATCATGCCGTTCACTGCCTGGATTACTAAGGTGAACTGTCACGACACACCGGTTACAGAATGAGCGGCAAAGAGATGTTACCAAGCTGCATGTTTCGATTCGTTTAAATCAAAGAGCAAAACTACATCTTCAATGCAAGCTGTTCTAGAAAGCCACGGCGAACCGTTTTACTGGATGTGGCCTTAAAGCCAACATTTTATACTGCGTGATGAAGCCTTCGCCATGTTTAATCAATAACATGATGAGTGGGGTGGGTGGTAATGGAGGCAAGTGCTCCATGATTGCACGTCTGCTGCTCTTTGCTTAAAATAACTGGTATTATGTTAGATGGATCTCACATCAAAGGAGTGTGTGTGTGTGTCTGTCCCTTTGACATCCACTTCTATCCTAATGAGTTTGAGTGCTGGAAATCCAATGCTAATTATATTCTTTGCAGCAAGAATTATGGGGAGTGGGATTTTGTGGCACTGGAGTATCAAATATTGGAGGATATCAGTCCATATTTGATTTTGTGTGACGCAGTTACAACCAACCCCCCCCCCCCCCCACACACACACACACACACACACACACACACCAAAGAATAAAAGGCAGAAGTCACATTGTAAAATATATTTTGGACAAACATGTTTGTCATGAAAATACAAGAACTGCAAAAAAAAAACAAACAACCTTAAGTTAAGAAAATCTTGGAAAAGTGAAATGATACTGCTGACGAAATTAATCTATCAGCCGCTTGTGTCCTGGGTGTGTGTTGGGGTTGCTGGGTCTCCACGCTGTTGTGATTCTGAATGCAGCAGCGTCACCATCTTGGGTCTCTGCTGCTTTTTGGTGAGAGTACGGTTACTGAACGCGCGAGTCTGCTGGATGGCAGGACGGTGAGGGGTCCCAGCTGCACTTTTCTCTCTGGAAGACCATAGAAGAACGATTGTAAAAAAAAAAAAAAAAAAAAAAAATCATTCAAACCTTTAATTCTAGCTGCATTAAAAAAAATGGTTTAATAGGTTTGAGCTAGGTAAATACAGAGTTTAACCTATTAATAGCTACATATCCTAACCTGATTGTCTTACTTTTATTTAAAGCAGCATTAATATACTTGGATTTTAAAAGTTTAGTTTACATTTACAGTGTATGCCATCTTTTTTGGGAAATGCAAATGTTGCCCATCTTTCCCAGAGCCAGACAGGAAGTTCGATACTGCTCTCCCCGTGTGTACATTAGAGACCCAGGCTGACGACTAGTTATCTTAGCACAGTGAAAGGTGGTGGGTGGGAAGTGTTAGCATACATTCATCACAAGTTTAACAGTTCTCCAAAATGACCTTTGTCTGCATTAATAGAACAGTGAGACTGAAGACATGTTTTTTTGATAATCTACCAAACAGACATCCTGAATCTTATCTAATTGAAGGTGCTTACACTTCCCATTCACAACAATTCACTGTGCTAAGCTAACTAGCGCTCAGCTACCAAATGGACCAACACTGACAAGAGACGGTTTTCCATATTCTTGTCTGGCTCTGGGGAGGGCGTCAAATAAATATAATTCCCCAAAACTTGATGGGTTCCTTTGAAAAACTGCTGGCCCTGGGATGAAGACATTTAGTCACCTGCTGTGAGGTCAGATTCTCTCTTCATCACTCTTGCAGACGACTGAGGCTTGTAGCGTTGGCTGTGGGGAACTCCTGGATGGAGAGGATGGTCTGGATGCCGACTGAAACTGTTCTGAACAAAAGTCACTCCAGAGGTCCCCGCGGACCAGGATTTGGCCTTGGAAGTGGTTTTTGGCTGCTCTGTTGGTCGAGGCTCCTCGAACCGATGGGATTTATCACAGCTTCTACATGCCTGGTCATGGCCGTCGACTGAACGCCATCTGGACAAGGGGACAAGGGTCAAAGCTCCCCGATAGTGGAGCGTCAGGAACGTTCCTCCATACTACAAATAAAAACACTACCTTTTATCGATATAAGAGCAGGCCCTGTTCTGAGCACTGACGGGTGATGTGACCGGGACGGCCTTCAAGTAGCACATGATGTAGACCTGCTGGGAAACAAATCTGTCAAACTCACTCTTCACAAGGGTGAGGAATCCATGCAGTAAACCATCAATATCAACCTGATGGTCGGGTTCTTGGTGGAACCTGAATGCCTCTAGCTGAAATCTAAGCGTGTGTTCTTCAACCCTGGATAGGAAACGAGAGCTGGAGTTTGTCAGGAAGGCGTCGGCCAGACATCTGTTAGGGTGGAGGGAGACAGAAAGGCAGGTTTAAGAAGTCCAAACACCTCACGCCAATTTCATTCGTGAGCTAATGTCGCTTGATCAGGACTTACCCAGAATATTCAATAAAGTCATATCTTGTTGTAGCCTCTGTGTCGGGAGTAGCCGTGGCAACACAATGGTCAACATAGACACGTAAGGGCATGTGGTGAGCCATGACGACCGACGCCTCAAAATGGATCGGGTCACCCAGGAAGTAGGAGTATGAGCCCCTCTCAAAGCGCCAGTCATCTGCAAGGACCGGATACAAATAAAAAAAAAACACAAGACTGGCCGCTGATGCACGACAGCATGACGGTGCACCACATGCTCCGGCGCCCTACCAGTCATGAGACGCAGATGGAAGTCGATCTGACTGTCAGCTGTGGTCTTGGAGACAAAGTGAACCCAGGCGGGCTGCAGGGACAGGCCATCGACAGCAGACACCCTGAAAACAACCACTCTTTAATGACCAAGCAGGCTACGGGCCAGAATGAACCAGCCATGAGAGGCTCTGAACCTCATGTTCATTTCCTGCAAAGTCATGAAAGGAGGAACTTGTCGCCGATATTCATTGGCATTCACATTAGCCCGTAGCAACATTACAGGACTGAACGTGCTGGTTCGATGATGTCATCACGCGGCTCTTCAGACATTAAATCAGACCAAGTGACTGAAATGAAACAAATTCAGACAAGTCATTACACAGGGATGTGAGGTGCCAAAAAGTAACAACCATTTTACAGCCACAACTGCAGGTGGTGGCATCAGTAGTTTTTGGTGCAGCGGTGGATGATGTGATGCGTGGAAGCGGGTCATAAAATTCACTTTCATTGGATGCAAGTTTAATACATGCTTTTTACTGCAAGGTGAGTCAAGCGTGTGGTTGATTTTCACAAGAAAAAAAAGCAAAATAGGGATTTTTTTTCTGTCGAGACATTTAACAGGGACACAGGGTGAAAGCCACACTTTATTACATGAGGCCTTTGAAAGCCAACAATACTTTAAAAACTTACTTGTCATAATGGCATTCAACTGGAATAGTTGCTGCCTCCAGTCTAAGCACCCCCTCAGGTGAAGGTTCAGGCGAGTACACCAGCACGTTAGAATAGATGATCTTCTCCACTGTGGACTAGAGAACAGGGTGAGGTCTTTAAAACAAAAACGTGCAAACAGAACAACTTTGGAGAACCATGAGTACCTACAGAGAGTTCAGATCCACAGTCCATCAGGTGAGCCTGGAGAGTGAATTCCGTGTCTCCTGACGGGACGGCTCCACATGGACTCCCCTCACCTACGGGTTGTGAGCCCAGACGCAAGTGCGCTCCCTCCACCAGAAGGCCTGTATCAAACATGTCAGCCTGCACCACCACCTCCAGTGAGTCCGGGTGACACCTGACCCGGACAGGTCGAAGACGCTCACTCTGTTCTTGTGTCACCTGAGCGGAGAAGTGGGGCTGGATGTTTCCATGATGAGTCCTGCTCGGCGTGTGGGAGTCAGTCTGCTTATAGCGTATCAAACGGCCTCCTGTGAGTGTGATAACAGCGACAAACACAAAGCTCCAGCAAGGGAAGAGTCGCTGCACGCTGCGGGCCATAGTTTGGTTCCAGGATCCAAGAGCGGGAAGTGTGGCGGAGTCTCACCATTACCGGAAACACCTGCACGGATGTAAGTAATCTCCTGTGATTTGAGTCCTCAAACGCACCTGTGAGGCCACGTGTGTGTTGATTATTGCGCGTAGCAGTGAAACCATCTTACGTCTATAGTGGAGCAATATTCCTTCTTACGTCATATTTGTCGTTAAATACCAACTTTCAGTGTATATTAAAAAATATACATAAAATAAAATGAATTATATACAAATACACACACACACACATATATTTATATATTTATATAATTTTTATTTTCTGGAAGTATTTGTGTTTTGGTTGCTATCTAGTCATGTGCTTTAAGCCAAAGTGTCCACTAGGTGGCACTCCAAGTGCAGCTATCAGTCTTGAGCTCCTGTGATGAAAAAAAGCCACATGATTTAGCTCAATGGTTCCTTTATTCACCAAACAAAATATGTAATTAGATGTCTGTTTTGATGAACAGCCTCATCCTCTTTTGAGACAAGTTCTTTTTTTGATTAATTAGATTGATGAAGAAAAACAATAACAAACAAATCCAATATGAAAACTATGGCAAGGTGGCAAGGTGACAGCAACAAAGAGCACCACTTAATTAATGATAAAAAATCATTTAATAAGATATTTTAAATCATAGATTAAAATTGTGTAAAATATAAACATGAGGAAGATATAAAAAAAAAAAAATTCAATTGGATTGTTTTTGGTGATCTGTCACCAGTGCATCGCAGGGCAATGGAGTGTTAGACACACAACCATTCACACTCACAGTCACACCTACAGTCAATTTAGAGTATCAATCAGCCTCGTCCCCTCTTGATGTCTTTGGACTGTGGGAGGAAGCTGGAGTACCAGAGAGAACCCACACAGGAACAGGGAGAACATGGAGACTCCACACAGAAAGATCCTGTGATGGAGCCAGGACTCCAACGTGGAACCTTCTTGCTGTGAGGCCACGGTGCTGACCACTGCACCACTGAGCAGCTCAATCTAACCATGTAATATGGAGTTGTCAGCTGATAAGCAAGCATCATCTGGACATGCTTTGCTCCTTTTCAGCTATTACTGATCTTTTTCTCTACAGTTTTACCTGATCCTGCCCTTATATCACTATGCAAATGTCCGAATCCACTTCAGATGTAACTCTTGAGTCTCAGCCCTAAACCAGACAGTGACGACTGTCTTTCACATCCTTGATTTATTTGAAATTAAAGTTGAAAGTAAGTTGATTCTGGCTACTGGACTTTCCAAACCAGGGGTGAGAACAGTGGATTGAATTGTTTGTTTACTATAATTTCTCAGAAGGCTTAACTCGAGTTGTAAATTTCGACGTTTGCATGAATAGTGCTGGTCAGTCATGTGACTTACCAAGTCGGGGGGGGGGGGGTAAAAAAATACTCATATCATGTGATTCAGGCTATCTAAGCATGGGACACACAATAGAAGCACATTACAATAGAAGTGATCCATAATTGTTCAGTGGATATCACCCTATTTTTTCTTCACATAATTTGTGGAGGTAAACAGCAACAACAATGAATACATAAATAATAAATCACCACAGTTTATTCAGAAAAGGTGTTTTATTTAACAAGCAATGAGTGTCATTTCAATAAATAGCTGACAATAAATAGTAAAATAAATAACTGACAGTCTGTAAATAAGATTCTCAACTACATAGAAACATAAATAGAGTTCATTCAAATGGTATAGATTTGAGCGAAGTGTTTTTTAGGTTTTGGGATTGTAAAATGAAGTGATTCTCAAAGCTTCTGAAGATTTTTTTTTTTTCCATTGGTGGCTTAACGGTTCATTTAGTACATTCACCAGAGCTCATGTGTCCGATGGCTCGGTTGACCGTGATGCTGCGGACCTGGAAGCCCTTCAGAACTTTGCAGAGGTGAAGTCTGTGATCGAAGTTTCCTGAATCATCAGCAGAAGCCTTAAAACACACGCAAACACACACACACACACACACACACACACACACACACACACACACACACAATAAACATCTTCAGGTTTAGAATCAGACCAATGTGCCTCTTAGAAAATAATAACTTACCTTTTTGGAGGCTGAATTTGTGGGCTGAGACCCGGGGAAGCAGTTCTGTTGAGGACAAATATTCAACATTTCAGTTCAGTGGTACATGCGATGTGGCAAAAAATACCACGGCGGTTAACTTAAGTTACAGTGATTTAATTAAACTAAAGCTAGTGACCTCCATCAGCTCTTTTATGCTGTCAACGGTGGGCCTGAGTAGACCTTGGGGGTCCACCTCCGCAGCAAGAAAGCTGTAGTAATAGTGGAGATCCTCCTTAATGTTTTTCAGACAGGAAACCTGGACAAGTAAACAATAAAAATATCATTATCTACATTTATCAAGCAGCAACTGAGATGTGATGTGTTTCTTCTCTTAAGACGGCAGAGTCACACGTCACATATAAGTTGCTCTTGGCAGGTGGAATCCACCTTTTCATCTCTAATAGAAATTAGGAAAAGATCTTCTTCATAGTTCCAAACACTGAAGTTGTCACTGAATGTCAAAAAGTGAAAGTTTATGTAATTTGCAAGGAATTCAGAAAAAAAAAATATGGCAGTAAGCAAATCAAACTTGATACTGATGAGAAAGAACCACCCATTATATTTAGAGAACATTTAGATTTTTTTTTTCTCCATTGAAGTCACCAAATCTCTTTGTATTCTTTTTTTCCCCCTTTCTTTCCTCTTCTTTAACTTTAATTTCACACTGATTTTGTAGTTAAATTATTCAACATTAATATTTGAATGGAGATTTTTTTTTGGATGTTTGTATTTTTACCTTTTGTATACGGTTATAGTTCTCACATAAGCCTTTACAGGTTTCTACCACAGCCACACTGGAACTTTTTTTTTTTTTTTTAAACCTTTTACGTGTGAATTAAATTAAACTAAGAACTAAGAAGAAAGAAAGAAAACAACAAGAAATGTATTCAGAGCAGAACCGACCTGATCGAAGTCAGGCGCAGCGACTCCAATGCATGTGGTGCCCTGTGAGAAAACACAGAACAATGATCCGCAGCTGGCAGAGGGCAGCATGTTTGACTGTGTCAAAGCTGAACGGAGCGTGGAGCGGCTCGTACCTTTGGCGCACACGCGGATGCAGTCTGAGTCTCTGTGTTCACCTCCATAGACACCTGGCTGCAGTTGATTCCAATGAACAGGTCCCTCTGTGATGAAGGAAGAGGATTTTGTTTTATTATACTGTGTTTCCCAACGCAGGTTAAAAGATACGGTGCGGTTTAGTTTTGACAGCCTGCCTCGGTGAGCGTGTCAGCGATGTTCTCTCGGAGGGTTCGTGCAGAGGAAACGCAGGAACCCGTCAGTCTCCCGGCGGGCATGAGTGGCAGCGAGAAGCTCAGCTGCCAGACAGGACAAGAGAGCACCAGCAGCAGCAGTGCGGGAGTAAAAGCTGAAATTCAACAACAACAACAACAAAACAAGCAGAAGAAAAGTCAACGCGATGTCTCGCTAAAGCACGATGTTATTAATTTAATGTATTTTTTTTCTACTCACAAAGCTTGATGAGCGGCATCTTTGAAAAGACCGATTCCTTTGAGTGACTGTCTGACTGACTGTCTGCATCCTTAAGTACACCCAGATAAATGCTGGGATTTCCCTCACTGTGTATCTTCCAAAGTCACTTCTCACCCTCAAGTGAAAATGCAGACTCAAGTTTGTGTAATTTCTTTTTTTTCCCCACACGCCTACACACGGGATCGTAAAATGGGACTAAATGTAACAGTTAAAGCTTCATAAATATTGAGTTTTATGCAGATGGTGTCACGCTGATGACTGAAAACTGAAAGCACGTCACATGTTCATTTAATGTGTAATCCAGTGTCAATAAATTAGAAACCATGCGTAAAACTGAATGACTATCTTATGGGGATTATTAATCTATGATATTTTTCTAATTAAACATTTTTTATTTTGCGTTCTCCTTTAGATACGTCAAACTATTATACTAACAATAATGGCGTTTCATCTCTGAATGGTGTCCACCCCCCCCCCCCCCACACACACACACACACACACACACACACTCTTGAGTCGACCCCTTGTAGCTTGCGGTGATCCGTCTCACTATTCACTTCACTAATGTCAACAGAAGGGTGAGTGGAAGAGGAAACTAACTGCTTCCTCTCAGGCTTAATGATATTTAAAGAATGATATGCTCAGACACTGAGGGAAGGGTGGACTGGGTGGGTGGGTGGGGTGGAGTAAATCGAAATAGACATTGTTCACACACTTGAAATGTTTATTGTTGGATTTTTTTTAACAATCATTATAGAGTACATTTATCCATGAAGCATACGATAAAAAAAGAAAGTTAACTTTATGTTAAATGACATTCTTTTAAAAGTCTGAGGGTGAAAACAATGTAGGTGACAGTCAAGGTTGTGATCTCCATCCTGAGCTGCTAAAATAGATGCTTGGTCTAATTTATGCCTATTTGACTTTTTTTTTTTATTAAATTTTTAGTAAACAAAGCATAACAAAAATCACATTGCATATTTAGGTTTAGTTTTTGTTTTCGCCACACCTTAACACAAAATAATTGGAGCTTATATTCTCTCTCCCAGCTTTCACCTATTTAAAAAAAAAGAAATGGATTTCACAAATAATTGTATACTTTATAACTCTAAATGCATATTCAAAGCGGGAGGAAACTGAATAAGCAGCTAAAAATTACATCCAAATTAATGTCTTGGTGATCCTGCTGCGGCCTTTCAACACCAACGTGAAGCGAAGCTGCAAATCTGCACGGCCACAGATGCTGCCCGTTATGTTCTGCTTCAACGGCTTTGGTGGCTTCACAGTAAAATCCCCGCTCGAGTACGACGACGACGACACAGTGCCCAGTGAAAGGTGAGGACGTGTGGCTACATCACAACTCATCCTTCCTTCTTACAGGGACAAATATGGATCATTGTTCTTTTTGGTTTGTTTGTTTGTTTGTTTTTTCTGAGAAACCATTAATTTGTTCCCTCCAATCCAGCAGTTAAATATAATTTGCCAAATCATGAGGAACTGATTTAGGATTAGGGCTTGAATTGAGATGAGGATTCCCCCTTATTCTATGAAATATTTCATCATAAATCACGCTGGGGTGGAAGTGAAAAGCAGCACAAACTCAACTGTGTCCATAACGACTCATCTTCTGTCAGACGTCCTCCATACGGTTCAACATCCAGTGGTTCAATATATTATACGTGTGTTTGTGTAAATACTATACGGTGTCTCCAGAGACAGGTCAGCACAGATGGAGTTTTATTCATAACACGAGTGGTAATCCATGGAGCGGTATGTTGGATGTTCGTGCAGATGGTAGCGGGGAGTTCATTTAGAGCTGGCCTTCTCCGCCTGGTGCCGCTGATGGCTGTGAGCATGTCTGTCACAATAAAGACAAGAAAGTCTCATTAGGTCGAGGACAGAATATACAAAGGACACGTCTTAATATATGATAAGACGACAAAGTTGTCAAGACTTCTTTTTGGCGATCCGGACGGACAGAGGGTGAGCAGACAGGGATGCTCACCTGGTGAGATCCTCTATATCAACCAGCATGGCGTCCTGCTCCACGTGAAGTTCATCCCTCATGAGCAGCAACTGCACCAGCTCCTCATTCAGACCTGTGTGACATCACACCTTCACTTAGGTATCACTCAGTATGTAAATGAGGGGAATTTAAGATCATGAGCTATAGGAATAATCTAAAATGATGATAATTGGACTTTACATGAGGCTGATTATTAGCGCAACACATTGCCTTCCTCAGACCCCTCAGGGTAACCCGTAGCAACAATGAGCATGGATATACAGTATATCCTGATGTGCGTATTGCTCACTCTGAATCTGTGAGTGTAAGTCATTTGTGATGACTTGTAGCTGTCCAAGACTCATGTCCCTCATGTCTCCTCTCCTCAAATTCCTCTTCATCAATCCTTCGCTGATGTGGGGCAGGTGGGGAAGCTGTGAATACACGCACGCACGCACAATCACTGACAGAGCTATTGGATGTCAAAATGCGCAAATAGGTCCTGTATTTTTTCTTGGTCACACATTAACTCTGACTTTCACTTCTATGTCCTATGTAATGTTTGTGACGTGGTGAAAAATGCGTTTTCATGGAGGGAGGGAAAAAGATGTCCACACATGCACACAAATCCCCTAATCTGTCACTCATTAACTAACCAAATCGGCTACAGGTGAGCGTCTGTGCAGTTGGATTTGCCTCTCCACCTCCACCTGCATGCGGGCCATTGGTCTTGCCAGAGCCAACGCCACCCGGGCCTCCTCCTGTAGCCTCCGTTGAACGCGCCAGAACCCCCCACAGTCATCTAGTGGGTCTGAGTCCTCCTCCGCTGTGTCTCGATCTGACAACGAGGAGCTCTGCTTGCTCTGGAGAGGAAGTAGAGAAGGAAATTTCATGATATCACCGCCGAGGTGGTTCTCACATGATGTGATGATTTGACGAGAGGGACTGGACCACATAGGTTCTGCATACCACAGGGGACAGCGGTGTGTCTAAGCTGGTCTCTGTCCTGCTGTCCTCGGCATCGCTGTCTTTGTCACTGCTGCTGTCATTAACGAAACACACCTGCAGGTTTACGGCGCTCTGCAGCCTGACAGGAAGAAGACAGAGTGGAAAAACAGGAGTCAGTGAAAGAACTGATCCCATCTAAAGGTGATACATATGAAAGTTTATTGGCCAGCTAGTGCTCGTCGATCCCATCTGGACCTCAGGAGGTGACAGTGAGTCACCATGGCAACCATGCGGAGGGACTTCATCACGGTTGCTTGTATCAGGATCTCATTTACTATCACTACACAGAGCTTGTTACCGTAGGTGAGGTTCGGAAAGTAAACTGAGATTCGATGTGATCCGAAGGAGCTTTTTTAGAATAGAGGTGAGCACCCCAACCCCTCCTTAGGGTTAGGGGTTTAGTTAAGAAAATGAGTTAGAAGCTTGCTAGCAAAAATGCTGGGAAATGTGGTTCCAACATTACAGTGACAGTCTGGATGTACCTGTGAATGAGGTTCATTTAAAAAAGGTTTTCACAGTTTGGGGTAGAAGACTGTGAAAACCCAGAAGTAAACTCTAAGCAAGCGTCTGGTTCCCTCCTCTCAAAGTGTCGACTGGTTTCTTTGTTGTCCAACACAAATTGTGTCCAAAAATACCCGACTGGTGAATTTTGAGGCTTTTAAGTGTATTTCGAAAAAAAATGACAGCAGCTAACTGCTAGCAGCCGCTATAGATTTTGACGTGGGCGTGAAGCTGGTTGCTGTGATGCGGAATTCATGTTAGTACACCTAACAATTTAAATTGTGCTTCAAGAAACATTTAAGAGGTGTTCACTCATGCAAATGACAAAACCTTTTGTTCAACGCTGCATTTATTTCTGATCATAATTCAAATCCAATGTAAAATTCAAGTGGTTTATGGTCGATGGAGCCTGTAGCATTAGCAACTTCTGCGCTGGCCTACAAGATGACGTCATCCCTGGAGTCTCCATTTCTCAGCATAGGTGCCCAACTTTACTTTACCTGAGAATGAAAAACTGAGGTTTGTTTGTCTGCTCTGATGTCACAATCTGTGACTTAATCATTGAAAACTACAAGGAAACAAGTGAGGCAGCAGTTACATAGAAACCCCTGAAACCTCAGTGTTTCCATGAGCTGAGAACATCTAACCAATCCCATCATGATACTCTCGACTGAAAGAACCTCAAAGAAAACCAAGTTGCCTTCCCTCCCTCAATTGATAAAGCCTTTCTCATCTGGACATGATGGCGGTGGAGGTGGAATGTCCCCGACCCAAACCTCAGCAAATGCGAGTTCACCCCCTATTGGAGAACCGGTGAGTCCCATCCCAACAATCACAGCCGTGGCTTTAGATCAGGTATCACTTCTCCCTTAGAAGATGAAAGGCTGTGCTGCAGTTCCTCAAACAGCAGCTACTAGCATGGAGGCCACTGCTGGTAAAGGCCCCATCCAATGACAACATGGAGTTACCGTCGGGAGCTCTTTCCAAAAGGTCATGTTGGTGTTGTGGCTTTGGTTTATCAGTCTAATATGTGATGTCACGCAGCCGACGCTCGTGTGTAACGGTGGCGCGCAGCAAGCGAAAACCACATGCGTTTGAATACACTGCGCTTGCCATTTTTATTCACCATCCAGCGCCACCATCAAGTAATCTCTCCGAACATCTCAATATCTAACTTCTGTCTGACGTTTGTTCGAAGCATCTCTGAGGATTTCGAAACGCAGAGGTTAAATTATAGAACTATTAGTGATGAATGATGATGAATGAGTAATCGTTTTACACAACACAGCCCATCCCTTACAGGATTATTCAGAGGCATTTTCAGAGAAACACTTTCCAGTGCCAACATACTTATATAAATAGTAATAATACAACATACAGTACATAACTCCAATCCAACAGTTTAGTAGCCTCAACTTTTCAAATAAAAAAAAATAGAGTGAAGGAGGGCAAGAAAGAAGAGAGAATAGAGGGAAGAGACTTGGATGTTGTCAGCAAGACAAAGTGTTGCAATATACTACATGAATAACTTGTGATGTGTATATAAATAACATGCTAGAGCTTAGGAATGAAAGCAGGTTGTTATGGTCCATCCTTGCCTCTATGCATAAGTTTCATATTTCCGTCTGTTCCAGGCTTTATGGTTATAATTTGATCTTGCTAATGAAAGATTTTCAAATAAATATTTAACTATGCATCGCTATCCGGGGACAGACCTACATGTGATGGTATTTTATGAAAAAGTGTTTTTCTTAGATGGTCATAAAATGGATGATAGGATAGAAAATGAGTTTGGTCCTCCACTTCCCCTGGATCACAGCAGCCACATGGTCTTTGATCTGCTTCTGTTCCAACGTAGCGTCCTGTTTCAGTAAGAAGCGGTAATATCCCACAACGAAACTGAGCACACAGAGGTCGCTGGCTCTTAGATCGCACACAACATATTTTTCAAATTCTTACACAGATTTAAACTGAAAATATGCACGGAATTTTGGTTTCTCAATAGTTTCTTCCAAACATTTAGTTTTATGTTTTATCATGGCAAGTTCCTTGAACATCCCTTCATCCACCCTTGGCCTGTGGCTGTAGACATGCTCAAGCACATGCTCCTGGAGGTTTATCGTACTGCTCTTCCACCTAACTTCACAAGGTATACATCCCATGTCACCATTAACATCAAAGGAGCAAATTTATGAATTCTAAGAAAATATCTACTTGCCCTATTGTGCATGTTTATGCTTTTGTTCAAGGACCTGCATCCCCAGACTCCAGAGGAGTTATCCAGGATAGGACAGACACACGACTTGTATAACTGGGTGTGTGTGGCATTAACTATTTCTTAAGATCTTAGTTTTTCCAATAATACCACCTAGAGCTCTAGCTGCCAAATCTGCCAGCACTGACGTCCCATGTAAGAATGAAATACGTTCATCAAAGAAGAGTCCACGAGATTTATACTTTTTTCTTAATGCCAAAGGAGAATCGGTATTCACTACTTTTCCTACCGGCTTTTCTAAATTCCATAACCTCTGTCTTTCTTGAATGAATAGAAAGGCGCCATCTTTTACACCACCCGTCAGCACTGTAAGTAGTAATGGTAGTATCATTATGCTAAGAAACATCGAGTTACATTTTTTTCCTCCAATGTAAACAATAAACAATGAAAGTCTCACCAAATGACTAATGCTACTGGGGAATCTGGCAGTTTCTCTCTTGGCAGCTTGTCATTTAACAGAGGTTAACCACACACTCAGGCACACGCACACACACTTCATACATTTTCTATACGCATTATTCATATTGTGAATTGGTTATTGTACCATCAGTACACCATCAATTCCCATAGGCTATTTGTAAAAATAACTTAGCCTTTGAAGCCTTTCACTTTCATTCTGCATGTCATTCAGAGAGGTGACTCATGTTGTTGCCATGTCAACGAACACGCAGACCGATGAAGTAGAATTGCAGAACTCTATATGATACAGTTTATTGAGAAAAATACTTCTATCACTCACACCACCAAGCCACCAAACAAAAACAAACCATTTATCTCTCTGAACTGTGATTTATCAGTTTACACATCTTTATCTTGGATAAAATAGCTCCATCTCCCTGATGTAAAGATATTTTTTAAATAATTTTTGTCATTTTTCCTGACTGTACTAAACCACTGAGTTACCCAGAGAGAATTTACTGATACGAACAAACATGTGTTCCACATTCTGTGCATGCATTCATGTAGCTTACAGGGTTTAGATGTGCAGCAGTACAGGATGAAGTATTACGAGCTTCTTTTGGATTTTAAAGTGTACAAAATACATGTTACAAAAGTGACTTGTGACATGTAATTCGCATTTAATTATCTCCTCGGCTCCCGTCTGAGATGGAGTCTATAAAAAGATGAAACGCATCAGAAGCACAAACAGAAATATTGGCGTCGGCCTTCAAAGGAGCACATTGATCAAACCCGGACACATCTCACACACACACACACACACACACACACACACACACACACACACACACACACACACACACACACACACACACACAGGATTCAAACCCACCGGGAGGACGGGTCGTTCTTGCTGCAGCTGGTGAAGATGACTGGCTCGTCGTCATAGAAACTGCCAAGGGCGAGTTTCTGCCTGATGGACTCTCTCTCATTCCTCTGGGCCTGCCAGAAACCAAGAGAAACACATGAACATAAAGGGAATAGATAGAACCACCAAGGTCTGACTGACCAAAAGGGACAAAGTTATTAATATTGTCCAACTTTAATATCATATGGTGGATTTTTTTTTGCAGAATATTGATACACAATGCAGCTGTTTAAATGAGTTCAAAAAGCTATTAATCTCACAAATTATTGTTTCTCAAATGTCAGGTGGAAATCCAGTAAGATTATTTTACATGATTTTTCATATTTTAGCAGATATTAGCGTATATATCAAGATGAAAAAAAAATGTTTTCCTTTTTCTCATATCGCCCTGCCTTGCATGTGAGTAGAGTGTGTAGATTTTCTATTTAAAATGAAAACTATACAGGGCAACACGGTGGCGTAGTGGTCAGCACTGTTGCCTCACAGCAAGAAGGTTCCAGGTTTGAGTCCCAGCTCCATCACAGGATCTTTCTGTGTGAGTCTCCATGTTCTCCCTGTTCCTGTGCGGGTTCTCTCTGGTACTCCAGCTTCCTCCCACAGTCCAAAGACATCAAGAGGGGACGAGGCTGATTGATACTCTAAATTGACCGTAGGTGTGACTGTGAGTGTGAATGGTTGTCTGTCTCTATGTGTTGGCCCTGTGATGGACTGGTGACCCGTCCAGGGTGAACCCTGCCTCTCACACAAAGGCAGCTGGGATAGGCTCCAGCCCCCCCCCACCCCCCTAACAGGATAAACAGAAGAAAATGGATGGACGGATGGAAAACTAAACATGCTTGACTGGCAAAATTACAATAATATTTCAGGAAAAAGAGGGAGAAAGAAAAAAAGACAAAGAAGCACAAATATGGATTATGCAAACAAAGGTAGATGAAATTAGGTCACACGATTCAAATTCCTGGCTTACATAATGAGAGAATCCTGTTTTGTGTGTCACAGCATCATTCTCATGTAATCAATGGGGATATAAAAGCACCATTATAGAATCTTCATCATTAGAGGTTCTAAAATGTGTCCGTTTCAGATGTTCTAGTAGTTTCATGAAGGTGATGCACTAGTGACTAGGATGTACAATGATTTTCGCCCCCTGTAGGAGAAGAGTGGCATAGGAAACGCACAGAAGAATGATCAGGCAGATTCTGTCCTCAGTAGTTAGCACCCTTTGTCATTATGATGGGACAGGCTAGTTTTTTCCGGTCCGTATTCTTTAAAATGTGAGTATTTTTTCTCCTTTAATTTTTGTTATTCTTCCCTGTTGTCTTGTTCATTCACAGTCACCGCTTCCTTGTAGTGACACACACATCCACACACAGCCCAGTTCACCTGATTTGGCTTGTGAGTCTTAAATTCATTCTCAGAACAGAGAAGGAAACATTTTAAAAGAGGTGATTTTTCTATTTTGGCACAATGGCACAAGTATGTTTATACTGAGAGGTTGTGCCAAGCACCCCATGTCCTAAGGCTGTTCACTTGTGTGTGTGTGTGTATGTGTGTGTGTGTGTGTGTGTGTGTGTGTGTGTGTGCGTGCGTGCGTCAGAGGCACAAACAACCTAATAATAACATCCAAACTACGCTGTTTCCTCTATGTGTCAGCGTTCTCTCAGAACATTTAGAACCCACCTCTCTCTCTCTCACTCACACACACACACACACACACACACACACACACACACACACACACACACACACACACACACACACACACACACACACACGCTATTTTTGTGACACATCATTAGATGAATCTGTGATGTAAGATCATAAATCACAGTTGAGCGCCTTCACTCCCTCAACAAACCCTGTGCCTCCTCCTGCTCAATCAGCCGGATGTCTTCCCTAAACTAGGAGACTGTCTACACACACACACACACACACACACACACACACACACGCACACACACACACACACGCACGCACGCAAGCACACACACACACACACACACACACACACACACACACACACACACACACACGCCCCTAATTTACCAGGTCATAATAAGTGTATATTAACTATCACATATAGTGAACTAAATTAAGGATGTTATACCAAATCTACCCATTGAATTATTTAAAACTTTACTGCAGAGAGAGGCAGGCACGCATAGTATAAGATCACACCCCTCACAATGGCTGATTCATCTACAGCAGCGCCACCCATGATGGGTAACTATCACAGACACCTGAAAATCCACTCTCATATGCTACAACACCTCACAATGACACTCTAGTACAAACAAACATATCCACACACCTGGTAAATGCGTTTCTCCTGGTGCACCATCCTTCAGTGCATCGTTCTGAGCAGCAGCCCTACCCTTCTCTACACTGCAGTGAAGCCAGACCCAGGAGACCCTCATATACTGCAGCTCCGTGCAGGAGAGCGAGTGTGGGAGGGAGGAGGGAGGAGGGAGGGGATGAGGGGGGGAGTGGGAAGAGACGGAAGTGGAGGAGGGAGGGAAGAGATGGCTGCTCAGTGCTGCCACTGCTCTCCAGATCTGTTATCAGCTCCTCCATCTTCCTCATCCACTGTCTCCCTATTGCCTCCTGGTCATCTGTCTCTCAGTGAAAGGAACACATGGAACCTGCTAGAACGCTCAGTCCTGATAAGGCAAACCTGACCTTTAAAGATATATATATGTAAGAAAAAGGGCAGGTGATGGCTGTGCAGCATCACGGTGGACAACAAGGCCAAGCTGGTCTGATAAATGAGACTGCAGCACTGGAAAACAAAGCCATTACAGAGGCTGCTGCAGCTGATCAATAACAGCTCTCCTCATAAATGTCAGCATCATTCCACTCCGGTGTCTTCGTCTCAACCCAAAGCAGAGTGGTGCATTTTTAATTGGATACTATCTGTTTGTTTTGAGTCCAAAGGGGAATGAATCTCCTCCTACCTCATTCCGCATCACAGATTCATGTCTGATGAGCCGTTAAAGAGGGGCAAAGGGTGCACACGAGCGCGCGCGCACGGAAACACACAACATGCACATAAACATGCACATAAACACACACACACACACACACACACACACACACACTGTGTTACAGTGTGTCAGGATGATTAATCAAGATAACCCTCATCAGAGCAGTATTTCTCCTCCAATCATCAATGTAATAAATTACTACATTTGCACACAACGCGGTCGTCTGCCCTGGTCATACTCCTTGTTTATACAGTTAAATCCAGCAATAAACCCTTCAAGATTTTTATATTTGCTTTTTATTTGTTAAGTCTGAGAAAGTGATTTGTTGTTTAAAGATGGAATTTGTGGAGCTGTACTGGGTCACACTGATGTGGTATTTGTCAGCTGTGATTCATGTACACTGGAGGATTTAAGGGAATACAGTATTTATGCCATTTTAGTTTTTCATTCAAGTTTACCCACACATTTGGCAACTGATGCAGCCTATCCTACAGAGTCGCTTGTATCGGTTAAATCGTGCAATTCAAATATCCTGTTCAGTGTAAAAAAATGTAGTATGTACAAAAGATATCTCCTTATATTCTTGATTCTCTATTTTTTCTTTCTTCTTTTTTTTTTTTACAGTGGAATGGAGCACTGCAATCCAGCAGGGATTAATAAAGGATTTCTGATTCTGATTCTACATCAAGAAATGATACTTTTTATTTTCTTTTTTGAAATTTTCACTCAAGATGTTTATTACTTTGAAAAGTCTGTGGTTCCAAGAGAACCCTTCTATTAATCTTGACCTGCTCTGTTTCTCATGGTTGGAGGATGTAGTGGAATTTAACAAAATGAACTGGGGGGGGGGGGGTGGTTAAGTGTGTGCATGGCCCAAATAGAAAGACAAAGATTTACTCACGGAGATGCTGGACAGTCTGGTCCGTCCTCCACTGTAACAGTCTTGGAGCTCCTCAGCCCAACTACGACTATTTACCATGCAACCTCTTTCTCCTTTCTCATGCTGCAAGTGACAGCTGCCATCGTTGGCAAAGTCCATCCACCAAAGGCCTGTTGTGGCTTTCCTCATAAATACTTCTTCCATGTCCACATCATAGTCATCCTCCATCCTGATGGACTGTGAGGAGTGGATGAAGCTCAGGACCGGCTGGGAATACGGCCAGAGATGCGAGGCTATTCAGGTGCAGGGAACGAATCTTGAACTCAGGCTCTATCAAGTCTTTGTTTCCTGTGATAAATAACAAATTTGCATCATAACAGATTTTCATTCAACAATCTTGTCATTTAATGAACATTTAGAGGATCCATTCCAACATTAGAGAAAGTGTGGAAGATGAATCGTAAACATCTTAAATCCTAAATATGTTCAAAAAGGTACAACAAAAAATAAATCCACCACTCACCTTCAACAGATATTCAATCATTTCATGCGATTGTTAAAACAAGAATTCAAATTCTGCATTTAAGAAAAACCCTGCGTGAAAGGAGTGCTGTTTCCTCCATGCAGGACAGATGACCGCCCAGCAATAGATTTCAGGATGCGCCTCTTCTACATAGTTCCAGGTTTTAAGGGTGGGGGGGTGGAGGGCCTGGTGCCCTGTGAAATCCACTCTCCTGACACTGAAGAACTGTAGTAAATGAAACAAACGCACATCCCTGCTTCCAAAGAGACACGTCTCTCTGTTGTCACGTGTAGCTTAGCTTCAGTGATGTGTGTGTTTATCATCGCAGGGCGCCCAGAGGAGAGAGAGCCATGTGGAAATATATAGGAACAGACAGAATGGGGTGTGCACTTTTGCACTGTAAAAATAGAACAGTTTCACAGAAATGTTTATTTTCCCCCATATATATATATATATATATAAAGGTATTTTCCTGCACACTCGTGCTGAAAAGATGCTCCCTGCAACTCAGATTAGTTCATCTTAGGTTAAAAAAAAAATCTATTCAAGTCTTGGATAATGAATTGAATAGTTCAAAAAGTGGAAATTTATTCGTTATGTGCTCACATGCAGATGGAAAGTCAGGTGACGTTTTTTAGTCCATAAAACACTGGAGATTCACTGGAAAATGGAATTGCCAAAACCTCAAACTGAAGTGAATGGAGACCAATTTTAGACATGACTTTTTATGCTTCAAGACTGTAGTTTTGGACATTTCTCCAGTATGTAGAGCAACATTGTATCACTTATTAGCCTTAGTTTCAAGAGATCTCAATTCTGCACCACATTGCCACTCATACTACCCTTAAAAAAAAAAAAACAAAAAAAAAAAACCCGCAACCATAGTATAGAGGTTTTGTTTTTTTTCTGCTGCATATTTAGGGACCTTCTACATAAGGTGTCTAAGCCCTGCTTTGTAGCAACCCCAAACCTTGACTTTAGATTTCCAGCAACATTTGCAACTGCAAGACAGTCTCAAGATTGATAGCATCTGCTGAGTGCAGCATGCAAGTTTTTCTACTAATCATTAACTGGCACTATTACACTGGTGACAGAACAAATTCAGATGGGTTAAAGTAAAAATACATTTTTATTGAATACCAAGTTGTTGGACATCAAACCCTGAAAGAGAGCATGACAGTTTAGAAACAGTACCGTCGTCATGTGAGAAACTTTAAAGGAGATCCTCACCATTTACAGTCACGCCTGCTCTTGTTGGAAATCCATCCAATCAAAATCATTTTGACCCAGTGACTGAAACCAGCCAGGTTCAAAGTAGTAGAAGCCTGGATACTGGTGTGCACGAGGTTCTTGCTCAGGTCTG
Organism: Aulostomus chinensis; assembly: GCF_037954235.1. Lineage (NCBI taxonomy): Eukaryota > Metazoa > Chordata > Actinopteri > Syngnathiformes > Aulostomidae > Aulostomus > Aulostomus chinensis. Next base: position 17,762,816 of record NC_141324.1, read on the forward strand.
TAGTCAGTTTCAGGCATGAATTTCCAGTCATCCAGGATATCGCCAGCCTTGTAGGAGACCGATGGAACAAAAGGTTTCTTGTCGTATGGGACAAAGGAACTCTGGCCAGTAGGGATGTCGGGACTCGTGTTTGGGGAGCTGCTGGGTGTCGTCGTACGTTTACATGCTTTCGTTGTTGATGGAGTAGTAGTAGGAGACGTTGCACTAGAGCTAGACGCAGAAGTGGGACTAGAGCTAGAAGCAGTAGACGCAGAAGTGGGACTAGAGCTAGAAGCAGTAGACGCAGAAGTGGGACTAGAGCTAGAAGCAGTAGACGCAGAAGTGGGACTAGAGCTAGAAGCAGTAGTGGTTGTGCTTGCACTGGAAACAGTTGTTGGTTTTGCTGTAGAACTTGTAGTTTCACCTGGTTTAGTAGATATGGGGGCTTGAGTAGTTTGGGACGATGGGAGCATTCCATAGAAATATTGGATGATTGGATAGTAGTAATTTCCAGAACCATCAGGTGTTTCTACCACTTGTCCTGGTGGGTAGTAAAAGAAATAGGGGTGTTGTGTTTTGGGAGTGTTTGTGGTAGAAGCAGTTGTAGTTGTTCCGGTGGTGGAAGGGGTGGTGGTGGTACTTGTGCTTACTGGAGTCACAGGAGGCAGGAAGTACGTGTAATAAGAGTAGGGATAGGCAGAATACCAAGGATCGTAATGATAATGAGGATGATCGTGAGGAACGACTGTTGCAGGATTCTCTGTAGTCGTCTCAGGCGGAGTTGTAGTTGAAGGCTCATCTTGGGTTGGTGCAGGAGTTGTCAAGTACATGTAGTAGAGGTAGTTCTCTTGCAGCCATTTGGTATACTCTTCATTCATTGAGGGTAGGGGGTAGTTCACATAGGAATGCTGATTGTTTGGATCATTCATGAGTTTGCTGATTGTATGCCTTTTCTGGCGGTTCACATTCTTGGACCCATGAAGGAACGCATATTGCCAGAGCTCTAGAGGAGGCTTAGGGGAAGTTGAAGCAGCTGTTGAGTCAGGTGTCAAGGGGCAGGTGAATTTGACTGGATTCTCCCGCCAACTCATGGGCAATATGTAGTTCCCACCCTGCAAAAGGAGATTGAACTAATGAGCCCTGAAGAAACTAATAAACTTTGGATTAATCTAGACATGACATGTCTTTCAAAGTCACTAAAAAATTCCAGATAAGTACATTGAAAAGTTGATTGCAAAGTCAAAATCCAGTTAACATAACCCCAAGTCAGGTTGTTAACACAATTCCAGTTAAAATGTTCTGTTCAGTCAAAAGCAGAAACATACCTCTTGGATCACATTACAGCCATCATAGGGAACCACCAAAACAAGTTCTGCTGCATTCTGACTCAACAAGTGGCCACAATGTGGAGGCACCTGGCTCAACGGTAGAACACGCCCTTTGCCTGAGACAGGGAGAAGAGACTGGTATTGCAAGAACCCCTCTTTGTGCTTCCAGAGTCAACATGCATTAGGTTTGCACCATACCCATGTCCAGCTGTAAGGCAGCAGCTCCATGTCCCATAGCCTCCACTTTCATCTGGTTAAGGCCACAGTGCAACAAAGGGCTCAAGCTTCTCCATGCCACTTCATGTCCCAAGACCTCCTCTTGCTCTGATTCCTGTTCAGACATCCCTGAGGGAATAAAGAGTTTAGCAATTGGATTGTCAACAGTGTTTGCTACATCTGATTAGGTACTTTTACAGGAAATCTTACCTGAACCGCTGCCATCAAACTGATCCAAGTCAGTCTGCAGCAGCTCTTCATTTCCAGTGTCCGCAGGAGACTTCACATTAAATTCTTTCCCTTTAAAGAGAATTCTCCCGGTCCTTACTCCCACCTCTGTGGCCTCATTAGCTTCCTTTTTCTGTTTAAGTCTTTCACCCAGCCCTCGCCAGCTAAAACAGCTTAAACAATGGACTAAAGAGCACAGGAGCAATACAGCCACCACAGAGCTCTGCCTCCTTTGACCCTCCCCAGTCATAATGGAGCTGCACACATGTGGCAGGTAAGAAGGACTTGGCTTTAAACAGAACTAATAAATCGAAAGTTTTAATACTGAGCTCTCCTGGTTTCAATCAGCGGACCAATCAGGTGACCTTTCAGTAAAAGCTTGCACCTGTGTTGATTGAGGTCACACCAGGTGGGCTTGTTAAGGGCCTTTGACATCAGAGTCCATGTTCTTCAGTGTCAGGTGTTTATCTTTTTGTGAAAAATGACACATTTCTGGTTTCAGTTTTTTGCCAATAATTTTTTTCTGAAACTAAAGCCAATAAATTGTGGCAGCTTTTGTGTTCTTTGAATCATTTTGCCTGAATTGTAATTAGATATTAAAGTAAATATTTATATAGGTGCTCTTCTCAAACTTTAGCCCATAGGTGTTATGTAGTTCTTTGGATCCCAACTTTTCAGCATTGAAGATCTCAGGGGTGTACAAGGCTTTGTCTGGTCTGAGGTTTAAATCAAGAAAAACATACACCAACTGGGAATTTTCTTGTACAAAGTCTACCAAACAATCTACAGTTTTTGCTAGCGCTTCATGAAGAGCCTTTCAAGATCAGTTTCCTCATGAAAGAAAAAAAAAAGTAAGATCCTTGCATTCTCCTGAAAGAACCTTAGTTTTGCCAAGAAGAGATGTCTCATTTACCCACCAAAATGTATTTTTGCTCAGTTTTGTACCCACAATGGTCTCATCCAAGTCCACACTAACTCACGCCATTTTACAGTTTAGTCCGAGCATGATTCCTTATAAAAAGGTAGCCACAGAAAACCTGTGACAGATTTTTGGACCATTTTGGGATTTGAGTTAATTTGAGCCAAATAAAGTATAAGCTCACTTGCTGCAGCAGCCATAATGAAGTTTTCCTACAAACCTTGGACTTTTTGCAGTGTGGCGTTTTGTTTTAGTTGGTGGGGACAGCTGGTTGAATGAGTGAGGGTCATGCTACACTGGAACTCTGTTTTTCAACCACTGTCTTAAAGTGGAAGCTACTGCCTTTTACTGAGAGTGACTTAATCCAGAATATAAATTACAAGTGGAATTGTGGTTCCTATAACCTTTGAGTCCGTGCTTTTAGCCAAGTTTTGTAATTTGTTGTACATACAAGATGCCACACCAGAACAAAGTCAGGTAGCATGTATTTGAGTAGAGAAAGCACAACTGTTCTGTGCAATTCAAATCCAACATATTAAGTGTTCTTTCAACCTTTAGAAAGAGGCACCTTTGTCGTGATTCACTAATCTGTAAAAACCACCACATTAACAGCAAGAACTGCAAATGACACAATTTTAACTTAAATGTTTAATCCATATGCTGCAGGAAGTTAGCCTTTATGTGCATGATAACCATGGGGATAAGGCAGGATGTGGAAGTGTGGATGGTTATGAGACGCCGCAGGTTTCTCAGTTGTAGTAGTGGTGGTGGTGGCTGCGGTCGTCACCACCTCAGGTTTCTGCAAGGGAAAATATAATTGATGCAGGGGATGCTGAGAGAAGAGTGGATGACCAGGTGGAGGAATGGGAATAAATTGCATCTGGGGGTTGGCTGCTGTAGTTTTGGGTTTAGCCGTTGTAGTCGTTTGTGGAGGTCCATGAAAGACCCAGGGCATCTGAGGGATGTACATCAGTGGGAGGGGACGCTGAACATCTGCTGGCTCTGTAGTAGTGGTGGTGGTCTTTGTTGTTGGCGCTGCTGTTGTGAAGGGGTGGTAGAACTGGGGAGGGAAGTAGGAAATAGGGATTGGGATTTTAGGGACCTGATGAGCAGGCGTTTCTGGTTTCTTTGTTGTAGTCGTCTCTGAACTAGAGGTTGGCTTAGTAGTATAAGGGTTGAAATGAGGTGGCAAGAAAAAGTAAGGGGGAATCTTTGGATGTGATGGGGTCTTTGAGCTGGATGTCGAGGGGGTAGTAGTTGGTGTAGTTGTCTGAGCTGAAGTTGGGGACGCAGGTGCTGGAGACATGGGGCACAGTAGGGACACTGGAGCCCCCAGCCAACGCATAGGAAGCATATAATTTCCACCCTAGGGGGGAAAAAAAAGTTACACAAGCAGAGTCATTTTAGTTACCAGTGTTACTGATTGAACACCACATCAGTTACCTCTTGAACTACATTGCAGCCATGATAGGGAACCGCCATGAGTAGTGCAAGGGAGTTCCTCTGCATGTTGTAGCCACATGTTGGAGGGACTTGAGACAACAGCATTGGGGTTCCATTTGCTGTAATGAAATTTGCAACAGGTTAAGCCATCTTTGAATGATAAGGCTTCCACACAGGGAGAAGCACATTGGCTCATTAGAGATTAAAGCAAAACTTGTGTTTCAGTGTTTTAAGTGAGTTGTACACGTTGGCTTTGTTGCCCCACCTTGATCCACTGTAAATTGAGAGGCTCCTGTTCCAATTGCTTTGAACCTCATCTGCTCTCCATTACACTGCAGTGAAGTTCCCATGTTTCTCCATGCAGCTTCTTGAGGGTGGGCATACGGGACCCATGGCAAGCCTGGGAATCACATTTAACAAATGCAGTTATATGCAGTTAAGAGATTTCATCAATTTTTAAGTGATTGCTTTTAAAATCCAAGCCAGAAGCTGTGAATTTTAACTTACCTGCGTAGTCTGCTTGGTAAGCGGCATCATCCTCTGCAGTGGAGTTCCGGGTCTCATCTAGGACTTGGGACTCAAGCCTTGATCCTCTATCAAGAACTCGCCCAAACACAATCTTTCCTTCTGTGACTGGTGTCACAGCATCAACAGCATTTTTCCGTCCGTACGCTTTCTTTAGCCGTAAACAGTCTATTGATTGCGTCAAATAACATGTCGAAATAAGAGCTGTCATCAAGTAAAAAGCCACACATTTCCTCTTTCCTCTGCCCATCATTGTGCTTTGTGTGAGACTTGTGGAAGCGGTACAAGCTGTGACTTGTCTTGGCCACAGCTATTTGTCTTGACGGTGGGTGCAGCAACAACCAATCGAATGGCAGCTCTAATCAATCTGTACTGGTTCCACCTGTGAGGTCAGAGTTCCTCTCCACAAGCTTTATTGTAGCTGAACTTTGTGTCTTTTTCAAACTGATGCTATTAGTCGATGCCTGATCAATATGGGTCTAAATCCTGATGTCTCTTTCTAACTGACCACTAATCTGATATAAATTACTATATTGTGGGACGTTCATAAAATATTGGCAAAAAAGAGACATACTTTTCTACACAATAAAACTAAATGAGGGCACGGTAGTGCAGTGGTTAGCGCTGTTACCTCACAGCAAGAAGGTTCTGGGTTCGCGTCCCTGTTCCTGTGTGGGTTCTCTCTGGTACTCCAGCTTCCTCCCAAACACATCAAGAGGGAATGAAGTTAATCCATACTCTAAATTGCATATGAGTGTGAGATGGACCCTTAACAGGATAAACAGTAGAAAATGGATGGAATGAATACACATTTGGCTATTATGAGTTTTGTCCATTTTACACAAACAGGAGTGGTGGCGTAAAAATGTCAATAAAAGAATAAAATAATTTCTTAGATAATCCGCAAAATACTGAGCTTATTTTTTTCTGTTTTTTTCAAAATTATATTTGTAAATGACAAAAAAATAAATCTACATTTCTTAATCACTTTGCCCCCTTTTGGATAAATTGTGTAACAAACGATTTTTGCACTTAAAAAAAAGGTCTAAAAAAATCCTGTGAAGATTTGTGCTCTAAGAAAAAAAAAAGATAGAATGACCATTTGAGTTCATATGCCAGGACTGCTGTATACCAGCTCGCAGTGATGACCTACAACGTTTGTAGGCCTGACCCTTAAAAAACGTGATAAATCTGAGCTCAGCTCAGCCTCTACGTGTTCTCCCATGTGATTGTTTTCTTAACTGCTAATTTACCTCCACTTTATCCAGTCTACTCTATTTATAAAAAGGAAAATATTACCAGTTCTGCACAATAAACTGAAATGTCAATAAAATAACTTTGAACCGTATAAACGCTTAAAAACACACAAAAAAAACCCTGGAAAACTGGATAATAAAATATAATAAAAGACAAAGAGAATAAAGGTAGAGCGACACAGTGACCATACATGCTGGATTTGTTAATGATGATAGGAGAACTTCAACAGGTTTAAAAGTTCAGTGTTTGTGTGTGCGTGCGTGCGTGCGTGCGTGTGTGCGTGTGTGTGTGTGTGCGTGCGTGCGCTTTGGCATTCCAAATGCTGAAAATGACACCGAACTTCATGACTAACATGTTAAACTGCATCCACCTGCTGGCTGCCACTTGTAATTGTTTGTCCGCGTCTTCCTTGTGATTTTATTTTAATTTTACATGGTAGAGACGATCTACCTTTTCAAAGACACTGAAGATCAAAATTTGTTGTTTGATGCCATGTGTTTATATCACAACCAGTCAGTCAGCAGACAATATAGGGTATTACACACTGCTGTAGTCTGATGTCATCGCCGTGGTTACTGACAACACCGGCCATTGTGAGGCATCGATAAATAAGTGAGTAGCACTGAGGTGAGTGGAAAACCTAGCATCTGCTGGTACTACAAGCTGCTGTTTTACTGGATCCTATATGTTGAAATGGTGGAGGCGGCAGTTGAGGTGTTGTGGCTCACCGACAGGCAGCGCGTCAGTGCTTGAGAGTCTCTAGGGTGGTCATGGTGGCCGGCTGTACTCCAAGTACCTGTCTCTGATCTCTTTGAACTCGACATACAGAGATTCCTTGCTTGTATTCTACAGATGGAGAGGACCGTGGCTTGTGCAGTATCACAAAACGGCTCCGCGAATCTCCGATTTTGATCTTCTGCCTTTTATCTTTGATGTCTGAGTGCTTTGAGAAAGGCGAAGAGACAACATCAAAGTGACCCCCAGACCTCTCAGTCATCTCAGTGTTTCACCTGAAATGTGAAGTGAACTCATTCTGTAAAAGCTCACTTCCCTGCACCGCGGCCTTTTACGCAATCATACTTTAATTCTTTTGACTGTTTCTAAAGCAGGAGAGCATTTTGTGCTGAACACTGTCAAGGAGGAAACAATGAGTTCCAGTATTTCCAGTGAGTCTGCTTTGAGAGAAGACAGGATAAAGTCTTTGTTGCAAAGGGGAAGCTGTCTGTGACTTGTGTTGGTGGATTGATGATTGTTTTACCTGTAGGTGCAGCTGCTGCTCTAGACCAAGATCTAAAGGAGATGCTCCGTGTCCTGGAAGACCATGTAAGACAGATCAAGTACTGGGAGTTTCCCCTGTGAGCTGTTTTAATCAAGAACTTATCAACCGTCATTTTTTCATGATGATTTGATGTCTTTTTCTCTTGTTAAGAGCACAGAAGTACAACTGGCCAGCAGCACATCGCCCCATTTTAGCCGAGTAGCAGGAATTCTGAAGTACAACCGGGAATCAGAGCACAACTGGCAAACCATTATTCCATCGGTAGAGAACACTTCCAACTTATCATCGTGAATTCCAAACCAGAATTACTGATTTGCAGCAACTTGCTAAATCATCTGACGAAAAACTATCTTGTCCAGTCCCAGCCTCAAGTAGAGTACCCAGTAAAGTGTGTGTACTGTGGAAGAGAGGCCAGACCTTCACTGAATATATCATGGCAGGAGGAGTTTGAGGTGAGGCCGACATTGAATAACCCTGTCGCGTCTGCAGAGCCAGGACCTGCATATTTAGGGTGACACATCTAGGACCTTAGTTTCCACAACAGTGCCACCCATCAATGTGTATAACTCTGGTGGATTCAGAAACTCCTGGTTCAGTTTAAGCAAAAAGAACCAGGGTGAAGCTAGCGCCATCTAGGGGTCCTAGACGTGCTGTATTAACCCTGCAGGTACCTGAAACTGCTCGTGAAATGTTCCTACATACAGATGTTTTCCTACACGCTCAAGTTTGTTTTTCTTCTCTACACTCCCATTTAGTTTTACAGATAGGAGGCGAAGCCTGATGAATCTGTGCAACTTTCTGCACCTCTTGGAACAGTAAAGTCTTTGCAAGTTATGCCACTGAGAGATACTTGAGTTAAACTAGAAATCAGGAGCAAAGGAGAGCCAAACAGCCATCAGGCTCTGCTTTCTGTCTGTAAGACTTAAATGAGGGCAAAAATAAGACTTTTGTGTGTAAGAAGTACAAAGACACTTGGGCCAAAGAACATCTCATTTAAGAGACTGATTTCATTGGGTGTAATTCCATCTGTGTGTCCATGCAGTCGTGTCAGGACGCCTTCTGCTGCGGCGAGCGTTACGATCTGTATGTGACACTAGTGAGTCAGAGATGTATCCCCATGGAGAGCGACCTGAAGGAAGACAAGCCGGCAGATCACAGGTACAAACGCGCTCATTTGCAATTTTACTTTATTTTTCTATCCAGCATGAAGATACGAAAAATACATCAAACATACTTACAATTATTATTACTGGCTAACATAGTATAATCTGGATCTTTTCTCAGAAGAACATCTCCAGGCAAAAACTGTGAGTAACTTCATCCAGTCATATTTTCAGTTTGTCACTGTGAGACACATTTGTGACTGATAGCTCACTCTGTGCCCCCCCCCCCCCATCCCCCCCAGCTGACCAGGACCCAAACGGTTTACCAGACCCTTCAGATCCGTTTTTGAAGGAGGAAGAAGTTGTGGTGGTGCTCCCAGTTTGTGACAGGCAGCCAGTTGAGTTTGGTTTATGTCATCGTCAGGTGAGAATTAACAGTAAAAAAAGAAAAAAAAGAAAAAAAAGGAAATATCTGACGTAGTTGTTCGACACCGTATCCAATGTCGGCAATGAGTGAATCTCGCACAAAGCAGACTTTCACCTGAACAACTCTTGATGTTTGTCTCCAGTTTTTTGCATTTTCTGAAAAACTTGAATTGATGACAGGCGGTTATTTTCAGACAGATTTCTTTCATTGACACACATGAAACTCTCACACGTTGCTAGGATGGAGGAGAATGCCTGGAGAAGTCTTATTCCAGCGGCGTGAAATTTCTCACCCTGTTCCTCGACGGCTCCACTCAGATGTTGTATCCTTTCACTGCAATTCAGTTTAGGCATTCAAACACACACGCACACACCCACACACCCACTGGATTGTATGGGTCCTTATCACCACGGCAACAGCTATCCATCAGGCCTCTTGGCTCTCATCATCGTCGTTACTAAAGAGAACGGGAGGGTCTGCATCGTGTACGATGACGTCAGCGCCCCCAGTCAATCAGTTAGAGCCATCTTCCATTCGGACGGCAGGGCCACGTGTTACCACAGCAACGGTAATATAAGGTACAAACAATATGTGTTTTTATAATAGCAAGACTGTAATCCATCTATATAAATATGGACAAAAAAAAGGGTTAAGTGTAAATAAAAATGTGTGTTCTTTCATAACCGCCTGCATGCTGCAGGCTGTCCATGGATAAATCAGGCGGCCAGTGTTATAACGAAGCGGGTGCCAGGCTTCGCCGGTGGACCTGGAGCTGCTCTACCCGTCCCAGCAGGCCCTCCACTCCCATGCTCCCCATCTTCCTGTCCTTAAATAATGCAGTCGGGGTCCGAGTCTTGGGAAAGGAGCAAGTGTTCGTCTCGTTCCTGGCGAGTGGTCAAAAGGCAAAGGTCCATGTGGGCAACTGCTGTGCAAAGGTAGTGATTCATATCTTCTCCTGAGAGGTGCCCCTGTTGTGTGTGTGTGTGTGTGTGGGGGGGACGACTTCGCGCTAGAGAGAAAAAAAAGTCTCTTCCTCTGAATTAATGACGTCATTGTCTCATTAAAGAAAATTATCTTGTCGATTCAGTAAAACCAGCTGTATTTCATGGAAGCAAAAATGTCCCGTTTTATTTAGGTTTGGATTGGCGATCATAGGTGTTTAATTGACTGACCCCAGTGACGTAGCAACAATAGTGACAGCTACTTGTGGGATTTACAATTTCTCGCGGGATGTCAACGTTTTTTTAATTAATGAAGTAATTTTCCTTTTAAAAAAGTTGTTTCCCCCCCTGTTTCATGTGAAATAACAAGATCGTTTTCTTTAAAAAAAAAAAAATAGGAAATAATTAAATCACCATTTCAGAAAAATAGTCACTTTTTTTCCGGAGCGAATGCCGTACGCCTCTGTAGTTGTTTTTCTACTCATTCTATTTTCCTGTGCATTATTATAAAATGGCTCTTTAATGCTGTGCTAAATTACAACTGTTAGCTGGGTCGGACGGCTGCTGGATTAGTAACTTCCCTCGTCTCCCAGTGTCAGTGTAGGAGAGACGGGCCTCCTTCAAGTCCATGGGTATCCAAGGAGGAGCTGTCAGTGATAGCAGCCAGGGAGAAAATCCACCAGCTCATCCAGCATCTCCACCTGAGTCTGACCAAGCCCTTCCATCCCAAGCTACGGAGGACCATGCTGGACCTCAGCCTCGGTGCCTCAGCGCATCAGCAAGAGTAAAAAGGTTTTGGGAATTCATGAGTGTGTGAGTTTATGTGTGTGTGTCTGCTCGGGGTTCTTCATTCACTCTGAACGTCAGGAGTCGTAAATTGAGTGTTTGTGCTTTCAGGGAGTGAACATATATCAGTAGAGGGCTGCCTGATGGCATTTTCATGCTGATTTTATAGTGTGAACACTGTGGGGTGTGTGTGTGTGTGTGTGTGGGGGGGGGGTGACAGGGTTGCTACACCAGATATAGGGAAGATGCATATGGTTGTAGCATTTATTTAGCAATCGCAGTGTCAGTTTGGCCAATCACAAGAGCTGGAGTGATGTCATCAATCTTGTACACTCCCACTTCCTTTTTGAGCTCATGGCTGATGAATTGATTTTTATCAAGCATTCATTGTGTGTTAGATCTCAAGAGAGGGTTAACACAACCTCATGGGTAGTTTTAATGAGTTCGTCTGACTTAGAGGACAAGCAGGAGTACCTGAGTAGCACAGTTTAAGACAGCTGCTCAGTCAAAAAATGTTACTACCTTCCTGGTCTCTGGGAGAAATGATTGTTTAAATTGGAGGGCAGGGGTGTGGAGTCGGGTTTTCTGTGGGTGCCAGTACATAATGGGTGGGTGGGTGGGTGGGGGTGCAGTGAGGTGGCAGACAGGGTGGTTTGGGCAAGTCTACACAGGGAGAGGGTGGAGGTAAATAGAACAGAGTGGACAACCCGGAGCCTCGGCAACATTATTCATGTTTTCATTCTGCCAGGCTCTGACACATCCAGTGTCTCTACTTTGACTTGCCCATCATTAGATTCATACTACTAATTTATAATATATATATATATATATACACACACACACACATATATATTTCTTAACTTGACTCTGAGGCACAGACGTTCCTGGCTGAAGGTTCCGGAAGATTCAGCTTCAAACAAACCCTGAAGAACATTCCTCCGCCCCTGCAGCCAGGACTGCACAAGTGTAGAGGAGCCTGGCCAACCGCTGTGAGTTTTTGAATGTGATCAGGACAAACATCATCAACAGCCACCAGTGGTTTCAACAGTGGATGAAAACCATGAATCTCTGCGCTCCCTTTATGGTTTACATTGGTGCCTGCGGGTTCTGCGTGAAGGGATCTTGGCCCAAAATGTTACTGGACCCCACATACATCCTCCTTCACGGTAAAATTCTTGCAATGCTCTTAATTTTTGTGACGATGTGCAATTGCAATTATTGTCTGGTTATAATTCAGTACTAAATAAAGCACAAGTTGTATAAAGGGTACAGCAGTCCTGAAAAACTTAGAAATAATAACTCTTTTGTAAGGAAAACATTCAATAACTATTCTTATGTGACCTGCATGAAACTCTTAATCAACATGTCTATAAATCTAATAGCTGGTACAACATATTGAAAAACATGAAACGTATAAAAGTTGCGTCTGTGAGGTGTTTGAGAGTTATATGGAATTTCCACTTGAATTTAAACTTACCGTGAAAATGCAAGAATCGAAACGTTAACTTTCGTTCTCCGCGCACCTTGGAAGATGGTGAAGCTGTGCCGGTAACCCCTTGGACATTAATGAATCGAAGATCCTCGAGTTCCACCGGTTCTCCCGTCTCTAATCGCATCGGCGCCGAGGCTAATACGGTTAAGATGAGCAGATGGCTCCGACCAGCACGCTCCTGCTCTCTGAGGTCGCCTCTGACGAGCCGGTTAAACATAAACCTCGACAAAACACCACAGCTTTACACTGAAATAGTTACAATAGGTTTTATTAATCATCTTAGCTCCATCCAAGTGTATGTAAATATAAAAATTATTCAGAAATCATACCAAGACACAATTTCCAAATGTTATTTTCACAACAGGAATGACAGATTTGCAGTGTTGCCTTTTCTACAGGGTTTAGCTACGTTTACAATAATCATTCAATTCTACAGTTGGCTCAGTGGTACAAATGACATGATTTCATTGTTTTTAGGTTTAATTCACACGGGTCAATAATATGCAACAAGTTAAAGACTACGATTCAATGGTAGATTTCTCCTCCTTACGAGACAACTCATGTCACCTTGATGAAACCTGCGGTATTATGAATAGTACAAGAAAATGACCGAGTGGCTGGCGTCGGCGCTGTAGGTCCCGCTCTGGCGTCAGGGGCAGGACGTCTCCGAGGGGCTTGGTGAGGAGTGATGAGGGCATCCAGTCTGTGCTAGCAGTTTTCCTGCCTTCAGCGCAGACCTTCATAAACATCACTTCACAGCCCAGGGAGAAACCCACCTCAAACCTAGACCCCAGAGGAGGAACGGCGTCAAAAAAACAAAGCCGAATACGAGCGACAAGCGAGGAAAACTAGAACGTGTCGTCTTGCTTTGTGCTTACATGTAGGGGCTTTTTGCTCCAGCCAAACACTGGAGAGTCGGGTTAGGAGTGGTGGTGGGGTCGTGTGTTCATGTGAACATTCATCTTCATCTCATTGTCCAGGATCTGTACAAGCTGCTGCATGGAGGGCAGGTGACCCGACTCCAGCTTTGACCACACGGGCATATCTAGAGAAAGAGTTCATGGTTCAAAAGGGGGACGAACATTACCTCATCAGATCAAAGACGGGGGCCTTTTAGCTCATCCTCTTCTATAGAAAATTCTCACTGCAGGTTGCTGGAGATCTCACTCACCATTTAACGTTATCTCAAAAGCTCCCGTAGACATTAACTGGTTTTCAATCATATTGCTGAGGAAGAAGACCATCATGCAGGCGTAGATCTGAAAGAGGAAGTCAGTTAACCTGTCCTGTTTTGTCTTTGAGTACACAGAAAGAGAACGTGCGGTTAATATATGACATAAAAATAGACACCTAAGACCGAGTGTTGCAGTCGGGTCTTCTTGCTTGACTGGTCGACAGAAAAGAAACTTCGGGGTGACGAGCAACGACTTGATGAGCTCCACGCAGTAAAGTACCAGGATGTTTAGGCTCAACTTGGTAATGTTAGTGCCGGAGTCAACTGTCCAATCAGGGGGAAAATACTGCCAGAACGGTTTGATCCAACTAGTTTATTTTTAACAAATCAAATATTTATTGTACAAATAACGCAGAGAGCAGCTGTGCTATCAGCCCAGTTGTGCTGAAGAGAAGATGTCTTTTTTTTTTCAAGTCTAAAGGTTCAGTTAAACAATAACATCTTTTTCTTTCGAGTGCTAGCAATCATTGGCCATCGGCCCTCCGAGCATTTGGCACGTCTGTGACTCTTGGGACAACAAATCCAAGCCAAACAAAACTTCACAGCGCAACCTGAAGACCTGGATGAACAGCTAATGACGTCCCGCGGGTCCGAGTCCCATTTAGAAGCTTGAACAATGCAGCTGAACTCACTCCAATTCCCCTGGGTTGTGTTTATATTCTGAACGTAAAAGGCAGCATGAAAGAAACCTTGTGACAACTTTACCTTGTTGGCCTGGCCCCACTCCCAGATGCCTGGAGCTTGCATGCCGAAGAGAGCAAATGGGTCTCTGCCAATAATGATCAGGCCAATCACCAGCAGTTTGAACATAGACAGGAAGGAAGCAATGTGTCTGTGGGAATTAAACAAAATACTCCATTCACATACAATGAAACAGACAGGAGTTGGCCTTTGTGAGCAAGGATGTAAGAAATGAAGCCATTTCACAGCAGATGCTTCAATTTATAGCTCCTAGAATTTTGTTGAATTTATTATCCTGGTCCAGAGCTCTTAAACTGACAAAAAGACTCGCGAACACAATCTAAGCTGAAAACTAGTTTAAGTGGACTGAACTGCAAATGTTCTTGACAAAACAAAAGATGAACGCAGTAAAACATTCTACAAATATCACACACTCACACACACACACACACACACGTACAACTGCAAACCCGTGGTGAGATACTGTCATCATTTTTTTGACACAGCTGATGGGGACGTGTGGGTCTCTCTGACACCGCACCATTACCAGCCACACCCGGGACTACAGCTCAGATCAGCCTTGTGCCAATTTAGCTACTGATGTGAAAATATTCACTTAAGATGAAAATCTTTATAAATGCAGTTGCAAATATTCAACAGACTCCAATTTCATCAAATGTGTACTAGAGGCGGCTCCTCCAGACATATCCATGACTCAGTAAACCTGCCTGCATTAGAACCCCGGTTCCTAGCAGCTAATCCCAGCCATTTTCTCAAACTGTTTTAGCACACATAGCCATAATCCACTTGTAACAAACCAGATTATCTCTCTTACCGATAAATGGGTATAGGAAGATAGTTCTCTCCTTCAATACGGATGTCTGGGTACCGCTGGTACAAGGCCTGCGTGTACTCCTCAAACACCCGTTTGTACCCTCAGGAAATACTGTAGGAAGACAAACATTGAGTTAGCATAGCTGACTGTAGTGGCACAAAGGGCAGCGACAAATAATCCATTATGAGTTTTGTCAAAGAGATCTTGCATGAGAACTCCACTTTATCTAGGATCATGTTTTGATGCTTATCATCTTAGCGGAAAATTTAGGTGGCAGTGTGACATTCCATTGTCAACAACGTAGCCTGGATTATTTTATCAAATATTTACTTCGAGGAATGCAAATTTTTTTTCCAATGCAAATGTCTGCGCCTGTTGGCGTTGTAAACGTAACTTTTGCTGAAGTTAAGACTATACTAGTAGAACAGCTACTTCCTGCAGAAACAAATAATGTGAAGAATACAATACGGTCGAAGACAACATTAAAGCTGCCAGATTTAAGAGCCCCAAACTCTACAAGTAGCGTTGACAAATTTCTCAATTCACTTCCACTGTGACAAAATAAATAATAAAAAAAACCTTTATTAAAAAAAGATGGATTTCTGAAACACAGAGAGACGATGTTTAATCCGTTTCTCATGTCAATGGTTTTCGGATCTTTAACGTTATTAGCGTGACTTATTGGTTCATGGATACCTGGTTAGACTCGACCTTATAATTAACATACATCGGTTGGGATACACTGATCGGATTTCAATCATTAAAAATAATGCTGACTGAATTTCAGATTACGAAATCTTTTGACAGCGGGTACGGAGCACGTTTATGCACGCCAACGTAACCGGAAGTACCTAAACCCGGCGATTTTAGTTAAATACCTCTCCTTATATCTCTATAGCTACACGTTTATTTTGCCAGAAATAATCTATAGTAACATGTATGCTTTCGGCTGTTCTTGCCTCCTACATATAAGCCTCTATCGATTTAGGCCTCGGGTGTTGTTAGCCCGGGTTGAGCTAACGTTAGCTTGAAATGACTCGCCAGATTTTCACTCGTATGCTTACCAAATCTGGAATTTGAGAAGGGGTCCCGTAGCGAACTGCATCTTCATCTTCTTCACGCCACTGCTGTCACCAGACGTGGCGTAGCAAAGCGAGAATATCCCAAAGACGAGAACCGAAAACCGCAGCCACTTCATCGCCATCGGCTCCTGGGGTTTGTTTCCTTCAGATGAAGGGGTTGCTTAATCTGTCTTCGCTGGTTGGTCCCTCCTTTTCCTTTTGCTCTGATATGTAATTTCAATACAACTGGCTGTTGCCTTTAGCGCCACCTACTGCCGTGGCTGCTCAACTGACAGGCTCGGAGCGCAGTATTAGTCCAAAAACCTACAAAACAATAACCAGTATATGTGTCTTGGTTTATGAACACTTTTTTTGCCTTGTCAAAACCTGTTTCTTATTCCTTAATACAAAACCCGCCATAGCTTTCAATAACATGCAAATACATTTACTTTATTTTGCAGAAACATCTTTTTTTCCTGAAGCATACCTGAGCTGATTAAAAAAAAAAAAAAAAATTAAGAAAATCAGACAGATCTTACTTCAATTATTAAATGCTGAAGAATAGAGCCTAACTGCTTTAAAGAGCCAATATTTGCCCGTTTCAGACTTGAGTGTTGGTTTAGACCTGGCTGATATTAGCAGATGTGAACATTGTCATTGTTAAAATTAAAAAAAACAAAAACAAAATCTGCATCCAAACCATATTTGTCACAAGTATCTGAGGGATTATTGGAATGTGTTTATGCATGTGGTTTCCATCTTTTTAAATACCCTGACTGATACGTACCCATCTAGAAAGATTTTAATTATCAGAAGACCAAAACAAACCCCGTTTCCACAAATAATTTTCTCAATTTCCAAAACCTCTGTACTGCTGAAAGGATAATAAATGATAAACACAGGGGTTAATCCTTTACTGCAAACAATAATTTACCTAATATTTCTCTTCTCATCCACATTTTTAATCTTCCAAACTGTTAGATAATACATGAAGTAGGAAGTGCTGATTGTCAGACCAAGTGCATGACCGTGTATGTGTTACTTTTGCAGGTGTTTCTATTGAGGGTGATGCACAATGTACATCTGTTCAGATATCCAAGAGAAATAACACTGACTGCATTCCAGGTGTGCTCTCTTAGAATGTGACTGTTTAAACACTTTATTTTTAAGAATTTCTGTTGCTACCACATTTACATCCAACTCTTTGCATGTGCTTGGAACCGTGATAAAATCAATCAATCTGTGAGATGAGTTCAATCATAGCGCTACACATGAAAACATCTAACATTATAGAGGAAAACTGCTGCATCCAAGTTAATCCAGCAGTTTGGAAGGTTTTTCTTTTGTTAGTGTTCCTTTTTATTTGATACAGCCTTATTATAACGTTAAAATCCACAACGTGTGCATCAGCTTTTCAATAAACAAACATCTGGGTGGGTTGGTCTCAGTGGTTGAGCCTCGCCATTCTCTCCTGGTCCACAGCAGACTGCAGAGCCAGCACCGTGTCTGTTGATGATCGACAGACTGAAGTTTAGTCCTAGATTAGACATGAACAACCAGCACTTTCACTCTGCTACAGTAAAATCTGATGCCATATTCGATACCGTTTAAAAAGACTGCAGTGAGATGTGGTTTGAAGGTCACTGTCGCACAAACAGATAGAAATCTAAGATGGAGCTGAGGTTTGTACAAACCCAGGAGCTTTCTGGAATGATCCATCAGGTCAGGAAGTCCCGCCTCTATGTTGTAAGAGGTTTCCTCCATTGCCTGGACAAGCTCATTTGCCCTCTGACAACAACAGTTGAAAAGGAGAAGTGTGAGAACTGATGGAACTATTCTGATGGAATGTCAAGCATGCTTGATGAAAGCAGGATTTAAGAGAGCCATACCTGAAGCTCAGCATAAACCTTCTCTTCCAGGTCTGCCACCTGCTTTATGGCATCATACACACTGGTATCCTCAACAGCTTCCTACAACACACAGCAAGAATTAGAAACTGTATATACCAACATTGGTCACTTGGACTTGGAGACTGCGGTGCTGACCTGATCTGAAGAGCTGTTTATAGGCTCTTGTGCTTTAGCTGCTCCGATGCCTTTGGAATTGCCGTTCAGTTCCTTCACTCTGTTAAAACAAAAAAAGTAAATAAATCAAGCTTTAGTTCCATGCTTAATTTTCTTTTATGAGAGAAGAATGCAGCATTTTATTCGGAAAACAGACTGAAAATCTGTTACTCTTGACCATACCTGTCGGCGTAGCGTAGAGTGTTCATTGTGTATTCACATGAAGCCATTCCTGGAGACACCATCGCAATCTGTTAGGAAGAGAGATGATTACGCAGTCCATTTTTTCCTGATAAAATGCTAGATATAGCTGCCTGCAATTTCAACCTCTGAAAACTAATATATTCCTTCAAAATATATAGAAAGAGTTAAAGGGCTGTAAAACAATGCCATTTCTTCTTAGATATTAACAACCTCAGTAATGTGAGAATATTGTTCCTTTCCATTGGTGTTCTTGTAGCTTTTGTGCACATGTTAATGGAGTGAATTATTCCTTCCTTAAGGAGAAGAGTGCAGGGAGTGAGTGGGGAGCAGAGGTCACAAGCACCAACGTGATGACTGCACAGAGATGCCAGCCAAAAGAGTTGAGAACCACTAGCTGAGACTGACGGTTGTAAATACCACCAGGACATCCTCCAATATACAAGATACTGTCATCGGACATCAGGTGTGTGTTCCTACCATGCAGGTCCGGGACTTCTCGCCAATAAAGGAATCCCTGAGGACCTTGGTCAAAGTGCTCATCCTGAAAGGAATGTGATCGCTGTTCTTTCCAAGAGAACGGATGCACTCCTGTGGGACACATGGGCAGGTTAGACAGAGGCTACCATGTTAGCTCCCACCCAGTGTTCCCTGTGCACTCAGCTTTCTTAGACCAGTGTCCATTAGCTCATGGGCAAGGTTGATATTTGATGTGTTCCAGTTTCGCTGTTTCATGCCCAGGATTTGAAGTCACTGCCACCAATGATGCTCCGCCTTCCATGTGGAAGCACGTCAGTGTGCTGTGATTCATAGAAACGTGTTGTATCCCCACGTGTCACTGTGTCCGTCTCTCATTAGCTGCATAGTCCATGCATTCTGATAATTAATGTCAAGCCAGATTTGGGCCTCATTCATAAAATGTTCTTGCACACAATTTGACCTCTTAGCTCTCACTGCAGTCTTACAGACAGCTGGCCAAGCCTGAGGGCTCTTTCTCACTCCTGACATCTCCTGAGTATCTCTTGTTACTGATAGACACATTTGCAGTACCAGTCTCTCTGGCACGAACTGCACTGAAGGCAAATTAATACAGAAGCCACCATTGTTGCAACTGTTGCTATCTTTAAGCTGCAAAATCAGGATAGGTTGAGCCGGTGATCAATTTGTTAAACTATCAGCCAAGGCTGTGGAGTGTTTGTCACACACTCCCCTTTACAAAATGACATAGCTTACACACTGATGCATTTTATGAAAACATGTCAACCTTGATCCAGTGGTGTGCGTTGTGAAGAGGGTTTAGACACACTTCAACGTGGGTGGAGGAGCAACGGACAAGCACACAGTCCGACCCATCTACCTTAAGAGCCAGGAGGCTGCGGTTGATTTCTGCAGTCTCCACCAAAGTGCCGCGGTCGTGACTGCTGACATCTGTGCCACGCTCATTACCAGCCAGATCAACCAATGAAAATTTGCCGTGTAGCGTGGTGGCGCGGTTGTTGCGCCTTAGGACAATCTGGAGGATGGCATGTGAGCGGGATGAGTTGGCATTGGCTGACGTCTGGCCTGACGTTCTGGAGAGAGGAATGGACACTGTGTCTGGATTTGAAAGAAGCCGAAGAATGACATCCAGCCATTGTTTGGAAAAGCTGTATCTGATCTCTGCATGCTTATTCAGTCAAAAGAGAAGCCAAGGGTGAGTCAAAACCTCAATGGCCTCGTACCTGCATCCACTGCCCATCTGGATTATCTTAATAACGTCCTCCGCTGAGGACACGCAGATCTCCTCCAGCCCCACCACCTGAACCTGCTGTCGCTCGTCCTCCAGGACACGCAGCTTTGCCTTCTTGTTCAGCAGGTCGTACACCTAAAACCATGAGCGGAGTCCACTTGAAGCGCAAGTCTGCACTGGTGGACATTTCTAGGAAATATTCTGAATGAGCTCATTCTTACCTTGCCGTTGTAAATCTCAAAGAAGCTGACGTAGGCCGACAGATCCAGATCAGCGTACCTCTTGTGACTGAGATAGGCGAAAACGTCTTGCGCTACGATGAAAGAAGTAAAGAAAAGATTGAAAGTAAAGTTATTTAAGTCTCACTCTGTCTAGGGAACATAATTTAGGAGATCAATCTGCCAGGTGCAGGGTTCTATACAGTTTTACCAAGACAAGACTGTTCCACACCTTCAAGGAAAAATCTCATGCGCAAACATTTCTAAAGCATCTTTTCACACATGAAAAGTCAGCAGTTGAATCCATGTTGACATTTACTGGCAATTACAGCATTTATTAAAGTTAATGACGAGCTATGTGGGTTAATACATCATAAAAGTGAAGTAATACTAACCAACATATGTTTTTTTTCAGTCCATTAAAAGTTACCCACATATATGGAAGTGTTTAGAAAGCAAATAATCTCCAAGTGCTTTTGAGAGCCACTGGGTTCTACCTGCAAATGCGTAGATTCCTTTGGCGCTGTTCTGCTGTTTCCCTGTGAAGTCACCGCCCATCGTCTGAAAGAGAAAGTACCGAACTGTGAGCACATGAACACAAGCCAATGCAACCTCTCACAGCACAGAGCGCAAGACTTACGTGGGTTTTCCCACTTCCTGTCTGGCCGTAGGCAAAACATGTTGCCATGCCACCTTCGAAGATGGACTGCACCAAAGGCTTGGCCGTGAATCTGAGGACAACAGCAGCACACGTGAAACTTCCACCTCGTGTCTTTCATGGTTTCCACTAACATTTCATGCAGTGTTGATACATTTGTCCTCTTCATTAAGCACTGTGAATTATTACCTGTAGACCAGGTCATTGGTGGCCGTCTCGTCAAAGGAGAAGTCAAAGTGGAAGGTCTGGTTGTCTAGGTACTTGGTGAGGTCCACCTTCTGTTTTGGCTCATGGACCAGCAGCGCACCTTTCCCAGGGACAGAGACCACATCTATCTCTTTCTTACTAACCTCTAGAACGGATAAGAAGCTCAAGTTTAGCAGAAAGCCCAGCCATTTAATGGTCTTCCAGACTCAGTGTGAATCTGATTCTCTAAATCTTTTATGTTCCTGTAGACCCGAGATTTTTTTTTTTAACCCACCTTGCTTGTTTAGGGGCCGTTTGCGAACACACACACAAATCCTATAAGGTTCAATCTGGGGGGGGGGGGGGAAGAGAGAGAGAGAGAGAGAGAGAGAGAGAGAGAGAGAGAGAGAGAGAGAGAGAGAGAGAGAAGTGTAGCTGATAAATTGCACGCTTGTCCATAAACAGTGCTTCAAACTGTAGGATCATCTTTAGTCTAAACATACCAGGTCGGTAGTTGATACAGGGGTTATTTCCAAGGTCTCTCGGAAGTCTTGGATCATTTCATAGAACTTCTGGTTGGGTCGTGACACCTCTCCAAACTAGAGGAGCAAAGGCAAACTGCTCTCATATCACAGTTTCAGCCAAATCACACTTTTAAAACTGAAAATGAAAAGTAATATAAGTAGTAGAAAAGTACCTTTCCTTTCTTGGGCTGCATGTCTGGGGGTTTAATCGCACAAGACAGCCTTTTGTTACCTTTGCTGAATTCTGGGGGAGCCACAGATTTTCTCCTGCCTTAAGAGTACAGACGATGGAAAGGTTAAACCAGTTTCTTCAAATAAGTAACAATTCTAAATCTTTAAAACCATGGTGTCTGAACTGATCTTCTGACATTTGGATAGAAGTTGTGTAGATATCATGATGCAATATTATATATATAAAAAAAGCAGGATTTGACATCTGCGAGTCAAGGAGTCTACGAACGATCAGATACCACGTGGTTAATGATGCGTAACCAAGCAAAGACTTTTCACTTCATCCCAGCGTTTTAACAGCATTGTTGCCCATGGCAACACCTAAACTTAATTATTCCCTTGCCGGTATTTTTTATTTTTTCGGTTGCCGTTTCATTGCAACTGTAAACATTTAATAATAAAGTTACTGTTAAAAAAGAAAACCCAGACTTTATAATGAATTATCCAGCCTTGGACGCTGGCCTCAAGGTCGTCTTCATGGGACAATTCATCCAGTCCATGTCTCACATGTTAATTGTTCTGTTTAGTAGGATTAGCCCTAATTAACTCCTAGTTAACCACAAAGTAGCAGGTTAATGAACACCAGGAAACCAAAAGAGAATGTGACATCCCTAACTGACCTTTAGCTGCAGATGGAGGGATTTTATCTGGTTCATCATTTTCTTTGACTGAGTCACGGAGGGAAGCCAGCGACGACGATTGTTTGAGCCCATTCTTCCGTTGCGTCTGATTAGCAATCGCTGGATAAGACACAAGAATGACAGACAGATTACTTTATGAATGAACTCAAGTTGAAAGAGATCCCATGTCCAATAAAACATATACAAGTACAATATAACATTTCATGGCTCCTCCTGTACTGAGGGAATAATACTAAACTGTCCTAAAACGCCTCCCCCTCCATAAGGTGATCCACAGCTGCTGTATGAGACTGAGTCACATGGACTTACACTGGGAGCAAAGCTTATGAATCTGACAAATAACAAAAAACATTTTTTAAAAAAAGCAAGAGAGACTTGTTTTACAACCATAATATGATCTTTTTTATGCACATTCTACCTCTCTAGCTACCTAGAAATGTCCCTCTCGTGTCATCTTGGGGACTGTGGAGTTAAGTGGAGGAGGAAACCTGTTTCGTCAAAATCTCCTCAAACCCTCCCACCAAGCTGTAGTGCTCTTATGTGTATTGTGACTGAATTCAGTGTGGGCTCACGGGGAGCAGGCGTGTTCAATTACCTACGAACATTCATTTGTTAAATTCTTTGATGAAACTGGGTCCAAATAGTAAAAATCATCTCTCATGGATACTTTTAGAATACCAACCAGAGTTTGTGAGGACTGGGGAAGGGGAGATTTCGGGATGAATCGTCTCTGGATTTGCTACAGAGGACTTGGATGCTGCAACAGGAGCTGGTGGCTGGAACATGCACGTCTGCCTGGTCTGAGAGCGATTGGCCGCTGGGGGAAAAAAAAGTAAAAAAACAAAAAGGTCAAAAAAAAAAAAAAGAAGGAAATATTTCCAATGTCAACACCTGTATATAGGCATCTTAATTATGAAGTATTGCTGTCCTGAGATTAAATGTAAGCTGAGAGCAGGTCAATCAGTTTCTGAGACAGAGTAGCAGAGAACACAAGAACCAGAATAGTGAAAGTAAATGTGGAAAAAATGACGGTTTCTAATTCAGTCCCATTTCCATGAGTTAGTTTTCCTGTCAGCACCAACCTAAATGAATAAAACACACCACTATATGTGTAACCCCTCACTAGCATTATTTGGTGCATTTACAACACCACCTTTGTCCCCCTTTACTTGATTGTCAAGTGTAATTTTTCCCCTCTGTGTAGAATTTAAAAAGGGACATAGTGGCAGAAGTGGGATGCAATATTCATAGTTTTTGTGTGTGTGTGGAACGGGTGAGAATGGGTGCGTTTTCACTGGCTTATGTTGAGCTACAGAACACTGTAAGTTGTTCCCTTTACATAGAGTCTGCCACACCTCTATGGTAGCCCTGAATGGACAAACCAAACACTTTCACATATTTGCCTCCCCTATTTTAACTGGCAGTTCAAATTTGGTTGTGCGAATGTATCGTTTGGACAGTGTCAAATAAGCATTAGCAACCTCTTATTCTACTTACATCTTCTAAGTTTGGACAACTTAAAAGAAGTCAGTGGAATAACAGATGGTGCTGCGAACCAGAAGTACCCGTTACCCAGATCTGTTGATTTGCACCCCTGTGCCAGTAAAGCAGATCATTTACAAATCAGTGACCTTGGTGCAGTTTTCCCAGGATTGTGGGGAAAACAGACGGGATAAGACAATATAACTGATTTGATTAAGAGACAGGAACATGCATGCCTTGCCGACCTGACTCTTCAGCCTTGGTGATTGCTGGAGCAGAGGCTTTAGGAGGGAAAGAAGTGTTTAGGAAACAAACCAAAGGAAACAGCAGTCCAGAAAAAATAGTTCAATTGATCTACATACAAGAGGAGGGGGCAGGAATCCTGGATGAGCGCAGTCGGCCCTCATACTTCTGTGGAAAGAGAAACAAGACGATGCCAAACATGACATTACAGTCACGTTATATCCAGCAGTCAAGACAACACAAACAGCCTTCTTGGTCATAGCCACAGAGAACCAAGTCAAGAAGAATTATCTGTAAAAGAGAATTTCAAAGTGGGAGGTGGGTCTCCTCACAGAAGGCTCAGTGAATGGAGGTGAAAGAACGGTAGTTATCAAATCACATCATGAATTTAATGCCCTCATGTAATTGTACCCTGAATTTATGTAAAACTGCAATATTGAGCTAAGTTGGCAAAAATACTTGACTGTCTTTGGAATCTAAAAACATAATAAAAAGTCCAAGGTTGACATTCAGAATAGGGGGGCGGCACCTTATTCACTGCTTTGCCTGAGGAAGATCCACCATATTAGACTTTGAAAACCTGACAAAGTTAAACTAGAACCTGCAGGACAAAACAAAGCCATGACTTGGACGCTGCTGACTTATCCGTGACAAACGTAAGAATCTGAATTATAGTTGAGTTTGTGTACAAGGTTTTCAGCTCCATGTCCTGGTCATGTGTGAATGAAAGAATATAAAGATTACCTTCTCTAGGACCCGAGGGGCTGGCTCGGCAGGTGGGTTAGTGACAGCCTGGATGTGGTGCAACAGCTCTGGGTTGAGTGTACACAACTCGCTCACGTCGACCTGCATCACAAACACGTCAGAACTACTCTGTCAAATACATGTTGGGGAGAAGCGCTCTGTCCCCATTAACTACAGAAATATTACTGAGGTGTTCACCGACCTCCTTCCCGCGACACCTGTCCCTCTCTTGCCATTCTGCCATCACCGTGGACTTGGCTGTGTCAACGGATTTCACCGTAGCGAGATGGACTCGGCCTGGTTGACACACAAAAACAGCCCAGTCACTCTTTCCCTAAAGTGATGTGTCGCTTGCAGACAAAAGTGAACATAGAGAATATGACCAGCTCACCATCACTGCGGCTTATCTGTACAGAGAGTCCAACCAGAAGTCTTGAGAGCCTGGACTCCATTTTAGCTCCTTTTCGCTGCTCTGAAACGGAGAAATCAAAACTCGGGTTGAGCAAAGACGCTCTTAGCTAGCGACTGAACCGTCGTCGCTCTAAATCATTTCTGGTTTCCTCCGATAAAGCATAACCCTACATGTCATTAACTGCTTTCTTTTCAACTATTTATTTATTATTTCTCTCTGACCAACGACAAATATAACTTACCTACGACAGCAAAGCCTTAAGCAAACACCGCCCAAGATTTAAACTGAAATGTTTAACAATCTGATTGGTCGTCGTAATGTACTTTCTTCTTCTTGATGAGAGAGGCGGACTGGACGCATCGATGGGGTGTTGCTGCCCCCATCAGTCCGGATATAGTACTACAAGTCTGTGTGACAGGAATTTAGCAGGTTTGTTTTGTTTTCTCTGGATCGTCTAGACTCAGATTAATGGAGAGATTGACGACGTTTCCCCCAATTCTGCGAAGTCGCTGTTTGATTTATTTTTTGTCTTTGAATAAATCTCTCTCTGCAGAAGAAGTATGTTTAACAGTCTCAATAAATTAACTTGAGCAGCAGAGGTTGTGGTAATGTAATTCTTAGAAATGTCTTCCTTTTTCCCTGTATCCTTTGATTTTGTCCCCATATTTTTTTTATTATTATTCCAGTTTTGATTATGGAATTCCTTTTACCATAGGCAAGTAATGTTTCACCACTTTTCTTGAGGGTTGCTTTTTTTGCAATTCCATCCTGTGCTTCTTTCCCTACATGTGCCGCCACCCACATGAATCCCACACCGCATTCAGATTTATTTAAACTGTACACTTCCATCATTCTTCATATCTGGCCTGTCCTTAGACTTTCCATGATATATTACTTCAAATGCTGCAAGAGAATCAGTGCAAATTGAATTTGGCTTCATACCCTCCATCCACCAAAAGGCCCACAGGTTTGCCAAGGTCTAGATCAGGAAACCTCCTCTCTTGTTCTGTTGGAAGGGCTATGATAAATACCCCAATGCTACGTTCCCAGTTCTTTAAGAACCGTCAGTGTAAGAAGGAGCCCCATACACCTTTCTGATGCATGCTCTGCCTTTACTGGATCTTCTACAGTCTTCCCTCTGGCCCTGCTTAAAATATGGGATATTTTAACATGGGAGAAGAAGGCCAGCAGACATCTGACTTGTGTAAAGATACCAACCTCCTCTGCCTTCTGGAATTAACTGCTGATTGTCTCTTTAGACTTTCCAGAAAAATGCACAATGCTGCTGTAGATAACATTTGTTTGAAACGCTAATTCTCATGCTCGAATCTCATTAAGCGTATTTTGATCCAGTAATGGAGCGCTAACTTGGACCTTCTCAGGCGCAGTGTCACCCGATTCAAACTGACCTGCGATTGGGAAAGTGAAGAATGTTCCCCTGTAATCTTAGAGAATTAGCTAGCAAAAATATTATTTCTGGCTGGATAGAGATAAAGATAGATAAAACAGCCCCATTAAAGGTCTGTAATGGGTGAATCATAACCTGCCTCTTCCAGACCCTCAACTGGAGCCACTATCATTCATGACTTTCTCACTTTTTATCACATTTTATTTGTGTGTGTGTGTGTGTGTGTGTGTGTGTGTGTGTGTAATAGATAGAGTGACACCCTTAACAAAAATGAATGACAGTAAATGCTACCGCAACTTAACTGAAATAATCAAACGTAAGAAAGTGTTAAATAATTAAGGATTACACTGTCAGAAAAAAGTAATTTTGCTACATTTTTTTAGAACTCATTAGAACTCACATCCCCTTAACACTGAGCATTTACAAGGCTCCCGGTTCTCCTTCGAAACAAACCATTTTTCTATATCAGTATCACAACATGAAATGTCATTCAGCATTTTCCATTCTCACTAACATTCTTTCGTGTTATTTCCTGGTCACAGTTGTGCCGTATGTCTCATCCGTAGGAGCACAGGTGTCCCGTGTTTGTCCTCACACCCATCGCATACCAGGCTCAACAGTCCCTCATTACATCAGCGAGGACAGCTGGAGAATGACCCATAATGCAGTTCATCCTTGCCTTCAGCGTGGGAGGCTTCCCATTTCCTCCCTTTACTTTCAGCGCCCCCAGCCTCCTCCAGTCCTTTGTGCCCACACCCTCTCAGCCTCCAATCCTCCCAACTATACACAAGATGGAATTATGTATACACATTCCCCGCAAGCGAAGGCTGACACATGACAAATCAAAGGTCTAATAAACAGCTTGCGCTGAACAATTTCCCCACCACCACCAAAGGATGAAAAATAAACAAACCCCTGTCAGCCGGCCTGGCCAGGCCATTTGGTGGGTCTGTCTGTGGATGACTGGGTGGCCCAGGGCTTCTCGGTGTGAGGCCTGGGATGGAGCCACAACTGTTTCCTGTGAGCAGCCCAACCCCCTGAACCTCTCCACAACTGGCTTAGTGGGTGGTATTCCCCTCCTCCGTCTTTTCCTCTCACCCCCCCCCCCCAAACTCCTACACCCTCTGTACTCTCTCTCTATGCTCCTCCCCCCTTTTGCTTCCCTTCCAGCAGTTCATCCATTCTCACAGCCTCAGCCCTGAACTGAACACTTCCCCGGCGGCCGTGAGGGGATGGAGCCGCTTCAACAACTTTTAAAAACTTCTGTCTGCCGTAAAACAAATAACAGCAGTCAGCACTTTGATTAAAATCATCTAAATTCATTTTGAGCCAAAAAGATACATGTTGCTCCGTGACCCCTCAAGCGGAACAGCAGCAATCTCCACCATCTTGTAGACTCCAAAGACAAAAAGTACCACAATCACACCCGTCGCTACCAGGGGCCAAAAAGTGGGAGTTTAAATATGATGTGCCAGATAGAAAAATAGGAAAACAGCCAGATTGAAATGTTTAGCTGGTGATTTTTGTTGATTTAACATGTCAGAGACACGTATATTTAAGCTTTTATCTATCAGGCCACACAGCCACTGTCCCTGGTGCTGAAGAGAGTGACAGTGAGAGGACACACTACTCTATTTAGCCTTGCTTGCTTTCTATGGTTGTAATTTTTTTTTTTTTTTTTTTTACTTTTGCAACTATCCACTGAATGAAAGTGAAAAAAAAAACCTGATCCTGTAGGCAATTATTTTAGAATTTTAAAAGTTGGCCCTCAGGGGTTCAAATCGTTCATAAATTCTAACATATTGCAGCTTGTAGACTTGTGGGACGGTCCTTAAGGGGGATTTTGAAGCATTTACGTGTCTTAAAACAGCAGAAAAGTTTTTAAAAAAGGTGTCTAAGGGAGACTACAGAAGTTGTCGTGTTATTAGAAGTCATCACACTGAAACTAAAAGAGGCGCAAAGTTAATTGTGATGACACTGAAGTCATCTACAGGGTTAGGGTTAACCCTGTATGCTGCAGTTTGTTCATAGCTTAACATTCCACCGACTGCATTTATGATTAAATAATCTAAAGGTGGAGTTCATTAGTGTAGAGAAATTATTTTTTCAAAACTGAACATCCAAGTCTCATTAACTTCTGCTTGCTTCAGAGTTGATTTTCTACAATAACCCTAAATCCCAGGTGCTTTTGAGCGGGGGAACTCACGGTTCCATCATCCAGGTCGGCCTGCAAAAGCAGACCGATGTTATCTTTTTATTTTTAAACATTTGTTGTTCAGCCATATAAAAGGCATCTATCACATAACAACATTACTTCATACACACGTTTGATTTAGTTGGCATTGAATTCTTTATTACAGGCTTTTAAACCTTCCCTCTGCCTCAGACGGTTTGTGTGTGCGTGACATTTGGGAGGACTTGGATGCGACCCAATTGTTAGGCAAAAAGTGAAGCAACAGCAAGCCGTTGGAATGATGACACTGGAGGGGGATGTTTCCAGTTTCGTCTCAATCCGTGTTTCAGTTATGACAAAGAAACAAGTCGCTGCTGATGAAAAACAAACATTCAGCATTACAGGCTGTGCAGAGGGAAAAGACACATGACTCTTTCTTTATAATCAAGACCTCCGTGTAAAATGTGACGATGAGTGTCTGGTGACTAAATATAACCAAATGTGTTTGTTTTCCCTCTTTAAATTGACCGTGAACCTAATACGCGTTACTATCCTTGAGAGGTGGAGGATAACGTTTTCCTTAATGGGCTTTTGGGAATTCAACAAAGGAACAGTTGGGTAACAGTTTTAATTACGCTCATTTTCTGGAGGTTCTGGCAAAACGACCTCAAGGATAGAAGACGTCAGTATTTGAGGATAACAGGAGGGTTGAACTACCAGCAGTCTAACTTCAATCCGCCCTACTTATTGTTGTTGCATGTAAGTAAGCGGTCAGGGTGCGAGAGGTGCCTCTCAGTTGAATCCTTGTTTCATTCAGTTTCATCTCTCAAGGCTGTATTTGGACCCACCCAGCTGACTCAGATCAGCTGATCAGACTGTCTGAGGTGGATGCTGGTGACTGACACCGCTGACAATCCAACTTCTAACTGATCTATTGTTTGAACACCATGTTACCTCTGACTTGATGGCATTTTTCTGTCTTTCTGTCAGCAGGATTCTGCAAAAACTAAAGCAGATTTTCGCAAAACTTGGTGGGGGTGCGAGGAATGGGTCAAGGATGAATCCATTATGTTTTGGGGCTGATTCGTCACAGCGCCACCTGGTAAAACAGGAAATGACTCGTTTGATTTTTGTTTTCCACCCCTGGAGGTTCTTCTAGTAGGTCGACAAGTGGTGAGAGGAAGATGTGACAAATGTCATTTGATTTCCATCAAAATTGCTCTCTTTGTAAAATACTGTGCAGCCAATTTTCACCTAACCTGGTAAAGCTTTATACCAAGGGCCAAAGAAGAGTCTCGTACATTTTGGTTCAGATCCATTTAAAACAGTGACATTTTATTGGGTTTGGAAATATGGCTCCTTGTGCTCTCTACCTTTGTTTATTTATTTATTTATTTATTTATTTACTAAGAACCTGAAATAATCAGTCAGAAATGGGAGTCATCCGTGTCATGTGAGCTCTGATGCATTTACTCTTTGTGAGCCTCCAGGACGTGTTTTCCTTCACTGTGTGTCAGCAACAATCATGGAAAAGCGGCAGCAGAATTACTGTGAGAGTTGGTAGAGTTGGTGGTTGATTTGAGGGAGGAGGGGTCTTGTATCTGTTGGCCCTGACTCTGTTTAACTGTGCGCCCTCTTTTCCATGTGTGCTAAAGCATATTTTCTCAATGTAAAGAAAATTGGCAGAGGCCATGGCTCTGTTCCCCTATACAGACTAAACAAGCACACATGTATACGTGAGCTGAGCAAACGGACGAGCCACCCAGGAAGGTTGACAGGCCCAGAGAGCAGCAGTGAGAGGAACGAAGCGGACAAGACGGAGACGTGTCAGCTCCATTGATTAGCTCCACCACAGAGGTCACGTTTTCACTCTCAGTTTGTCTGGATATCTGTCAGCAAGATTACACAAACTCTGCGAGGCCAGTTTCCAACTAGATGGGGGGTTGTAGTATTGAGCCAAGAAAGAATCAGTTAAAGTCACAGCGCTGGCTGGTCACAGCAGGAAGTGACACGTTTTTAAAACTTTGATGTACATTTCCCAGTAGGTCGACCAGATCTGTCTCAGATTTGTTCAGAAATACCTCTAGCGCCTCAGCGCAAGTTGCGAAGACTGTGTTTGTTGAGCAGTGTTGCCGTGGTGATGCAGAGAATTTAGATATTTCACCATAAATAACAAAACTATCGAAACTGGACTCCACAGGATCAGATCTTTACGAAACAGCCCAAACTGTAATGAAATTGCAATCATAGCGCTACCCAGTGGTCACAGGAAGAAAACCTGACGCAACAAAGGAAAAAAATGACACAATTTTGTTATGTGATGTACAGACATGGTGCCATCTAGTGGTTACCAGAAGCGACATCTGCGTTGTAGCGCTAAGAATCAGATATGATCAGATCCCCCCACCATCTCACGCTACGGTCCAGACACATCTTTTGACGCAGGCCTGTTCATCACTGCTTGCAACTTTAATTAGGACCTCACCTTGAACGTTTCAGGGGCCAAAGTACACCTAAGTGGAGGTATTTGCACTCTTATTTGCTTTTTTTCACAGAAAATTAAATATCCACACATGCAGTATGGTAACTTCAATATAAAATGTGTCAGACTGTAATTCAAATCCAGTCCTTTGATCTTCGGGGTCCAGCAACCGTCATCAAACAACTTCCCAATTCACATTAGGGTTTCTTATTTTGATGGCCACAGAAGACTAAGGAGAGTATGAGAAGGCTGAAAATGATGTAAATATTCAGCTCCAATATTCAGTTTTCAGTTGAAAATTAGAATCTACACATCATCTTGTGCTGCATTCTATCATGTGTCCAGCAGAGAGCGCTACAGCTACAACTAGAGAGAGCAACATGTCGGGGCAGCATGCCAGTGTAAATTAGAGCTTTAACAACACTACTTGGCATGAGAGCAAATACCAGAACACAACTTATATCCTCTAAGTTTACTTTTCTATAGAGCTGACCGGTTGAGGTTCTGGCATGATTTACTAATTCATAACTGAACGTAGTGTGCATCCAAGCAGGGATTTAAAACTCCTCCAGCCAAACAAGCCAAACTGAGTAAATAGTGAGTGAGTCTGGAACATTCACTCATTAAAGCATATTAGTATTCTTGGCATGTGGGTATACACTGAAACATGCCAGTGACCCATTTTGGTTCCAAGCCCATCATTTAGGAAAAGCTGCCATAAGCTTACTCTTCAAACAAATCATTTTAAGCAGAGCAATAGCTCAAGAAGAAGTTTATTCACCTTTGAGCTCTGCCACCTCCACCGGCGCCGTGCCAGCGGCCACCTACATTTGTCCAGCTGGCAAATTTTATCTGTTTCTTCAACTCCTGTAATTTTGTTTATTTATTTGGTCTCCACAGCAAAGTGTGGTTAGAGTAGTACACACAGCTGCAGTCGCACGAGGGGAATGGCGTGTCTGTTCACAGGTTGGTTACATCTACATCATCACCCCAATTACAGCAACTAGTTCAAACTATCAGCAATAGAATGATTTGTTATTATTAGATTAATGGCATAACAGTGCGGGCAGAGAATGTAATTGCTCATTACCCTTTTTGTTTGGTGGAAAATATTAGTTTGGAAAATACTGCAGTATGAAGCAGAAGCCATTCTGTTTCCTTAAACGGAATGGCTTCTGAATGCAGCTCCATTAGTCTGGATCACAGCTTTGGCTTCTCACCTCTCCTCGACTGATGTAGCCGTATACTGACATGCTAACTGGGATCGCAAACCGATTTGTTGGTTTCTGGAGACATTAATGCCTGTTGCATTCAGATTAAATGGTCTGGGTCATGGAACGTGAATATCTTTATTGGCGCATTATGAAAAAATTCTTCGCACAAAAAAACCCCTTAGAATTCTATTTCTCAGTCAAATTAAAGCGCTATTAAAAATTCCAATTCACCCCATTGTATCTGAAGTGACATACATGCTTCTTTTGTTCACAACTGTGAAATAAGCCCATAAATTCTATTCTCGAATCCACTCCGTTTTTTTATTTGAACCATAAAAAATGAGGATTGAGATACACCAGGCCCTCACACAACCTTTTTAAGAGAACACCAATCAAAACCACAAACCATAAATAGTGCAGAACTGTGTTAGTGTGCTTTTGAAATTAATCCTGAAAACCCACCAGAGGTTTTTTTCTTTCTTTTTAGAGGGCACACTAAAGGAGTCATATGTTTGCTTGCATAGTGCAACATGTGGACCCCCGAGTTCTCAAAATCTCCACTTACACCCAGTAACTTTTACAGCCCCCACAGTGCAGGGACACATATAAGAAAGGAAAGTCTCATATCAGGTTTCTCTTGTGTTACAACTGAGTTGTAATGATTTATACGTGATAATAATTTTCAAATTAAATTAGACGCTTGATTGTTTTTCGTGTTTTGTTGTCCTCACTACAAGAATTTCCATCTTATTGAGTCATTTGTGTCATAAAAGTCAAATAGTCTGAATTATTTTTTACTGCACTGCCTGTTTTTTTATTTGTTTGAGGAATATATGACTTGTAGGATTCGTTGAAATACAAAATGTATTTAAAAAAGAAAAGTTGTTTTTCTTCTTCTTCTTTCCCTACAGGGCTGAGAGATGAGCATATACACCAGAGTAACCTGAAATCAGAGCTGAAGTCCTCTCTGACTCACTCAACTCCTACGTTGAGGTACAAAACGAGATATCCATCGTCATTTTAGGATTTTTCTCATGAAATGTTCATCAAAGGTAATGTATTTGTTACTGGAAGACACCGACCTTTTGGGGAATACACTTATTGTCTGTCCACCCCAGATCCAGGAAAACACTTAAACAAGCGCAAGATTTCATCAACAGAAAATTCTAAGAAATAGAGAAACCACAACACTGGCCATCTGTGTGCTACATGGTATAAACACAACAGCAACATTTGTTTGCGCCGTAAAAGTAATTGAGCACTTCAACCCGATACAGTGACACACACCAGCATACACATATTGATCTTGTGTTTTTTTTTTGCCAACTTAATTCTTTATTGAATAACTAACCTTACTAGACCCTAAGACAAATGATATTGTAAAACCACACTCATGCATGGTGTCAATTACAGTTTATACCTCCGACTCGCTGCAGAGTGAAGCCGGGGCCTTATTGCTCCCCAGCCTGCCCCAGTCCTCCTCCTCCTCTCCTCTTCGCCACATGAAATGGCTGTCTGTGCCAGCCTAGCGCTGAGCCTTCATTAGCTTTTACTACCCCACTTGGATGTGTTTAGCGTTGCTCTCTTTTTCTCCCTCTCTGTGTGTCTCGCTCTGTATGTGTCTGTGTCTGCATATGTTTAATTACCAACCCCCGCCCTCCCTTTGGACTACCCCTCAATGCCATGCCACCATATCATTACACTGTGGCTGCAATTTAAAATTCAGTCACACATAGACACACTGACATACCCTGGCTGGCCTGCAAATTATAAAGAGCAGACAGTGGGGTCCTGGAGAGAGCTGCTTTTGCGCCTTTATTCTCCCCTAAAATGGAGTCCTGAAATGGAAACATACCCGTACAAAGAGAGGGATGAAGAGAAAGTACATGAAAAACAAGCACACACACACACACACACACACACACACACACACACACACACAGAGGAAAAAAAGGTCTGTAGCGCTCTACAGCACAATGCATCACGAATGATCCACCGTCACGTCTGGTGCTCAAACTGTTATTCTTTGAACTAAACAACCCACTTATAAACACAAGGCCTCTGCCTTACGAGGCTCATATTTAGTCCCTTCTGTAAACAGCAAAGCACAGAATGAATCAATTAAAAGGGCATTACGCTGGTTCCTGTTTATTTAAAACATGTTTACACTACACCGGCCCTCCTGCCTGTCTGCGTGATTGCTGTAGTCCTCCTCCTCCTACCACCCCTCAATAGGCCTGGTCACGGCCAAGGTATATCAACCACACACACACACACACACACACACACACACACACACACACACACACACACACACACACACACACACACACACACACACAAACACACACACACATATAGAGGGCATAGATTACAAACACATTTGTTATGTTGAAGAGCCTTTTCAGTAAATATTGATTTCGTTCTTCCTCTGTTTCTGTGAGAGTTGATTAGAAGAAGCCAGTCACAGCAACAATCTGGTGCAGTGTGCAATCAGTGCAGGAACACGTTTGAATACGCGCAGCAGAGGCAGCAGCAGCAGCAGCAGCAGCAGCAGCAGCAATGCAACTCTACTCTCAGAGGAGCTCTTACGTTTTAGAGAACAGGAAAGAGCAAGATCCACTCATCGAATTTCCATTCATTTTGATGCACATTTTGGAGGTTTTTTTTATTTGAAAAGGTTGAAAAAATGGCAAAAAATGGTAAATGCATGAAATAGCAGATGGAAGACCTTTTTCTAATCAGCGCTCACAGGATCTTTGGAGAGTGTGTTAAATGGTTAACACTAGCTGGCATAAGCGAACACTCAGAACTTGCTCAGTGAAAAGCAACTTCTCAAGTCCTCTTTTATGTACAGTTTTTTTAAGCCGGTGGAAATGTACCTGATTTTTATTTATATTTTTGCATAATTTGAGAGGTCAATTAAAACTGGCAAAACAGTTAAATGGAAACATGGCAACTTTACGTGTCATCCGGATGTGTTGTATTACGTTGCGTTGCGTTGCGTTGCGTTGCGTTGCGTTGCGTTGCGTTGCGTTGCGTTGCGTTGCATCACATTAGGTTATGTTATATTGCAGTACTTTACGTTGCGTTATTTAGTGTTGCATTGCATTATATTATGTTATGTCATGTTACGTTATGTCGTGTTGCGTTACGTTTCATAAAGTTTTGTTACTAACTTCGGGTATCAAATTCCCACATCTTGTGTGAAAATACTGATGGTTTGACCCATGTTGCCTTCTGAATATATGTGATGTCACAATTCTACTATTTTCCCACCACTTATAAACCTAATTTTCAGTGACTACAGAGAAGACATCGTCATCCATAAACATTACAACGACCTTTCGAGGTCAAACCTTGCAGACACATCACTTTTACACAATGAAGCTTAGACATCAGAACAAGAAACAATTTTGACTGGAGTGCAACTTTGAATGCATGAACTGATATTACTGACATTATTGACAGGCTGGTATTTCTTTCATTTACTGTCATCGTACTGATAAAGAATATCAGAAATAAGACATTTCTTGTAGGATTTGATGATTTATATTATATTTGCTAATCTAACAATCTTACCACAAAACATTATGAAAAGTACCAAACAGGACTATTACCTCTCAGTGTTACTGAGAAATAACTTTGTCTTTTGGTGAAATAAGCTTATTAGTATCTTGCCAAGAGTTACATGAGAAGATGTGGTGTGTGCGGTGATGGAGCCAGAACCAGTACATTAGCTTAGCTCAGCATCCAAATGGCATGGCTCTGTCCAAAGATTTGAAAAAAATCAGCTTAACAACACATATAAATCTCACTAATTAGCACCTTATGTCATGTTTGTTTATGCCGTAGACAAGCACAAATGTAAAAAGCAAGCTGAGGTATTACAGGATTGTCGTGCTGGAGCTGTGGACCTTCTCTGAGCTTTAGTTGATATAGGGATTTTCAACAGAGCCAGATTTGCCATTTCCCCCTCTTTATGCTAAGCTAAGCTGAGCAGCTCCTGGCTTCAGCGACAGATTTGTTGTACAACAACAAATCTAACTTTTGGACACAAAGCAAATAAGCTTATTTTGGAAAATGTCATGAGGGATTGGTGGCCTGCCATGTAGCCAGTGGACAATTGCGTAACTAAGCTCAGATAAATGAAAATGCAAAAATATGAAAAAAGAGATAATAAAAAGTGAACAAACAAATATTTGAAAATCAAGACAATAGAAACCATATTGTTATGTGAATATTTATCCACTTTATGTCAAAGTAGTGAGTCATTAAAGCTGACTGTGATTTTTTCGTTTCGCTGTCACATGTTCTTTCCTTCCTTGCTTTCTAGGCTTTCTGCCTGGTGGGAGGATCTGAACGCCATCTCACACATGACCGACAGCTTGTCTCAGGCTACGTGTGAAACGATTTCTGCTGCTTTGCAAATGACCAAAACAGTGATGGCATAACACGATAGAGCAATAACAAATTATACTGTCAGTGTTTAGGAGGTTTGTAGTGCCCGCTTCCTAACTCTGGCTTTGGCTTCAGGCACTTTCTGGATTATTGGAATTCTAATTGGATAACTGTGATCCGACCGATGTTTGAGAAACATTTCTTGAGGCCTGTAACCAGATGTATCACACCGTTCGTCCTGCCGTGAAGTTGCCCAGAACTGTTTGGAAAATGGCAAACACTTTCAGAAAAAAATACTTGTTGGGTAATTGAATGATTCATTCGTCTATCAACGCCTATCCAACCATTCAGTTTAATAAACTGATGTCAAAGTCAAAGCCAGTCAGTGGTAGAACGACAACACCTTCACTGCTTTTCTCTGCTTTTCTTTGAGAGAAGAAATACTGTATAGAGATGTAATGATGTAATACTGCTGCATAGCAGCACCCCTCTAGGAGCTCTGAACCAGTCGGCCTTATGGTCGAAGTTGGAATTCCAAGTCCCCAGTCGGAAATTTCAGCTGGAACCTCCCAGTGGAGGTTTGACTTCCCACTCAGAAAATTTGCGATACCTGTCAAGCCTCAAGATCATCATTCAAAATGGCTGCGTCAGTCATGTGAACATTGAAACCTACACCGTTTTTCACACTGTGCAATTTTGTCATGTTAAATCATTTGTACACAGACGTTCACGTCTGATCTGATGACACATTAATAGACTTTATATACACAACATACCACATAGAATGTTGCTATCCGCTGATAGCAGCTGAGACATAAACAATGCGTGTGTGGGTTTTTTTTTAACCACTTTTTCCCCCACTTCCTTCCCTGTGATAAAATTCCCAGTTCTGACTTCTGAGTTCTGAGGAAAGGTAATACTTGAAGAAATGAGAGAGCGTGACAAGTCCATCCAGTACCTGAATGGGACTGGTGCTGGGTCAGGAAATACCAAGCAAAGATAGAAAGAGATCCACTCACCAGAAAGCTCCTCTATAATTCGTCTG
The DNA here is from genome assembly GCF_037954235.1 of Aulostomus chinensis. NCBI lineage: Eukaryota > Metazoa > Chordata > Actinopteri > Syngnathiformes > Aulostomidae > Aulostomus > Aulostomus chinensis. The sequence continues at coordinate 17,800,605 of NC_141324.1, forward strand.
CACGCATCTTCACTAGGTAAACAAGGTCTAGCACCCAGTTGTCACAAATAAAGATACTATTTGAAGTTAGACAGTGAGTGGGAATCTACCGGCCAGTCCGCCACACTCCAGTGAAACTGTATCATAAAAGAGTTGCAATGTACAAATTATTCTTTTGTCCATCCATCCATCCATTGTCTTCCACTTGTTCCTATTAGGGTCCAGCCCCTATCCCAGCGGCTACGGGCGAGAGGTGGGGTTCACCCTGGACAGGTCACCAGTCCATCACAGGGCCAACACATAGAGACAGACGACCATTCACACTCACAGCCACACCTACGGTCAATTTAGAGTATCAATCAGCCTCGTCCTCTCTTGATGTCTTTGGACTGTGGGAGGAAGCTGGAGTACCAGAGAGAACCCACACAGGAACAGGGAGAACATGCAGACTCCACACAGAAAGATCCTGTGATGGAGCCGGGACTTGAACCTGGAACCTTCTTGCTGTGAGGCGACAGTGCTGACCTCTGCACCTCCGAGCCGCCCTAGTTATTCTTTTGTTTGTAGTGTAATAAATTTGCAAATGAGGACTTCTTGCGAAAAACTTAATATTAGCACCTGCATTTCATGTCAGGCGTATGAGATTACTTGCAATACAAATAAGATTACTTCATCGCCTCCTACCTAAAACCATGTTGCAGTACAACACATTAAGACAAAAGGAGAAACATGTCTGGAACTTAAAATGGGGTCAGCTGATGGGTCTCAAAGCACCTGCAAGGGTTTCAGCGTCATGATCAGCCGCTTCCGGAAAATTTTACACTTAATTTTCAATACTGCATCTCAAGCCATGTTGCCTTTCTAAAAATATACTTAAAAACCTGTGTAATCAATGTATTGTGGCTGTGAGAGAAGTCTTTCAGTGAGACAAAGCCCTGCTGTGAATGTGAAGAGAAACAATCCCCATTCCCCAGATTTGTGTGGTATGTCACCCTGAAGTCTGCTTTCTCACTGGCTCTGCAGCTAATTCCTCCATTCTTCTCTGCTGCGCTCAGTGCAAAAGTACAAACACATACACCACCCCTCACTTCACACAGACGCGCATGCCACTGCATGTTCTTACACACACACACACACACACACACACACACACACGCACATCCACACATTTTTCTTTACTAATCAGCCCTATTGAATTCCAGCAACAATGGGCGCTCATCCTCGGGCCACCCAAGCAGTGCACGCGCGCACACACACACACACACACACACACACACACACACACACACACACACACACACACACACACACACACACACACACACACACACACACACACACACACACACCAGAACCAGCATCACGAGTTCAGCCCTTTGTTCCCTCATTGTGTTTTCTTTTCCTCCATTGATCTCACCTTCACACTCGCAGGTCAGAAGTTGGCACTGGGAGATGGTGTTATCTGGACTATCAGCTGCTATCACAGCCCACACACTACTGCACTCAACTCACACGGGGGGGTGGGGGGTGTCACCGCCTCTGACTTCACCCTGCAGAAAGGAAGCACACATGGGAGAGATCATCGCTGGTGTGTGTGTGTGTGTGCACATTCGCTTCACAGATGTTTGCATATATTAAATGTTAGATGTCGGTTATGTGACTTAGGACGCAGTTTGAAGAATAACACCACTTTTTTTTTCTAATAAGTGGATAAACAACTGATAAATACCACTATTACCACTGCTACTACTAATATGAGGTACTAAAAATGTATTTTTTAAATTATTCTTCATTTATCTATTTTATAACTTGATTTCTTTCCTAAAAGCATGGAAATTAAGGAAAACTTTTATTCCAGTGTTGTTGTTTTTTTAACCTTTTAGATAACATCACTTTGCTGGTGCACAACCCTCTCCATCAAAATGCGAACAAAACATAGTTTAAAAAAAAGGAAAGAAAGAAAATATCTTCTATGCTTGGCCCATTAGGCAAGATTCCTAACATGACGCCAAACTCAAAAGTAACAAGTAGTAAAAACAAATCTGCGATTTAGGTCATGGTTAAGGTTTTTCATGTCATGCACCAAAGGTGAACCACAGTTCTCTTAAGCCTTCGCTAGAGATCAGAGGTCGAGGTCAGATTTGAAACAGCGACAGATTTTGCAGATGTTCTCTCTACTTAACCTCACCAGCAGTTTTTTAATATCTCCTTCCTTAAATGCTGTTATGTGTGCTTGCGGGGAAATTAAAGCAGCCAACGGAGCTCACACACAGTCCTGATGTTGTCAAGGTTTCACGTGTTGAATCAGATTCTATTCCTTTGGAAATGTTTGATTTTCATCATAACCGAGCGTTTCATCTCCACGATCGTTAATTGAAAAGCTCATCTCTCATAATATTTGAATTGACACAATTCTGGTGTCATATACAGTATATACATGACTTTGTTGTCAAAATTAATGAAACACAGAGGCATGGAGTGACAAAAGCTCAAATAATTTACATCGTACACTTTTTAGATTTGATGTTTATGGCTTTGGGAGCCTGGAAATGTACCTTTTCTGTACCTTAAAAAGCCTTTGACTCTGTCAGGAAGGATGCAGGGACTGACAGAAAGAGACATGACTATACAGACGCGCATCACCTGACCCTGCAGCTGTTGAGAGCCGGTGTCACCTCATTGTTTAGCTTTGCGGCTGCAACTTTGCTGTTTTGCTACACTTTCACACTTCTCTCAGTGGTGTTTTGAGCTGCGTCAGGAAAGAAAGAAAGAAAAAAAAACAGCGTAGGAAGAAACACACACCTGATGGACACAGCTAATGGCTGGCTGCTATAGAGCCAGATACTCATGCCAGGAGTTTGGACAGCAAAAATACAGCTAATGGAGAGTGAATTTTTGGACTTTAAATGGTTGATCATTTTGCTCCGTAATTGCTGGATGTGTAAATAAGCAAATGTTTGCCGTATCAGCTGAAAAGGTGATGAGATGTCACTGGTGTGTACTCAACTTGCGTGTTTATTTCACTCATTTCACTTTCACGTTTCTAAGAAAAGTGCTTTGCACTTTGTTTCATGTGAGTCATTTGTTAATATTTGTTAACACAGAGCGGAGCAGGAATGTGTCTTGAAACGCGGAGATAAGTTTGTACTGTTGAACGTCCAGTTCTCTCATCTCAATGTGTTTTTGGTTAAATGCCCAAAATAAGGTCAGTGGTTCACACAAGCTGTAGGCTTTTTAACGTTTTGTTCTTTGGCATAAAATATGTCAGTCAATACCACACCAGTAATTCTTGAAGTATTTTAAAATGGCGGTTGCTCTCAAGTGGCTAAACAATATGACAGACGTTGTCATGGACAATAAATGCCATCATGGCAAGCTAAAAATAAAATCATTTATGAAGTTTATCTTGCTGGAAAAAACATGCAAACATCGATCATGTTTGTTCCCCTCATAGTGTATTTTTGGCATTAATCCAAAGTCCAGTGTAAAAATCCCAGTGGTTTTTGGACGAGTTTAGTTTAGTTTAATCAGTTTATTTGAAAAAGCACCACAGTGTGTAATAGATGTGCACCAGATTTAACAGAGAGCTAATTTCCACCTGTAGTACTTGAGCACTTGACACGATACAAAATACAGTATAAAAAAAACAGTGAACCTCTACAAAAGATGGAAAATTCATCCCACTTGAATATAGATATAAAGTGCACAGAACAACGACCAAATTTGTATGAAAAACTGATGCTAACTTCCTGTTAGCCAACAAAAAGAACCACCTCATCCCTGCAACGCGAGAACTGCAAGGCTTAACGACAAAAAAGCTGGCGCCTGTTTTGGATGCTTGCAGTGACTGTTCATGTTCCTTCTTTGATAATGAGAAATGCCCAAATGCAGGTTAGCTGGTTACCTCCTTTTCCTCTCCAGTGCATGCTGGGATAGGCTCCAGCCCCCTCCAGCCTATGACTGGATAGAGTGTTTTCATTTTCCTCTCACTGAGGCGTAACACTGAATGTGCTCCCCGGATGACTTCACTCAGAGGGCAAATTTGTCTCAATTAACTTAGACTTCATGATATATGTTTACTACCTGGGGTAATTACACATCAATAAATGAAAGCTGGAGCGATTTAAGCGTATTATCTCAGCTGTGTCGTTGGTGGGTTTGCTTTTCCTCCTGTATTGTTTGTTTCTACGGGTGTGTGAGTTTTGGTTTAGAGATGTGCACAGAAAAGTAACTTCAAACGCTCCAAGTATCAGATTCAGACATGAGCGGCTTTGAGTGGGCTGACAAACGAGGCGCTGTTGTGTGGGAAGCGCAGGAATTTAGCATCAACCTTTCATCTACACAGGTGGGCCTGTTGTGTGTGTGAGAGAGTGTGTGTATATGTTTACATGTGTATATTTGTGTATGAAGAGGGGAAGAAGTGTATGTGTTTGTATATGGATTTTTTTTGGAGTTTTGAATTTAGTGTACACAAACATCATCGCGTGCGCATGTGCGTGTGTGTATATATGTGTGTGTGTGCGTGTGTGCGTGTGTTTGTGCTGTATTTCAGTGCAGCTTGACTTTCTCGTTAGGCAGACTGCATCACCTGTCAGTAGAATCAGAAATCCTGTCATATTTGATGGTCAGCTTTGAGGAATTATTACCAAACCTTTAGTTTGTGTGAGATGATGAGAAGCGCATGATAATGTACTTGAAAACATTCACCTCTTAAAACATTATTATACCTCACTGCATAAATGTATATATTTTACATATTTTTCCCGAAAAAAAACTATTTCTGAACATGAGAACAACCCATGTATTTGAACATTTGCATACTTGTACACAGACAGATATTATATTAAATATTAATAAAATATGTAATATTATTATTAAATATAAATACTAATGGGTGGCACGGTGGTGCAGTGGTCAGCACTGTGACCTCACAGCAAGAAGGTTCCAGGTTCGACTCCCGGCTCCATCACAGGATCTTTCTGTGTGAGTCTCCATGTTCTCCCTGTTCCTGTGTGGGTTCTCTCTGGTACTCCAGCTTCCTCCCACAGTCCAAAGACATCAAGAGGGGACGAGGCTGATTGATACTCTAAATTGACCGTAGGTGTGAGTGTGAATGGTTGTCTGTCTCTATGTGTTGGTCCTGAGATGGACTGGTGACCTGTCCAGGGTGAACCCCTACTGAAACTCTGTATGTGGGACTCATAAATACTGGTTCTGATGTGTTGATACCAGTGGCGCTAAGCTAATTAGCAGAGGGCGCTACATGTCACACAGCCCATTCACTACTATTCGTTGGGCGAAGAAAACTGAAAGTCACCTGGAATCTGAGGGTCTCAGCTCCCTGATGCACACACAAAGGGGAGACGTACCATTGCAGTATTGTGCGAAAGTACTACTTTAATGTACTTTTCAAGATGGAATGATTGCAGTGTTTATTAGGTTGCTTGATATTTAATAATCTCCATCCCCACATGTATTTATTCTGATTCGCTGTTTATACATTTTGTTGCAAAGTTTGCTCATCCAAGTCTGGGAGATGTAATGGGAGCAAATATCTCCATCATGTACTTAAGGATATTTTAGCCTTTAAACAAAGTTTTAAAAAAGATTAGCAAAGACCACAGGAGCACTTTTTTCATTCAATTTATTATGTTAGTTAAATTTCTATAGCAGGTGAGAGAACATAACGGTCACACAAGGGTTTTCTTGAGCATAGTTTTCAGAAGTCACAGTGTTTTAGACATGACGATGACAAAAGAAAGACGGAAGGGCCAAGAGGAAAACAAGGTGTAACAGTGACACATTCCTACACACCTTCTTCTTCATGGTCCTCCAACTGCCCCCCCACTCCACCCCCCCCCGCCCCCCCGCCCCGAAAATAATCCCTAAATGCAAACAGAACAAATCAACAAATCAAACTCGGCAACAAATAGATATATTTATATATAATATATATTTACTCTTTAAAAATAGAACTTCAGTCTAGATACTAACATCTGTACAAACTACAAAAATAAAATTTTAATATAAATAATTTATATGGCATGACATTAACATTTTTGTTGAAACAAACTACAAACCAATGCATGAGCTCCCCCCTCGACCTCCTCCCTATAAACTCCTTACAATGATCTGATGACGCCTCTTGGCTTTCTAGGGCCTCATCAGACTGTAAATGGTGCTTTTTTTTTCTTAATTATTATTCACAACTGCACAGTAGCTACTTAACTTTTCTTTCATTGTTACAAAAGAAAACGAAGCTGCCACTTAAAAAAAAGGATATGAAAGATTGAAAAAAAAAAAAAGATCTGCAAGTTTTTCCCTGCAATTTAACCTGGCAGTGATGAGACCATTACTTTTAAAAAATAAAAAAAACAAGCAAAGATAATGAAAATACCAAGAAAGAAAGATAGAAAATGTAATGTGGCATATATATGAGGTTTGTATAAAAAAAAAGATAAATCAGATATAAAATAAGCGATAAAAAGACAAAACTAACTCTGTTAAGCAGAGTTCCTTTGCGTACTGTAATAATACCTCATAGTTCATTGCACAGGGTCACAAAAACATGTGGCAACCCGAAAGCAGCCAGCAAAGAAAAAAAAAAAAATCACTCCCTTTCCACACTGGATTTTATAATAATTCCCTTTCAAAATAAGGTGATAAATGTGAACATCACCTTCGGTAGCTTACATAAACAGCAGAAAGAGAAAAAAAAAGAAATCCTTCAAGTAGATTAAACTGCAGAGGACATCGGGGGCACCCAGACAATGACAAGCTGCCAGCATGTTGGCATAGATATCACATTGAACAGATGATGATGATGATGATGATGATGATGATGCTGATTTTGCTAACTAGTGCTTCTTGAAAAACATTCTGCGTCTGGATGCTGCAACATATTTACACCGAAAGAGAGAACATAATACTGAGCTCTGAATGCTGCGATAAACAAAGGGGGGGGGGGGGGGGGAGGTGGGAAAAGGCACAATGGTTACTGAAAACAGTATCTGCTGTCTAATTCTCAGCTTGTACAGTGCACACTGTGACAGAGAATATCTATAAAATACAACAGAGTGTGTCAGATACAGAGGATCTCACAGTATAATATTGTGTACAAAGTTTAAAAAAAAAGTGTATAGCCTTTAAAGGGGAGGAAGAGGGGGTACTGCATTTTTAAGGCAAATCACTTAAAATTACTTTGAAGTGTAGCAGCAAAAAAAGAACATAATAATAGAAATAAAACACTGACCTTGTATGTTCAATAGCCTAATATCTTAATAAGATCTCACTTTTTGTTTTTACATATAGCACATTTCTTATTCTATACACTGCAGGGGAAAAACAAAACAAAAACATCAACCACCCCACAAAATAGTCTTTTACATCTGAACTTTTACATGAGAGTATACCCAAGTTATACAGTACTCTTTTAAATAGCTTCCCTCTTTTTTTTTTAGTATTAAAATATATACTCATAGATTTACATAATTCTTAAAACGAGTCAGTTTTTCTTAATATGTCCTTGAAATAAATCTGACTCTTTTATTGTGTGAAGTCTATGTACAGTTTAGAGTTCAAGACGTGACGCCATGTTGCCATCAAGGTGCTCAGGGAAGCAGCCAAAGAGTGGAGGCAGGATGTGGCGCGAGAGTCTAGCAATCTTTGGCTGCCTGGATCCTCAACCCACCTGCGACAGAGAAGAAGAGCAACAAGACAGAAGAAGGCGGTTAGTTGTCGTTGCCTGAATCCAAATGAGGAGAATGCGAGTGGTTAAATCTAGATGGTCTACGTGTGTCTCACCTTGCGTCTTGCTGAGCTGGTGCTCTGTGTGGCCCTGTGGTGCCTCCAAGTCCTGGAGCTCTAGAGAGTCTCTCTTAAATGAGGAAAAGTTTGTTTTGTCACCATAAGTCCTCTTAGCAGCCTCGAAACAGTCCGACTCACTGTCCGTGTCAAAACCTTCATGCATGTAGCCTTGGTATGCCGCTCCTGGCAAGGTTGGATGCACTGCCACAGTCACAGATGCTGTGGCTGTTACCATGGTAACGGCCCCCCCAGCTGAGCCTTGTTGCGTTGGCAGGGCAGAGCTGCTACTGCTGTAGCTCGGCCCTTTAGTCCTGTTTGGCTGAGGCCCTCTGCCTTTCTTAAACCTGTGGCTGCTTTGACAAGTCCTGCCAGGAAAGTGTTGGCCGGGCCTCTGCTGGCCCTGCTGTTGGTCCTGCTTGGGTCCGTCCCAACATGTGACCTGGGAGCTTACAGGTGCGTTGTGTGAAGGTTCACTCGATGGTTCTATCCTTCCACTGCTTCCTGTTGTGTTTTCTCTGAATGGCTTCACCACCTGTCACAAATAAACATTATTTACTGTCAGAAAAACACACAGCATCAATCGAGATGTTCACATCAAGGATTTAAACGTTCTCTGGGTTGTCGTGCAGCGTACCGTGAGCTTGGGGAAGCTTGGATTCTTGCTGGCCTCCAGCAGTATGTGAGATGTCGCGGGTGGAACGTTGGTATGCGATGCTATGTATGAGCTCCGGTCACAGTATTTATAATCCTCCTCCACGATCCCTGATGTGGAGGTCATCTCCGAGTAATACTCCGAATCAGATGATTCTGAAAATGCTTGCTGACGTGCCGCCCGTGGGTTGTGGTGGCCCGTGAAATACCCGTGGTGGGCCATTGGTGGAGGCAGCGGAGGCTCCGGGGAGGGTGTAGGCAGGCGGCTGGCATTGTCAACTGGGGTGACCTCAGCTGGAGGGCCCATCATGGACAGGAGGACCGGAAGGAGAACCAAGCCATTCAGCATTCCCAAAACAGTCAGGATAGCCAGCACAGCAAAGAAATACCTGAGGGAGGAAAAGGAGGAGGAGGAGGTGGAGGAGGAGGGCCGTTAGTTTGAAAATAACACTGACACAGTCGGTTCAAATTAAAGCTGCTGCATCTTATGTGCTAGAAAAAAATAACTAATTCCTGTTTTTCTTGCAGAAGCAATATTTGAGCTGGAATTATAGGAAAAAAAATAATGATAGTAAAAAATTGTCTGCAATCGACACTAAGCTCGGACTTTATGATTTCAAAATTGAGATCAAATTGAAATTATAAAGACTGGTTTTGAAACTGCAATAATAAGTCCATTTTTGTGTGATATTAGTGGGGGATACGTATCAAACGCATACTCTTTGCTTAAGTGTGTAGAGTATGAAGCAGGACATCTGCAGCACCTTCATACTTCATCTAAAATTGAAAACAAACTGATCAATGAGCCTTTATGAATTTTTGCGCCTTTCTGCGATTTGTATATTGCAGTGTTTATTGCAATTTCTATTACATTTCTGATTAACTGTGTAGCCTGACACTGAACAGGCGTTTATGGGCACATATAGTTTCACAAAAATGCTTTACGATGTTCCCTTCAGCATCTTAAAGTATTTAGCTAAATTTGACATGGTAATTTTATGCATTTTTCCAGTTAAATTTTCCTAAATACGTGACCCAACAAACAATCACAATGCTCTTATGTGTCATACATGCAAAGAATACAAATAGTTACTGTATACAACTCCAAATACACACACACACACACACACACACACACACACACACACACACACATAGTTGGCACACGAGGAAGGGAAGTAGCTCAGGGGGAAGAAGTCAGGGAAAGCCCAGTGTTTGTGTATCAAAGGAGGGGGAGGAGGTGGGGGGGCGGCAGTGGTGCTGGTGGCAAATCTGATTCCCGCTCATTCCAACTAAAACATGCTTTGATGCCTTCACTGTTGCTACAAGACTTTCTCTTGCTCTGTTTTTCACCCCGCGAGTAGGTTTTCTTGCGTGAGTGCGTGACTGCGTGTGTGTGTGTTTATGTGTGTGTGTTTGTGTGTGTGCGCGTGCTTCTTTAGCAGAGCTCCAAGGAGGCCAGGGGTGGAGGCAGGCCACAAGAAAGAGCTCCCCAAGAAAATTAGAGAGGACTCCACTTAAACACTAACAGAAAGCAGAACGAGAGAGACAGTGACATGCTAACCACTCGCCAGACTTAAAGAGGTAAAAGAAAAAAGAGGGGTGTTGGGGAGGGTGGGGGGTGTTGGAATGAAGAAGAAAGCCAACAAGGACAGGGATAACATGCCTCTCTTCTCTGAATGGACTACTACTCTGATTATTATTGCTACTTAACTCGACAAAGGTCACTGTTAAGGAAAAGTTCATGGTTTGCATGTTGGATGATTTGCACTTTAGCCCCGACACTCTTTCTAATATTCCTCTTTCTTCTTTAACTGCTCTCATTGTTTTCTTTATCAGGAGTATGTCATCTTTTCCTTTTGCTTATTCTACCCCAAAAACGACACTTCTCTCTTGTCAAAAAAACAAGGGGGGGGGGGGCGAGACTTTAGTGGGACCTCCAACAGCGTCTCAGCGTTAGGAATTCTGTTGTTTATATAAACTGTAATCTTTTCCATTCGTTGTCAGGGCCTGGGGAGTCGTGTGTGTGTGTGTGTGTGTGTGTGTGTGTGTGTGTGTGTGTGTGTGTGTGTGTGTGTGTGTGTGTGTATGTGTATGTGTGTGTGTGTGTGTGTGTGAGAGAGAAAGTAAGTGTTTACATGCCTGTACATATATGTCTGTCTGTGTGCATGCATGTGTGCCCACCATCTGTGTGTGCTTGTTTGTGTGTGTATGTGTATGTGTGTGTGTGTGTGTGTGTGTGTGTGTGTGTGTGTGTGTGTGTGTGTGTGTGTGTGTGTGTGAGAGAGAGACGATTCAACGCTGAAGTAAGTGTGCTGTTTATTCAGTGCATTACAAGGCCAGGAGATGTTTACAGCAGTTTATTTATGATAGTCCCAAGCTAGCCAATGCTGGCTTGCCCCATTCAACAGACCACAAGACCTCCAACAGAGATACTACACCCCTCTGTCTCGCTTTCTCACCTCCTCCTCAAAAAACAAAAACAAAACTTAACCCCAATTCTGAACATTTCTCCTTATTTACACCTTTAAATCAAACTAATGGACCAGTCATCTAGAATCTGTCGTCCCACCCACCAGGATCTCATAGCGTTGTAAAGAAGCCACCCTCAGAGTACTTCTGCTCCTCGCTTAGCTTCTGTCTCTGTTTCTACAGAAAAACGGTGCTTTTTATGTCATGGAGGCCTGCTGCAGTCTGTGAGCTCAAGGTTGTGGTTTCGGGTTTTAGGCCGAGACCGCATTCAGTTGAAAAACATTGAGCTATTTGCCTTTTTTCCACTCTGACCATGAAACAGTGGTAGAAAACACACACATACACACACACACACACACACACACACACACACACACACACACACACACACACACACAGAAAAGTACAGAAACACACACACAGTGTAGTGATGTCTGTTGGTGGGCTACAGACCATCTAACAGGCTGACCAGTTCAAATTTAGCTCAATTTTTTATTACAGCACCCAGTATGGAGGGAGAGAATGCCAAACAGATGATGGGAATTTTTACAGATTCCTCTGTGTGTGTGTGTGTGTGTGTGTGTGTGTGTGTGTGTGTGTGTGTTTTTGAGAGAAAGAGAGAGAGACAGGGAGAGCATGAGAGAGAGAGACACCACCCAGTGGGTAGCAGAACACTTCCATGTTTACGAGCAGCTGCTACACACCCTTGATGTTTTCCCCATTTGTTGTGCTTTGAGGTTGGGCAGAGGGATGCGTGCGTGCCCAGAGTGACAGAACCAGGTGCATATTTGTGACCGTGTATCTGTGAGTGTGTGTGAGTATGTGTAACATTTCCACCTGCATACACCTCTGACCCCCCACAAGGCTTCCTCCCATCCTACAGTGAGGCTAGACAACTGGCTCCATACACTCTGTCACACCAATGGTGTAAAACCAAAACATCTTCTGAGGGCAACATATGGGCCGTGGAGGATGTGTAGTAGTAGCACACACACATACATAAGCACACAGTCAGCATTTCATGATGTGTCAAACACACAGCGTCTCACCTCATGATGAAGTCAAACTCGGATCCTGCCAGCATGAGAACGCCCAGGAGCGTGGAAATGGCTCCATCTACCACCGGGGCAAACATGTGCTCCAGAGCCACTGCCGAGCGCTTGTTTCTGTTGCCAATGGCTGTCAGGAAGCCCTGCAAAAGGCGCAAAGGTGGGGAAGAGAGAAATGAGTTGGAAATCTTGCCCATCGCTCAGAACTTATGCTTGTGGTGAGGCTTGGCGTGCATCCAAATTCCTGTATTTAGTTTTGTTGGGGATCACGGCGTTGCACTACAATCCAGTACACCATCTTAGAACGAGGCTGCCAGCAGGAATCAGGTAGCCAGAATTGTAAATTTCCAGAAAGATCTTTTTCATGCTTATTTAATGCCTAACCATTAAAACACATTCTGATATATAAAGGAGTCCAAATCATTGAGAAAAACACATCAAAGACCATAATCAGAGCAAACCATTCAAAAGTGGAGACCGGAATCATGCTTTTGATGCATTTGCTGAATTACCAGTGCAATATGAACGGTGAACTCCACTCCGATGCCCACTGATGCGATCAGAATGACCACGGGTATGGCGCTCAGCTTGATGCCAATCAGCCCCATGATGCCAAACAACTCCACTGTCATCATGGCCAAGATAAACACCTGATAAGAAGAAACACAAAAAAAGTGTCATTGAGAAAAAGCACGAGAAAGACGGAACAAGCAAGTCATTAAAGAATAAAAGCAACACCAGTAAAAGCAAATTTGTCCTCCCTTAGTAACTCGGTGGAGCCCTTTTGGCTTTTCACCCCACACAATCTTTGACCCTGCTCTCAGGATCTCAACCGTATGGCATCAAATTACCCACCCCAGGGCTAATACCATCCCCTTCTCCATCCCACCATCCTCCTCTTCCTCCTTCTCAGAGGTGGTCACAGTGATTGACGGGCCCTGACGCCCACTGAACCACATGTATATCTGTCTGGAAATCAAATTTTTGCAATGGATAGCAGCTCACTGTGGATATTTTAGGGTTTATGACACTGCAGGACCACATCTAAATGATGCTAATGTCCTAAAAGAGAAAGTGTTATTTGAGTGTAAACTGTGATATAAACCAGCCACAACAATTTTTACAAAACAAGAAGGGGGGAAAAAAAAGCTTTCCCGAGCAGTGAAAGCTTTTGATCCCTGCAGGGCCTCTGAGCCGGGGCACGGTTAAATTGGAAATGATAAAAGCCGTTTTACTGCTCGACCACATACGGGCTGGGTGAGACCCTCACAGGCGAGCTGATGCTTGGAAACTATATCTCTCTCTGTCAAAGGAGATTGTGTTGTGTTTCTGTCTCAATCAGGGCTGCTGGGGACCACTTTCTTAAATCAAATACATTCCTACTGAAACTGGAACTGTTGTTGTGCTACCCTTCAGTCCCCCTATGTGTGTGGATATACATTTTTTTTTGGGGGGGGGGGGCATTGGCTTGTGTGTGAAATGTTCTCCAACCACTAAAAACTCAGACTCTTTCTGTCTCTCTAGCTCACACACACACACACACAGAGCTCTGATGGATGGGTTGAGCAGGCCAAGGTCACGACTGGGCAGATCTGTCCTGTCCCCAAGTCTCTCCCTCTCCCTCTGACAAAAGCAGTGATGGAGTTGGAGGTAGAGGCTTCAGGAGGGCAAAGCCTTTCTTGCTCCTTTGCATTTCCTTTTCTATGGCCTGGCCCAGCCTACATTAGAATGACAAAGCTTCCCGTATGTGTGTGTGCACTGGCCCTCCACAGAGAAAAAGGGGCCCCCCTAGACAGCGTTATTGAGCTGTGCTGAGAGGGGTGAGAAGAAAGCAGGAGGAAGACCAGAGGGAGGAAGGGACTAATGATGTTGTTGAGGTAAGATGAGGTGGAAAATATGCAACAATTAAATTACCACAGGTAAAATTGAGAAAGGAACTCACGATGATGCCAGCTGTCCAGGGATTGAGCAGAAGAATAGCACAGACCAGGAAGGTGCACGCCAACACCACACTGATTGACAGCAGGAACCAGTGTCTGAGGCCTATGTACTGCTCCCAGAACAAGAAGGGGTAGCCATTTGGGTAGTTGAACACACCCTTGCGACTGAACTCGTCACAGATGGAACGGACGCTCTCTATGGCTTCCACAAAATCGCTGGCTTGCCGAAGTCCGTTCAGGTAGAAAGGGAACTGCGCAAACTCCAAAGGCTCTGCAGCTGGAACTGCAAGGAAGGAGGTGGGATTGAATATGTAAGCAAGAAAACAGCTGATGTTCCAATGACAGAAAATGTATATATCATACTTACTGCGCAGATTCTCCCCAGTGGTGTCGTACTTGTCGTGAATCCACTCTCTGGGATGAGGGTAGAAGTTAGCCTGGGAGGCAGCGTAGCCCAGAGGGTCATTACTGACCCACACTGTCAGGTAAATATAAAACACCTCAGGGGCAATGAGACCTTCTCCATCCACCAACCGACGAGAAGTCAGCTAGAAGAGAAGCAATCGTGCATTGAGTTTGTGCAGGAAGACGTCAGCGGAGATGTTTGCAGTGGGGTTTTAGACCTACCTGGCTGTAGTTAAAAGGCTCTTTTTTGGAACCGGTCTGGATGAGGAGCTTGTACGCCAGAGCTCCGTCCTCTGTGCCGTTGCGATAGCTGTCAGAAGTAATCCTCCCCGCCAGCCAATCAGCATCAAATGCTGCCTGAAGACCTGACCAAAAAAAACAGTGATTGTCATTTATAAATATGATTACTTTGAAGCTCTGCGTGTGTGTGTGTGTGTGTGTGTGTGTGTGTGTGTGTGTGTGTGTGTGTGTGTGCGTGTGTGCGCATTAATGATGAAAATATCAAATTTCCTCTTCTGTCTCGTCCTTTGCAGCTGGCTTTGATTGACCTGTTAGCTATTACTTCCTCCTGACTGGGCCTCTGACATGTCCTAGCCTGAGGACACACAACCACACACACACACACACACACACACACACACACACACACACACACGCATATACATACACATGCAAAGATAACCTATGACCCCACCCCAATCCATCTACTACACCACCCCTTAGCCCAGGTGGATGGGGGTAAACAGTGTGACTGAACTTTCACTCACCCTTCAAACATTCTTGCCCACAGCGCACACACACACACTCACACACACACATGCACACATTTCATCCTTGCACACCTGCAAACCCTCCTTTGAACTGTGATGTCATGATCAATAAAACTCATTTACTTCCTGACTTACTCAATAAAACAGAAATCTTACCTCGGAGCCAGTCGTGGAAGTAGTGCAGCCACATGCGAGGCAGTTTGTTGTCGCTGTCTCGAACCACGTATCTGATGGAGTTAAAGGCGTTGTGCAGCTGGATCAGCAGCCTCTGTGAGCGGGCGTAATCAAATCCATCCATAGTCACCAGATACATGTTGTAGAAGGAGAAATATTTGAACTGGGCATCGATGAAATCATACTCCTTGGTGTCGCGTGGCACTATGTCAGTCAGATAGAGGCCGTCGTGCACCATGGTGGTCCCGTAAAGGCTGAGACCCAGGAGGCCCAGGAAGAGAACAACCACAATGGCTTTGCTCTTAGGTTTGAGGAGCATGGGAGCATATTTTTCCCTTGCAAAATGAGACAGGTTCCAGTGGAGGAATGGGAGTGGGACACATTTTTTTCCTGATTTGGAATCCTCCACCTGAGCTAGGAGGTCCCGTGTAGAGCTGGAGGTGGGTGTGAAGAGCTGGGAGCCGTAGGGATCTAGCACAGAAGTGCTGGTGGGTGACGGTGTGATGGCTAGAGGGTGAAAAGCACACAAAAATGTCAAAACCTCAATAGAAATGTTTTGGACAAATGAAGAAGCTTCATGTATCTTTATTCACCTTGAGGTTGGGTGGTGGGGCAGAGGATGATGGAAGGAGGGCTGGTGGAGATCTGAGAGGTAGGTGGCAGAATGGTGACGATATGCTGGCCGGCTGCATCGCATTGTGTGAACGCCTGCACCGTAGTGGTGATCTGGGTGCTGGTGGTGATAGTCGACCCCGCAGCGTACTGATGTGTGTGCGCAGTTGTCGGCGTGTGTGGCTGCTCGCCGGCATCTGACAGCTCATGAGGAGAGAGGTGGATGATGCGGTCGGAACAGGGACTGTACAGGCAACAGAGTACATCCAAACGCTTGTCCTCGCGCCGATGGAGGTCCAAACTGAGGATGGCGGGGAAGATGAGCAGCACCATGGCGAAGTTAAACACGACCACGATGGCCGCCTGGAGGGAGAAAGAAAGACAGAAGGAAAGAGAAAAACAAAGTGAGAAGAGCTGGAGAACAGCATGTGAAATTACAGACACCCTACCCCAGCTGGGGAGAGTCAAGGCCCCTTTATTTTTTTAGTATCTCAGACCACAGCCCAGAAAGTAAGGAAAAGCTCTAAATCATCAGCCAGGAATACTGAGCAAGCCAGGCATGGAGAGGGATCGAGAAGCAGAGAGAAGAAAGAAATGTGCCAGAAAGGAAAAACTACTAGAAAGAAGGAAAGGGAGTGAGAGAGAGAGAGAGAAACCGAGGGGGGAGAATATATGTATGTTGCGAGTCTGAGCAAAACCATCACCACCACCTCCCCACTCACCCCAGCCCCTCAAGCTGACATTCTAACTGGCTGTGGTTTCCAGTGTGTGTATGACTATGTGTGTGTATTTGAGTGTGTTTCAGACCACCCACAGTTAGTCACAGATCAGAGCAAACCGCCTTGACGGGCCAGTGATATACTGATCCACTCCTCCCTCCCTTCCTTTCTCTCTGTCTGTGTCTGTTCATCACTCTCTTTCCTCTGATTATTCCACATCTCACACACACACACACACACACATACACACACACATGCATGCACTGAAGAAAAAGGTTGGCCCTGTAGGTGCAACAGCAATAAAACCATGAACAAAGGCATGAATAAATGTCACCTCTCCTAAGTTATATCTCTCATTTTCAAAGGAGCCTCAGGCCTCTTGGTGAGCGATTGTGTGTGTTTATTTCTGCGAGCATGCATGTGAGAGTGTGTACAAAACGTACCTGCAAAGAGAACGCTCGCAATGCCGGGATGGGTACAAGAGCAGCCATGAAGAAGGCGATCATGTTGTTGATGGATGTAAGAGCCACACTAGTGCCAGTACGACGCAAACAGTCCCCGGTTCGCTCCTGGAAGGAAAAAATAAAATGAGTAAAATAAATAGAAGATAGAGGAGAGAAGAGGAGAGGAGGAGAAGAAGGAAGGAAAAGAGAGGAGAAGGGAGTACCTTAAAGGGGATGTTACTTCCAGCCTCTGTGAAGGAGTGTGCCAATAGAAACATGTCATCCACACCAATCCCTAGTGCCAGGAAGGGAAGCACCTGGGATGGGAAACACATCAATGGAGAACAAAGGTTCCGAGTGAGCACGAAGAGTCAGATATCAAAACCTAGGCTTTAAATCAAAAGAGGAACCCCCCCTTTTAAGAACCAGCCTCATCGTAAACGAAAGCATGCAGTATATTGTACCTGTGTGGTAGCAGCATTGAAGGAGAGTCCCAGCAGGGAGCAGAGACCCAGCCCCGCAGCTACTGACAGGGCCACCAACAGCACCCCAGCCAGCCCCACGGCCCCCTGGGATTTGGCACAGTCCCACCTGAGCATGGTAACGCAGGCGTAGGCCAGCTAAAGAGGATACATGGTAGGTTTTTAGTACTACTGTCAGAGAATAATACTGTAATATTTAAGTGATGAACCCATTACAATGCTCACCATGAGAAGGTATCCTCCGGCCACCCTGATGACGCTGACATCAGAGAAGGATTTCATGATGTCATTGAGGGTAGTGGTAGAGAAAGCGTGGATAGACTGGCTGGAGTTGGATGGGATACTCTGATGTACCATCTGAGAGAAAAACATCAATAAATGATCACAAATCATGACAACATAAAAAATTGTTTTTAAAAATCATGGAGAATAATGAGCACACACAAAAACACACAGTACTTCATCAGCTTTTTCAACACCGCTATCTTTTAGGGCCTTAAAAGAGAGAAGGGCCCCCCATCCCTTTGAAAAGGGAACATGAGTGTGTGTTTTTACATGTGCTAGCATGTGTGTGTGTGTGTGTGTGTGTGTGGATGACAACTGAGGAGTAATGAGCACAGATGCCAAAGGTTGTAATGTCAAAGGTGAAAGGGATGGGATCACATGACTCAGGAGGCTGCCTTCTCCCCTCGGTGCCACGAAAGGACCAAATCCGTGTACCTGAGGGCATTTCGTCATTGTATTCTTTCCCAAATAAATCTATTTCTTAAATATGGCACAGAGAGTTGGGTGTTCCTGTCAGTTCAATATCTCGTCTTTCTATACATCCTTCACCATCCTCCCTCCTTCCCTCTCTCCTTATCCTCGCCGTGGTGGGTGTCAGCTATCACAGCAACAGCTTGTTCCTATAACTAGGGCCCTGACAGAGAAAGATGATTGGCTTACCACACACACACACACACACACACACACACACACACACACACACACACACACACACACACACACACACACATATACACATACACACGCATACATGCTTTCATGCTTTACAAGGAAACTGCAGACTGATGGAATTCAGGCACTGCTGAGACCCACGCAGCACGTGTGTGTGTGTGTGTGTGTGTGTGTGTGTGCATGTGTGTATACACAAAGAAAAGGAACATGGAAACACCTCCTCATTTTCATCATCCTATGTGTGTGTGTGTGTGCGTGCGCGTGTGTGTGTTCGCATGTGTGTGCATGTGTGTATGTGCGCGTGTGTGTGCATACATGCTCCTACCTCCACAAACCTCCGTTGCCAAGACTCCAGGATGGCGGTGGCCTTTTCTTCATTCCAGTTGATGTCGTGGATCTCGTAGTCATCTTTAAAGTGCTCATACAGCTGCTTAGGACTCATTAACAGGAACATGGTTTGGAGAGCTTCCGCACTACAAAATCCACGCACACACACACACACAGACACACACACACAGACACACACTCACTTTAGACTTCGAACACATCATGCAAACATTTTTTAGGTAATAAAAATCACCCAGTCTGAGTTTTTAGCTGACAGGAGCACAGCTGTCTGAAAACAGTTAAATGCAGGTGTCATTTCTTCCAGGGTTACCTGCTTGCCTGCTCGCCTGCCTGCCTGCCTGCCTGCCTGCCTGCCTGCTGGCCTGCCTGCCGGCCTGCCGGCCTGCCTGCCTGCCTGCCTGCCTACCTGCTTGCCTGCCAGCCTGCCTTCCAGCCAATGTAAACAGCTAAAAGCAGGTGTTATCTAGTCTGTCAGTTGGTCTCTAGGCTATGATCCCAGATGTCCTAAAGTTTTCTTGGCGCAGCGAGCAACAGCTCTGCTCAAAATGGGAATGAAATGATCATAAATCATATCCAAGAGAAAAGTGTGGCTCTTGCGGATGGGACGGGAATCCTCTTTCATTCAAAGGCTCTATTAGGCCAGTGAAGGTCACAATCTGGGCTCTGACCCAATGCTGTCACTCCATTTATATTTGCTATGCTTTTCAACTCAGTTAAAGTCAATAGCAAAAAAAAAAAGACACTACACAGAATGTCCTATAAGGAGACTTAAAGAAAAATGTGTTTTTCTTTCTTCCTCTTCAGCACTACAAATGTGTAGCAGGGGGCTTTATGTGGCTGTAAGTCATCTTTAATTGGCCTATGCTGGACCCGGGTCATGCAGGAAACTGATCCCTCTGGGTACGAGGCATTCCTTGCATGTGTCTTTTGGGTTATTAGGGGTTACACGGATTCCACAGCCATGGCGACTCACAAGCTGACGGACGGCTGGAGCAGCCGCCTGTTTGGCTGTCTTGGCTTGTATAATCTCTGCATGTCTTAGAAATCTCCATCCAATAAATGGAAACACACCTTAGCAGAGTATCCTGGCTGTTCTTCACTCGCCCTCCCAGGATCAGCTCCTCCTGCCAGTGCATGAACTTCCGGCTGAAACCATGGCAACCACCCTGGAGACGCCCAGCAATGTCAGGACTCTGAATACAAAGTACATCTATGTCATTTTCGGGAACTTTCCTTCACCTTACTTCTTTGTGTGTACTTAAATATGTGAATTTACCTCTCCTTGCTCCTTGTTGGGTGCACTCAGAGGGCAGTCGGGATCTGAGGGGTCTAGACAAGGTCTGTTCATGTAGGCATGACCCACCTGGAGAATCAAACAATGTCAGTACATGGAAAAGTGCTTATATAAGTAAGTATTCAGTCAGTAAATCTTCTGGAGGTGAGTCTCACCTGTGCTTTATCCAGCATCTCCTTAAATCCTTCCAGTGAGGTGAACTGACTCAGCTCCTCCATTAGCTTGACTGGATCTAGATTCATCCACTGGATATCTGGCATTCCCCTGCAGAGAGAGAGAGAGACACAAACACACACACACACACACACACACACACACACACACACACACACACACACACACACACACACACATACTTAAGGTGAAACACATTCTAGAATAGACGTACAGTAAGAAGTAGAGACGTGATGCTTGAGGCTGTCACCATGTGCCAAGACGAAGCTTTGCACTACTTTGTAAGCTATGATTCTTTCAGTTCACTTTAATTCTCTCGCTTGTTGTGCTGAGCTACGCAGGAGAGTAGCAGCAGATACAGGATAATATAGCGTTTATTATCCTGTTTCACGCTGCCACAATGCTCAGGGAAAAGGCCTGGTGGCTGCCTGCTCGCTTCCATTCCTCAATGTCCTGCACTGAGTCATAACAATTACCTCTGCCTTCCCAACATCTTGATAAGAAGGGAGGGAGGGAGGTGAGGGAAGGGAGGGAGGGAAACAGGTAACCAAATAAAGTGTTTTAACGCTGATGACTGATGTTAGTTTTTTTTTTCTCTTGATTTATGGCTCATCTGCACTCTTTTTTCATAATTTGTCCTCCATCACTATAGCTGGTGTGTAGTTGTACTGCACATATGCATCAATACACTTCGACGTTATTGATTGCTGCAACGTATCCCCCCCCCCCCGCCTCCCCATGCATCGAAGTTGAAAATAAAAGTTGTGAGTTGTGATGGATGTGGCAGAAACAGCGGGAAATTAAGGGCTCTCAAAGTATCTCAACGCCAGACTCCCTCCAATGGCTCCTCTCCTCTCCTCTCTCCATATACGAAGCTCCCTTTTTTGCCGCTGCAGCTTGCAAAGACACACTCCTTTATCAGTTAGTTCTTGCTTGAGTAAACCGGGCCGGGCCCCTTTTGTTTTTTCATAGATTGCCACTCTTTGTTCTCTCAAGTTTTTTCTCACTTTCTTTCTCCCTCCTTCATTTTTGTTTTGTTTAAAAACCAGATCTGACATTAAACTGGCAAAATGGAACTCAAACCAACCTGGCTCCTTTTCAGCTTTGGAATAAAGTAAAACAACAACAACAACAACAACAACAGATGTTGACTGGCTTGAGTGGGATTTAGCGGAATATTTAGATGATGTGAATCATCATAGCCATCATCTTCTTTCATACAGCGGGAAGGTGCCAAGGATGGGAAACTTGTGTTTGTTTCCGTCCATGCTGCCGTGTCATGTAACATACAGCTGTCCACTCTTGACATGAAAATAAACAAATAGTGTATTTTTGCAAAGAAACATCTGCTATGGTCTAAACTCTCTTTTGTAAACTGAGTGCGCAATTGAAATATCACTTCTGATGATGAAAAAGAGCTTTCTTTCAGTGACTCTATTTCTCAAGAGAATGTTGTCCCAAAAAAAGAAGAGGGAAAAAAAACCCAGCAAAAGCCCAAATACGCCCAGACTCCACTGTTAACCGTCTTGTAGCCTCTCTCTCTGTCTTTCTCGGGGGACTTGATGCTTGAATACTGCCCATTTTATTTGTTGGACAACTTGGGAGCTGGGAGCCCGAGGCATTACCATGAGAATGCCGAGTGTTAGCCGTGAGCTGACAAAGCCGGCCCCCCTCCCTCCTCCGGGGCCCCTGCACTGATGGACACTCACTCGTAAACTAAAAGAATGCTTACCATTGTCTGACCCAAAGGGCTCCCCTGCCACCACCACCACCACCACCACCGCCGCCGCCACCACCGCCTCCCCGCCCTCCGTTCAAACCAACCCACCACCCAATTGCTGCTGCAGCCATCTTCTCTCGCTCTCTCTTTCTCTCCCTCTCTCTCTCTCTCTCTCTCCGTCCCTCCCTCACTGGCTGCATCTCTACCTCACTTTCTCTCTTTGAATTTCTCTGTCAGGACGCCCCCCTCCAGTCCCTCTCTGGGCCCTAAAAGAACTCTATTACTGACCACCGCTGTCAGTCACAGCACCCACTGACAGACTACTGAAAGCCCAACTGTATGTCTCCATTGAGCATGTGTTAAAAGTTACAAACCCCTCCAAAACTCCAGTCGGCAACGCAAGTCAGATGGAAGCAATGACAGCAAAGGGAGAGCCAAAGCTCTATATGAGATGTTTTAATATGAAAAAAAAGAGATTAAGTTGGGTTAAATATTCCAAGACTTACGGTAAATAGGCGGAGCCTCCCTGTAGTTTGGCTCCTTCCCAAAAACAGTCCAGTGGAGTGATTATCATACAGGGGAATAGCTTGTCAATCATCTGGGTAAGAGAAAGGAAGCATCGTATATATGAGGTGTTTTAAAATCTATAAATGAAATGTATGTGCGTATGGGAATATAAATGTTATCTTACCCTTTCAATCATAACATTTTCAATAATAGGGACTCCTGATTTATAGCATATTTTGTTAAGATCCCACGATCTATGAGAGAGAAAACAATTTTCAATGTAAAATTTTCATTCCACACACAGTCAGAGCGGTTGCTGCAGTCTTCCTCTCCACTTACTTTCCAAAGAGCGACACCTGGACCTTGCTGGCAGACAGAGCAGCTTCCATGTGAACCAGCAAAGCCTCCTGGGTAAGAATATTGGTACCCTCTTCTTTGGGGGTCTGAATGAGCATCTGTGAGGTAAAAACTGACTCCTCTCCCTGCTTCTCCCTGGTGTAGCGGAGCTCCTGGCTCACCCGACTTCCAGCTAAAAAAAGCAAGAGGTATGAAGTTGATGAATTCAGACCAATAGACAGACAGACAGACAGATAGACAGATAGATAGATAGATAGATAGATAGATAGATAGATAGATAGATAGATAGATAGATAGACAGACAGACAGACAGATAGACAGATAGATAGATAGATAGATAGATAAACAGACAGATAGATAGACAGACAGATAGACAGACAGATAGATAGACAGACAGATAGATAGATAGATAGATAGATAGATAGATAGATAGATAGATAGACTGATAGATAGATAGATAGACAGACAGATAGATAGATTCCTTAATGTTTCACATACAAAGACACACATTTGGATCTTATAACAAAGCGCGTTGTGTGTGTACATATGCACACACACTTACAAAAGAACACACACACAAACTCACACACACATATATCGACCAACGCCCTTGGCCCTCGCCAGTGTTGGTTTTGAAGGCACTTCACACAAGCCAGCGTCTGGCCAAAAGAAATGAGTAATACAGCTTCTCATTGGCTCCTCCTGTAAAACAGATGTGCCCTGTTAGTTAGGAAAACCAGCCTTGTGATGCCCCCAAACCCTCCGCCACTCCACGCCATCGTAGATAGACACCCAGTCAAAATCCTCAGAACCAGGCCTGGACCTGACGGACTCTACCCCTATAGGCTATGTTCATCACTGAGAGAAGAGAAGAGAAGAGAAGAGAAGAGAAGAGAAGAGAAGAGAAGAGAAGAGAAGAGAAGAGAAGAGGGGGACATCAAAAGTACTGCGAGATAAAAGCAGATAAAGTAAAGTAAATAGATTTAGAGATAAATATGGATGTCAGAGATGGTGATGAACAGAGGCGAGAGAGAAAGAGGATGAAAATTAAGAGAGAGAGAGAGAGAGAGAGCGAGCGAGCGAGCTATGTTGTGCTGTGCGGTAGACTCCAGCCCCCTAATTACAGGAGGTTGCCCTGAAAAGAGTTTGCCAGCCGGGGGGATCTGTGCCTGTGCCAAGTGGACATGAAACATGCCGCGCTGGATCACAGAGGGCCCGTCTGCCCCTCTCGCTGTCCCAATACATGACAATCCCAGAGAGAAAGAGAGGGAGGGAGAGGAAGGGGGGAGGTGGATGAAGTTTGGAAACAAGAGCTACCTCTTTCTTAATTCTAACTCTTGTCACTCTTTTATTCACTTTTACTGCACTGCAGTCAATCCTGTCTTTACCTCCTTTGGCATCTATTTTTCGACTCCTTGTCACTCCTGTCTGTCTTTCTGTCTCTCTCTCTCTCTCTCTCTCTCTCTCTCTCTCTCAGTCTCTCTCTCTTTCCCTCACGCTCTCTGCACCTCCCCCAGCCTGGAGCAGGCTCCTATAATTGATGGGGAGAAAAGAAAAAACAAACTATTCAGCCTACGCTGCGAAAGTGTGAGATCAGGTTAGAACTCTGGGCCTTGGAGACACCGTCCAATATTTCGAGGCTTTGCTTTCAAGGCTTTAATTACCTCCACGACACTGAGGCGAGAGGATATCAAGTCACCTCGTTTATTTGCGCTCATGGGTGTCTCTTTGGAGTGTCTGGCTCTGTGCATCCCCGAGTGAAAATACCTCAAAATGTTTTGATAGAAGTTTCCATTTCAAGGGAATCACAACACATCAGTAATTTCCTTTGGAAGACACTCCTGGTTGGGAGAATGAAACAAATTTTCAGGAGTCTGAATTAATTCTTTTGGAAGAAATTACCTCGTATTTGGGATGTCAAGCACATGTACAAATAACCGGCCTGGATGTGGGAGCAGCCTCTAAGATGACTCCACTTCCTTGTCAAACTGATTTCCAATCTCAAAAAAAAAAAAAAAAAAAAAAAAAAAAAAAAAAAAGAGCTACTACAAAATGGAACCTCTTCCGTTCCTGCACCTCATTGACATCTGCTAAACCTTTTTTGACATTTCGTATGTTAACCTCTACAGCGTGGGGTTTTGATCCCAACAGGAACTGGGTGGCTCGGAGAGACTCTGGCTCTGTAATTACAGGCCTCCTGAAGTAAATTATAGCTATTTGTGTCTCGTTCCTCCCATCTGGACCACCCAGGCAGCCAGTCCTCTCTCTTCCCTCGCTCTTTCTCGCCTTCTCTCCTCAACCCCTGGTCTGGCCCCAAACACCCAGCTTCACAGCTACTCTGCTCAGTCCTGCTCTACACACTTCACCGCTCTCTCCAGACATGTCTTTTCTTTCCTGGTTTGTCTTTCGTTCAGTCCCCTTAATTTCTCTGCTTCTTTTCCTCTCTCTTTCCGTCTTTTTTTCTCTCTCTCTCTCTCTCTCTTCTCTTCTTCGGTTCCCCCTACTCTTTCCTTGCTCAGCCTGCGCTCCAGAGTCACAGCCTTAAAGAGACAGTTCTCGGAATTTTTTTCCACCCTGGGAAAGAAAGCACCTTTGAGTGAGGAAACCAGTGTTTTAACACCCAACTGGCGAGTACTTTTATGACATGAGAAGTTTGTAACATGAAATATTAGTCGACGGTTGGCAGCATGATTAAAAAAATAAAAGAAATGATCCCAAATGATCAAATCTCTTTCTATAATCCTTTCATTGGATGTTTTCGAGAAACCCGACCACCATCTTACAAGTTTTAGCAAACAACTTCACTGCGCTGGTTGAAACATATGAATTCATTTACTTGCTTCACCACTGAAAATCTTTCACAACAGTTACGACATTGGGAAAGTGAAAAGCATGCAAAAGATGTCATAACAAGCCCTGACATGGTTTCATGGCTGAGGGTGTACAAATATAACGTTTGTATGAATCTGTGAGCGTGTGTGTGCACCGGTGTAAACACTGGACCCTGTCTCAACCGACCTCAGTCATTTCCTCTCCTCCTAGCCCTTCCATTCCCAAAAACCAACACTCACAATCCCATAACTTGGTGAAATATGTGCGGCTTCTCACATCTGGTTTCTGGGATGAAGCCAAGGCCACCATCAAAGTGCTGTGAATTTATTCTATTCTATTCTATTCTATTCTATTCTATTCTATTCTATTCTATTCTATTCCCATGTCTTACAGGCCTTGTCCCAGTTCCAGGCCATGCTAGGTCAGACCAGGCCACCTTCAAAGTTCAGTGTGGTAGATTAGCTGGATTAGGGGGCCTCTCAAAGGCCCCACGCTGGTACGGAGGAAGACCCGAGATGAAGAGGGCTGAAAGTGACATGTATACTTTTACCTGCTGCATTGGCAGGTTCTACCGAGTACATTTGAAGTTGCGGCTTAAGATGAAATGCACAGAACCTTCACTGATGAAAGCGACCTGACCACCGTAGCATAAAAAAAAAAAAATTCTTTGGCAGCCATTTTCAATCCATCATTTACTTCTTCTTCATCTTCCTCTTCACCAATGGAGGTTGTTTCTTATTATTTTCAGCAAGACAGAAGTTCACTCTCTTGACCTGGCACCCAGCATCACAAAAAAAGAAACCTCTCGGTCCTTTTGTCAGATGTGGACCCACCAGAATCAGGACTGTGCCCCACTTCGGGTCCTTTGGGCCCTGCCCTATGGCATTCCTCAGCCAGGGCACCGCCTAAAGCGGGGCTGCCCCCAGCAGATGGGCTTCTCCTCCATACAATCCTTGAGTACAGCTCCAGACTGAATGCAAACCCTTTTGTGATTCAACCCTTCAATTTCTTTCAGATGTTTCCCCAACAAACACTGGAATAAAATAAAGACGGGAACGTTTCTTCACAACACAAGCAAATGGACCAAAACTTTCCCAGCCCTGTAAAACAATGCCAGAGTGGGCTGTGGGAGTGTGAGGCTGGGGGCGAGAATGAGAAGCTGGCACTTTGGTATCTTACCTATAGAAATACAGTGTGTATGTGTGTGTGCGTGTGTGTGCGCGCATGTGTGTGTGTGTGTGTGTGTGTGTGTGTGTGTGTGTGTGTGCGCGTGCTTTTGTCTTCATGGGGCATGCGGTATAAGTTCATCAATCGTCAAAGACAGCTGCATAATATTAGAGAAAGAAAATGTGAATCTGAGAGAAGGACCAAATAAAGTCCTGCAGCTGATGAGAGAACCAACCGCTCTGACGTCACACCTCAAAAACAGTATAAAACAGTGAAAACAACGAAAATCAGTTTCACTTACACTCTATTCAGATGTGCCAGTGGTGTTAGCCACCACACATAAATTTTCACCGGGGCTGGCATTTAGGCACTTTCTATTTCCATATGTATAGGCTTGCCTCTGCTAATTATGCTAATCATGGGCAGTGTTGGCCACTGTGAAAAATAGTCACATTAGACACTCCACTGACCGCTAATACTGCTTAATGTGTGGTTGAAACATACATTCATCCCTGCTTGAAAGGCAAAATTTTTCCACGTTGCTGGTCTCATTCAGGAGAGAAATGAATTTATTGAGCCCAAGAACCATTTCTTTCTTCCCTCCCAAGTACCAAGAAAATGTTCAGTCTCTCTCCATCTCTCTCTCTCTCTTTACTTTTTTTTATACTTTCACAGTGTAAAGACAGAGGCAAATGGTGCAAACTGGAAGGTGACTGGTGTCGCTTTATTTTGTGGAGACCAAAGACAAAGGTTGCTCTTCATGGAGAAAAGGGTGCCACACTATATTGATTGAGTTTTCATTATTCCGTTTTTTTTTTCTTCTTCTTTTTTTTCTTTCAGTTGCCTTGCTGCTTTTCTTCCAACGCTGAATTCAATGTTGCAAAGAGTCTGACAGTCTAGTGGCCTTTTGATAAAAGCTTGAGGTTCAGGATAATAGACGGATACGTGTTTTTCCCTGTAAACATGGCGGTAAACTTATTTTAATTTACAACTCAATCCAAAAAGTTTGCGTGTTTATCTTTTCACGGATGCAAATATGAACATAAATGTAAAGCTGCTCCAAGTATGTTTATTCATTGAGGGGTGGTCTGACTGTTAAGAGTGTGTATGTGTGTGTTTGGGGGGGGGGGGGGGTGGATGCTGAGAAAGGCGAAGGAATGAAGGAGACTTGGATGGAAGGATGGAGAAGGGGGGGGGGTGAAATAAACATTTCGAAGTGACCCAGGTTGACTCTGGTCTTGTTTGTTCTCTCTACCAGTGAGGTCCTGGGCCCTGAGCACTGGGAGTTTATTTATCTAGCTGGGGCACCACTGCGCACTATTCACCTCCAATAATGCCTCATAGAGCTCCCTTTCTCTGTCTGAACTGGGGCGCTGTGTGCGCTCTGATGAATTATAGCATTTACCTGCTGTGCCGCTCTGAGGTTTGTTTGGAGAAACTGCTCCAAACACCAAAACGTTCATGTGTGCGTTCGCTCATTTGTGCAAATCAATTCTCTCTCATATCCCCAAAACCCTACAATATTTATTAGTCTCTTTCTACAAAAGTCCTTGTCAAGTCTCATGGCTAACTGGCTGTGCTAACACTATAACTGTTCTTCAACTCCCCCCCCTCTTTTTTCCTGTCTTCACGGCCTCTTTATGGGCCATGTGGTGCTCCTGCTGTCCTCTGCTCGTATCGGCACAGTTTCACATGAGTTCAGTTCATCGTCACGTTCACAGGTGAGACATTTTCACGTCTTTCCTCCAACACAGATTAGCAACCTCTTCCTCAGGACTGGTGGAAGAGTGAGCAATGAGGCAAAAAAAGAAAAAAAAAACATGGTCAACGAGTGTCAGCAAGTCATAAACCCTCCACCCTGTTCCTGCCCTAACCCCCCCCCCCCCGCCCCCCGCCCCCAGTGTCTACACTTATCACTCTCTTCTTCCTGCACCTTGTTTTTTTTCTTTTACGATCCCTCTCTTTTCCGCCTGTGGACAATATGGAAGGGGGTCACACACTGAGAAACTTTCACACTCTTAAAAGTGGGTGGGCTGGATATCTTTGAATGTTTATGCTAACTTTGTTTACTTTGTACTTAGAGGATGTTACTAATTATAAAATAAATCAGGCGATCTCAAATCTGTAAGGATGGAAACGAAACATCTCCACGTAGCGTCCATCCGTCACGTCTTACCTCTCGGATTTACAGTCGAAAGTTTCCAAACAACATTCTAAGTTTGTGATATTTGCTAAAACAACCTTTTTTGATAGGTGATATTTCCTCACTTACTACATGCTAAACCGCAGTGGTGTTTAATCCTCTTGTCAGATTAGACAATCAGATTCTGAAGCTTTTATTCTCACCTACTCAATTTTTTTTCAGGGGGGGTGGTGGTGATGATTAACTCTTTTACTGCCAAACTGTGTTTGCCACCCAAGAATATTTAAGCTGTAATGTGCTGGAGAATGCAGGTAAACAACTTTGCCGACCTCGTTGTTCTCTCTGTGTCTCTGTCTACTCTTTCTAGAAACAGACTGCACTGCTGTGCACACAGTGTTTTGGTCCTGGAGGAGGGAGGAAGCAATTAAAAAAGCTCTGGTGGCCTGACTTCAGAGAGCAGGCAGAAAGACAGGTAGAAATATAAACAGACACACACACACGCACGCACGCACGCACGCACGCACGCACATACAGGCACGCACGCACACACACACACACACACACACACACACTCACACACACACACACACACAAAAAAAACACAGACAGACAAACGGGCACACAGTCAGGAAATTCAGGCAGACAGCCAGGCCGGACCAGCTGAAGGTGGCAAAGATGACACGTTTGAGTGTGTATGTGTGCGTGTGTGTGTGTGTGTGTGTGTGTGAGCGTGTATGTGTGTGTGTGTTTAGGTAGTGTGAGGACAGTTTCTATGATACAATATGACAGTATGGTGTTGGTTCACAGCTATGATGTGACCAATTTGAACAAATTAATTGGAAGACGAGTGGAAACTCTATAACACGGGGCCGTATTCACATTATTAATCAAAATATATTAATACTCCAGAAGCTGGTGCATGCACCTTACAGTGAAAAATCCATGTTAAATATATATATGTATGTATATATATATATATATATATATATATATATATATATATATATATATATATATATATATATATATATATATAAATTTTCAATATGAGATCACCTGTCTTTCTCAAACTCTCCATTCCTCCCTTTTGTGTTTTGCCTGTGCAACATATGAGTTTTACTGTGTTTATGTGTGTATGTGATAGAGAGAGAGAGAGAGAGAGAGAGAGAGAGAGAGAGAGAGAACTAACCTCTCCTTGTTACCGAGCCACTTTACTCTCCATTGAGGCCCTAGCAGCTTTGTCAATGGGCTATTGGTGGAAACAAGGCAGGCAGAAACTTTAGAAACATGGCCACTGCCTCTTAAAGGCACAGCATTCCTTTTCAGCACCCCCCACCACCACCTCGCCTCACTTCTCTCAGTCGCCCCACAGCAAAACAACTGGCACATAAACATCTAAACACCTCCTTTTAGAGACGCTTCAGCCAGTGAACTCCAGAGGTAATCCTGAGGATGTACACTATCTGCCGTGACAGCGACGTAAACAGAAACTGGGAGAATTTAAACTGTTTTTGTAGGAGAATCACATTTTCCTTCCAATGTCAAATTGCAATTAGCGCAGTTTAACAGTTTAAATGTACCTGACAGAGGGACATTTTAACATTTCTGTGTAAGTAAAACACACATCCTCCTGACAGCAGAGGTGTGCGGGACTCCTCCAGCACCTCCACACCGCTCCTGACGGTGCCGTCTGTCCCCGTCCTCTAGTGACATGGTGGGCTTACAAACCCTATAGAGTCTGTTTATATTCACCAACTGCTGTGGCGCTTTTAGAGCGTGCAAAACAGGTGGGTAAACCTCAGCTGCATTCACTTATATTTTTCTTCTTGTGAGAAGGAAAGCAGGAGGGAGGGAGGTTTTGTATATGTGTGTGTGTGTGTGTGCGTGTGTGTGGGGTGGGGGGGTGGGGAAGGTGGAGGGGGTGTTTAGGGGGGTGGTGCCTGCTTGCCTGCCTGCCTGCTTGCCTCTTGTTGAATGGAATCCAAGAATAGTTAGGGACCACACAGGGAGCTGAGGGGGGAGGGGTCAGAGCCCTCAAAGATGGCTAACCATTCACACAGTCCATCTGCTGCGGGGATCAGCCCCAGCCCTGAAAGCCTGGGGGTTTAAAAGGAATTTGGCCAGTGTGAAAAACCAAATAAAGCTGCTTCTACTCCTGAAAATGCACAGATAACCTAAACCTAAAACACACAGGCGGACGAACAGAGACGACCAGCGGTGTCATGAGCACGCAGTCCTGCCTGAAGGAAGCGAGAGATAGTGTGTGAAAGAAGAGAAACAGAACATTGTAATGGTGTAGTGTCAGAGGTGTGTTTGGGTTTCTCAGGCGAACGGTGATTCATTGAGAATGAACAGACTTTTGGAGCTCTATCCACAAGTTCACACGGAAGCACTGTGAAAATATTACTCACACGCATAGAACACTCTTATAATCACAACAAACATAGCAACTTAAAACGAAAATCTATGTTAAAGCAGCTTGTACCCAGCTTGCCGGTCGCTGAACACCTGGTGCCCTCCCATGGCACTGAGGTGACACTAACATCACCACCTTGCACCATCACACCAGCTGTCAATCAAACTCCAGCTAAGATTTACAAAAATAACAGCTTGAAGGAAAAAAAAATCATCAAGAATAGTGCAACAGCAGGAGACAATTTGTGATGCTTTGTGTGTGTGTCCGTGAGTGAGAGAGAGAGAGAGAGAGAGAAAGAAAGAAAGAGTGTGAGAGTGCAAAAGCAAACAGATGCCTGAAACTCACCTTCCACCCACAGCTGCTCGATGTCCGTTTCGATGGCTGCAACTCTGAGTCCCACAGAAAGAGCCCCAAATACTAAGAGTCCAATAAAGAGGACCTTCCCACAGTGCCTCTGGATGTGGCAGCCCAGAGAGAACAGGAGGGCCTGGAACCTCGCCCGGATCCACAGAGGAGCTTTCTGACCTACCGCCTTCCCCTGGATTTGGACGTAGGAGGGAGGGCGAGAAAAGGACAGTATTATTAAGACTGTATCAACATTTACATAACTAATGAATCATTGCACAATAACTTGCATTTCTGTCCAGTATGAGCAGATAGAAGAGAGAGAGCGAGAAAGAGAGAGAGAAAGAGAGAGGGAGAGAAGGAGGGAGGGAGGTATCTGTCTGAAGGACAGGAGGATGATGATGAGGTGATGTATGGTTCCTCTCATGTGCATGCTGTCAAGACTAAAACCTCATGGTCATCACCTGAACTCAGTCCAGACGGCAGTCAGAATCTCGCTACATATTCAAGGTGATTTAGCCTACAGCACAGTTGCGTTAAGAATCTGTTCAAACATCAAGTTTCTCTTTGCTCCAAGTGGCTTCAATTTACACTCCAAGTTATTCAACTTTTTTTTTTTTTAAATCAGTGATGAGAGGATACGGATCTCGATTAAAGTTTACAAGCAGATTTAAAGGGTGTCACGATTTCTAAACACCCTCTGGTCTTTATCGAGCAAGAATCCACAGTTGTCATCATACACACGCTGCTGTTAACATTTGTACTCTGATCTGCGTCTCTAATCTACCTTTTATACTTCTACTCTGCTAAAAAAAGAATCCCTGCTCTACTAAAGTCAGTGCTACAGTCAGACGACATTGCACTGCTGTTGTGGTTTCCCTCGGCAGAGCTGAAACACGTCCAAGCATCCGGGCGGTCCAAAGATGCTTTGTCAGATCAAACTCAATCAGTGAATTCCTCTACAGGACCCACCACATTTCCAAACAGACCCCGGGCCAGTGCGCTCTGCGCTGCCTGCCCGCAGCCAAACACACGCACACCACGGCAGAGATATGGGAATAATCCCACTAACTCACTCTGGTTTATAACATGAATCTGATGTCCATTCAAGCGGACAGCGATGTTAGCATGCTGCCAAACATGATAACACTTTATTCCGGGGAGTCCCCACACCGTATCATGCAGTTTTGTCCCGGTTAACAGGACACATGCGGTTGGTCTTGTCTCTGAGGACATCTGATTGACTATTTCTATGGTTTTGCCTTAAAAGAAGAACAGTAAAGCGCACCATTCCTCATCCTGGCTGTTGACTCCCACAGGGCACTCTGGTGGTCCCCGGATCCCCGTCTGGGAGCTGCTACTTCAGCCTACACTATGTCCCACATGCGCCCTCGCTTGTTTCGTGATTAGATAACGGAATCTCAATCAAAAGAGCTTTCATTCACACTGAGGAGTGAATGAAAACGGCTCCCATCATAAATCCACTCTAGACTGCGAGCAAGGTCACCTTTGAGATCTGTTTAAGTGCGAAAGCGGCGTGGCAGTAGCTGGGTCTCCGGAGCAGGTCTGGATTCGCAGGCGGCTGGGAGCGCGTATAACTCGGGGGTAAATCTCCAAAGACGCCGGCCCCTGGGACCCCGCGATCCGAGGCCATAGTCCAAAGAAGGTGAATGGAGCACAGAGCGAAGCGACGGAGAATCGGTGCGATTTCAGTAAAAGCGACAATAATCCAACATAGAAGAGGGGCGCATCCAGCAGCGCCGGCGACAAGGTAGAAGAACGGTTTCTAGTCTTCCCTGGAGCCAAACAAGTCTCGAAACTCCATCCCAACATTATGCGCCGAAATCCGTATAGATCCTTCAGTCTTCATTCGTCCAGACAGTTTATAAACCGACGTCTCAGAGAGGATTAATAGTAGTGATAATAGCAGTAGTAGTAATAGTAGTAGTAGTAGTAGTAGTAGTAGTAGTAGTAGCCTGCGTCTGAGGCGTCCGTGTCAGGTCTAACTCCGATCCCGTAGCGGTAACATTTGGAGAAGTTCGCCTCTCGGCAAATCCTGAAAAGGGAGGTTTGATGGAAAAGTGCTCCGGCTCCCATTGGCCAAGGAAGAGGCAAATTACTTTGCAAACATCGCCTATTATTAGCTGCTAAGCAACAGCTCACCAAAGTGGAGAGAGAGGGGGACCACCCAGGCTGCTGCTGCCTGGGCTGGAGGGAGGGAGGGAGGGAGGAGGGGTAGGAGAGGAGGAGGAGGAGGAGGAGGAGGAAGGGGGACTCTTTCAATAAACTCTGCACAGTCCAGCACGCGCGCACGCACGCACGCACGCAGTATGCTGCATGCCTAGCTGCCTCACTTGCTCTCTGAACATTATTCCCACTGGCCCCTCCAGTCTGTGAGCAGCAATCGCACATCTATTGGTATCTCAGTGATGGGCACCATTACTGCAGCTTCAACAAATCAGCTGGAATGTAAACCCCGTAGGAGAGAACAAATATACACCATATTTCATATCAGTGCTGCAGAAGACAATAAAAGTCATTTCGTAACCCGAAATCTTTGCTGTCACTGCAGTCAGAGGGAATATCAGTCAAACTTTGATTCTTTTACGGCACCAGTTCAGCTGTTTCACTAATATCCAGTAACGATGCACCCATGTATCTTCCAGGCAACCACGTTGACCAATATCTGACTTACTGGCCAATAAGATGGCACTCACAAATGGTAGTAGGTTCGAAAAATCAAAATTTGAACCGAAATTGCCATATGATCTGCCGCAATGATCAACTCACAGAAGGCACAGTATTTGTTAAAAGCTGATTGCGTATAAAAAAAAAAGTACCATTTTAATCTCAGTATTGGTTGTGCAGAGGTTTGCCGCCTACACGTCATGCTCTACAGACTTCGGAAAACATCTGTGTCTGAAACAGATTCTCACAAAAATAACACCAAAAACATTTTTAATGATTTTTTTTTCATGGAAGGTCCATCTGATACCCCCCAAAATATAAACATCAGTCAGAATAAACGCA
Source organism: Aulostomus chinensis (assembly GCF_037954235.1). Taxonomy (NCBI): domain Eukaryota; kingdom Metazoa; phylum Chordata; class Actinopteri; order Syngnathiformes; family Aulostomidae; genus Aulostomus; species Aulostomus chinensis. Next base: position 17,835,397 of record NC_141324.1, read on the forward strand.
CATAAGTCCTTTATTTCTAATTACCCTGCCCTGCATGGACGCGGCAGACGTTTACCTGCTGTTATCTAAGATTATATTGAATAAAAGTTTTTGTTTCAAACACGTGGGATCGAATCCATCATCATACGAATGTGGCGTGATGAAGAGGCGAGGGCATGAAAAGTGGGAATAAACAACAACAATAAGATCAGAGGAGTGGGCCAGATTATCATCTTAAACACCATTAGCAAAATCTGAATTTGGCAATCGGCGCATCTCTTCTGTTTAGAATATGTTGCTTTGCTATTCAGTATCCAAATTCTAATGAATAAATCTTCAACGTTCAGTAAATCTTTATAAATGTAAAACAGTTTTGAGTAGAAAAATGTTGACGTGCCGAAACGTCAGTCTGAGGAGTTGAAAAAGACAAAGTAAGTCAAACCACATTTTTTGAAGATTGAATTCGATTTTAAGGTCGTGAAAGTGTTTGGAGTGTGAGTGAAAATGCTGAAGATTTGTAACATAAAAGATCCTGTCATTTTTTTCATTTTCTTGAAATGAAAACAGAATCCCCCCCCCCCAAAAGTATCATTCAGCATGTAAATTGACAGTTTTTGCACTTTTATGCACCAAATATATCATAATAGACATACTGGAAACAGCCTGGAGATCAGCGGGGTATAAAATATTAAAACCTAACGAGACGAGGACAGAAACACAACACACAAGGAAGGCTGCGTACATGAAGGGTGCATCCCAACAACTTAGAAGTTACAAATATGTGCGTAATGTGCATTGTCACATCAAGAAGCCTTGACAGCCACACAAATTAACGTCCACACAATAAATCGGCGGCTGTGAAAAGAAACGAAACAGCTGTGACTGTTGACCTGTTGTTGGCCAAAAGTTGCTCAAAGTAGGTATCAGAAAATATACAGTATATCACCTGTTGTCCCTATGAACGAATCATTGATAGAAATATCACCAGCTTGAATCCAAATATGCATCTTTTCACCTCCAAGCTGCCCGGGAGCACGCAGTGACACCCTTATCTGTGAGGAAACTTTTGGAACCTTTCCACGTCTTGCCATGCATGATTTCATGAGTTCAGAAAGCATTTCACAGAAGAGCTGCTCCTGAAAAAGAAAGAAAGAAAGAAAGAAAGAGGGTTCTCAGACGAGATTGTTTTCTAATCTCTCTCGCTCTTTATAAGAAAAAAAACCCCCAGAGAGGTTCGAAGTGTCTTGGTGGTTTGCTAATGTAAGCCCTCATTGGCCCCACTCATGACAGTATGAGGGTGAAGAACAAACACTTTAGTACACACACACACACACACACACACACACACACACACACACACACACACACACACACACACACACACACACACACACACACACACACACACACACACACACACACACACACTCACACCAGCAGCCAGAGTTGGAACATTTGTCAGACGGCTGCTGCTAATTTGAGAGTCTTTGGTTGACTTGAAAACAAATTGAAGCTGATGTGAAGCAGTTTGAATGGAGGCGTCAGTGCTGGAGGTTCGTTCAGCTGGAGGTCCAGGTTCAGTCAGTGGGACATCCATCATCTAATACACACACACACACACACACACACACACACACACATATATGAATATATGATGAGGTAACCTCATATACGTATATAACCATATAAACATGCTATCTCCTGCAATGGCTGTGATCAGAGTCGATCAACAATAGAGTTTGGTCAAATATCAATACAAAAGTAAGTATTCACACAATGATAAGACACCCACAGATGTTGGGAATTAATCAAAGTAGCAGAATTGAGATATCACTCCTTCTCTCATGGTTTCGAGCCTCATCCAGATATATTTTGAACCTTTATTTCCTTGCCTACACGTGTAATGTTAAATTCAACTGGTTCCAAAACGAAGATGCAGTTGTAAAGCATGTCTCCGTAGATCCTGATCAAATAGAACCTATATCAGCTTCTATTGGCGGATGTGTAGAATCACAGGACCCTTGTTTCTGCTTCTCAGTTCACCACCGACGTTCTGGGGTAAACCTCCATATTTACTTACCCATCCATCTGTCCATCTGGAGGCAGCCAGACTTTCTTATGCTCACGTTTCCAGGGTGGCACTGTTTTTTCCGCTTTGCTGGACCTGGTTTGGCCCGACTGGGTTGGGTCGGGTTGAGTGGTAGAAGGAAACAGGCAGCTGGAAATGGGAGCTAATGTGGAATGTGAGGAATTGGGTTGTGTGGTAGGGGGCCCCTTCAAGCCTAACAAACTCAGGGAGGTCCGAGGCCTGGTCTGGAGGCCTTGGATAAATAAACCATCTGAGATGACCATGCGCTGTGCAGATATCTGCCATCACACCACCCCGGCCTGCTTACACAAATCGCCCTCTTTCCTCTCTCACTGTCCGCTCAACACCCTCCTTCTTCTCTTTCGCTATTGTTTCATATTCTACCCTTTTACCTCCATATTCCTCTATATCTACTCTTAACACCACCGATCTCTCCCCCTGTTTCATCTGCTGCTCCGCTCCTGACCCCCCCATCTCCATTCCTCCATTTCATCTCTCCCCAGTGACTCCATCCATCCGTCCGTTCGTCCATGCATGCATGGCTGCCTGTCCGTCTGGGGTTCTGTATGTACTATAGGCAGAGCTACGGAACCGCTCTGGCATCCAGCCGTCTGACGTTCAGGCCCAGAAAGTGTTTATTTATCAAAGGAAGGGGCTGCAAGGCTGCTCACAACCACATTTTTTCTTTCTTTCTTGTAAAGGTTAAGTCAACTGGATGGAAGATGAGATCAGAAAATACATATACACTTCATTTAGGAGCCACGGAAGATAGAAGGCGACAAAAACTGTGCGGTAGATCAATGGTTGCTGTCTTTTTTTTTGACCCCTTAATATAAGTCCAAATGTGCTTCTTCAATGCTACGACGGAGGACTTGGCCTTTAAATAAAGCTGCTTTTGAAAATCAAAATGGTTCACACATGTGATTTTTTTTTTTTTTTTCAGATACAAGTGCACCAATTAATTTGAAGTTAAAAACTGGGTCAGAGACAAGACAGTCAGACTTGGAATGAGAGAGAGGTTTAGAAGCTTAAAGAAATTTTAAAAAGCTTCCACAATGTCAAAAAAAATTGTTGTATAAATGTGAAAAATGGAATGGAATCTGGATCCCATCCATCGTACCAAAAACACAGTTAGCCTGCTGCGAATAGTTTAAATAGATATAAAAATTTATGCTTGTGTAACACAAAACAGCAACATATCTGGAGACGCATCAAAACTTGCCTGCAAAAAAAAAAGAAAAAAAAAGACTTTTAATATATTGGAAAGATCTATTTCAGGGCTTGTGTCCTATCACATGGTTTCCATGATAATCAAATTAAATATCTGGCAACAGCCAGAAGAGCTGACCAAAAAAAAAAAAAAGGAAACCCCAAATATGTTCTGAAAATCAACTTGCTGGAAAAGCTGCCCGGTAACAGAGACACGTTCTGCATTGAGCACCTCTGACAGACTCGGAGAGGAGCCGAAACTGCCACCCACAGTCTCACACAAGATTAATTATGATAATGCATTTCTTTACCCCTTTGTCATCGTAATGAATGGTTGCCTTTCTTAGGGGGGGAAAAACACACAAAACACAGAGAGCGACAGAGAAATACACTTTTCTTTAAGTCTTTGTTTGTGCGGTTGTAACGGAGGTATTGTCAGATGTGGCTAGCAGGTGGTAATGCAAACCCAGACCTGTTGTTTTAAAAGACATCTCACAAGTGTGTGTGTGTGTGTGTGTGTGTGTGTGTGCGTGTGTGTGTCCATGTCAGTGTGAGCAAACATATATCTGAGAAGGTATAGCCTTTTCAAAAAAAAAAAAAAAAAAAAAAAAGCTTATTGTGATCGGTTAAAAATGATTAAAAAGCTTATCAGAAAATCAGCCATCACAATGTTTTTAGACAACACAGCTGTCTCTTAACACCCAGGGATTATACTGAGATATGTAAACCTCTCTAATACTATTATTCATAAAATATGATCCTTTAAGAACTTAAAAATTAAAGGACTTAAACAAAAAAGCTACTAATAATAATGTATGTCTGCTAAGTTCTGACAGCACAAATTGAAGTGTAATAAAATCAAAATATGGAACACAAGGGAATAAAATTTGTGTATTTTTAAGAGTAAAAGAATATAAATTTGCAGTTTTGATGTAGCACACCACCTGCCCTTATAAGACTGGATAGAAAAAGGTCACATGAGTGCATAAAGTGGGCCAATCATCTGTTTCTTCCTGTGATTTTATGGCAAAAGATCCCAATCAACCACCCACTCAATGTTTAGTTAATTAGCTTGGGGCCTCCACAGTGACAGGCAGGGATATCTGGCTTAGTATATGTGTGTGTGTGTGTGTGTGTGTGTGTGTGTGTGTGTGTGTGGCACGTCAGTGAGGTTGTTATCCCATACACGGGATCTTTGTGTCCACACACACTCATTGTTGGCTAAGCAACATAAGCGACTGTTGTATCACTGGGGCTTGTGGAAAGGGTGTTTGTGTGTGTTCAGATGTTTAAGTTAGATGGAGCATGGGGCTGTGTGTGTGTATATGTGTGCACGTGGGTGTTTGTGCGTGCGTGCGTGTGTATTCAGGAGGGAGGGGGGGTGCATCATGAAAGGTAATGTGTGGAGAAAAAAAGGGAGGGAGGAAATTCATTTGTGGCTGGAGAACACAGAAGACAAATTGAGGAAGTGTTGTGCTAATATGTCGGGGTCAGCAGCAAACACACAGGTTTCTGACTGCCACTTGGGTGGCCTCTCCCTCTCGCTCTCTCTCTCTCTCTCATTCTCTCTCTCTCTCGCTCACCCACGATCAGCCCTCAAGCCATGAAGCCACCCAGCTACTCAGCCACCCCCCCAACCCCAACCCCGAGCTCCACTCCACCTCTCCATGGATCACACATTTGTCTCCACCACCCATCTGTCTTATCTTGTAACATGATTCTTTTGTCCAATTTCCACCTTCGACTCAACTCCGTCTAAAGTACAGTCCATTGGCTGAAGATGTCTTTAATACTCCTCATATTCATCTTTAATGTCGTTCTTTTTATCCAATGAAAACAGCATAAATCTGCTCCAAAACTCTGTTGTTTGTTTCTTAGTTCATGTCACACGTCATAAATCAAAACGGAGGGAGGTCAAACACTTCCTCTCCAACTTTCTCAACTAATATTCCTCTTAGTCCAGATAATACACAGACTTTGTTTTGGATGCTTTTCTCTGCCACTTCTTCTTCTTCTGTGGAAAATTAGATGAAAACTACTGCCAGACAGAGTTTAGGATGGCTTAACTGCAACACTAGTTCTTGAAAAACCCATTTCTGTTTTAGCTGTAATTTTTCAAAACTTTTTGCAGCACAAACAAACGTCCATTCATGTCGGTGGTGGCTGAAAGATTTGGCCTACGGAATCGTACTCATCCATAATGATGAAAGGGAAAATAGTCAACCACCAGCTCCATCTTATGCCTGAGCCCAGTTCATCCCTTGGCCCTTCATTTCCACTTCTTCCTGGATGGGCAGATAGTGTTAAGTAGCAGGACAATCTGGTCCTCCAATATCTCCCAGAATGCATCATGAATCACTGGCAGGGTGGTCGCTCCTTCTGCACCAGAGGACAGAATGAAAACCAACAACATGTCTTTTTTAAATCATTAAATATTTCTTGTTGTTGTTTCCATGTATGATGGATCACTCGTTTAAAGCTGCCATGTGTAACTTTTGTCTCCCCCTTCTGGAATTTGGAGTAAATCTGGAGTAAGGTGAACTTGCTAGGGAAAGGCTGTAATGCAAAAGTTATATACGATAGATTAAAAAATATATATATTTAAAGCATAAAACAATGTAAAATAGATGTATTACACATTTAAGGGTCACAAAGTGCTGTCCTGTTCCTCAGGGAGCATTTCAGTCATGACCCCTTGTAGCTCTGCTGTGAGTGGCAAGTCATCCAGGTTGGCACCACTCTTAAATGAGAGGTTGGGGCAAAAATAAGAACTGGGGTGGAGCCTTACTAATTACCCACCATTTGAGGGGACAAATAACACACAAGAGACAACAAAATAAACCTAAAGAGTAATAAAGTGGGTAAATGTTGAAAAACATAGAAAAATCAGCTCACCCCCAGACATCAATATCCGAAAAAGTATACATCTGCAGATAAAACACTAAACTGGTGAGAAACGGAGTTTGAATCAAGACAGTGACACACGATATGCAACGGAATGATAACTTAGAGCTCCAGAGTTTATATTTTGACATGAACAAATACTGCTCATCTTCAAATGTCACAACAGATGTGAGTGAGAGCATCGTCACTGTGTTACTTTCATCCCCGTTAAAACAAATCATGCGCTGCCAGCTAAATGGTTTACTGAGTGTAGTCGTTGCAGAAAATGTTTTACTTTTCACATGACTTCTCATCGCTTTGGTGCTGGATTTGTTTGGGATGCATAATTAGACCAAAGTCTTGTGCAGAGATGTGCGAGAATTCCTGCGACTGACAGCCAGATATACTGTACGACGTGTGGTTTGACATCTGATCTCCACATCTGCAAAGCAAACACGCACGCTCTTGTGCGCATGTGTGCACACGTATGCATGCACTCATTCATTCACAGTGGGGTGAGGCAGCACTGATTAGTTTATGCGACAGAGGATTAACAATGGCCACACACACAGGTAAAATCTACACACACACACACACAGGCAAACACACACAGGCAAACACACGTATGTACTGGTGGGCGGGCTCAGCCATGGTGGCGTTGTATTGAGGGGACTCCGGGGTCTTTGTATAAATATACAAACCTTTAGCCAAGCACAGCCAGCTGCCAGATCTCATCATGTGGTTGAAGAGAGAGGTCAGAGTGTGAGATCACTAAAAGTGTTAACACAGCAAAGACAAAGAGCACGAACCATGTGAACCTTAACTGTGGTTTTCAGCTTTTTAACATCCCAAATCTGGTGTCAAATGTATCATTCCACCTTCAAAAAGAGTCCTTCGTTTGATGTGAGGAAAAATAAAGTGCGAAAATAACTGGCTTCTCTTTAGATGAGGAAAAAAGTGATAAGAATAAGATGAAGGATTCAAATTCAAAGTAGAGAAGTCTTGCGCCAACGATGAAAAATACATTTTGTAACCAAATGACTGAAAGGCCCAAAGGAAAAAAAACACAGGTAAGACAATGGAACATCACTGGGTGGAGACATACTTGTTAAGCCCCATCTTCAAACACAGTGGGAATGTAATCCTGCATTGGGGCCTAAAGAAGAATATTCTGTGTCTTCTGAAGTTCCGTCTTGATGTTGCGATACCGCAATAAAAAAAAAAGGTATTTTGCCTTTTAAGTACGTGCTAAGAAGAGTCATGAACGCCTGAAGATGGTTTTTTCACTGCCGTATGACCTCATTGCTACAAAATGCAGTAAAATCCAGCCATGTCCATTTAGCTTGAAGCTAATGGCTACTAACCGCTAGCAACAACATCAGTTTTCAACTCTTATGTGCAGTGGACATTTGAACATTTCAAATCTCCAGAAAGCGTCATACACCAGCTCTCTCTGCATTGTTTTACTCCACAATGCAGAGAGAGCCGGTTATGTATAATTAGCTTGAAGCTAATGCCGTCCCATGGTTAACATGTTCCAAACAACAGCAACGATGTCCAAAAATGTCTGTTTAAAAACTTACACTCAGCATCTGGTATAATCCACATCTTCTTTCTCTAACATTACGCTCAGTAATCCAAAAAAGGTTTTTGAGCAAAACAGAAATCAACCACAACTCTTGCTATTCACTTACACTGTACTACACAGTTGAATAAGATGTAAGACAAAGCTACTCCTCTTTTAAAGTGCCAAGTACTATAAACTCACTGTTTAAGCAAAATACTTTTCAATTTTAACCAACAGGAAATAGAGCCACTTTGTGCAAAATCTCAAGCCTTTTAGAATGCTGCTGCCAATTAAATGAGATGAAGAAGAAGAAGAAGAAGAAGAGGAAGAAGAAGAAGAGGAAGAAGAAGAAGAAAAGAAAAACTAAAAAAAGATTCAATCTGATCTTTTTTCCAAGATCTTTTCTGGAGTCGTCTCACCACCACCCACAACTGATTTAAAGTTTTCCAGCTGTGAGCAGCTCCTCCATTTCCTTTGTGCAGTTCATTGTGGGAGAATTGTGTAAATCAAAAGCACATTCAAAAATCAACAGCATTTAGTCTATGCGCTGTCTGCTCTGAGTTAATTTCATTTAATCCATTTTCCAGTGTGAACACAACATCCCTATAAATTCTTTGTCACATGCGCAACAATCGATCATCTGTTACCTTTGTGTGAGAGAGTGGCTTTAAAAATGTTTTGCACTTCATGGTTGACTTTAAAAAGTCAGCATCAGATTTACTTTTAAAGAGGCACGTGCACGTGCAGATTGACCATAAAACGTCTGGATCCCACATTTCCCATGATGCAACGCTTGTTGGAAACCTCTATGTACGGCACACTAAATGCCATCAGTTTTTAATGCAGTCTTCTGGTTCTTATAGTGTAGTCAGGAACAAATATCTGATGACATCGCCTCGGTTTTTGGTCAGGCTGCAGCAGCAGTACCCCACATGACGGAGCACCACAGGCACCCAGCTGACCACTGTCATTATATGTTGCTGTATGGACATTTGAAAACATTCAAATGTCCGGGGAAGGCATAAATTATACCAAACGATGTGCTTAACAGTTTGTAAACGGATGTTTTTGCTGTTGTCAGATGTCAGTCGCAACCATCTTCAAGCTGAATATACACGGAAGGCGAGTTCTGAATTCTGGACTCAAAAAGAAGTGATACCATGGAGGGTAAAAATGACCTTGTGACCTCAAAACACTTTTTAAGAAGACTTGAAAGGCAAAGTAAAACATCTTGGGTGAAGTATCAAGTTAACTCATACCAGTATAACTCGATGCAGCCTTAGTTGAATGGAGCTTGTCACAAAGTGATCAAGTCAGGAGAGTTTATCAAAAGCAAAGGTCAATTTGTTGTGGAGTACTGAAATGGAGTTTTCAGCATCTTCACATAGCTGTCGCTTCATTTCACTGGGCAACCTCACATCCGGCTCAACTGGTTAGCGTTCTGCTATAGAAGCAAGCAACACACTGGTGCCGGTGAAACTCTATTACCATTTATTATATATCTTGATGTGCCTTACTGTGTGATCCAGAAATTCTTGTCTGAACCATTTAAAAATTTGCTTATCTCAGTGCGTAGCTGAGAAGTAGCTCGCTAGTAGCTTAGCATTAGCTAGTTAGCTCAGTATGGTGGTGGAGGTGGTAGTGGGGGGGCTGTATTTGAAAATGGCCACGTTCCAGCAAACTACACAACCTTAATGTGAAAGTTTATTTCCTTTTGACGTCAGTATCCTACAACTGAGCTTAACATCACACCAACGTTGAATTTTCACTTCCTGATTTTTCATTTTCAACTACAACTGTGCCCAACATCAAGTCCTGCATCTCCCTGGATTTAACTTGGTTAATATCGGTTTTCAAACCTACTTGTAGTGTAAAATCATTTTCTCTTTCGAGGTTGAAAAGATGTCAGAGTGAAAAACAATCTCTCGTTACACTCCAACAAACACCAGTATTTTCATCGAATCAATCATCATAATCAGGTACCGAGGTGTCATCTCATTGACTCTTGTTTGGTCTCACACACACACACACCAAAGGAAATAGAGGGCAGTAACTCACACACATACAAAGCACCCCCGCAGACATCTCTGTCCTCATCGTCTTTCTTGGTGACTAAGGAACTTCGAACCTGTAATTTAAGAAATCCTCTGCCGAAGGAATGCAATAAATCTTGTGACAGCAAAGGGAGCAGAAAGGGAAAGAAGATGAGAAAAAAAGACAGAGCAACAAAGCGTGAGGCGCGAGTCAGTTTCCTGGTCCGTGCGCGTGTGTATGTGAGGGTGGGGTGTCAGTGTTAACTGATACAGGATCAAGCTGGGTGGTCCAGAACCTACACATACACCATTTTTGTGTACAAATAAACTTAACCCCCACGCCATTGTGGTCACCCCTCCCACGGCTTTTCTCTACATCTCTGGTCTTCACAGCTGCACAATGTGAGCTTGTGAACTCCCATGAATATTCTGACATGTACGAGTGCGTGCTCCGCCCTCGCCAACGGGGTCACTTCAGTGACGGAGGGGAGACAGTAACGATTCCGTCATAGTCATACGGTGGTGCCAGTAAATTCTGCGCAATTATACCAAAAAAGAAAAAAAAAAAAAATCCACTCATGTTCAGATTCATGACTTTGAGCAGATTCGTCTTTATTCAGATAGAGTTTACAAAAAAGGCCCATGAGAACGGACGTATGGAACTGTCGAGCAGCATCCAGCCTTCGCACTGGTCCATCAGCTGGTGAAGGGGGTTTTCCACTGTGTGTTGCTGCTCTTGAACTGGTTTCTGAGTTGATGTTGTCTCTAGATCTCCATCGGAGGCCCGATGACCTCATTCGTCCTCTCAGCTGAAGGAAAAATGAGAAATTCAATCAGAACATTGTGAAATCATGTGATTTGTGCGGTTTTGAACAGAACTCAAGATGTGGGGTCATTAGGATTAGGAATTAATTTAGGAACGTTTCCTGCAACTACACGCAACCATTGTAAAAAATAAACACGGATTTTAAAAACAAAACAGACGGATAATGATTTTATTTTTAAATCTTGACATTGTGGGTGGCAACTCATGGTTGGTTTGAGAGGATGTTGCAGATTGTCATTGACACTACAATTCATGTTTGTTCTCTTTCTGTAAAAAGATGAAAAACTTTCTATTTAATTCTGGTTTGAAATAATTAAAAAGTAATTTAAACAATATTTTATCATTTCGACCATCTTCCTTTGTTAATAATTACTTTACTATTCATTTTTTATTTTGTTCAATACTTGCTTTACTCATATAAATACTTGTCAATTTCTAAGTGTGTTGTTTTTTAAAATTTTTGCATTTTATTTGTTGTTAGGCATGGAAAGCGGAGCAGAAGGTGGTGGGGGGGGGGGCGTTGGTAGATTTTCGTGAGTGTGTGTAAAGCAGTTACAAATTATTTGCATGAAAAAAACGCTCTTTAAGTACAGTGAGACTGATTGGTTTGATGGCCGGTGTACAAACTTCACATCAGATGAAAATGCTTTCTCTGTTAGAGGCATTTGTTAAGACGAGCGCCGACAAGAAGTCACCCCTTTGGGCGGCATCGGTCTCTGGTGCCCATCATGTAGGTTATGTAACTTCTGCGCTTCATGATTTGACCGGAAACACGTAAATATGCTGAACCTAATATCAGTCTGACAACACAGGACCTTTAATTCACTGTGCGTATTATTATGACTGTCAAATCGTGCTATCTATAATCAAACACAGATGCTAAATCTGGTCAGTTCTTGTATAAAAAAAAATGTTTTCCTGGGGAATCCAAACAAGTTTCAGTTCAAAAACCCCATTTTGCTTGTATCATGCATGGATCAAACAAGCGCAAATGACTCCTGTCAAGGAATATGTCTCCAATTCATTGTGATACCACACCGAAAACAACACAAAACAATGGTTGCCTGGCAGCGAAACAGTCAATGTACAATTTGTAGTTAACAGGCTACGACACTCAACTTTATGGTGCTTTCATTTACTTGAGATGGATCCCAGAATCAGTTCTAGTGTGGTAGAACTTAGGTCATGCTGACTGCTACCTGACCCTCACTAAAGAAACAGACGATGCTCCAGTCTTCCAGGGTTGCAGCATGAGGAGAACAGCCACCGCCGTTGCTACTCCTTCCATCGCTGAGCAACGGTACCGATCCAAAGCAAACGGGGGTAGCGAATAATGTTCCATTCACGCAGACAGGTTTTAGTGTGAAGGAATCTGTACAGAACGTGTTTATCCTCGGCTGTGTGGATGGGAGGACAAATGGGGCGTGGGACAGGAGGGGAGAGAGGGACTGGACCAAATGGGAGGAAGGTTACTTGAGTCGAGGGACTTGACTTGTCAGTATGATAATAGAGTTTGAAAGTCTTAAAAATTTATGTATATGCACATTTCTACGGCTGGGCCTCAGGAAACTTTGAGAAACGGGCCAGACTAAAGAAATGAGGACAAAAATAAAGTTCATAGACCAGACTGAACTGCTTCAGAGGAGCATATTGTGACCAAAGAAAGGTTAAGGTATAATTTATGGCCCCTTTGAACAAGCTAACTTCCTTAGCATGAGAGGATGTTGGAAGTCTCAAGTCATGCTTCATCTGGATTCTCAGGGGACAGGATGGCCTGGTGCTAGCGTATACTTGCTAAAATCGTCCCCTTGCACCTTTGGGAGGGTCGAGAATATGACTCATCAAGACCTCTTCAACACTCGCCTTCAAGGTCTGAACATATAGATTACATATAGATAGAGTATATCGGTCTATCTCCTGCCTGCATCGTGTCTTTGTAACTCAGGAATGCTGGAAGAGCCAGAAACACATATTTAACACCAAGCTAATTGCTACTAACAAGAAAAAACAACAACCCAAAGATCTCTAAAGCCCGTCTCCTTTATCCAGACGTGTGCTAAGTAATCCACAAACACTTTGATTTGAAATTAACAAACAATTACACTCAAGGTTTGGTACTCGTTCACAGTGGCTCTGAGCGTGACCAGTTGGCGCATTCAGTTGACCCAACTCACCTGCTTTTTTTTGGGGGGTGAAGCACTCCCTTTAAAGGGTGGTCTTGACTACAGTTGATCTGTACTTGAAAAGACTTGGGTGCGCTTCTCGAGTGAAATAATGTGAAATGTGAATTGGAGATATTGAGGCCACAAGAAGGAAGTGGATTGGCGGGGCAGTGACGTTCAGGGAGAACCTACTTGGGTGTGGTACGCAGCAATGGTACCCAGTGACAGGAGGCCAATAGCAAGCAAAGCTGAGCTGATCATGACATCAGAGTGTTTGTCGAGGTATTTTGGCTTATAATCCCTTGATAGCAAAATGACAGATGGCTTTTTACCATTAAAAAAAAAAAAAAAGGTAGGCGTATGACAACCATCTCCGGCTTGACGCCCACGTGAGGGAGCAGGGAAACCACACGAGTGGAGCACTGACTACTGAATCAATCAGCCCCGGATGAACTGGAACAAATTATTTGTAAGTTTGTCTCCTGCATTAATGCATTTGTTTTCAAAGCACTCAGGGCAGTATGAAATATCCACACCTGACAGTATGCCTGCATGTGTGAGTGTGTGTGTTGCTGTCATGGTGGTCTTTAGCTGCTAACAGCTTTAGCAGTAGAGAGGGAGAGTAATGTCTTCAGCAGCCACCACGAGAACAATGAATTAAAACAGATTCAGCTAATCTGACCTAATCTAGATAAACAGACTAAACACGAGTGGATAACATGAACATTCCAACTAATAAGTTCACAATTATCCTTCTACCAAGAGCTTTATCTATGATTAAAAACGTGATTAAAAAAAAAAGAAGAAAGTCCCACTATTTCATGGTGTTGTCTCCATTCCATTTTTCTGCCAGTTTGATTTTAATATCCACCACATGTTCACATTTATGCCAAATTTCACATGAATAAACACCAGGATTCGAGAAATATTTATCTCCTTTTGTTCTTCTATGACTCTTCCGAAGGTCTGAGATCTCCAAAACCGATTTTACCTGCTGATTTTAAACTTACATAAATTTTAACTAAACTGGATAATACACAATCCCTCTATATCATGGGATCGAAAAAAAAAATCTAGGAGTGATTAAAACACACGCGTGTCTGTGTTGAGGTAAGAAAAACAAAGATAAATTGTTTGGACCATCGAAGAGACAAAAGATGGAAGATTATGTGATTGAACTTTGGCTGCCCAGTGAATGGAATACAATTATGCAACCAGGTTTCCAGTGTTAAATAATATCATGTCAGCGACTATCCAGTCGTGATCAAACAGCACAGAGGCAGTTTTTTTGCAGTGATCACTCGCCAGTTGCTCTCAAAAAGTCTCAACTGTTTCCAACATTTTTTCGGGTGAATTTAACTCAAATTCAAACTGTTGTTACTTGGAGCACCCTGTTGTTCACTCAATTAGGCTTCTCAGTCTGCTAGCCCAGCTCGCTCGCTCTTTTCTCTTGATATGAGTGTGTGTGTGTGTGTGTGTGTGCATGTGTGTTGCAGCTTGAGGCTGCTGCTGTTGAATTCCGGGTGGTCCTGTTCTGGCCCTGCTCTCTAACCTCTCCATCAATGTCACACACACACACTCGCACGCACGCACAGACACACACCTTTATTTAAAACAAGAGGATTAAGGGGAAAAAAAAGAAACCTGACAAATCTCTCTATCAAACATCTTCAACACTTGGGAAAACCTCATTGACTCACACACATTTCTCATTATTGCTCAATCAAGAAGTTGTTGTACTATAAAACTTTACACTGTAAAGTTGTGTTGTGTCATAAGATTATTTGATGGGGCGGGAAGGGGGGGGGGGGGGCAAAATAGATGCCCCCAAATCCTTAAAAGTACTTCCAGTTGAGCTCCTTCCTTCTCTTTATAAGACAACAAGATGTTGAGCAAGACAGTTACTGTGAACATGTAAACACCAAACAGGATCAATAGAAAAAAAATGAGTTTGTAGTTCTTACATCAAAAAGGTCCCATTTTTGTCCCATTTGTTTGTTTGTCAGCAGGATTGTGCAAACGCTATGGTACATGGTGGAGGGTGGAACAGGGACCAAGGACGGAAACATTCAGTTTCACGGCTGATGTGTTTAACATAGCAAAATCTGTTTTTACATCAAGTTTGGCTGAAGTGGTCTTGGTGGGGATGTGTGCTCTCCAAGGCTGCCCCATTTTAGGTGAATATCTGACTGTAATTATTTTGACCGATATTCTATGACAATCTGCAATATTAGAGGGAATGTTCTTTTTTTTTTTTTTTTTCAATTATTCCCATTTTCAGTGAAAAATCCGTTGAATCCATCCGTTATCAAAAAAGACGTTTTCTCAAGTCTGTAGAATATGATATGCATGGCTGCAGATAGTGATAAATACTGAATCTTTCTGCGACTTGAAAACTGCACAAGGCGTATTGAGATGGAATTCACAAGACAGTGAAGCCCCAGCACTCTGAAGATTTTTATTTTTATTTTGTGCGTGTTGTCATGGTAACAAGCCTCACCCCCGGCTTCGATCTGTTGTCCGTTTCCCACCAGACAGTATTTGAGGTCTGCTCCCTTGCCGATCACAGCGTTACTGCAGATCAGGCTGCTCTGGATATTACACCTGAAAAACACACACACACACACACACACACACACACACTTTTATCGCATTAGAACTTCAGATTGTCCCTCAACCTACAAACCAGATAGTCACCCCAGTAATTCAAGATGAATGTTGAGCTACGGGGACTTTGGTTGCTGTTTGCTCCTCAGGGCCGTCTGGAGGTTCCATCATATTTTCGGTTCATATTCTGTTTTTACTGCTTGGACTTTGCGGACATAAAGTTCACACACATTTTCACCAATATGTTTAAAAATCTTTTCCACACCTGTGAGGAACATTTCTATATGTTTAAAGTGAACGGAGAACTCCCTGTCAATATTCACAAGTGGATTTATGACTAAAATTAATGATAATACTTACTGATACTGATAATACAGCATAAATGTTGATTAAAATAAGTCACTGTTGATCAAAGGAGGTTTAGCTCAGTTGCTCTAAGCTGAACCACGTTAATATTCCGGTATTTGTGAAGCACATTTGTAGGATTTTTTTCCAACATTTTCTGTCTTTACTTATTAAAACAAAGCTTCTCTAAGCCTGGAATGGCTGGTTTCAAATTCCATAACTTTTCCAGGTTTTTCATGACCATGTGATCCCTGAATCCCTGAACAGTGATACTGGGAGCTGCCCAGTGAAGCCACAGCTTTCCCTCCAGTGTGGTTGAGCTCCTCCATTAAGGCTCTTCCCACCTGCTCTGAAGCGCCACATGTCTACTGAACTTAATGACATGACATTAGCATATATATATTAAGGAGCACCAACAGCCCAAGCTGTGTGTGTGTGTGTGTGTGTGTGTGTGTGTGTGTGTGTGTTAGGACGCTGTTGGCGGAGCGCTCCGGTCCCACCTGAGCTGGCAGTGCCAACCCACCGTGCATGCTCACATTCAGCCAAACCATCACCATAAAATTCTTGGAGAGGAGACACAGACAGTCTTGTGTGTCCTGTCGGCTAACCGTGGAGGGTGTGTGTGTGGGATGGCCAATTTGTGTGTGTTTCAGTAGCTTGGGGAGACCAGTGGTGAACACATGTTGGTCTTGCCCAGGTAGTGACGCACACACACTTGGCCCTCTGTCGCTCACAAACAGACAGGTTTATATTGGCCCATTTTATTCAGGTGGTCAGGCCTGGAAGGAGGGAGAGAAAGAAATGTGTGTGTGTGACTACCTAGGAGGTGGTGGTAGTTGGTGATGGGAGATTACAAGATTCAGAGTTTTGTAACATTAGTGAGAGAGGGAAAAGAGAGACCACCAAAGAAGCTTCATAGCTGAAACACCACTAATTACTAACACCAGGGCTCCTCCTTGCCATGACCACCCCATCCTCCCTCTCCCACACACACACGCACACAAACACACACACACACACACGTCAACCCCCACCTCCTGTGCCAACCCCCCTGTAAAGTTGACCCCTACTATCCCCCTTCCCAAACACGCAGCGCTTTGTCAACAAGCTCTGGTCAGCTCCAAACAAAGAAACCAGAAATGCGAGGGGTTTCTGCGACATGGCCGGGGTCTGCTAATCCCCTCATACTGGCTCTTTCTTTCCTTCTCTCTCCCTCTCTCCTTCCTTCTTATGTACCCCCCAAAGAAAGAAAAGAAAGAATTGCAATTTCTTTCTTGCGTGCTAGCTTGCTTTCCCCTCGCTTCTTTCTTCTCTTCTCCCATCTCTCTCCTTCTTTCATGCCTTTGTGCATGTGCCTACATGGGCATGATGAGGGTCCCCATGCTGGCAGGTTGGGGTTCCTGAAAGGCTTAAGAAGTGATGGAGAGAGACAGAATGAGAAACAGAGAGAGAGAGAGAGAGAGAGAGAGAGAGAGAGAGAGAGAGAGAGGGAGAGATGGCGTTGAGGTCTTGATGGAAAGCAAAGAGAGGGAGGAGTAAGAAACTGACATGAAAGAAAAGGAGCCTTTGAATGAGTGCATTAAGATCCGGACTTGAGGCCAAGATGAGTCTCTTTCCATCGGTGTTTCTGGCTCAGAGACTCAGCAAATCAATCTACATGTTAATTCTACAGTAGCTTCTTTCTATACAAGTCCTCCTTTGTTGCTGCCAAGCATTCAGGTTTGACCACTTCAACCAGTGGCTGACCATGAGGCATCACTAATCAGAACCTGAAACCAGATGCACTCAAGATTCTGGGCTAAGTCACTAGGATGTGATTCTAATCTATGTACGTGCAACACCATCGATGGATCTCACGGCCTCTCCATGAGTCGAGTCAGTAAATATGAAGCAGTTTATCCTTCCACTGTTTGTTAATGGTATATTGCAGCAATGCTGTGGCGGGAAGAATTCCATGGCAGTGCACTCACCTGCATAAATGTGTGTAATTTTTTTAAACTTGGGATTGATCCTATTCCCATGACGAGAGGAAGAGGAGTTGCTTTTTACGTTGCAGCTACGGCGCTTCTGTGGTTGCTGTGTGAAATCGTTTGCTCCCGTTTGGTTTATTGAACACTTGCTTGAATCCAGACCGGCTGAATTTGCAGCTGAGATGATACAAATTTACCCAAAAGTTACCCAGGTGTTTTTTTTGTTTGTTTGTTTTTTTTAAAGGTAATAGGTAATAATTATGATCTTCTTTAAGCTGAATGAGATAACTTTTTAATGGTTAAATATTTGCCATGGTTGCTATAATTTATGAATGCAAACCCCTCGCACAAAAAGAAATCCCTGCTATGACATGAAACTGCATGAGGACTTTGTCACAAGTTTTTGCACTGCCGAAATATTCAGGTTATGATGTAATGTTGACAGTTCCTTTCGCACTGGACTGCGATTGATAAACTCACTCCTCAAACAGCCGGGACTTGAAGAACATCCTTCAAAGGCCCCCACAGCAGTGGGACTCTGGTTAAAGTCCGGTAAATGAGTGGGTCCCAAGAAATATATGGATGTTGTGTGTTTCAGTTCAGCAGCTCGGTGTTTGTTTGGAGCTGGTGTCTGGCTGGTTGCACACCAATAGTTGCATTGTTAAGTCAGTGCTCCTTGTTCGACCCCACAGAGCACAGAAAACAAAACCTGCTACACCTCCCATTAACAAAGCATCTGCCTAAACACACACACTCACACACACACACACACACACACACACACACACATACACACACACACACTTCATCTACACAAAGGAACAACCTCAAAAAAATCCAAGTGCAAGATGTTTTGTGGGAAAATCTCATTTATCTAATCAGTTCTGGTGTTGGCGTTGGGGTGGGATTTCAAATCATGCCAAAAGAATCTGAACAGAGGTTTAAAAAAAATATTAAGCAGACATTCTGACAGACAAAAACACGTCTGACTTAATTGTGAAATCTTGATTTAGTTAATTAGGCTGCTCAGTCTGCATGTATCGACTGAACCCTGAGCCAACACTGAGGTGAAGATTAAAGCTTAATTCATAAACACACCCTGAAGGTGAAATTCTTTCTCAGAATAAAATTATGGGTTCATAAAAGTACTTCAAAGTCACTCCGAGTTTGTGTGTGTGTGTGTGCGTGCGTGCTCTTCTCACCCGTCCTCGATGGTAACTCCATGCATGATGATGGAGTTGGCGATTTTGACCTTCTCTTTTATAGTGGTGGAGTTTCCGATGGTGGACCTCTTTATTGAAGTCTTATCAGCGATCTGGCAGTATGCCCCGATGACAGTGTCTGATCCTATCTGAGGGCGGATCAGACGGAACACACACATCGAGACAAACATTCACAAACACACATAAAAGTTCTCACTGAAGGGTAATTTAAACTGAAATGGACGATAATGAGGGAGCTGTGACTACGCGAGGATGATTCAGGTTAGGAATTGATTCGCTTATATCTTATTCTGCTGATTGGTAGGAGACTCGATGGCGGTGAACTCCAACCGAACAGCAACTCCAATTAGTGATGGATAAGCAGAGCCGCAGAAGTGAAACTAATACCTTTCCGATGATACCCCACCCCAGCTGTGATGGGAGCCAGGATAATTGTTCTTACTCCTGAGCTGTTCTTTTTAAACACTGTCTTAAGTTAGCATGTGGAGCCAGGGACAGGGAAAAAATGACCAAAGAGAAAACTGGAGGAACGTCACAGAGCAGGTAAATATTGTCCTTAGATTTTCTAAATGCGCGTTAAACAACACTGGAAAAAAAAAAAGAAAGTTATTTTGTGAACTCTTTATTAACCATTTTGATAAACTGATATCAAAATAGCATTATATAATAATACAATGTAATGTCTTACACTCAAGACAGCGTGGAAACACCATACATCAATGGCTGGTATAAGTGCTTCAAACATGTCCAGAAAGAAGCAAATGTCAGAGAAACATGCTGCCATTACAAAAAACAAAAAAAACTGTTGAGCTCCCATCCCTAAACAAATTAAGACAAATTAAGATGGAAAAGCAAGGCAACTGTACCTGGCATCGCTCTGAAATGACAGCAAGCGAGTTGATTGGCAGGTCGTCAAACAGCTTTGGAGCCTGCAAAGAAGAGGACAGAGGACAGTGGACCATCAGCGAGAAAGAAGATATGAGAAGACATTTGAGGGAAATAAGGAAAACTGAATAAACATGGAATTCAGCAGGAACAGGAGAAGTGGCAGTAAATTCCCCTCCGTTATAAAAGTAGGGCACACATCACACACAATACATACACCAAACTTACCTTATCTCTAATCCCCATTTCCTTACTTGCAACATTTCTCACGTTCTTTCACATTTTGCTTGAGAATTAACAGAAGTAGGACTATGTTTGAATTCTTTCTTTAAAAGTAAGTAAACAACGATCTCGGGGTCATGTGGCGGCAGCATGAACAACGTGTATGGAAATGTTTGACTCACCTGCCTGTTTGCTTCAATGTAAGCAGCTAGCGTGTTGACACGGTAGCAAAGGCCCTGGTCCACAATGTGAACGTAGCAGCGCAGCTTTCCTCCGTGGTAAGCCTCGCTCATGTCACCGTGATGGTCATTCCAGCAGGAGCGCTCCCGAGCTAGCTGGAGGAGATACTTGTCCTGGGATGAGGTGGGAAGTTCTGGAGAGAGGAGGCGCTGGCGTTTTAGATGAATTTTGTGTCTTTGTATGACATATGGCAGCTTTCTTAAATTTGTTACATTGTTGTTGTTGTCTTTTCTTTTTTCTATCTGACTCAGACATCCAGCCTTCTCCTGCGCCCGTGCCATGAGAGGGTTTTCAACACTGACCTTGGTTTGTAGAGCTGTCGTCCTTTCTCTGACTCTGATCGTCGGCGTCGTCTTTGAGTATCTGACTGGCGATCGTTCTGGAGAACTGCTTACGCACCAAATATGGTATAAAGTCACCGCGTATTGATGAGAAGGACCTGCAGAAAAAGAAGAGGAACGTTACACCTCAATGCTCAGATAACACACAAAGTCCTAACAGGCATGAAAGCACTGATTTAATGTGCTGAGTGATGATGAAGTCTTCCTCAGGGCTGGCAGGGTCACTGTGACTGAACTCTGAAATGATGGGGCGCAAAAATTTTTGATTGAATGCATGCGAGTAAGTTGGATCAGTGCGGCGCTTCACACGCTAAAGACGCGTCAGGTGGTGAAACCATTACGCTGACCTCATAATGATTTAACTTGAAAATCGCTACCACATTCGACTTGTCTTTAACTTGTAATGTCACTGGCAAATGCTCGGCTACCATTTGTGCTGGATTCATATGTCAGCAGCGGAGTGGAAAACCTAGAGCTCGTGCCAGACAAAAGCAGAAAAAAAAGAGTTGATTTAACCACTGCGGTAATGTCACATGTCACGTTTACGGAATACTAGTGCCTTGGTAGTCATTTAGAAGGTGACATCAGAATTATGTCATGAGTAGAAGAACATTAATACCTTTATAACCGTTTTTTTAAAAATAAAAATTAAAAAAAACATTAAAGTATATGACGCTTTTGCACCATTGTTATTTTAAGAAATATTTTATTAATAAATGATATAAAACGCAAAAACTTCTGAAAAACAAGACGACAGCAAGCGCCTGAGCTGCGTATGGCGACTTTTAAAAGTAGATCAAGCTGAATCATGCTTTCACATTTCTCTCCTACAAGAATGAGGAGGTCACCCCCCCATCTTCATTTCTGTGTGCTCAGTGTTCCTCTCCACCACCCTGCCTGCACCCCCCCCCCTTCACTTGCCCCCTCTTACTTTCTTTTAAAGGGAGATTAGAATTTCCATCTGAATGACAGGAGAAAAACAACAGTTACTCTGTCCATTTCTCCTTGAGCAGAAGAGGAGCGAGGAAGGACAAAAAAACACAAAAAAAAAACCAGCAGAGAAAGAAGGTCTAAGAAAAGTGCTGCAGAAAGGAATGAGTCACCCAACAAAGATGATATATGAACTACTAGCGTGCAATAACTATGTAAAGATGTAAGATTTGGAAACTATGTTGTCCAAACAGGTTGAAATTACTTGACCATGTGTGTAGAAGTGGAATGGGAGAGGATCACGATGGACCAGGTTGTTGTTTTTTTTCCCCCCAAAACTGGCGAATAAGTGTATAGAAATTAAATGTTTGGCTTTAGGTTGTATTACGAGTGTGTCTTTTGGCCAAGTAGTCAAAGTTTTAGTCATACGAGCAGTTTATGGTGAATGTCTAAACTTACCTGGCACAACTCTCTTTCTCATTTTCCTGGCAATCACCCCTAAATATCACTTAACATTACAGTATAGACAACTTAATAGCAGCATTCACCTCACTGACTTTGAAAATAACCTCTTGCAAATGTCAGAAACTGAATTTTACACGTTGGTTAATAGTAAAAAAAGGCTTTTACAGCACCTGGACTCGACTAAATCCTGCAGATGTCAATTATCGTCCTCTGCGAGGAGGTTCTCTTCCACAAGGTGTTACTGGGAACTTTTTAGGTCGTGACCTTAAGACCCCAGTTAGCATGGCAGCAGCCTTGAGCCTTCACCCCGACCAACAAACTCACTGCAGCACTGAATGAATTTAACACGAGGTGCTCATAACATAACATAAGTCGGTGCTCAGTCTAGTTTACCCCAAAAACTGAACGTTTCAGACAGCATCAGGATATCTGAAAGTAACTTCACTTTTTTTTATGTGTGACGTTACCGGAGCAACTCAGTTGGTGCTGTAGAAGTGTTGATGTTGGATCCTGAGCTCTACAGCAGCAACTGCTGAAAACATTTTATATTGTATTTCACATTATTGTACAGTTATTGTATGTTTTTGGAACAATGCATTAAAAAGCCCACAATCATTTACACACCCAACTGTTTTTAGGTCTTTCTTATTGCACAGCTGACTGATGGGGACCCTCTGAAACTGATTCCAGAATCAACTTTGAGTCAGGGATCGTTTTAAAATGAGAATCCATTACGTATGAAATTGCAACCCTCCATAAACAATTATTAAGATTTGGGAGATTTACACTCGAGAGGTGGTCCAGCCAATTTTGCACATGTGGTCCTCAGGTTTTTGACATTCCTAGGAAAAAAAGAGTTTCCATTTTTAAACCAAGATCTCCAATTAAAAAAATATAACAAACAATAAAGAATATCAAAAATGACATTTGGAGTGTCCTCCCACATAAAAAGGACTAAATTAGAACCTTTCCATGGCGTCACTTTATTTATAGTCCTTCTTTGATTGGGAGGATATAAAACAGCAAGGTCTCTCCTTCTCTAACGCCACATGTCACGACGGATCTCAAATCTTTGTGCAAAGATTTGAGGAAAAGGTTTGAGTTAGTCCGGCCACACATGTGGAGTCTGGGCGGCTACAGTGACAATGCTTCACTTGAGAGGCTAAAGGCCTAACAGCCTGCCTCAGTGACACATTGTAAAACAAATTAACACCTTACTGGAATACCCCGCTAACAGGACCTTTCAAAGCCTTACGCAACATGTAACCCTGTTTTAAATTCGCTGCACATTAAGAAGTGACTTTGAGTTCATGTCTGTTCAGTCCATGCATGGATACTCGTGATTGTCAGTCCTGCTCTGACAGTAACATGTTGTTCATTATAAGTAATTAAAAAAAAACAAAAAAACGCATAATTAGAAGGATCAAAATTTAGGGTTAGCATTATTAGATTTACTCACTTCCTTTCTGATATAAAGTCCACAACTGCTTTCTTCAAACAGTAGAGGTGAGTGTCCATGAGGCCGGTTTTGATGTGTATCCTGGGATGTCTGCAGGACACACACACACACACACACACACACACACACACACACACACATTAAAGTGACTTTTTTTTCGCTCAACAATTCTCACAATCAGAACGTATTTACTTACTTCCCAATGTTTCTGTTGCTGTTTCAGATGAGCACAGATAAACCAAACACCACATATGTAAACCCACTGGCTGTTTACCCGCCACCTTTAGCTAATGCTAATATCCAGTGATACGATGAAGCAGAGAGGAAGAGGGCATGGGGCTGCGGGTGTAAGTCAACTCAACAAATCTGTACGCTTTAATGGTGCTTTGCGCTTTATTGGTAAACATCTATTGAAAGATTTTCTTAGTGCAACTGATGAATTGTCTATTGCTGATTGCTCTTGTTTTATTTGACACACTTACGTTTGATGTGGACAAAAACTTCAAACAGCACGCAGATAAAAACGATACGTGTCTTGTAAACTCTACAAAATCAATTCATTTTAAGGAATCATAACTCCTATGAACTGCTTTGATGCATTTTTTTTTATAAGGAGCAGCTTCAATGTAGCTGCCATTCTCTTTGATTCCTGTCATCACCTGCTGTTTTTATGTTTAAACCCTCATTTACCAAATGGATGGAAGTCAGAGATTAGTGACATCTGTCTATTGTCTTTCATCAGCCACCGTAGATGTCACCATAAAGAGCTGTTGCTAGGAGACAGAGACAGGTTTATGTTGACGCTCACGGCCTGATGCACTCACTCATTCACACTTTTATTTACGCACAAGCGGTTTGACTTAGAGCATGTGACATTTACGAAGCGAGAGTGGAGGAGAACCATGTCATTCTACCAGGTTTTAATAAACAAATCCACTCTCGCCCCTTCATCCTTTGACCACCAATCCTCCTCTTCCTCTGCCCATTCAATTATTACATCATAAAAACCACAGGGTGCGTTGTTCTTAAAGGGCTTAAGAAATATTCCATCCTCTCCATTAATGCAAACCATTTAAAAAAAAAAAAAAAAACATGCTGCAGTGATTTAGCTACTGATTGAAAAAGTTTGCTGCTTATTACCTCACAATAATTTTGAAAAAAAACTTTGCCCCCCTCAATATCCCAATATTTGTTCTGTGTGGTCAAAAGATCTCATTTCTTCTAAATTGTGCCCAAAAAAATTGTTTGTACCACGGTTAGCAAACATTTCTTCCTTGCCAAGATGATTCCTTTCAGGCACAGGTGCAGAATATCAACATTCTGATTTGAAGTCATGATTACTCACGACACAGGTGTTCCTTATGATGGGGTCAATGAAGGGTCAACCCAGATCCTCCAGATGTGTCGCATTATAATGCAACAACAGGAGGGTGCACACACTTCTCACAGCAGCAACTGTGATGCGTCATTGCACATAAACTGTAATTATTAACCATAATTAACAACTTATTTTGTACTCTGATATTGCGCGTGCCGTCTCCCAGCAATGGCTGTGAGACTAAACACAACCAATATGAATACAATTATTATTTACATCTGTTTTTTTTACCTTATCGTTTCAAAATGACTGATCTGTGAAAAGAGTGTTTTGGCATTTTTCTCACTGGAATGTCACTTTTGCTACAGCTGGAAATGTTCATTTTTTTCAACAATAAGCCACCTGACCTGTCGATTCCTCCATCCTGTTCACAGATGAACCCAATTTCTAACATGCAGATGGAAGGCAGCATGTACGCCATTGTGTTGGCGAGTGTTTTGTTGTGAATGTTTTCTGTTTTCTGTTCCGCACTCTTTAATCAAATATAATTTTCTATAATTTTCAAGTTTTTTCCATGTCCCTTCCTTTCAACACTCTGAGTGACTCAGGAGGATTTCTTGGTCACACGTATTTTACAACCAGATGGTGAAAGCCATAACTCAAACTGCGTGTGTGTGTGTGTTCGTCAAGAGCATAAAAACACATGTGCGTGCACACAAAGACACACTATGAGGGGTTTTATTCATGAATTTTCCCCAGGTGGAGCCTGCTGTGTTTTGTGGGATTTGAGAGGAAATAATAGGGACAACCAGCAAGTGCCATCACCTGCAGGGTGGCGGGAGAGGAGAGGACATGACGGGATGGCACTGAAGACGTGACTGCTTCAGGCAACTTTCTGCACTAAAATATAGTGAATGAGCTGAATATCGAAACACATTAAACTTAGTTAGTAGTTTTCACCAGTTTAGGTGAATGTATCATACAAGAAGAGAGGAGAGTGAGGTGTAGGTGTGAGAGGTGAGGCACGAGTGCACACAAATGTCAGGAAAATATTATCCCTGCAAAGCCACAAAATAATACGCCCTCGGACAATTCGGCGTTCAGATGATGTACAGCATTTAGCTTCACGGAAATACTTTTTTTTTTTTTAACTGTTATGCTTTCAGACTGCTTCTGTATTCCATGTAAACCATGTTTTTCTCCTCTACTTTTACCTCCATTGTTGGGCTAAACCAATACAAGTGTAAAGTAACAGCTTTTAATAAATCATTTTATAATAAAGACAAACAGAGCAACTCACAGCCCCTTCTGATCGTCAATCACAAACTTTTTTTGAACAAGGAAAGTATTAAGCAGTGACCACATTATTTTACCAAATTAGTCAACTGGAAATTTCTGAAACCCAGAAATGTTGTTTCCTATGAACTGTTACTATTGAAATGTCATTTGTAGGGTTAGCAGATGAGGTGCGTGTTTGGTAATTTTTACTTGTTTTTTGTTTTTTTAAATAAATGCACCGCATTTTCCAAAGAAGGTCAACATCTCACTTCCCCTAACAGCAGCATCATGTGATTTCTGGTTGCTGCAAGTGCATCAGTGGTGTCAAGGGGAGCAGGAATTTAGTGCATCTGCAGGCAAGGATGACTCAACCACCGAATTATGACTGACTACTAAAGTACCACTAAAATCCTCAGTGGGAGAGAGGAGTCACATCTCTCTTGCTCTCAAAGACACGGCATCCTGTATCATTCAGTTACAACTCAAACCGGATGGCGGGTGATGAGTCACGAGCTGCAGAGCGAAACCCTCGTTAGTTAGGTCTCCACTTCAGAGCCAACAGAGCTGAGGGGCTTACGACTTATTTAGGGCACTCAAATATTCCCTACAAAATAAAACGCATGTTCCCTTAATACTTCACTGGTCTAACAGATGCATTTTTCTTTTCTTTTTTTTTTTTTTTAAACCAAGCTGAGTCACACATTTGAATCGACGTTATGAGCTTAAAGTGCACATGGCACTGCTGGGAGAGCGAGGAGACCCGGACATCCCTGCAATCAGGGATTAAAGATAGATCCTACCTTATGTCTGCATGATGAAATAATCTATTAAAAAGGATGAGAGGACCAACTGAGGAAAATAATAGATGACAACAGACCGCTGAGTTTGCCAACAGTTGGATTTTAGCAATCAGGCTTCCCAAACCATTCAGTTTTCATTAGTTCAAAAATATCAAGAGCCAGCAAATGAGCAGAGAAACACAAAAAACAGATCCAAGACAGAAAAGATACGAGACAATCAATAACCAATAATTATCAAGCGTATTGCATAATCCTAAATAATTCTGTAAAGCATTTTAGAATGTGCATCTTCAGCAAATACATATTTTTATGAAATTAATGTAATCCAACCCTGCCCTTTGCTGGGGCTAGCTTGTGCTATTTGAGCTGATTGGGTCTGAGTTCCATCGTCTTCATTGCAAACAGATGCAAACATACCCCTGGTCCAATATTTGAAAATGTCACTGTGGTTAAGTTCTGCTGCTAAAAAAAACGTGACCTGCTATGTTGTCCAAACTGCGATTTGAAATCGTTGAAATTATGGACGCATTTTACGAGCAATTCAGGCTTGTGACTCCGCCAGGTTGAGCTGAAATGGACCGGGAGAAGCTCTGCTGATGGTCTCCGCGCAATGTTTTGAGCTAACACACCTAAACTGTGAGACTGAGTGTGTGAAAGCATGAACGGAGCAGCAGAAGATACGGCTGAGTATGAAGAGGAGAGGAACACAGGGCTACAAGTGTGAACACGAGTAGCTGAGGAGGTACAGAGCTCCAAAGCGACTTTTCATGTTGTAACAGTGAACTGTTGCCTCCACCACTCAAGTCACATTTTGACTCGAACCTGATTATTTTCTTTGGGGTGGGTGGGTGGGGTAATAAACATGTATGAAATAATGTAAAAATACGTTAATAATACATTCAAATAACTCGATAAGGCTAGCTTTGAGATTCATGCAACAGCTTTGTCCTCAAACAGTTTTTTTGTAATTGCTTCGAACTTATACCCAAAAATATTTCTTGCCCAGCAACGCTTAAATGTTAATGATCACAAATCGCCACGCACGGTGTGCTCGTTGAATATTCAGCGGATACTTCTAACGTCTCAGATGGAAAACCGGAATTCATTTGGGACACTTGACAATGTGACGAGTGGAATTGTTACATTTGGAGGGTGTAGTGAACTGCAAGTCCTGAATGAAACAGTCCGCAAGACAAACTACAGTGTGTGTGATGACAACTTCTAAACCACCCAAAGCCTTTTTTGCTCTATAGAACACGTTCATACTGGCAGAAATCAGCCAACGTCACTTGTGTCTGGTAGTTTGTTTGTCAAAAGATTACGTAAGAACTAATGGGTCATTTAAAAAAACAAAAACAAAACAAAACCAAAAACAACCTTGGTGGAAAGCAAAAGCATGAGCCAAGGAAGAGCCAATTTATTTTTAGGCAGATGGCACTTTTCACCACTGGTCTTGACAGAATTTTATACAGTTTGGTTTTGCACAACATGCTGTTGGTTACATGAATAGCAATACTTTAATGATCTGACATTCTGTGATAAACTTGGAGATATTTGAGGGTTTTAGGTTTGTTTGGAGTTTGTAGATACTGAATTCCTCCTTTGTGAAACCATTTATGGACGGTACTCACAAGTGCAGAATGTGTTGGGTACATCAATGCAATGATATGGATGGACCTAATCTCTGTTGTCTCCCAAGACAGAAAGGAAGGACGCCCAACCAAGTGTAGAAAGTCTAACTTCTTTTGGCAGATAGACGCTATCTACTGATTTTGTTATTATCAGTGTGAAAGAAATTTGATATTCACATTTTGTACGAGCAAATTTATAAACCCTGGGAATTTGAAAAAGCAACATTTTACTTTATTTGAATAACATTTATAAAATATATATATAAAAAGACAAACAGGCTAACCTTATAGTTAGCTTAGCACGATGAATGGTGGTGAATGGGAAATGTTAGCATACCTTTGTTTTGTTTTTTTAAAACGTCATAAAAGTTTTGGTGAATATCGATAATGTAACAAAAGACAAAGGCATTCAAACTGACTTATGTACAGGCTAATTAAAAAGAAAATATAATTGTCAAAGATAAAATTAAACATTTGATAATTTTCACTCTTAAACAGTGGAGAGACTCAGAGTGCAGGGATTCACAAAGTGTTCTGTGGAATAGGGACTGACTTTAACTAGAACCAAAGCATGTACTCGGAAAATGTTCATTATTAGTGCAAATGACCCAAATCAAATCAGAGTGAACAAACACGTCATGAATATGGCTCTGTGTGCACATTTAAAATACAAGTTATGAAGTGTGTGTGTGTGTGTGTGTGTGTGTGTGTGTGTGTGTGTGTGAGAGTGAGTGAGACGGAGAAACGTGGCTGCAAGAACTGATGTGCAAAACAGTCCAATCTTGTAAAACAACCCACTGGTGGGTTATAGAAATCCAGAACTCTGGAATTTATTCTGTGATTACCGAATGTATAAATACTCAAAGTTGAGCAACTGTTTATACCTTCATGTTCTTGTGTCTGTGTGTATATAAATGATCAAAGGTAATTTAAAGGTTTTAAAGACTTCCAATGTAAGCCATAAATGTTTAGCTGTGGGCTCAGCGTGTTGCCATAACACTGTGACATGTAAGTGCTGTACCTCTATCCATGTCCACCTCAAGGTTCTGTCACACGCATCTGTGTATGTTCAGAAAAGCATTTCTGTATGTTGACAAAAAAAAAAAAAACCCACTGCGTGTGTGTGTGTGTGTGTAAATGGTGACTGCAGATTTCCCTGTGCAGGGAAGCAGGGAAGCATGCGAGCAGCTGCTGTGGCCCCCCTCTTATTTGCCAGAATTTACAGTGGCTTTGGCTCCATGAAGTATTTACGAGCTCCCAAAACACCGCTCTCACACATACATGCATTTTAGGACTCAGAAATGAAAACCTACCTAGAGCACTCTTCCTGTAACAAAAATCCCACACACCAGCCACAGAAACCTTAGCCTCAAACTCCTGAACTCTGATTAGAAAGCTAAACATCTGCTCCTCCACTGTACAGGTAGAGAGTATTTCTACCATCAGTCAAAGTCCAAAGCCTTTGGCTGACAACATACTGGGAAGATTCAGCTACTTATAGAGTTAACATTCATTATCTATGACAAATAAAGTACTTAGTAGTTTGATCAATCTTGAGTTCTTCGACAAAATTCATCTCAGGCTGCTTTTACTGAGAAACCTGATTGTCATTAATTACTGTGTAACAATGAAGTCATTCCATTAAACCTACAAATAAGAAAACATGTATTATAATAACTTTTTCTGAAAAATGTACTTATTGCCCATCCTCCCGGAGCCAAAAAGAAGATAGAGCCCCTTCTCTCCTCTGTGTGTGCATCAGAGAGCTGAGATCTGAACAAACAGGCTAACCTGCTGGTTAGCTTCGCATAATGAATGGTGGTGAAGGGAAGTGTCAGCGTATCGCTGTCAAAAGCCATCGAATAGATCAGTTTCAAGCTCGTGGTTTGTCCAGAAGTAATCTTCCTCATCCTCTCTTACAAAGTCAGTCATGATTAGTTGCAGCATTGCTCTTCCAGTCCTCAGCAACCATTATTAATTTTGCTGGCTTAAGTTGCATTTGGGTTTTTGAGGTGCTGCATCACATCTCTGCGCCCAGTAAGGAAAGTAGTTCCGACTGATTCTAAAATTGCATGCCTCATAATTTTAAATTAGTTCCCATTACCAGTGAATAAACCCAGTTGCAATGATGCAAAATACCTGTCATTATGCTAAGCTAACTAGTGGCCTCTGTGGGTCTCAGCTCCCTGATGCTCACACAATGAGGAGAGAGATATTCACTTTCTTGTCTGGTTCTGGGGGCTATGACAAATAAGCACATTTCCCAAAAAGTTTGTTCCATCAATATTTGTCCTTATTCAAACTTACTTTCTCAGGATGGACTTCCTAATTGATAGCCCGTCCTCCAGATCGGCCTCATTGGCCAAGAAGAGCAGCCTCTTCCCCGTCTGATCCACACCCACAAAATCTCTCTGCTCAACTGTGGAAAAACACACACAATATTCACTGTGCAGTATCGTAAAACCAAGAAAACACTTAGTGATTATCAAAATAATTAACATATTTCTGTTACCTGTCTTTGTCTTGCCCTTCTGGCCAGGGACCGTCTCCGTGAAGTCGTGGACTTTGCTCATTAGCATGGCCAGCATTGCATCGTGGGCTCTGAATAGATCGACCACCTCGTGAAGCGCCACGTCTGTTATCAGGTCACAACTCAACACCAGGACGTCCGTCTGAAGAGGGAGTTTGAAAAGACAATGGAGGAGGACTCATATTGAATCCGGCCTTTTCAGTTGACAGCATATTGGCCAGCTGTGCCGTTTGATAGCACAATCGTTGCCTCACCAGAGATTTCAGACAGTTTCTGGCTCGTACTCGATTTTGGAATAAAGTCTCCCCGAGTCCACAAAGACTCAGGGATGCATGTCAAACCGTTTAAAAGGTTGAGTTATGTTAATAAAGTGAGGTTTGTCCCCCTTAGCAGTCATCTCAGCATGTATGCAGACTACACATGACAACAATGCTCACATAAATATTCACGTTATTTTCAACATGAAAAACTATGAGGATTTAGGGTCTGAAAAAGAGAAACGGAGGAGTGACAGAACTTGGCATTGGGAGATACAGATTTATGATCTCTGTGTTAATATGACTACAGGTTTGATGACACTAAGTGATAAATGCTGTTTTGTTGCTTTGTTTTTTTCTTTTTTCCAAGAGTCTCTTTTTAGTTGGGCCAATCTGTTGATACACGTGAATAGAAAACATTTGTGTATAAACGATCACCATGTGCCTCATCATGGCAATCCATGAAAACAAAGAACCAAATTAGAAATGAGAAAGAACGGAACCTTGTATTTACAGTGGAAAGGGGAAAAAAAAAAACCACAGATGAAAAGGACGCTAACTTTTTTGTGGAAATATATACCATCCTTCCCAGCCAGAACAACACAAGAAGAGGAGAGATAGCTTTCCCTCCTCCTTGACCGGTAGTTAGCTTAGCACAATGAACGCTCTCCTCCAGAATCAGCATGTTTTTGGAAAAGGCAGATATTGGTCATTTTTTTTTGAAGACATATCATTATCAGTTTGATAGCTGACATTAATATCGGCCCAGCAAATCAAGATGAGTTGATTCATTCTGGCTGATTGTTGTTTACGATGAAGCGAGCGTGAGCGACGGTCTTCCCAAATTCTGGGAAATAAAGATAAATATAACCCTTTCATATTCAATTGTTTTGTAAGGTTTTTAGTGTGAACAAAATTAAATATCATATGAGACGTGCACCGGCGAATTTTGAGCTCTGGGGCAAATCAGTTGTAAAATATAAGCAGTTTGGCAAAATACCCAATATCATGCCTCCATAGAAACTACCATGGCTAAAACATGCAATTAATCATGGAAAACAACGTTAACTCTTAAATTACTAACATCTTGACATTTGTGTAGCCGTGTCAGGTTTGTATTTCTATCACAAACCGGGCAGAAATTATCAGTTTACCCATATTTACAGCCTGTCTTTCTTCCTTTTTCCCTTGAACAACTAAGGTGAGTTTGGCCTTTATGTGCCTTGAACAAACGCGCGCACGCACACAGGCACACAAAGACAGCACACACAAAGGAGTCCTCTGACAATTGATTGAGGGTTAAATAATGGGGCCGGAGAGAATATTAAGAAGAGATTATTCTCAAACTACTTTAAGTATCTCAACAACGCAAACCAACTTTGAACGATATCAATACACTGCTTGTGAATTCCATTAAGATATCACTAACACCGCATCAGTCATTTCAACCAGCGACTACTTATATTACAGGGTTTCATGTGGAAGCGTTTGTATTTTAACAAGCGTGTGTGCGTGCGTGTGTGTATGCCCACAGTTTTATTTCTGCGTGCCGCACCCATCTGTCTGTCCAGTGATTTGGGCTGTCAGCGTGAGGGCTAATCCTGCCATTAGTACCAGTCGCCTCACTGACAGAGATATCTTTGCTCCTTCTTCAATAGAGGGAAGACAGAAAGGAATGAGTGCAACAGGAAGGGGTGGGGGGGGGCATTAAAAGGAGAAAGAAAAAAAACACGAGTAATGAGGCTTTTACTAAAAAAAAAGAAAAAAAAAAGAGAGGAAATAAAAATACCCCGGACGTATGGAAAATGAAAGGTGGATGGAGGGATGCAGGACACGCTGAGAAAGAGAAGGATGCAGTTTTTGCATATCATGAAGATATTACTGTATGCTTAAGTAAAAGAGTGAGATCTTCATCACAAGCGAAAGTGAGGCTTGGATTTCAGTTCTATTGTAATTCATTTTTATCATGCTGGAGGTTTGTTTACATTTTAGTTTATGATGAATTACAGACAGATAGTTGTCAAAAAAAGAATTTAAATGTAATGGTTACATTTTTCAATGGATATGTGACATTCCCGTAGAAAATCTCAAATGAAACAGTGGATAGAGAAATCTTTAGTGGTGGAAGCTCAACACCATCTTTGGGGTTGAATTTTGAAGTGAATTCTGTGCATGAGTGTTTGACAGGGTGGTATCGTTGAGGTCAAAGGTCATGTAGTTGACCTAGTGGCAACTCTGAGCATAACCTGGTCTGGACTTGGCGACAGGAAGCTGCCTCGGCAAAGCTAGAGGTGTCTGCAGGATATCTACTGACAGTGAGACCTTTCAACTCTCCTCTCCCTCTTACACACACAGGCAAGCTAGCACACATGCTTGAAAACACAGTGCACAAGTAACCGCGCGCGCGCACACGCGCACACACACACGCACACACACACACACACACACACACACACAAAGCATGAGGCTGCCCCATCCCTGCACACTCAGGCGACAGCAGAGTGGAGTCAGCTGGAGAGACAGAGGCACTTTGGCCTTTCAACAGCCAGACTCTCTGGACAGGTCAGGACCACACAGACTGCAACACACACACACACAAACACACACAAACACACACACCACCCACACACCACCCACACACCACCCACACACCACCCACACACTCCTGTGCCACTTTAGCTGATCCCAAATTACTGCTTATAAAATCTTGACCTAGTTTAAGGAATATTTGCTATGATAGATGATAGCGCCTTTATTTTTTTTACTTGTCAACAAATAATTTTGCAAAAAACTAATTATAATATCATATTTTTGTTAGTTTAAGACCACTATGCTGCTGCTCTACTGAGAAATTTGCAAAATTGCATAATAAATGTTTCATAGAGCAATTTAAATCCTAAAGAATTGAATGTGCGGACAGACGACGGAGGGCTCTTCTCCATCTTCAATTGCACTTTTTGTTCCCAGATTGGAAAACTGGACGGAGTAATTATGTTTTAGAGCTTTTGATTGCGCTGCTCTTTTCAATGTCTCCGTTTTTTAAACAGAATTGACATACTGACTCATTCATGTTAGTGGGCTCTCCTTCGTCATTCGGATGAAAGCCAATAAGTTCCCACAACGAAGCTTTGATCAAGAAGTCAATTTCTTCCAAACTTTCTGTCTGGAATTATGTTGTCGTCAGGAAAAACGCCTCGGGTAGCATTATCGTCACCTGTCACTGTCCACTCAGACTGTGTGTGTGTGTGTGTGTGTGTGTGTGTGTGTGTTGATGACACAGAGAGCCTCCGACACACAAAAGACAGAGGCAGCACGACTCACTGAAATGTAAGCGAAGTGGATACTTAAGTAAGCAATGCACATATTAACACAGTTGTTAAGATTGAGGTGTCCGAAAATGATCAACCATGTAGCAACCATGTCCCAGCA
Organism: Aulostomus chinensis; assembly: GCF_037954235.1. NCBI lineage: Eukaryota > Metazoa > Chordata > Actinopteri > Syngnathiformes > Aulostomidae > Aulostomus > Aulostomus chinensis. The sequence continues at coordinate 17,870,075 of NC_141324.1, forward strand.
TTGTACTGTAATGGACTGGAGACCCCTACAGGGTGAAGCCGCCCAATGTCAGCTGGGATGCCCCCCCGCGACCCTTTAGAGATAAGCGATAAAGAAAATGGATGGATGGATGGAGGATTAAAACAGCGTAATAGTGTGTTATGTGAACTCTTTCACAAGGACTTGTAGAGAACCACATAAAAATGGATTTAAGCCAATTTTAAGAAATTAACGGAATCGTATGTTCTCTAATGTGCAGGCATTTAAGGAGCAATTTTCCATGAAATTCCCCAAATTTTATGGCATCACTTATTTTTCAAAACCTTTTCCAGGACTGGAAATTTTAATTTTGAAATTCTATGATTTAACCGTTTTTCCTGACCGCGTGTATTTAAAAGTTTCGTACAAACGTTTTCAAAGCAAGCACGTGCACCCTTATGTATTCAGCTGAAGCACATCTGCTGATGATGCAACTTTATTACCAGCAGACAGCTTGGGTTTTTGCTGGTGCTTTGGCACCTGAGCTATGTTGCCAGATTGCCCCCATCTACAGGATTAAGTATAAATACAGTGGATCTTGTCACTTTTGTATTTTCTAGGAGAATCTTTTGAAGAGTTTCACAGTTGGGCCAGTCTTTTGGGGAAAAGGCCTGCTGGCTCTATCTGTGTATTCATCAAAACAGATATTTCCTCTCAGATGAAAAGCCTCAGCTCCATTTCTCACCCTTCCCTTCTTTTGTCATGTGGCTTAAAGGTGGACAAACATGTCTGTATAGATAGCAGCCTGTACACACTCATTCTGACAGCCGATCAAATCTGAGTGAGAATCAAAATGTCAAAGAGGCTTTAAGCCATACAAAGCATAAAGTGCTGGTAAAGTACACCTCTCACTAGTTTGGCTTACAGTGAAAGAGCATGGAAACAATCAGGTAGATCCATCCACTTTTGTATAGCGTCTCTGTTTGAAGCCTGAACAAAATAAAATATGCTGCTTGTAATCTCTCTTTTCAGTAATCAAGCAGGATGACCTACTCTGCTCACCTGGAGTGTACACTGATTCTTGTGAGTATTTTGTTTGATAGGTTACACCAAATCCCCTCATGGGAGGGTGTTAGTAGAAAGAGATGAGTGAGAGTGTGTGTGTGTGTGTGTGTGTGTGTGTCTGTACTGTACTCATGCATCAGTTTGACAGTTTGAATGATTTCTCTGCTGGGATTTGGCAGGACATGGTTATGGTTCTTCACTCATCACCCTCCAGTGTGTGAGTGTGTGTAACTCAATGCCTCTAATCTAGCCGGCTGCACAAAGGATTAGGAACCCGACTATCCTCAATGGGCGCATGCTGAGGCCCGTCCTGTTGAACGTGTGTGTGTGTGTGCATGCATGCGGTTGTAGCATGCGTCAAATAAATAACTTCTGAACAAAGAGAATGACGAGGATCTATAGGCTCAAATGCCAGAGAGAGGAAAAATTGTATTTTAAGTCTAGAAATGCAAAGAGCAAAGCTGAGTGATATTGCTGAGAACACTGATGTGTGTAAATGTACATTCTATATTCTACATATAAATAAAACAATAGTTACACATTTTGTTGATCAGTGGTGGGGATTCTTCAAATGTTTTTTTTTAATCTTTTTTTTTAATTGTTGCATTCCAATATAGTCTGAAATCAATGAGTCAATTTAGTCAAAGTTGATTCTTGATTAAACAATAATTCCAACTAAGTTACCTGACTGTTTCATCATAAAATAATAAAAAGTCACCATTGTACTAAGGACTGTATACACATATACCTCTCATTCATATAGCTACACACTGACCATAACTTGTCCCACACAACTGCAGCAGTTTCAGCTTTTTCAAATAATAACAACAATAAAAATAATAATTTGTTCATAGCGCAAACCAACCAGTGGGACCAACAAACTCATGTAGGAGCCGAAGCCAGTCGGTAAAGAAAACATCTTTTCTACAGAGAAAAGCCTTCAGAACTGCTTATTACTCCTCTTTCAAAGAACAAATACTTGCTACTTCTGCCATAACGGATGCTGTAGTTGTATCCATGCTAACCTCTTCAGGGCCAAGAATTGTGCTGTGGTCACATCTCAACCCTGCCCCTCTCTCCTCAAAGGATGCCGATTGGCTGAACTGTTATGGTGAGAACAAAAGCACGTCACTTAAAGCCTGACGGGATTCCAGTGCGATCTTGTGACTCCAGCTGCCTGGCGAGGTAGAGAACAGTGACGAAAGAGTGACTGCCTTGGAAGACTTTAACCATGCAAAATGTAATTCAAACACATCGTCCTTACTGTGTGTTCACACCAAACGCGAATGTGCGAATTTGCATTTGGTGTGAACACACAGTTACAACGGGAGGTTGTGTAGGACTCAAAAACACAATTGTTGCACAAATGTGCTTGACGGCAGGGTGAACAGCCACAGCACAGAGTCGTAACGTGACCTTGTATTTCTGGAGAGAATCAGATGAAGGATCAGAAGGCAGGATGCTGGGGGGGGGTCTGGAAATTGGGGTTGGGGGTCAGGGGTACCAATGGGCACTTGTGCAAATGTATGTGAATGTGCATGTTTATGGTTGTATTTCAAAAAGGCGAAATGAGGCAATTCAGCAGCATTTGCCATGATGCGGAGGGGAGATCACGGATCAGTGGTCACCAAGCATTACACACACAACATAACACACTCTAATAACCTTCCTCGCCATCCTTGTAATTGTGTCCTTCAGTGCCTCCAGCTCTTATAACAAGGGGGCTGATCATAAAACCTTGATCGTTACGAAACACCAACTTAACCTGGCAAACAGTGATGGTATTAGCAGGGATATCCTGCAGGTCCTTGCGCTCCAACACAGGAGTACAACTGTTGCAAAGCCAGCACCATTTGTAGAGTTTTATTAGACTTACTCTCAATTACAAGCAGCTGTGAGCAAAGGCAGCACATCAACTGTTTGTTTATCTGCAGTCTTGTATCTTCCGGTTCTCCTTTTTTTCCAGAGACAAATGCAGACTAACGCCACCCGCTGGCTGGGAGTCTCATGCAGAATACAGACCGTTGGCGGTCGTGTTTGCGGGGTATTCAAGCGTGACTTTTTGGATAAAACGTTGGCTCGGTGCATTTTGAGTGTCTTTGGATTAGATAATTCAAACCAGATCAATAATCTCTTTGATTAATGTTTATTTTGGAAGCTGGAATTTGTGATGCTGAACTGAGTAGTGTGGTCATAGAAATGGGAAACATAAAATTCAAAAGTATATACTGAGAATTTCACTGGAACAATCATGACTACACCCCGAGGCATTGAATGGTAAATTCCCTAGCGTGAACACGCACATGTACGCACGCACCTTGATTTTCTGCTGGTACTGTCTGAGAGCATCTGCTGTACCCTTGTCCTCATCTTCTTTAATACAAACTATATCCATTTTTATCTTCATCTTCACTGTATGCATCATCTTCTGGACTTCTCTGGTGGTGATGATGATCACCTCTGAAATGAATGTCAGGAACATGGAAGCACAGGTCAAAGGTGTTGAATTAAGAGTTGTATTAGCAGTTAATATGCACAAAAAGATTTGAGTGGCGGGGTTATTTTTTTGTAAGAATAATAATAATAATAACAACAATAATCACACAGCACCTTCCATACAGAGAATGCAGCTAATAGTGTTTTACAAGCAATCGTGTTAAAGAAAAGAGTGGAGTCACAAAATACAGTACAGAATATACGCAAGTAAACAAGATTAAAACCTAACAATAAGAAATATAAATCATGATAAAACACATGGATACCATAACTCCTTAGAAAAATAAAGGACTGCTTGTGAGCGATAACATTTAACACGAATAAATGCTTCAAGAGTCACGTGTGCGGTATTTACTGATGTGTTTAATACCATACAATAAATCATTAAATATGATGAGCTAGTTTGAACAGCAGATCTTATTTCAGACATTTCACTGAAAACCTATTTAAAAAAAAAAAAAAGATACTACTGATTTTGAGACGAGGCAACTGGATGTTCACCCATACCAACCTACCTCTGGAGTTTGAGGACTCCTTCCTACATCAAACCATTACATTTTTAATTTTGCTCAAAAGGCAGACTAGTTCCCTTGAGACACTCCATACCTCACAGCAACAGGAGTTCACTTAATGGGAGGAAATACATTGCAGACAAACGTAACCAAAAATGTCAACACCACAAAAGCATCTTAAATATTGTTAAGTCCATCTAGTTTAACGAGTCTCGCCTGTATAAAATTGTTTTCTACCAGGCTCACTATAGCTGTGTGAGCCTAGTAAAACCAAATTGCAAGGCTTTGGCTAGCTGGCTGCACACAGTAAAGTGCTGGCCACACAGGACGATTATATATAGAAATGTAGTTGTATTTAAGGGAGTTTACAACGAATGGCCCTGTTTACTGGCAAGAACAGCACAGTGAAACAAATCCCTTTATAAGCCTTAAGTTTCTGGATCGACTGCATCCTGCAGCACAGGAGGCAAAGTTCTGGACTGTAAATCCAGACAGGAAACACACACCTGACAGTAGCTGATGGAGTGCAGACAAGCTGGGGGAAATATGAGGAGAGAAAGCAGCAAAACTGTAAACCCATAAAGGGAAGTGAGCACTCTACTACACTTGCACGTTTTTTTTTGTTTGTTTGTTTCTTTTTAAAGAAACAGCAGTGGGACCACTGATATTTCAAACAAATTATAATGATCATCGCCATCTAAGGTCATCTTTGCCTGAGATTACACAAAAACTACAAGGTCCGTTTTCACCCAAGGATTTGGAACGATGTAGCATGGGCCAAGGACGAAGCCCTCAAATTTGGAGCAGGTTCGTCACAGGGTGAAAAGAGGAGATGGCATGATTTCACACATTATGCAGAGACCTTCAATGTGCCTTGTTGTGTAGTTTTATCTCTTCAAAACTTTACAATGATTATTTTACAAAGAAACCATCATTTGATTTCTGTCAATCTAACAGCAGGTTTGGTAGTAGATCTAGTTGTGGTAGTGAGCCAGTGAACTTTAAAAAATGTCAAGTCCTCACCCTCAAAGCCGACTCTCTCCAGCAGGTTAAGTGGGTACCAGATGAGGGGTTTGTTACCAACAGGCAGCATTGGTTTGGGGGTGTTGTAGGTCAGATCGGTCATACGAGAACCCCCACCAGCTGCCATCAACACCGCCTGTAGCTCCATGATTTTTGCTGGGGGGTGAGCAGTTCAAGAAAGAGAAAAAGAGAGTTTTTGTTAAGGCATTTTTCTTTGGATTTAATGTTGGTTAAGTGAGAGATGCAGCTCTGAGCTAAGCACTAATTAATAAACCTGTTGCTCCAAAATAAATGTGCACTTTGGTTACAAAGAAGTTCAAAAGGAGCTCAATACACTACAAACAGTAAAATCCTGCTTTTACATGAGTGTATAAATTTAAAGAGGTCGTCAATTTTGTTGTCACAGACATATGTTTCATGCATGTACATTTTCCTTGACTTACACACTTTTACTTTAACATATTACAAACAAGGTGGCACAGTAGTGCAGTGGTCAGCAATGTGGCCTCACAGCAAGAAGGTTCCAGGTTCAAGTCCCGGCTCCATCACAGGATCTTTCTGTGTGGAGCCTCCATGTTCTCCCTGTTCCTGTGTGGGTTCTCTCTGGTACTCCGAGCTTCCTCCCACAGTCCAAAGACATCAAGAGGGGACGAAGCTGATTGATACTCTAAATTGACCGTAGGTGTGACTGTGAGTGTGAATGGTTGTCTGTCTCTATGTGTTGGTCCTGTGATGGACTGGTGAACTGTCCAGGGTGAACCCAGCCTCTCACCTGTGGCCACTGGGATAGGCTCCAGCCCCCCCCCCATGACTCTTATAGGATAAGCGGTAGAAAATGGATGGATAGATACTACATACAATATTTTCAGAGTAATACTTATTGTTGTTTCCTCATCACTGATTATCAGTTGAAAAGTTGTTGTTTTTTTAAATAAATATCAACCGACCTCCAGGTATAAAAAAAAAAAAACTATTTCCAGGTGTTTTTTTTACATTTACTATAATTCCTTGAGTGTTTTGGCAAGTACCAAATCTACACATCATACAAACTTGTTTTTAAACACATAATATCGACCAGCTATGACAGTCACATTTCTGTTTGTAATATGGCACCTCTTTTGACATGGAATGTTGACAATGAGCCTTGACTCCAATACACATTTCAACTTATCCCCTCAATGATGTCAGACGTACTCCAGGCACTGTTGATGTCATCTGTATTTCTTTGGCATTCATAAAATTAGTCCACGGTTTAAGAAAGTGTGACACATCGATCACTGATTCTCATGATAGGCGACAGAATACTAGAGAAATGTACAAAAACCTTCCAATCTGACTCATATCACCTTCTATCAAATATCTCTCTGTCACTCTCTGTACATGTCAAACAGGCAGGTTGTTGGTCGAATACTGGCTCTCACACCACGTCTAGGTCAAAATAAAAGCCCGATAAGCAAAATCCAGTTTATCAATTTGACAGGGACAGTGCAGAGCTTCTTAGCTGCAGCAGTTAGCTTATCGGTGCAAACATACAGCAGAGCAGTTATTAGCAGAAACTCAAATACCCTGCATTCTTAAAAAATACTTTAACAAAAAAAAAAATATTGAAAGATAGTGTTTTAGAATTAGTTACAATTTTTATGTTGGACTAGTGGTGTTGACTAATTAAAAGAAAAGACCACTTAACTTTAATAAGGACGGTGTTGTCCTTATTATCAATCCATTTTATCATTAAACCTACAAACATGTGGAACTGTATGAGATTTTATATAAAAGAAAACAAAATATATATATATATATATATATATATATATATATATATATATATATATATATATATATATATATATATATATATATGCGTGTTTGTTTCCCCTCATTATATGATGGTGGAGAAGACATCTGGCAACATCACCCACGTGTTGGTCTGGAGACCTCAGTCCATGTCGTATGATTGTAGTCATGGGAAAGCCCCTGCGTACAGTATGTATCTGCATTCACACTGATTATTCAGGTTTCTCCTTTATTTCGTCACTCATTTCTACCTCAAAATACAGGACAAAAATGACCCATCGGTAAGTGTTTGTACATTCTGTTCGTTCATCACGACAACACTGCGGCTGACCCTTATCTGACACCACTGCGCTCATGTGGCTCTCCACAACATGACGGTGAAATTGACACAATGGACGACTGAGGAAAAAACAACTCTTAAATACCCGTCAGTGTCTCCTCGATCCCTGTCGACCGTTCTCTGCTGGACCCGACGACGAACACATGTAAGTTGCCTGCAGTCAGTGTTGTTAGCACTTGGCTAACGGTTAGCACACAGCTGCTTCCCTTCCCGCTCACTAGCGACCAGAAACCACTAACAAGCTATCAACTGGTCAGTTTACTAGTTCGCTTAATTACTCGCTTAGTTACTTAACAAAAGGCTTTCGGAGTATAAGCTAAATATTGCATCATATGACGACACCTGGGTGTTCTCACTGAAATAGGTCCGTGTGGGAAAGTTGTTGATTTACAATTGGTTCCTAGCAGGAGGAGCGAGGAAGGGAGGAGGTAAAAGTTACAGAAAAAGAAATTATGTATTTTGTCAAACATATGAGGACTTCGTTTGCAAAACAGAAAAAACATCAAATTAAAAATATGAGATTAACTGAAAAATGTATAGATGAAAATAAATAATCAGATTTATGATTTATTTAATAGTATTTCTATTTATTTGAAATTTGTTAATTTTCTTATTTTAAGAAAGTTTTATGTTTTGGAAAATGACCTCTTTAAATACTTAACAATATATAATTTTTTAGATAATTATATGAAAGATAAGCAAATGGTTGTTCTCCATTTATTAATTAAAAACTGAAGGGAAAAAAATGACAAAATAACACTGTGCTCACTTCATTCATCATCATGGCTGACACACAAACCTTTTTATAGTAAAAAGCAATATGTACTATTTATTTTTTGTATGTTTATTGTATTATATTTTTCATTGTTTATATTTGGTTACTCATTCTTTTTCAAATGGTTTACCCTAGCTTCTCTTCTCCTGTGGTCAGGTGACTGTCCTCTGCTGGCTGTAGGTGATAAATAGATGAGGCCACACCACTAATGATGTTTAATGTCCTGATGAAGGGCAATTAGGGGTCAAACATGTTTATTTCAGCAAGGTTTAAATGGTTGATCACTGTCCTGTGTGGATCTAGCTTGTTTAATATGAAAATATTACAAAAACATGTCACACATCACATTATGAATTGCAAAAAATAAAATAAAATAGCTTGATGTGATAATCGGATGAAGTCTTCCATTAAAATTCTGCCAGATAATCTTTGGCTAAACACATCAAATTTTAATGTTCTTGTCGATTACAATAGCATGCTTCAACTAAATAAACTTGTTCGCCTGATATACTCCAGCTACTTCAGAGGTTTGGTATGTTTTGTCAGTTTCTGTTGTTGTTTTCTTCTTTTTTCTGAAGTTACAGCAGTTCCTAGTGTTCACACACATAGAAAGTAGTGTGAACAGATTAGCAGCCAGAAGCCACCCAGCTACTCCTCCAGACTTCAAACTTGACAACTCCCAATTCACAGAGCTGAGACGTAACAGCAAATTGAGCTTGGGGAATGTGGCTTTAGTTGTGTTTGCTCTGGCCAGGAGATGAGCTTGACTGCTCGTTGTTGCTCGCTGGAAGCCAGAGGAGCAAGGAAAAGAAGGGAGGAAGGAGCGAGAATGAGACAAACAAGCTTGTCTGTCTAATGTGGCCATGATGCCAGAACACTGAAATAAAATGATAATGGGAGGTAGAAGTCTGGCAGGTCATCATGTTGGAAGAGGAAGCTGAAATAGTTCAGAAAGACAGGTTTCTGGAAAAGCGGTTTGTAAGTAATGGGGGAGAAAAGAATAGACGTGAGAACGAAGCGCTGTCGAGGAGGGAAACAGCTGTAGGGGGAAACAGCTGGGAGGGGGGTGATCAAAGAGGAGAGAAAGAGAATTAAAACATCCACAGAGACTCAGTTAAAAGTACAGGGAGAGTGAAGTTTCCTTCTAATATCTGACAAATAGCGGGAAGCCTTTGAGATCGCTGCTCCATGAGGATGCTATGCTGATGTTATGGATTTTACATTTTGGATTTTAAGATTTCCTTCACTGATCCGGTGTTTCCTTTGTCTTTAACACACTTCCTGTTTTATTTTGAAATATAGATCCCTTGTGTGTATTATCTTGTATTACTACCTGTCTGTTTTTGTGTCCTGCACTATCTCTCCAGCCATGTTTACGTCCTCTGTTCCCCTTCTTTGTCGTCCCCTTTGTGCCGCTCAGGCCGAGAGCCGAGCGCATCACGTTTTCAGGTTGTCTGTCCGTCTTTTTGATTTGAAATCTCAGAAATGATTTGAGAACTTTCTTCAGTTCCTCAAATCATTTCTGAGATTTTAAATCAACAAGAAGGGGGCAGACTTTGGCACCATTGTCCATTTGCTCTCAGGGATGAACTGAAAAGATTTTAGTTGCCAAAGGTTAAAACTCAGGGTCGCTGTGACCTGATGCTCTTGTGATAGCTACGGAACACCTTCAGGGAATTTCTTAAAAATTTGGAAGTAATGTCTACTTAGTAGGGAGAATGAACTGATTTTGCTGGTCAAGGTCAATGTGACAGGTATACCGGGTGGGGACAATGCTGTATTTCTAGTTTTTAGTTAAGTTTTGTCCTTGCAATAATTAAATTAATGCTTAAAACTTCTATAAAGCACAACTTCTCTCTTGTTGAAAAATCCTTGCAAGATGTATATACACATACTAGAAATGTACCAACTATCACTTTCCCATAAAAATGAACTGACTGCGTTTTTGGCATTTTTTCTGGGAACATATGTTTAATAAAATCAGAGGTAATAAAAATAAATACATTCATTTCTAAAACACTTGAGCTACAAAAGTTTCATTATTTCTTCACCAACCCAGTTTACAAGGTGTCAGTGTGCAGGTGGCATCCTTCACTCTTCATAAAAACATGGGAATCTGGAGGGTGGAGATTAAAAAAAAAAAAAGGTGATGATGCAATAAAAACTCAACCAAACCGGTGACACTCACTTGGATTACCGCTTGGCTGGTTTACCACACACTACTGATGTGTGTTAGACACTCCGCATTACTAAACCGGAGAAATGAGAAGCAGTCGGCTGGTGTCACGGAAAAGTCACATGACGAATCTGTTTGTGGATGCTAAATAAGGCTGTGGTATTACTTTCTCTTTACAAGAACACCAACAAAAAAGGCTCAAGAACATGTGTGTTCATGAGAGACGCAGACAAACTAGTTCCCTTTTCTGTTAGAAATTATAAAAGGAGAAATGTGAGCCGAGAATGTGAGACTTAACATCGATCCTCGGTATTTTACATATCATCCAAGCCTGACCAAGTTGTCAAATAAAGACATCCATCAAAGCGCTGAGTGGGGGGCTGAATGAAAAGAATCAGAGCTCTGATGGAATCAGATGGAGACAGGCATGAGAGCAGATGTAGAGACAAGTGTGCAGGTCTGGTCGCACACAGTGACTTGAAACGGAGCCCTGAGATTTCCTCTGATTTCCTCCTCTCTCCTTGGCCCTGTGGCTGTGTCTTGTAAATCATTCTCAATTCAGTGAAACAAGCCAGTTGGATTAGCTTGGTTTAGATCATAAACATTTGCAGCGCAGACCACCCAGGGAGAGAGCAGAGCCAAGTCAAAAGAGCGTGTGTACGTGAGTGAGTGTGCGTGCGTGCGTGCGTACGTGCGCGTGTGCTTGTTTGTGTGAAGCCTCCCTCTGAGTTTAGACGACACCGTTGCAGCACATACACACTCAAAATGTGGTCTCACACGTGTGCGCGCGTGCACGCATACGTGTACTTATGCTGTGGTCTGTGTATGTGCCACTTCCAGGGCCAGTGCACTATGGGGCCCTCACCGCTGCCGTGGAAACCAAAACAGGCCCAATGTTAGAATTTAACACACACACACACACACACACACACAAGCCATAGATAATAAAGATGTCTCGTTGCACTGTTGCTCAACTATAGAGCACACTCATTTAGCGTAAAAAAGATTCCTTTTTCCACTCGCAGTTTACGCTCAATAATCAGCTGATATGTGTTTTTAATTATCTCAGTACTTTTCTTCTCTGTTTGCTCTGATTCAGGAGAATACAAAACAAGATGCAAGTATTTGTTCACCATCACATCTCCAAAGTGTCATTTGACCCCAACTGTGATATGAAGCACGTTTTCCATTCACACATAATAAAGTCTAAAGTTTAACAGTCTTCATCACCAGACCTTGAAATTCTTTCTTTTTCACTTGAACACACTTGGAGTAATTCTTGTTTCCCTCCACATGCAGGAAGCATCTGAGAGCCAAGCCCTTGTCAGAACCAGGAAATATCTGGGTTGGGTTTTCTGAAGAGCCGGAGAGGGAAAAATTGGACAACTCCCTGCCACGAGGCACTGGTACTCTCTTTCTCTTTGTGCTGTTGCGTGTCTAAGTTTCAGTGTTTTAAACGTGGGGGGTCTGAATCGTAAAGAAAAGGACAATCTTACTTCACATGATTGCCTCAGTGTGGTGATGACACATGGAATGTCTTAACTAAAAAATATTGTCCTTCAAGTGAGTGTCATCATTCCAACAGTTTGTTGTTACTTTGTTTTTTGGCTTGTAGACTTAAGCCAAAAAATGAGCACTCCAGTGGCTTTCACATGGGACATATCCAACTGTCTCCCTGCACGAGTGTGTCATTTTGAGTATTTTTTTGATTGATGGGCTTCTTGAGTGATATTTTTATATTTTGGATATGGCTGACATGCTCTCTGGTGTGGCCTGAAACTATTTTGATGACATAATGATGAGATAACATTGATAAAACGACTTAGTTCATTTTCAGCTGAAAGAGATCATTTTGAAGGCTTGGAGATTTTACATGTCTGCTCCGCCCCCTCGTGTCACCTGAACTATCAGTGATTCTACTGCTGGGGTCAAAAGGTCGTGAACCAAAGGTAAAATGAAGTGTTTTTGAGACCAGAAAAATCGCATGTGTAGTTATCACGCTGTCAACCAAAACAAATGAGAACAAGGAATTTTTTAAAAGCCTGAAGTCAAAGAACATAAATATGTCCAGGACATTAAAACATAAAATCATGTTGACTTCATGCTTTCCCTGTTGTCCCCATTAATTTAAGTGGGAAAAAAAATGACATCATAGCCTTTTGCCATAGCCTTCTATTTTGTTAGTATTTCAGCTGTAAAACTGTTTTGAGCGTCACACAACTCCTGTGAACTGATTCATTTCCCTATCAGAATTTGGCCCATTTGGCTTAAAAACATTTGGAAAGTCTTGAAGAGTTGCATGATTCAATTATTTATCCACATTCGAGTTAGCAGAAGTTGTCAGCTCGGCCGGCGCAAGTGTTTGGTGCACATTTTAATGCGAAATATGGAGGGATTTTTGGTGGTGCTGAAGAGCTCAATGAGCACCATTAAAGAGCTTGAATGTCACCGATGTTCAGTGAAAATATGACACACAAGAGCTTTAGTATCAAATAATTCAAAATGACTCCAAAGGTAAGGGGGGGGGGGGGGGCAGAGACATTTTATATTCAGACTAAATGATATAAACGGCAGAGATGTGGACAGGCCCCCCATGCAGAACTGCATAATATACCTGTAATGCAAAGCAGTCACCGTCTTGTTTTGATGATGAGGTCAGACAGACCAAAGAAAAACATAAGAAGAAAATAGTTGTGAAAATAAGACAGAGAAAGGCAAGGAATGGCAGGGGGGAGGGAAGAAGTGAAAGAAGGAAAGGAATCCCAACACAGCTTGACCACACGCTTCCAACAGCAGCTTCCCTGTCTTCAGCGTGTGTGTGTGTGTGTGTGTGTGTGTGTGTGTGTCTGTATGTGTGTGTGGTTCTGTGGCTGCTTTGTGTCTGGTGGACTGTCCACTATCTGGGAGGTCCTTCAACCACACTGGACAAAACCAGACACTTGGACTCACAACATTTTAGATGCTGTAACATATAGATGTTACTCTGTTTTGCTTAGAGCATTAAAGTATTCATCCCTGCTGCGAATGACATGTTTGCGCTTTATTTCAGGTACATAAATATGGCGTTTTCATTTAAAGTGACAGTGATTCATTCCAAAATTAAATCAGTGCTCGCAGCGCTGAGATGTTCCAGGCCTCCAACTGAAATAAGTTTAAAGATGTCATCTGTCATATTTTCATAAAAGTCTACTTTACTGCTCTCTTTCTCCATCTGATGTGACATAATATTAGCTATTATTCTATGTTAGGAAGAGCTTCTACTCTGTTGTCTGATTTATGGGGGGAAACATTTATGTTTCTTGTCGCAGAAACGCAGTTTTGTTAGTTTAAATAACAAAACTGAAAACTTAAATATATTTTATTGTATTTGGAATATTCATTATTTTCTTATAACTTGAATTCTTGGATATATGATATATTTTAGGGTGTAATATATCAGAACTGGGGAATGTTTGCTCAGATGCTAAATAGAAAAGCCTTCTATTGTGGAATATATATACTCCAACTGAAGGGCCACCAGTAAGCAATGACTCAGCAGTGGGTTTCTTATTATACATCAAATGGACTCATTTTTATGGACAACACACAAAATATTTGGTCATGTTTGATCGCTCTCTATCTGGTGGCCCACATGTGTAGTAAAACTTTCCTTTTAGCTGAAAGCGTGTGCACAGATGTACACACCTGCACACGCACGTGCATACACACACAGGCACAAAATACCTCTTTTCAACCGAAATAAATGTTTATTGCATTCCACACATTTTGTGTGTGAGACAGTATGTGTGGTCCTGTCTGCACCAAGCGTGAGGTTTGAGGTGAAGGTGTCTGCTCGTGTGTGAGCTGTGGTTTGTGGATGTCAGTGTGTGCGTGAGAGAGAGAAAGAGAGAGAGAGAGAGATAGAGACCCCTGCTTGCTTGTGTGGTAGCTAAAATATTTAAGGGGGGGTTATAGAAATGAAATAATGTCTTACTGGATATGAGTTTGGGGAGACTGCAAGGTAATGCCATATACAAGGGCTGGTAGCCAGAATTTGTGCTGTTTTTCTTAAATATTCATCATAAACAAAAATTCTTTGGTTTATGAATCTTTGATAGACAGTCAAGATATACAAGGAAGTCCATCCATCCATCCATCCATCCATCCAGAGGTGGGGTTCACCCTGGACAGGTCACCAGTCCATCACAGGGCCAACACACAGAGACAGACAACCATTCACACTCACAGTCACACCTACGGTCAATTTAGAGTATCAATCAGCCTCGTCCCCTCTTGATGTCTTTGGACTGTGGGAGGAAGCTGGAGTACCAGAGAGAACCCACACAGGAACAGGGAGAACATGCAGACTCACACAGAAAGATCGCGCGCCCGAGCTGGGGCTTGAACCTGGAACCTTCTTGCATAGGACCCATAAGTACGAGGCTCTGTGACAGTGCTGACCACTGCATCACCATGCCGCCCATTCGAGGAAGTGGTATTTGTTAAATGTGATTAGAATTTTTACGTTTTTTTAAGGCCAAATACTTGATTTACTGAAAAAAAGAAAGATGCAAATTGAACAAAAATGGAAATTGGTGTTGCGTGTGACCCTAATGGAAACAGACATCTTACAATACAGATCACAATTAGGTTTCTAAATGTTATGATTATTATTTTTGTGATCAGTCCTACATGACATGGATTTCTTTTGTACTGCCAAAAGAAACCGATATTATACACATTTAGAGGCTGAGACTTTAACATAGTCGTTTCAGATGGACTTATTTTTTAAGAATTGAATTGAATATTCATTATGGTGCAAAAAGCAAACTGCAAACACATTGAAGGCACACGGTGATCACAGTGTGCACAATTTCATTAAGTGTCTCAGACCTCCCACACAAAGTGTTTCGTCTTTTCTTAAATAAAAGGTCAAGTCAGTTATCGAGCACATTTTTAAAGACTTAACTAAATGCTTTCCAGAGACATTCAATAATGGGATTATTTGACAGTTACAAACAAAATGCAAGAATGATCTATAAACACATACTTTTTGGCCATTGATTTTACAGTGACATAAATCCAATGTATCAAGCATGTGTAAAAAAAATTGTTAGTTTGATAGTTTCACCAACAAATAGTGATTTTTAGCTCGTGACTCACTACGGACTGTAGGTGTGAGGGTTTCTCTGTTGTAGTGATAACTAATCAACTATCGAAACTAAATAGTGAGTAGCTAAAGTATCTAAACCCGTCTGTGTTACGAAGGATTGCCAGCATGCTGTAAAAAAGTAGTTTGCAACACATAGGACCCATAAGTATGAGGTACTGACCATGTTTTGTTCTCTCTCTCTTTTGTCTATTAAACAGACTCTTGATGTAAAACAATAAAAAGAAACCAGCCCAATAACACTTAGGCCACTCTGTAAGCGATAACACCATGTCTTCCCAGGATTTTACAAACCTCAATGTTATTTCCCCAAAGTACTGTAATGCCAGGCACTATAAAATACATGGAAACACTTTTAGAGACGATTATACTAGTAAATAGCCTAACAATTACACCTACGTGTGGGCATTTTCACACATACACAGAGCCACACACACTTGCAAGGTCACACATGATGAAACTGATTTCATGCTGTAAGTCTGAGTATGATCACAAATACTTCCATGCATTCATCGCCACTTCCATGTGGAGAGCAAATCCCCCTCATGCAGTTTATGGTTGAAACGAGTGTGAATGTCAGATATTTTTGTGTGAAGCCCCGCCCCAACCTGCACATTGTGAAGGTCTCAACATTGAAAACTGAAAGTCAACTGAGATTCCAAATGCCTGGTTTGACCAGCCTAGAATTCTGGGTGGCGGTTAATGTTTAGAAAACTGAGATGTACAATTGTGTATCAGCAGCATATAGGTTATGAACATGTCCTGTTTGTGTATTAATGAATTCAGTGGCATGTAGCTAAAATAACAGAGGACCCAGAAGTGAGCCCTGTGGGATACCGTAGCGGATGCCACTAAGGAACTCAAAGATTTTTGTGCCTCTAAGCCAGAGCAAAACCAAATTTTCTGATCTACTGACTAATTGTAAGCGACACAGACGAAACCAGCAATAAGATGTAAATTTTGTTTGCTGCACTGTTAATCTTTAGATTACTTTTACAAGGGCTAATTTGGTGCCTTAGCTATTTCTAAAGCCAGATTGATACAGAATGTGAAGTGATAGGTATATATGTAATATTTGTAAATTACTTTTAAATATTTTACTCAGGGGATTTGTCTGAATATTCTTGAAATGCTTCAGGGACGAGGGAAAGTCTGACTATAAAGAGCCACTGACAATATTTAGAATCTCACAAATAGACTTTTTAAAAAATGTTTTGGGGACTGGCATCCAGGGAGCTGGGAGGGGAGTTATTTTTAATGTGTAATTATGTTAATAGCATGACTGTTTTTAAAACATTGTTAACCTATAAAGACAAAAAAAATGTAATTAAAAACAACAAACAAAAAAAGAAGAAAAATCATGTGTCATTTTTGAAACCTTTATTTCTTTGCCTTTGTAGTAGATAGAGTAGACACAGTAAATAAGTAACCTTGGACCTTTGGTTTCTTTATAAACTACTCCCCTTTGCAGTACAGTTGATTTTTTTTCTCTCTCTCATCTCTCCAAAAGTCAGTAGACCACACTTAAAACGATGTGGACGACACTTCAGGTCTTAAAGAGAATGTCGGGTCTAATCAAGACGATTTTCCTGCAGTTACGTGAAAATGAATTTATTCGCTTTTCTAATTGTAATAACCTTAACAATTTAATCAAGATAAAATAGGGCCTATGTGTGCGCTGATGTTGTGGGAAGTAAGTGACCAGTATACATTGGTTCACAGCCATTACGTCATACTGGAGAACAGATAAATGTCTGTAGTGAGTGAGAGACAGAGGGAGGAAGCACAATATCTGAATGGCTTCTTGTGTCTTATACAAAAAACTGTCATTTTGTGTAGGAGGCTGAGTATAATTTCAGGGGTCTCTGAATCCAAAAGGAGATGGCTGCACAAGGACGCACGCACACACACAGATGCGTGTCTGTTCCAGATGTTGAGAGTATTTTGTTTCAGTGAAGGTACTGCAGCCTCGCATCAGGGTGGAGATAAATCACAGCCCTTGGACAGCAGTGCAGACACTTTTAGAGGCCTTAGTAAACCCACTGTGTTCACTTTGTTCCCATATGGCAATATTCTCAGATGCTGTTTGGAATGACACTCGCTTACAGAGTAGTAGGACAGAAGGAGTACACAGAGCCAATTATTTTCAAGGCTACCTATTAAATTTTATTCTCTGCATGAGAATATTAGATGGAAATGTTGTACCACATAAAAAAAATAAGATAGGCAGTTTGAACACGGTACAGCTTTATCCGATTCACAGTGTATCGTAACGCAATTTCTTGTTTAAATCTGTTCCCCATTTTTCAACCATTTTCAGTCTAAATGATAAATTAGAACAACAATTATTTCAATTATAGAGTTTAAAACAGCTGTACTTGTCTGTGTAAAAAGGGAAAAGTGCATGTTTTTGCCAATGACAGGTTCCTATTGTTATTAATTGTCATGGAAAGAATCCTCACAGAGATTAGATCATGGAGACTAATAAGTAACAGAAGTCAAAAATCTGAGTTGAACTGAGGTGAGTTGTTGCAGGAGGAAGTACAGAAATTGTAAATAAGTGTTATTTAAAAGAAGCCCCCCCCCCAAAAAGCCCTTTTATTTAAATTTTTTTTTTTTTTTTGCTCATATTTCTCCTCTTTTGAGTTACACTTTTAATATACTGCTCACAATTTACAGCCTGTAGCAGCGGTCAGCAACCATCCTGACATGTGACACCTTAGGGTGAAACAATTTGTGACCCTGAATTGTACGGGCATGTGGTCTTAAACCTGTGATACTTCTTCCTTGGATCTATATAATGTATTTAAAGCTTGTAAAGGTCAAAGAGAGGTAAAACTATCCAGCGCATCACATAATAGGACTGCAATAGCCACAGTTTTGTTTGTAGACAGGAGAAGATGAACCTGGACTTGTTCTCAGTTTCCATTTTCAACTCCTGAACTTGATGTAAGGTCTGCCTTATAGTTTTTGCATTTTCCTGCTGACAGACAAACAAATACCACGACAACATGACCTCCTTAGCCGTGGTGATGGTGATTCAGATTAGTGTTGTGCAAGTGTAGCTGCAGCAGTGACACTCAGGTGGAAACTGGAGTTGAACATTTCAAGCAGATATGGAAGATCTGGATGGTTCAAGAAACAAAAAGTCCAAGGAATTATTTGCATAGTTATACTAGATGCAGACAGGTGACAGGCATTAGGCGACAGACACGATCCTCACCATTCCGCCTTCTCCTGGTTCTGTTGCTTCATCTACAGCAGCAGACCTGCCGGCATCACAGGGAGCCTTGTACCGTCATTCATGTGCTGGAATCAAAATGTGGTTGGGGTTTGGTTTTGACCACTAATATATTTGTTTCTCCTCTCATTTTGATATTTTTGTGTCACCAATCATATGTTTAAATGTGGTCACGCACAGACAGACTCACACACACAAACCTCCCATGTGGTCTGATTTACAGTAACGTGAAATGAAAAGATGAGAGGAAACTCTTACCTCATGAAGCCATTTAGGTGCGTTCTGAAGGACTAGAGCAATAATTTAGAAGATAAAGGAATCACTGGCTTTGAGCTCAAAGGATGTCTGCGGCTCATAATAAAGATGGAAGGCTTGACAGACAAATCAGTTATTGTAAAATATTACCTTATGATTTTGCCTAAATTAGAGCAGAATGCATGTTGAATGCTGAGTGATCCCCTTTGTTACAGAGGTCTTTAATTATATCAGGGAACCTGAGATGAAGTGAAGTGGATGTGAGTCAACTCTGCCAGAGCCAGTGAATGAGCGCCATCTGCTGGTGTGCATCTGTCATTATTAGATGAGGTATGATGGATGACACTGCTCTACACAGCATCATGGCCTCTCAGGGATGATGGCTGACTTCTCTAGGTCTGCTAATATCATGACATATGGAACAGGATGCAGTCTTGTTTTGTTAGTGCATTTGAGTCAAAAATAATAAAATGCCCATTTGTCTCACTTCATGACTTTCAGTTGAGTAAACAATAACAATTTATAGCAACAAAAGTTCTTCCATATTTCCTGTTTTTATGGAGCTGAGAAGACACCTAAACATTTTCCTTAGAAAAACTCTTCCCTGTTGTGTTTCTTGAAATCAATGTCATATAATTAATGGGATACTTCACCTACAAATAATTATTTGTTTTTTTGGGGGTAATTGCCTCCTGAATTCATGATGCTACCCCCCCCCCCCCCATACTGCCTTGTTGGGAACAAAATTCAGCTGCATCCATCCACATATTCATATTTTTTTTTTTTTCCCATCAACACTGTTAGATACCATCAAAATAGCTTTTTCCACTCTGTAGTGAACATGAGCCTCTTGTGCTCCCCCTACCTCTGTATAAGGATTCTTCTCCTTGTCACTGACATCATGTGACGTCCAACTTGCCTGTGGTTATACATATAAAGTCGTTTCCACATGATCAGAGGTTGTTTTCACATCTTACATTGAAGACGTCTTCGTTGCTCAGTCGTATGCCACACAATTCCAAAAACACATTGATTTCAGCTGAAAACTAACTAACTCAAACAGTTTAGCCTCTACACATTTAAGCTTAAATGCGACCAACGTACACATTCAGTCACAATCCTAGATCTCTGACTCCACTGCCTTGAAGTCACTGCACACGTAAACATCCAGGGGCAGGAACCTGGCAAGTGAATGAGCTGAAATGAAGGATTTTGACTGAATCCGTGAGGCGATCATGTAAAACCACAACTGCTGTTGTCAGGAAGTTTTTCCCTCCGAATCAAAGTAGTTTGTGAATTACTGAGCACACGACTGGATAAAGAGGACTGATTATACAGAAGGGTTTAAGATTTTCTGCTGTTGTCGATCTTAAGTCTTCAGCAGCTTCCTGCAACAAGTGTATATCTGGCATTTGTGAATTCATCAAGAGGTCATGCAGGGAAAATAATAATAAGGGAAACATGTATGGTAACATTTGAGTTAAGTGACCACACCCCCCCGCCCCCAAAAAATAATATGTTGTAGGTTTTTCTCTTTTTGCAAGATATAACGATGAAACGTTCTGCGTAATTATTAAAATGAGGAGGGATATTCAATGGACATGATGTGAGTGACCTTGTGGCTTTCACTCCATTCACGGTCCTGTCGTGCTTCACTGGTGGGTGTCACAATGTCACCCATTGAGATAAAGAGGGTGGGGGTGGGGGGTGGTTGATATTTCTACTGCAGCACAAACACACACACACAAACACACACACACACACACACGCACACACGCATGTACAGCAACTTGCAGTGTCTTCACATAGATCCCTTGCAAAGCGATGCAACTGCTACTTCATTGTCAAGCCCCCTGAACTCCCTCCCTCCTTCTCACACTCTTTCTCCTCACCCCCTCAATCTCTACCCCAAACCCTGCTCACTGGCCCCGCTCTTTTCTCCTGGTTGTCATGGAGATGGCTAACAAAGCCATCACTTTTACCAATTTCCTCAGAGACAGGTGCTGGCACAATGACTGCTTCCTCGCTGGCTGAAAGGGGAAGGGGCAAGAGGGGTCCATGGGAACTCCAGGCGGACACTCTGAGGGTTGTCCAAGTGTCCTCCTCCCCGGGTCCTGCCGAGAAAAGAAGGCTAATTTGTTGTCCCTGTTTTCCCAGGGAGGGGGGATGCAGGAGGAAGGAGGAGGGGGGTGAGAGGCTGGGGGTGGGAGTAGGGTGAGCAAGTAAGAGAGAATAAAGCAGAGAGAGAGAGAGAGAGAGAGAGAGAGAGGGTGTGAGAGAGAGAGAGAGAGTATGGAAAGGGGCGTCCACCAGTTTTCAAAACAGACCGCCTAATATCAGTCTCCTCTCGCTTGCTGCTGCCAATGGGTGGCAAAGTCCTCCTTTCTCTCCTTGTTCCTTCATCTCCTCTGGCTGCTCCCTTTCTCCCGCGACAACTCTTTGGTCACAGAAACAATGGCGAGTCATGGCATCACAACTGCGAGATGTTTCAATTTAGCTTCCAGAGTGCTTTCACTTCCCTGTGTGTGTGTGTGTGTGTGTGTGTGTGTGTGTGTGTGTGTGTGTGTGTGTGTGTGTGTTCATTAGAATGTTGACAAATATGTTCCTCATAAGCATGTTCTTGAGTAATTCTAATTTTATAATCAGATGGCTTTAAAAATGCTCCCATTTATTTCAATTAGTTTATCCTAATCAGTGGATTTTTTGATACCACACGTTTCTTGACAATTATTCTAAACACAGCTGTTTTGGTAAAATTAAAGGTTGCATGAATAATATGCTTCAGTATCAGTTTTGGATAATGTTTATAAGTTCTCTGTAGATTTTGTTTTAGGTAGAATTTCACCTTCCTACCTAAGAAGCTGCTGTTTTTGTGACGCTGTTGTTCACTGGTCTCTCTCCGAGCCTGGCTGACCCTCTAAAAGTGGGGCCGTCTGTTGGCACAGACACAAAGTATTTATTACCTCTTTAAGGAGGGACACCATGGGCTTTGTATACATGTGTGTTTGTACATGTGTGTGTCTTTGTGTCTGCTCAAGAAGTTGTGTGTCTGTGCATGTGTGTGAGTGAAAGAGTGAGGGATAGAGAGAATGAGAGAGAGAGAGAGAGAGAGAGAGAGAGCTCTCATTTGAAAAGACCTTACAAAAGTTTTTATTAGGGTGGCACAAAACTTTTTGAGGCAGCATGTAAAGCACTTAGCCTCAGTAAAGGACATGCCATTCATTTAATGGAGTGTTTGTGTGTGAGTGTGTGTGTGAGTGTGTGCATGTGTGCGCAAAATGCAGATGTGTACATCAGCTGTTGACAGGTTCACACCATTTCCTCACCTCTCACCAGTTGGCGTGTTGATTTTTCACTCAAGGTGGACATCGTAGTTGTGGTTTTCGTATTATTTCTTATTGGTCCCTGTTTGTGTCTCGTCTGCTCATCACTGCTCATCACCCACCTATTTCTTGTTGTTTCACTCTTTCAGTATTTTAGTCTGGTTTTTCTGGTTTCTGACAGTGGGTCTTCCTTCCATCGTGACAAAGACCATTGGATGAGCTTAAGTGACTTGATCAGTATTTTAACCAGATGGAGAGAGAGAGAGAGAGAGAGAGAGAGAGAGAGCGAGAGCATCTCAAACCTCAAGAGGTCAGTGGTGATGAACGACATCCCACTTTGAAATAACTAGAACTTGCTGGAACAGTTTTTAGATCATTTATTTCATCTTCCTTTTCAATATATAATATATATTTATAATGAATAAAAGTGTTTCTCATAGTGGGACCAAGGTCCAAAAATTTGATAAAAATCATCAGATCATGAATGCATCTTTCTTCTTCTGGTGCTGTAGGAGGCATTACAGTGCGTGGCAGAACTCAACAGCGCCTCTCTGCTCTACGTGTTTGTGCGGAACGGTGTGGAGTCGACACTTGAGCGCAGCACCAGCGCTAGAAAGCACATGGGCCTGCTGCTTCACCAGCTCATCAAGGCTGGGACGCTGCCCACACAGCAGTACTATAAAGGGTGAGGAAAAACTCCAACGATTTGTAGTTGCAGTGCATTTCTAATAACTTCTAAAAGACTAATGTGACGCATATCAAAGAAAAGAATGTGCTTTTAAAGTTGGTCTGCTCTTTTTGGGGGCTGCAGGCTACAAGAAATTCTTGAGGTAGCAGAAGACATGGCCATAGATATTCCTCATATCTGGCTCTACCTGGCCGAACTCATCACCCCCATGCTCCCTGAGGGAGGCAACCCTATGGGACCGCTGTCAATTTCAGCAAGCCTTGTGCTTTTGCTCTTTTTAGACTAGCAAATGCTGTTAATAAACAACCAAGTCTGCTGAGGGGAGAATCTGAAGTGTGTCTTCAGGGAGACCTCCAAGCCTCTCCGGCCTCAAACGGAAGGCTGGCGTGCTGCTGGCTCACATCCTCTGGCTTCTCTGTGAAGAAATGGTACATTATCAAAAAATGATGTACATGTTTCTATATTCAGTGCAATCAAAAGCGGTTCATTTCTCACATCTTGCATTACATTTTATGATTCACCTTCATTAGGAAGAACAAGTCAGAAGTGGTAGTTTGGATTTGAAAGAAACTGTGTTTCAAATGGTGGGAGAATATTTTTTTCAAGCTTTGTTAAATTTCAGACAGTGGAGTTCACAACAGGAGAGGTGATGTTCCCTCTGGTTCTACTCATCAAACAGGAGTCTGCATTAACCTTCCCACCACCGTCCTCCCAGCTGGCAATGGCATTAACAAAAAGTTAAAGGAATGAAATGATTTCAAGTGGATTTACACTGATTCAAATGTCTTGTATAATCAACAGACCGTCTTCACCGTTCGATTAGCTTGTGCGACAATTACAGCAATGTTTTCTTTTAGATAAGAGTTGATATTTGTCTTTCTGATGTCACGTGAAATTAGGATTCTTTTTTTTTTCTTCCCACATTTTAGAATGTACCACTGATCGAACCCATATTCTGTCAATCCTGGGTTGTCAGGCCAGAGTCCTTATCAGGATTATTTAATTTACATCTCCCTTCAGTAGTTTTTCAGGCAGCAGAACATCAGTGTGTGTGTGTGTGTGTGTGTGTGTGTGTGTGTGTGAGAGAGAGAGAGCTCTGACAGTCTGCCGTCACACTGTGGGTAAGTATGAGTCATAACAGGAGGACGTCAGTGGTCTGAAATATTGCACCGTGACTTAAACAGCATCAGTGTTCTCCTCACGTTTGACCAGGGGATCTGATTTTCAGGAGACTGGGGGTCAAAGACAATATTGCCGGAGAGACACCCTACACTCCCAGTCTAACCATTCACCGGTACATCTCTATTCAAAAGCATGAACAGACTAAACATGCTATGCTCCTTTGTTGCATTTTAAGGGAAACTCGTGCTCAAGAAAATGTATAATTATGTTGGCAAATAAAAGCCATTCATCAAGTCAGTTTTTCTTTCATGTATCTTCAGACTGAAAGCAATTCTAATAGATTCAGCTTGCTGAAGTCATGGGAGGTTAACAGTTAAAAACCACTACACTGCTCATGGGTTAGCAGCAGCATATTCCTGTACTGACATTAAAAATCTGCTGAAAATTCAATATAGTAGTTTGGGTTTACCCTCTAACAGTCCTAAAAAACACTTAAGTTATACTGTAGTCTACATATTTCGGGATTTGTTCAGTTGACTTTAAATGCTCCAGCTTTTCATGAAGTGCCTTTTAGATTCGACTTTTATTTTAGTTTGACCCGGGTGCAACAAAGTTTCCCACTTAGTTGCCATAACACACATCAGCTGACCTGCGGGAAGTTTCTCAGCTGTCAGGGAAATCCTCATGTGTCATACTCACGTCTATGTTTAGTAACCGTTTACTAACTGTGACATAAGGACTACAGTGCAGTGGACTCAGGGTGTGAAGTGGTAAAGGCAAAAAGGTTATAAAACAGCTAAAAAAAAACAACCAAAACCTAGAGTTTTCTGTAGAAATAAAATTTGTAGAATTTTTTTTGAGTTGCATTTTACATAAAACACAGTAACAGGTGAAAAGAGAAAAGTGTTAGATGATTAAAAAAAAAAAAAAAGCAGAATGGAGTTTCTGGCACAACTTTACCAACTTCTAAAGCCCATGGAGAATGAAAGACATCTTAGAGAGGTCCAAGCTTTATGAACCTTCATCAGGGATGATTAGAATAAAAGCTCAAATAAAATATTAATAAAATCGATGAATATCTTTAAACTAAATTAAGCAGAGTTGGACGCTGAAGTAGTTCAAATGTAATTTGGAAGGAGGTCTCGATCAGAAAAGGCCGCGGGCTCACCAGTGGAACATCACTTCCTTTTGACTCATTTTGGAACCAGCAGAGGGCAGAGGCTCGTTGGCGGGATTGTGTCACTACATATTTCATGTGTCATCAACCTGCTGAGTTATCACTTCCCTTATTAAGCCCAGTTTAGCTCCTTTGGGAAGCCGATACTGTGACAGCATATCCCTACTTAGACCGGATGTGCTCTGAGATTTGTATAGCTCCTAGTTACTGTTGCTACAAAACCAAACACTCTCCCATGACAGGACACAGTCAGCAATTTATATTAAATTTATATTCTTGACTGGTAGATAACATCCATGAATGTAAGTTTTTTCTGTTCTTTTACACATTTTTTTTTTAAACAAATTCTGAGTGTCTTATGAACTTGAATGTAATGTTCCAAATGCGTCCAGTAGATGTCAGCATAGGACCAGCATGGACATAGCTCACGACCCAGGAAGCCACGCAAGAGTATGTCCATACAATCAGAAAATACTACAAAATCTTCAACAAATGTTAGCATGGGGGAAGTAGCAAAGTCATCAAAAACTTAGCCTGCTTTAATAGAACGAGGCCTGTGCTTAATGTTTGCTGGGAAATCTCATTCAAATCACAAGCTTGTGATATTTTATGAGATACATACCGGTAGTTGAAACTATTTCAATTGCCTCGGCCTCCTATCTTGTAAAACCCGCAGTTCTTCCTGTTTGCATATTCCAGTTCAACTAGTCAGGCTGAAGGTTTTGGTTTGTCCAAAGGTCATCTTCCTCACTCTCACAATAAGCCTGTCATAATTGCAGTCGCTCTTCCAGTCAATAAACATTTTGCTTTGTTGATGTCAAAAATATGGTTTGCATGTCTCTTTAGGAGTCATTGACACATCGTTTGAATGCCAATCAAACGCCGTGTCACATGCACATTAGAATATTTAGTGTATTTGAATACATGAGGAGGGATTCTTTAACCATTAGAGGGAAGTATAGTGCAGGCAATCACATCATCATCATCCCAGATATCCTTTGGGATTCTCCTTTGGAAGTGACGCTCATCCTTCATCTGTTGAAGTGAAAATCAATCCATTTAACAGCTCTCCGGATCACCGAACGTAGTACCACGATGTCGCGTCTGTGACCCAGAACACGACTCTTAACATGACCGGACGGGGCCAAACAGTACCAGCCCTGAACAACTCGCGATGAACCACTGGTTAATAATCACCAGTTCATCTTGTTATCTTTTTCTACTTCTTCTCCTCTTTTGTTTCTCATGTGAGCCTAATGAACGTTGCCAGTGCAGCTGGCCTACATACACAGCCTCTCTTGCATGTTTAATCACTGTCACTTAATTAATATTCCCCAGCTCACTGTTTCCACTGTCTGACCTGGCAATCAGTACTGCATGTTGATGCAGATAAATGTTATTCTGTGGGAACATTTTCTTACAGTGACTTCAATTATTAAAAAAATATGAAATTTTTGCAATGAAGATGTAGGATTTTACAGAGGTAAATATCTGAAAATGTCTCGGTATTATACGATCTGGTACTTTACCCCAAAAGTGTACATTGTCTTTCCAGTACCGCAAACTGGTGTTTAGATCTTACAGAGACGATTTTGTCTATTTTTGTGACTCAAGAATGAAGAAAAAGCCGGCAATTTATATTTAGCTTCAAGCCATTAGCACCCCAAGGCCACCAACTACCAGCTAAGCTGTCCAAAAAAAATCCATTTACAAACTCTCAAGCGGAACGTCCGGTACGATCCGCTGCTCATGCTCATTTGAGCTAAAAACAAACGATAACCCTTCCGGAAATGTTGTTGTTAGTTTGTTTTTAGCTCAAATCAGAGTGTTTGTGGATTACTGAGCATACGGCTGGATAAAGAAGACATGGATTATACTTCATCATACACTTGAGAGTTTGTAAACAGGTTTTTTTTTTTTTTTTAATATTTCTGGACAGTTTAGCTGTTGTTGGTCGTTGGTCACCGTTAGCTTCAAGCTAAATATACATGGCTTTCTGCATTCTGAACTCATAAATAAGCAAAGCAGCAGGGAAAAACATCTCAATGTATTTGTGAGTATTGGAAAATTACCCTTTTGCTTTTCGCACTCCAAGCAGGTAGGGAGGAATGCACAGTGCAAAACACTAAGCGCTCATCCTCTGTGTACATATGCAATGTTCATAGTTGTGTGAAAAGATTATCCCTTGTACTTTCTTCAGCGCATGAGATCTACTGTAGTTATATTATCTGCATGTTCCCATCCCAGTTTTCATTTGTAAATTACGCGTTTGGTACTAATAAGGAGCAAAAGCAGAGCAGTTTTACTTGTGTCATCGTGTCATTCCTGCAATACCTGCTGTCCTTTGCTTCCTCGACCCCTGCAGAGTGATTCATAGACGCAGATAGTGCACAGCTAAAATAGCAGCATTCAGTCAGTCGCCTACTCCAGAGATTATCTGTCTGTTGCCCTGCAAGCCAAGGCAGAAGTGCTGTTATACTGGAGACAGACAGACAGACACACAACACACACACACACACACACACACAGGCACACAGGCACACACACATATTGTTCTGTATCTTTCAGTCTTTTTTCACATCACCAGAGCTGCAACTTACAAACAAACTGGATTTTAGTTTTTCAGAAGATTGACAGTGCCTGAAGTTAGAGTTGGCTGGAGTTCTATTTATGGTAAATTGCCAGTTTGGTCAAATCCAGATGCAATGCCTGCTGCTTAATCTGCAGATTTACTGTGTTGTGTGTGATGTAATCACTGATGCTTTATACTGTTTCCAACCCTTTAATGTGGACTTGTGTGTCAATTTTGTCTTTTTCTCTTTGCTTTTAATCTATTCATATCCTACGTCAATGTCCTACTTTTATTTATGCATTGTTCTATTCTGGTAACATACACAGAAGGCAAGCAGTAACACACACACACACACACACACAAGTTGGGCTCTCGTCAGCTGTCTCAGTACTTAGAGAGGCTAAGATCTGCAGATGTGTCAGGCAGTGAAAGAAGGAGAAGGAAGCTTATTTTTAGTGAGGTTTTTCTTTTCAGGGGTACAATTCAAATGTTTGCAAAAAACAGATCTTGAGATCTTTAGTTGCTGCCCTGTAAGCCTATAAAGGTCAGTAGGTGAGTGTTCTTTACAAGTGCTCAAATGCACCGTACATCTTAAAGGAACATGACATGTTTTATTGAATTACGACTTAAGCAACAGAAACCCACAGAGACAAACTGAATCCTAGTTAGCTTAGCTCAATCAATGGTAGCGGGAGCGACATGCTAACATACCACCACTGTGTTGCATGTGTTGCTGACTGTGTTACATGATAAACATGGTTTTCTTATGCATATTTTACCTTAACACCAAACAATTTTCATCCTTGTGGCTCCAGATTTGGGCCAGAGGCATTATGCTGTCAGGTCGTCCATCTGTGCTTCCATTCATCTCAGGAGCAACAAGAGGAACTTCTTCAAACATGGAACAAACGTCCACATAGGACGTTTCAGGTCTGAAATGTAAAGATTTTGGGGGTGAAAGGTCACCATGATAGGCACAGATTGCAAAGGTATACAACCACAATGTAGAATTAATTGCCTCACCGGGAACAATTTAAGCTTCGGCTTGACTTGATTTTATCGTACCTATCAATCAATCACACACACAACATTAGTTATGGATAGTAACTCCAAAAATATCTAACTGAACCTCATTTCACACATTCAAACTCAAACCAGCAACTCAGAAATGATATTTTTCCACACTAGGACCAGTGTTTTTAGCAGAAAAGGCCGCCAATAGCCCCCACGCCCCAACACCACACATCCACCCTCTCACACACACACACACACACACACACAAGCACACACTAAGTGAGCGTGAGCCAGTTCGATCAACTGGTTGCAGCAGCGTGCCCTCTTCCAATACTCTCTTATGAGTATGTGAGTAAGTAAAACTGTGTTTTAGCGTGATTTGTGTGTATATAATGTTTGTACATGTAGTAGAGTATAACGCTATGATGCGATATTCTGCCATATTGAGTGTTTCATAACGGAAAACAACATTTACTGCTTCTGGCTGCCATATTGTAACGTTCCAATAGCCCAATTGTGGTGTTTATGTTAGTGTTGGATTATAAATCATCTGGGGGGGAGTTTTTCTAGTATAGGACGTATGCTTATCTGAGCTTGCGTCCATTTTATATTGACCGAAGTTTCCTCTAAACAGAGATTATATAATAGCGTGTACAGTAATATTGTCAGATGCCTGTAAACACTTGTTTTTAAAAAGCTTTTACAATACTCTGGGGGTGGTTCTGCCTGCCAACGTGCCAGAATTGTGTTGGAGAAAGAAAACTGCTTCCACAATACACCATCTGTTGTCTGTTGTTCTTTCTTGATGCATCCATTCTGTCAAAATTTAATGTAGCATTCACATCTAAATTGATATTTCATTTCAATTATTGTATTTACTTGTGGCAAATGTGACAGTGATGGTCAGATGTGCATGTGTGTCTGTGTGTCTGTGCTTCTGTGTGTATTATCAGATCTTGCATTAACTGTCCGTTCTGACTTTTGGCAGAAGCTTGTGTCTGGAAAAAAAATGTGCAAATCAGTTCACATTCCAAGTTGGACAAGACTACAGTTGCATCAGATAATACATCTCTGCATTTTAGATACTTTTTTTTCATGCAGTCTTGAGACTAACAAGAACAGGTCATGCTCGCCACAGTCCTCCAAAACTTCCTGTGCTCCATCCAGACAGCTTTGCCTTATGGAGAATTTATTTTTTCAAATTTAAACGAGATAAATATCAAGGATGAGCGGCAACAGTATTTATTACACTACTGTTACTAAAGTTATTAAAGAACAATGGTGCCAATCCACTTCAGCATCTTTGACAGAACACGGTACAGGAAATGCTTTTATCAGTTACAAATCTGTACCTACGGGCAGATATGCGCCTGAACCGCAGTCAACAAGTAAACTAAATATAGATGCTGCTCCGTGAGATAGTTTACGTGTTTTGATGATGTGACTTGCTCTATTTTCCATCTTCAGGGTGGTGGTGGGGCCCCACCCAACCCACCTGTTCACCAAGGCCTGTAGTTCTTTTATCATCATTCATATTACCTGTTTGTTACTTTTTGTTGCCTTGGGTATCTTGAAAGGTAACAAGTAAATCTAAATTATTAGATTAGGAGACCCCCTAAAACACACACACACACACACACACACACACACACACACACACACACACACACACACACACACACAAAGAAACCTGCACGTTTTACCTTATGAGTTCGGTGATGCTCGTTTTTCTATTAGTTGGAACTTGTTGGAGGTGTTTAGCCAGAAAAGGATCAACTACTTTTTGGGGCCAACTTGTTTACTATAGCAAAAAAAATGGCATTTTTTTATATGGCTGAGGTCAGTGCCTGGATGACGTCATCTCACCTTAATGGAGCTGTGTACGCGCTGAGTGTCCTCTAGTTGAAAATGTTTTCCAAAATGTGTTTGTCTATCGAGATTGAGATCAAGAAAACTCTTGTTATTGGACTGCCTCCAACAAAAAAGCCATTTCTCAGAAGGTAATGCAAAAAAAACCCTATTTTAACAGGCAGGTTTTGTTTTTTTGAAAAAGTGTCTTGCACATCTTCTGTACCGCAGTTTACAGTTCATCCTTGAAGCAGCTACTGGGACTTTTTTAACTTTGTAGCTGTGTCCAATTAATACTGATGCCTCTATATGACCTACATAGTCAAACAAGACCATTACCCAGCAGATTTGCCATATATAGAGCTCCTAAAAAACAGTGTTTGGGTCAAAACACAAGCTTTTACCCCAATGAGACTGAATGAAAATGAGTAACAGGGGTTTAGCTGTTATGTGGAGTCTTAGGTACATGCAGCATAGACATAGTCTGCCATTGTTCAGCTAAGAGTCAGGCGTGCATGACCTGGATGACTGAGGACCTTCACTGAAACTAACTTGCTCGCAAAAATTCTGCTAATTCCAACTGGAAGGAGGACAGAAGCGCACAAAAAGCACAAGGGGTTGAGAATGTAAACTGAATTCATCTCCCAATGGCAAGTTTGCAACACTCTGGTAAACTAGACTACATGCAACAGTGCTCACTAGCTAAAATATTTCACCACTGCTACAATTATCATTATTGGTATGCATCCTGTAAACTCAAATACATACGCATCCTTCTTTCACTCCTGCCACCCCCCCCCCCCACCCAAAAAAGAGGACTGCTTGCTAGTCCACCTGAGTCAGGAAGATCAAGATCATTACTGTAAATAGTGCCACTTTCAGTGGCCACCAAAGTCAGGATAAAAGGAAAGTTTGTGGTAGCTGATGCATAATGACCATGTGGGGAGAATTAAGGCAAGAGACCAACAAGCAGCATGTCTTTAAATATCTCTTTTTCAGACATTAAGTACAAAAACACACCTCGGGGATGTTTACAGCTCAGTTCTGGGTGGTTGCTCTGCTGTGTCTCTGCTGGCCTCTGATCTTTGGCATTTTCCACATTCCAGCCATCTGCCGGTCTCTCATTTGGCTGGCAGCAACCCAGCAGCCCTCAACAAAACTAAACACACGGACAGCTTTTATTCCTTTGTCCATCTCTTCACAGAAAGAAAGAAAGAAAGAACTTTTTGGAAGAACTTTTGCTCAAATGCTACCTCATCAATAGTAGAATGTCACTGAGTGGCTCACCACAACAGTAAACAAGCAAAAGAGTGCACCACTGTTATGACGTCACACTTGCTACGCTTAAAGGTGACTGTGGTCGAGGAGACAGGATGTTCTAAGGTCGAACCTCGGTTCATGCCGGATCACTTTCTCTCCCCATGTCTGCTGTTATGTCTTCTCTCTTTGCTTTTGTGCGTCCTCTTACATCAAGAATGTCAGAGAATTTTTGAGAAGAGGAAAAAAAAAAAACCTCATTGTAAACTGAAGCTGAATAGAAGAAGCCTCACAATAAGACTGAAGTGACTCAAGGTTCTTTGGTTATTATGTACATTTATTAGATGCTTGACTTCAAACCTGACACAGAAGATATGTCAATATTCATGATGATGGATTAAGTAACAATATGTTATGTTTCAGTTATTTTATACCATATTCTATAAATTTTTCTATTCCCCCTGCATCCCTTCCCACTGACCACAAGAGGCAGTAGTGCCTCAAACAGGGCACATCCCACTTCCTGTCTGCACATGACCAAATCTGTCTTTACCCTCTGTACCATCTCATCAAATAAAGAATTAAGAAATAAATGTATTTTTTTTATTTTGATTTGATTAAAATATTACACCCTTCTCATTGAAAATGTATAAAAATCACAGATGTCAAGAAACTTTAAAGCTTCTATCAAGATGAGTTTTTGTATAACAAGAGTTTATTGTCGTATCGTCTTTTCCTGTTATGTCTGATGAGCTGCGTTCCCGAGTGTTTAGGATTTCCGGCGTCCAACTCCTCTCGTGATACCTTTTGCTTCTCTAGTCAGCCACCTCCTGTCTCCCTTTAACCCATCACCACAATCGCCATTCAGTTTTTACCCTGCCATATTTACATGCTCACCCACACTGTTCATCTCCACCCATCCTCCCTTCATCCCCCCATAAAACTTGTTATCTACTTTAGACTGAACGTGTGTGACCAGTAGTCTGACTGTTTCATCTGGTAATGATTGTTCAACACAGCAAAAGTTTTATAGTAGAAAACAGACTCACTGACTAAAACCCAGTTGCTATATCTGACGACACCAGCGTCATTACGGTCTGATTTCCGCTGCAGTCAGTAAACACAACACAGTAAATCTGAGGTGCTTGTGCATATTTACTTTGGGGGGAATTCTTTGTGTATTCAATGTGCATCAGAAAGTGAGATGACTATGAAAATGAAAAAGAGAGGAGTGAGCAACAATAAAAGAGAAACAGTAGGACATTATTTACAAGAATCAGCCATTATGGAGACTCACAGTGAGAGAAAGAGTGAGACACAAAGAGAGATCAAATGGTAGAGAAAGAGGAAGAGAGGGAGGGGGAAAAAAGGCTGGGGTTTCCTTGCCTATCTACTCTACAGTCTAATCAAGGTAATGACGCAGGAACAGAAGATACCACACACACACACACACACACACACACACAAGGTACATAGTTACTCACACACAAACACAGTCATGCAATTGCCCCAAACCATCACCAAGAATTTCACAAACCACCCACGGCTGCTCAACAGCTTTCTTCTTTCCCTTACATCTGTAACCTTCAATGTGGGTCTTTTTTTATTTCTCTGTCTGTCATCACCCATCCTTCTTTGCCTCTATTTCCTTGTTTGCCCCTTCCTTCTTTGTATCTCAGCCCAGAGTGTTATAATTCCCCCCCGTCTCCTTCACCGCTTCACTGCATTCATTTACCTTTTATCAGCTCAGCACATAAGACCACTTCTAGTAAATTAATTTGTGTGTGTGTGTGTGTGTTTTCTGATGTCAAAGATGATATGTGTGTGACGCCATATCATCCTGTGCACCTCACCCATTCCTCTCCTTCCATCTTGACCTCTAGAGGTTTGAAAGAAAATCCCTCCTTTTACTTTATTAGCTTAAAACACACGAGACACAGAACAGCATCATAATTTCACCTGATAATCACGTATGATCGTACATTTCTCCATATTCTTCAGTGACATGAATCTCTGAGTGCAATTGTTCAGACTCACGTAGGAAAAAAGAAATAAGTGTTCAAGGGCTGTTAAGAATGAAGATCGTGAGGCGAGTCTGGAATCCCACTGCTGTACTGCAGTTAGTCATCAGCCTGGAATACATTTGAACTGAATGCATTTGTGTATATTTGTTCTTTTATATGTGATAAACCCAATAATAATAATAATAATACAATAAAGAAAACAGGCTCTGGTGTCAGGATCAGTATTGGAATCAACAGATGTGTATTAGATTTGGACCTGCAAAATGTGGCTCCTGACTCTAGTTGTACTTGTAAAGTCTCAGCTCAAAGTCAGTTAATACTAGCACTAGTGATAGCTAACACTAATACATGGAACTAAATATGCCGAATCAACTACATCATGTTATCAATTTGTAGTAAGAACAAATTCATGTTTGGTCAGGTCTGTCAAAAAGATGGTGAGCAAGAATGTTTAAAATGTTTGATTTTCTTAATGGAGTTTGGACTGGGATACAATTGAAATTTCCTCTTCTCTGTGACTCAGCTCTCTTCCCCACTGCCCTGCTCCTTAACTGCATCCCCTCTTTCCCCTCATGTTCCGCAGGAATGTCTGTTATTGTGGTCACCATTGCATCTCTTCAACAGTTGCTGCCGTAATGCATCCAGCAGCATTCAAAGATGAATGAAAAATGTAAAACCAATTAGAGAAAACAAAACACATGCATGCTAGCTTGTTAAGAGACGTTTCAGGAGAGGATGAATACTGGAAAATGTAAACTGAAATTTAAAAAAAAGAAGAAGAAATGAGATCCTCCTTATGAAAGGCTTGCGAAGCAAACAAGGCCACAGCAGTTCAGGTGCTTGTACTCTAATGAAAGCAAAGTTATGAATATTATGTCCAATTTCTACTCCGGCTTCCTCCCACAGTCCAAAAACATGCAATTGGGGACGAGGCTGATTGATACTCTAAATTGACCGTAGGTATGAATGTGAGTGTGAATGGTTGTTCGTCTCTCTATGTTGGCCCTGCGATGGACTGGCGACCTGTCCAGGGTGAACCCCGCCTCTCGCCCGTTGACGCTGGGATAGGCTTCAGCCCCCCCGCGACCCTTAATGTGTAGGAATAAGCGGAAGATGACGATGGATGGATGTCCAATTTCTGACAAAACTCCCTTTATTCACTCACTTTAGTCACTTTATTCAGCTGATCAGGGGAGTTTGACCCTGGACCATCCAGCTCAGCCCCCAAATAGAACCCCAAGTCGTGTTGTATTAAAAGAATATATCATTTGGTCCTTGTTTTAAAATCAGTTTTTCTTTGTTAAAAGTGAGAACTAAATAAGTCGAACTTCTGCCTTCTTTTCCCAGAAATGTAACTGAATCATCTTAACAGGATGATGAAAAAAGATCAAAAGAGCTCTAAGAAGAATCATGGAAACCAAACCTCCTGGACTCAAAGGTGGAGCAGTCTGAGGAGGTGGAATTGGCGGCAGGGCTGGTAGGTTACTGTCACATGAGGTGCCTCAAAGCTTTTTATCAGTGTGTGTTCATAATGTTGCAGCATTACTGTGCAACCGCAGCTTGCCCTGTTTCTGTCTCGGGTGTGTCAGTGATGAATGTTTTTTTTGCGGTAGGTCTATGCCTCATGTTCTTGCTACATCGTCTCTCTCTAAGGAAGAAACACACCAACATTGTGTAGAATGATGCAACTCATTGCCTCTGTGGAATTATTTTCTTTACGTGTGTGGTACATAAACTTGTGTCAAATTTTATATCGCGCTCCCATGACGGCATCGTGGCACAGCAATGTTTGAGGAAACAAGATTTCAAGGATTTTGTGGAGACATCTTTAGATTTCTTTCAATCAGGACTAGACTAGAAAGGATTGCACTAGATCCTATGAGGACATGTGTTTTCCTGCAACACTGAGTTTATGTGATATGCAGGGGCGTAGCAATAAGTCTTACAATACGGAAAGAAGTTAACGTTGTCAAACATCCATTTACCACGCGTCAGAGTCAGTGGTGATTGTCTGAAAAAAGGTCTGTTGTTAAAACAGACTTGAGTTATTATTTGTTTTTCCTCATCACTTCTGCAACATGGAATTTTTATGTTTTTTATGTCTTTAAAATAGCAGTTACTAACAGGTAGCTGAAGAGAATGAAGAAATCATTCAATAAAGGGAATGTAGGCGCCACCTGTTTTTCCCTTTTTTTTCTTTTTTCTTTTTTTTACACATAATTACATTTAATTTAACAAAAGAAACACAATATACAAAAAAATATGGCATAAATCTGTCGAAATTGTTTTTTTTTTTTATCATACTCTGATCTTGAACCCTCCCTCCTGGCTCCCACTGGCCCTCCCCGGTAAACTGTGTCACTAAATAGATCAGCCACAGTTGCGTAGCGTTTTCTTCTAGCTCACAACCTACATTGACAGTAAATTACCGCAAATATAGCCTCTAGAGCTAGCTCACACAGTCGGCAAATGGGTTTCTTACCTGTCCAAAAGAAAGCCTGCTACTTGCGCATCCATAGTGACACATAGATTAGATTAGATTCTTAGATTCTTTTAGACTCCTCCAGCGGGCAAATGAATCCCCAAGAATCATTCAAGTTGTACCGAGCTTTTTATCGTTCTGTCTTTTATCTACGAAAGACCTTTTTCTTTTTGTTGTATTTGCTTCTGGATCCATGCTCGTCCTCCTTGATGCTGCTCACCCAACACCAATCCAACAAGGTGTTGATACCCGCTTTAGGCTCCCTGGTCTCAGCCTTTAGATGGACAGCCAAGCTGCCCAATCAGGTGCATTCTGGTTTTGGCTGTTGATGGACAGCTAAACGGTTCCAACCCAATCTAAATGGTAGCGGGTTTAAAATTAAACGGTTGTAAATTTGGCCCTGCATCTCTTATGTATCATGCATTTTGATGCTTCCTTTTGTAAACATCATAGTTTATTGATTGCCATTGAGACATCATGACAAATTCAGGGTTTGAAGCTAAAAGTACATAGAAATCTGGGAGCCTCCCCTCCTTTAAGCATCCTTACCAAAAAGTGTGAAGCTAGTTGACTTGCGTAGGCGGTGTCGTTTGTTTATAGCCTGATGTGAGCTTTACACTTCTAGCGATTCCATTTATACTTCAAACCCCCCCCCCCCCCCCAAAAAAAGTGGTGATCATTGTGGAGGTTATCTTCTCGAACATAATATATGATATAAGATATTTATAAGATATATAACATCAGTTACGCAACACAACATGCAGTTTTAGTAAAGTGTTGAAACTTCAAACTATCTGACCTCAGCTAATCTGTACTGAACTCACGCTGACTGTTAAATAATACAGAGTTTACTATGCTGCTTCTCACCTGTTTCCCCATTTCGCAAACTGCTCCTACTTATCGCGAACAGCCTTTTCGAACAGAACTAGAAATGGCAGATTATGTCCCTGCTGATCCTCTGTAATCACAGAGAATGTCTTTGTTTTCTCCCTAAATCCTTTTATATAACATGAATGCATTAGTGTAAATCTCCCTCTCTCACACACACACAGACCCTTCTTATTACGCCCCACACTACCTGTCAAAATGTTTTATTAGCCTGCTGAATACTCAGTACAGTTCTACTTGGCATAAACTCAATCTGATAAGATCTAAAAGCTATAAATCAGCTGATTATTATCAAACTGTTACGCAGACTTTAATTCTGTTGGGCTTTAAATAGCACAAACAGGAAGGGGGTTTCAAACTTTACATCCCCTCAAAAGGAAGATGATGTTAGTGAATGAAAGGGGAAATTGTTCTGCACCTGGACATAATAAATCTTCGAAAAACCAATTACCCCACTATTACTGTGAAATCAGAGTAAGTGTGTTAGTGTCATTAGGCCAAGTTGTGTCGTAACAGTTAGTTTTGCAGTGGACCAACAGGGGGACTCAAGTCTCGATTTGTAGCGTGGGTACAGCAGTCGAGCACATTTAAATATATTTTGGCTATTTCTCAACTTTAAAACTGAGCTTTTGATAAAATTTTGTTGTTTATTTGAAGTTTTCTGTGATTTAAGTCACATCATTTTATAGCTAAACCCCATATTGACCTGAATCCATGAAACCCTAATGTTCTTGAGATATCTTTATGAAGCTTATGATGAATTATTAAGTTACTAAACAACAATAACAACACAGAAGTGTGCCTTTGGAATTAAATTAGTGGGATCAAAGACAAGGATGCACACCAAACAATCAGGAGGGAGACAAAGAATCTGAATATGAAACATAAAAAGCTGCTCGAATAACAAATAAGCAAAATGCAAAATATTCACTAAGATGGCATTGTTTTTATATCACACACACACACACACACACACACACACACACACACACACTCTCTCTCTCTCTCTCCCTCTTTCTCTCTCTCTCTCTAACACACTCACCTTCTAACAAAAAAGCCATAGATACACACATGCAACACTCCAGACATGGAACTGAGGGACGTCTGCATCTAAAACAGCCGTGTCCCTCACAAGTGTGCCGGAGAGCGCGAGAGAGAACAACAGCAGAGATTAACCGCATGAAAAGAAGGTTCCCTCCTCCCTGTCTACACACACACACACACACACACACACACA
Organism: Aulostomus chinensis; assembly: GCF_037954235.1. NCBI lineage: Eukaryota > Metazoa > Chordata > Actinopteri > Syngnathiformes > Aulostomidae > Aulostomus > Aulostomus chinensis. The sequence goes on from NC_141324.1 coordinate 17,908,491, forward strand.
CACACACACACACACACACACACACACACACACAGAGTCATGAGCCCTGACCTTTGAAGGAAGACGACAGATGGGTCTTTTTCTTGAGCCAGGTCCCTGCTGACAGCTGTCCAGGATACCGGGAGGGGAGACGAGGTGGGGAGGGGGTGTGTGTGGTGGGGTTGGGGGTGCAGGGATACGTTCAAAGGTCAAACATTCCCTGTTAGAAAGAACCGAAGCACACACAAATTTATGGATGAGTACAAAGCAGACACGTGCGGATTGGCAGGCTGGCAGGCAAGCAGGCGCCTATATCTTACATTCATGTCCACACATACATATTCATAAGTTCTCCTTCTGCTGCTCTCTGTTCATCTGTCCATCTGCCTTTCTCCTTGACCCGCCATCATTTCTCTGTCTAATCAGACTATTATTTTGTCCCAGATTACGTCTGGGCTTCCTCCATCAGCCTCTAGAGCAGGAAACATCCCAGACAATAACACACACCAGATGATCACAGTTTAACCTCGTAACTCCAATCCTAAATGTCGTCTTCCTCCAGGTCAGTCCTGTGTTTCAGGATGTGCAGCGTTTCCCTTTCATGAGCTGGGGTTTCCCTTCTCTCCTGCCTGGACATGTCTGAGCATGTATCTGGAGGGAAAAAAACAGAGAGGAGAGAGAGGAATGTTAAGAGTTGAAGCTACATTGCAGTTATTCCAGCGATTCTGCTATTTAGCCTCTGACACTGCAACCTAGTCACTGTACTATGAATTTCTGTGAGGATGCTCTTATGCACGAATTTGCTCTTAGACAATGCAGAAACCTTTTAGCCCAAATATCTGCCTTACAGACAGGAAGCAGAATCCTGTTATTTGTAACTCCTTTCTCCTGACATCTATTGTGTGCTAGTTTAAAAAATAACCATCAGGATTTGAATCTTGTCTGTAAGACTTAAACGAGGGTTGAAAAAAATCCTAGTGGATGGATTTGGATTCTCATAGTAACCTGTCTATATTGTACTCAACTGATGCCAGAAATTAACCATTACAATAATTACGATAAATGATTTAATTTAAAGGCAGCACGGTGGTGCAGTGGTCAGCACTGTCTCCTCACACTAAGAAGGTTCTGGGTTCAAGTCCCGGCTCCATCACAGGATCTTTCTGTGGAGTCTCCATGTTCTCCCTGTTCCTGTGTGGGTTCTCTCTGGTACTCCAGCTTCCTCCACAGTCCAAAGACATCAAGAGAGGACGAGGCTGATGATACTCTAAATTGACCGTAGGTGTGACTGTGAGTGTAAATGGATGTCTGTCTCTGTGTGTTGGCCCTGCGATGGACTGGCGACCTGTCCAGGGTGAGACCGAAAGCCGCTGGGATAGGCTCCAGCCCCCCCCCCCCCCCCCGCGACCCTTAACAGGATAAGCAGAAGAAAATGGATGGATGGATTTAATTTAACTTTGGTCCCTTGTAATAACAAATCAAAGAGTAAAGATGAAAAACATTTAATAGAATTGCAAAGCAAGTGATTTTCAAACTTACACTGAATTTCCAATTCACACCAAATGTTTAATCTCCTGAAGTGCACAGACATAAAACATGTTGTTGAGGTGGAAATGGGTGAATTCCAGATCCGAATGCTTTAAATGCCAGCGACTGTGGACTCCAGAAGTAGACAGATGTTGAACATCCTAGGCAGCTGAATATCTCTCTCTGCTGTCAGTACTTTCTGTGTGGAATTGCTAAAAGGCTAATCCACTAGCCTAACTTCATCACAGTCACACAAGCTTCACTGCATGAGCACAGAGTTCAACACAGAACAACTATTGACCAGTGGTTGTGTGTTTAACTCTGGGGGGGGGGGCACAAACCAGGGGCAAGACAAAGATAGAGATCATTTCCAGAAATTTAAAAAAAGATTTGTTTTGAATAAATAAAGCTAAAATTTATGAAGAGACTATGATAAAAACAGTAGTGAGTTAAGTTTGGATGTGTGTGTGGACTGGTCTATTAGAGTGTGTGTTTGTGAAATGTTTGTACGCTTCAACCACCCCCGGGGATAGTGTGGGTCTTTTGGATCTTTGTGCGTCTTTCTTGAGCTGACCCCTGATCTAGACAAATAATAAAGTGACTGTTGTAACTCTCAGATGATGTGTTGTTTACTGTAACATCTTTAGAAAAAAGGATGTTGAATGTATTTTTATCCCCTAATGACACACACACACACACACACACACACACACACACACACACACACACACACACACACACACTTTGCATGAGAAGAACTCAGCAGCTTGAAACAACTATTCCGCTTTGTAATTTTTAAGTCATTATGTAATAATGCGCGTGTATTATGTGTTGGTTCCATCCAGTATATTAACATGTTGTTTTTTTAAGTGACGGTGTTTGCGTGTTTTTTAAGGTGTGTGTGTGTGTGTGTGTGTGTGTCTGTGTTTGCCCACACAGCTGGGTTTTAATTCAAGAGCACATTATAAAACAGCATGGTTATGTAACAACAGAGGCAGAACCAACAGATAAGGTCAAAAATGTTTGGAGCTGAATTTCTTCTTTCCCTCTCAAGGTTGATGTTGGAACACCGACAAAGGTGAAACAAATAATAGAGGAGGGGGGGAGATGATGAAAGAGCCAATACATTAACCTTCCCGCTGTGAAAAGCTGCAGCGTCCACATGTGAAGAAAAATGTTGCTCTTAACTGAGTCCAAATCCCCCTCGCTGGGTGTTGACACAGGCTGGTGTCGGCGGCGATGTGTTTTATGTCAACTACCATATGTCTGCATCACTCAAAGTAATACGTCAATCAAAAAGTGGAACTTGCCAGTCAAGTACTCATTGTGAATGCATTGCTGTTTCCCTCTCCGCTTTATTTCTCACCGACTCCAGAGGCCAGAAAACACCAGCAACATAGTATTCGCTTAAGGCGAATGGAGACCGCCTACTAACAACAGCAAAACTGTCCAAAATGTCTGCTTTAAGATTCTCAAGTGCATCATCCAGTGTAATCTAACTCGTTTATATACTCAAACACTTTGATTTGAGTTAAAAATAAACGAAATAGTTCACTTTTGGTTCGGCGTGACTGAGCATGAACAAGCGTTCAACTGGATGTGCCAACTGGTCACACTCATGTTTGTGCCAAATCAGAAGTGTTCTAGTTTGTTTTTAGCTCATATCAAAGTTTTTGTGTATTTCCTAGCATACAACTGGATTTAGAAAATGTAAATTATACCATATGATAGGTTTGAGGGTTTGAAGAGTTTCGGTCGTCTGGCTCATTAACTTAAGCTAAAAATATTTGGCTGGTATTTTCAGACTTCTGGGGTCATCAATAAGTCAAACGCAGAGGGACAAAAACTCTTAGTGAGTTTAAGACTTGCAACAGTGGCTACTTGAAGCGCAAAGATATTTTTCTGTGTGAAAGAACCTTTTAATATCCCAAGTGGTAGCCTTCTCTGACTGTTTTATCATCAGTTATTACAACATTTTACTTTTCAACTAAGCTTTAGAGTAGCAGCTTCTACTTCTTTTTATTTCTTTGTCTGTTATGTTTGATTGATTCCCATGTGGCGGGCAACGTGTAGACTATTGATCGGCCTTGATCTCAAGCCAACCCTTCGAGACGTATTGTAGCCTGTAAGTCAATATCTGACCCTACCAATAGCAGTTAGAACTGAGATACAGCTGTCGTCTGAAGAAACTGTGAAACCTTCAGAAGATACAGCTGATATTCAAAAAGAACAAAAACCCTGGTGAACTACATTGTGTTGAAAGAAGTGCTTTCTTATCTGCACTGTTACTCAAATAGAATTTGATTATGAAGAAGAGGAACTAGAGATGGGAAACTGAGGACTTATTTCGAAAGACCTAGAAGTAACAAGTAACATATCCCCACACACAAGTTCTTAGTGTAGACACACACAACCTTTCAAACTATTTACTGGATCAAGGCAGTTTCCACATTCTTCACCTTCTCGAGAGGAGCATTTCAGCCGAGGAACAGGTGGGTTTTTTTGGCTGGCTTGCAGATAAAACGTTGACTCGTGTCCAAAACCTCATGTAGAATGAAAGTAGCAGTCGTCTTTCATTGGGCCTCCATTGCATATATTTGTTGTTGCACTCTTTCCAAACTGTTCAAAAACTCAGACTTTCTTTAGATTTACATTAAATTTTGCAGAATAACCCATATAACCATTAACTGTACTTTGCGTAGAAGCACAAAAGCTAGATAACAGCTGCTTTGGTAGTGCATCGACGCATTCCTCCACCCCCCGCCCCTCTATCTTGTCTTCTGTGACAGCAATGCTAAAAGAACAGGTGTGAGTCTATTGCCTGCACGCATGCACACAGCCGGGATTGGGCTTTCAATAATGTCATTCTGTGGAGCTGAATAGGACTCAGCAGGGGCCCCACTCTGTCCCGCGCCTCTGGTTGACAGACGAGCAGCCGCGTCTTTGTGCTGAGCCGAGGGGCCCAGAATCGCTAAGCAGAGAGGAGGAGGAGATGGAAGGTGGGTTTGTTGTGGTTAGAGGGGGTTGACTGTGGAAATCACAACAGGAGGAGGAGGAGCAGTGGAAGTTACCGTTTCTAGGGCTTCAAGTCAAGGCTTTAGGTCATGTGTCAAGTCAGCGTTTGCTGCTCTCGACGTTGCAGATGGAGTTTTTTTACTTTATTTTTTAAAACTTGTACGATATATTGTTGTTTCATGCCATGCATCCTTTTTTGCTATTATATTTCTTTCTTGGATTGTTTCAGTGCCGGGGGGGGGGGGGTTCTGGTTGATCCCACCTGCTGTTGAGGACCATACAAAGCTTTGCGGTATTGACTTGCCACAATGCCCCAAAGCTGCTCTTTTTTTCTGCAACCATAATAAACACTTCTCTAAAGAGATTTCTAAAGCCAGTTCGTTAGGGGTCATATGAATATTCATTCACGGCACACGCAACTGCTGCTGCTGCTCCAGCACATCCCTCCCTACAAATCTTAGGCTGCTCTTCCAAATCCTTTGAAAGCTTGACGTGCAGCCATTTATCCAGTGAAAGGTCAATCCGCTGGCTCCAGAACAGCCCCAGTGTTTTCTGACACGTTGCTAAATGAAGTCATGTTACCAAGCATAAATATAACGCCAGTTACACAAGATGTCGGTCCCGAGCTATTAATATTTACTGAAAACAGAAAGCTGTAAGCATCCCCGCCAGGTAAGTGTCTCTGCATTTCACATTAGAGTCTGTATCTGTGGAGATTGTCATGCGCTGCCAGGAGGAAACACTGAGCATGCTCTACGAGCAGAGCGTGCACACCAGAGACTTACGCAACACCATCAGGGTGGAGCGGGTTTGTATACCTGCTGTTGAGTTTCTGTCATAATAAATGCCCGAGCGCCAAGTCATCACATAACGAGGGGAAAACATAAACCAGTTATGAGAACATAGCTTTCCATCTTTCCATTCTATCAAATCCTTTTCTCACACAAGTAACACAGTCATTGATTATTATGATTACTGACTGCACCAGCCGTTGCTCCTCTGTGTATTACTGACATCAGCCGAGGCTGGCCAGGATTGCGAATTTGCTAGTTTCCAGCAGTTATAAGACCAAATGGATCAAATTCTAATAGTGATGGAATCTTTTTGTAGGGTCTGTGAAACACTCAATACAATAGATCCACAGTTTTAAAGCTGTAATAGCAACGATGGAGTAGGTCACGGCGGAGCCTGTGACTCATGCACTTGTCAACAGTTGTTTGTCATCAGTGTCACTGCAAGAGGATGGCAAATGCACTGAATAAATTGACTCTATTTATATGGCTTTTTTACACCGCTGCGGTAAAGTGCTTTACTGTGTTGCCTCATTCACCCAATCGCACACGCCGATGGCGGCCGTTGCCACACAGTGTTTGATGGCTGCTTATCAGGAGCAACTGGGTGTTCAGCATCTTGCTTAGCGACACTTCGGTAATGTCACAAGGGGAAATGAGGATCGAACCAGCGTCCTATCCTTTATTAGACACATAACCACCAGACACTTACATTCAGGAACAGCTGTTAAAACAAATAGTTTAACACAAATTTATTTGGATATTTTGGGTTGTTTTTTTTTTTTGCAGTGCGACATTAAGAATGATGTCGACCAGCAGCTCTACAGCTCACTTTGTAGCATCTCAATGGTTGCTAAACTACATTTATGAGCATAATTTGACAATTTCAGACTCTGACTAGGATGACAATGTCGGAGCTCGAAAACGAGGAGTAGAGTCATGAAATATTTAGCCTTCTTCTTGAGAACGATTGTGTCAGAGCTGCACTCACTAAAGGACGTTGATGCGTTACAGTGCATCCGAGCAATGTTCCGTGCGTATGTTTATGTGTGTAAACATTAATGTGAAGAGTACATGAAGGCAGATCAGCCAGAATGGGGAAAGTGATATTATCCTTTGTGTAATGAAGCAGTGAAGGGAATCTGATTCAGAAAACACAAATTCATTGACCAGATCATGATGACGAGGAGAACGACAGGTGTAGCGTAACCTTGTTATGTAGGCGGAACACATCCCAGCTATGACATCACTGCTCTCCCTCGCTTCCTCTTATTCTGTCTCCATGTTTTGCTCCCTACTTGGTATTCTGCTGGCGCTTCTACTCCGAGAGACATGGCTCAATTCCCAGCCTGGCTTGAGCTCGAAGTAGAAACCAGTCAGGGAAGGTGAAAGTAAAAGTGCATGAATGAAAGTAAATTTTATGCTGGAGTAAAGGTCAAAGTGAGACGGAAGGGGAACAGGTAAGCAATGAGGAGGAGCAGACAGAGATGGATGAAGGAGAAGGGAAGATAGAAGGGTGGGAATGGGTGCAGTGAGGCGGGAGAGCAGAGATGAAGGGATGAGAGAGAAAATGGTGCATCCTCCGTTTTTTTTATTCACTAGAGAAGTACCTCTGGGAGCTGCCTGTCTGTGTCTGAATGCATAGATGCTCAGCTGGCTGCTTGTAAAAGAAACTATTATACATCTCCTTCCCTCTCTCTCTCTCTCACTCTCTCTCTCTCTCTCTTTCTCTCCCTTGTATCTGCCTCTCTCTTGTTCCCACTCATTGGCACAGCAGAGCTTCTCTGCTGAAGGAGGCATGGTATACACAGCCCTACTGTCCTACTCCATCATTCTTACATTCCTCCTTGCACTCACCCCTTCTGAACTAATTTATTACTACAAGTGGTCAAACAGTGGTCAGGACTGCAGACCAAATATTGGCACAGAAGAGTCATTGTCAGTTAGATTTCAGTTATTTCTTTTGGGGAAGTACACGTGTTGACAATGCAGGGATAGCCTATGGCAGTAGCTGTTCTCCCAGCAACCCTTCTTCACTACTTAGACATGCAATGACATTTTTCTTTCAGGACTGGAGAGATACATTGCTTCTTTTCCCCAGAAAGCATTCAGATCCGCTGTAACAACAGACGCATGACGTACTTCGTCTTGTGTTTGTATTGATTACCTGTTGCCCAAGACTATCGATCTGGATGAGGATGTCAAAGGTTTGTTAAATGACCACGTGTTTCTGGAATGTAACCACATCTGCAGGATGAAGGGATTGATTGCCACAAACACAAAAGAAAGAAAGAGGGAGGAATACAGTTGAAGTTCAGTGTTGTGTGACTTAAAGCTGAAAAGGAATTTCTAGCCCGGGAATGACCGAGTTTAAGGATTAAAAGCCAAGCAGCGGAGCTTCATTGTTATAGGAGACATTTAATCACTCAAGCATGGCTAACACAGTAGCTTACAGATTAAAAAAGATATTAACCTTTACATACCAGGATTGTGATTAATTGGCCTTTCTTCAAGTAAATTGGAAATTGCTGAACTATTGAAATGCTATAGAGTCTCTGTAAAACATTAGGCTAATTCTTTAGACAATTGTGCTGTGTACAGGGACGCCTCTGCAGAAGGCAGTCTGTTGTGTCAGGGCCACACCTCATCATCTGATAAGGAAATCATCGTAGCAAATTAGCATAAAAAAAACATTTCATGGATGAGGTCTGTTGCGACCACATGCAACAAAAATGTAAATGCATCTTCAGTCTCCTGCATGGGCAGAAATATGTGATCAACATTTTAACCCTGCGAGCTAGCAGCCAAATGGCTCAACACAACAAGCAATCCTCAGCTATTGACAACGTTATTCGAGATATTCCTGGATGAAGAGAGGACAAGATCAAGAATCTGCTTTCAGTTTAGTCTGGTGAAAGTATACGCGCATGAACAGGATGAGATGAGCAATCTGATCTCAGTGCAGCCACTGGAGAGTGTGTGACAACCAGGTGTACTGTAAATATAATTAGGTTGGACAGACACATTTTAATGAAAGCTGTGAAAACTTAATATCTTTCATTTACAAAATAAGGACAAAGTGCATTGAAGTTAAGCTAATATAAGCATGTCATCGTGTCAGTTGAGTGTGTTCTCATGCTGCACACACGCTCACGTCCCACCAATGAATTTAAGGCTGCTATGGCAACGGGATCATAATCTCCTTCACAGGACTTTTTCGTGTCCTCAGTGAAAGAGTAGTGGGTGTAGAGAAGTGGAGCAGCAGACATTCACATGCATTTTCTGAGCTTTCATAACTACTTGGCATTTGGTTTGTGATATGCTTTCAATATGTTCTCTGTCATGCTTGGCTTTTGTCAAGCAGAAGTTGCACTTTTCTGGACCTTTATGTTCGAGGTTGGAAAACATTTGGCCTCCTTTCCTGGTTCCTGTTTACATTTTTCTTCAGATAGTTAAGACAGCTAAGAAAGTTGTCACAGAGTTCACAAATTTCAAAAATGTACTAGACAGGGTGGTGTAGCACAGGCCAAGGAAGAGCACCTTAAATTTGGGTGCAACTTAAAGGCTAAAGCGTCCAAAGGCTCAATGTTGAGTGTAGCAAGGCAGGTTTTTAACTACAAATTATGTAGTCAAATATGTGTCAAACATTACATTGCATCGACATTTCACTGTATGATTGTCGTACTGTAGAAGAGTGGCAAGACGCATCAGTTCCTCTCTGCTTCTGGATGCTGTGGGTGTTCGTCCTTGTGAAGAGGAATGTTTCATTCTCAAAAGGCAGTTTAATGTGACTCACATCCATCTTTATTATTGTCCTGATTCTTATATAACTTCAATTCAGTCTTTCAAAGCCTTCTGTAAAGCGCTGGTGAGAATTCTGTTTAGATTTCCTTTACAGAATAACTAAACCACCCTTGATGAAAACAAACTGGAGCTTAATCTGAAAAAAGAAAATGTGTTTCTGAGTGACATGTATGACAAAATACTTCACAAAAAGCTGTGATGCGTGGCTAAGGTTGAAAGCGTGTCATGCAGTGGGACAGGGGAAAGAAACCTACTTTAGGAATCAGTAAACTATGAAATATATGAGTCTGATCTAATCATCCAATTAAATTGTCCATTTAAAATATCACATGTGGGAACTGATAACAGTCATAGCGTTTACCCTGGTCAGCGCTCACTCACTTACATCTCGTTCTTCCCTCTGCAGGGCTTCGTCACCCAGATAGGCAAGAGATAATGTCACTGCCTTTTCATCTAAAAAAATGTCTTATTATTGCATAAAATCTCTATGTAGAAATATGCACATACTTTTAAGTTTTACTTTTTGAAGATTTTTATGGAATTCATTGTGTTACATTTGGATTATCAGCATTTTTTAGACATCAAATAAAAATGAACCCTCGCCATGACAGAGATTTTGCATCCTTTTTTATAGAATGAAAAGATAATGAATACTACACATACACAGTACTGTAACAGATGTCAGTATCTGAAAAATAAATGAGTATCAGGTTTGTATTCGTAGCCATAAAAGACTTAACATTGTGTTAGAAGTATTACTTCTTCAATTTTATTTACAGTATCAAGACATTTGCTCCCACTGTGTATTTCCCCGCCATTTTCTAAAAGAATAATGTTGTAAAATAACAATTTTTTGAATTCAAAATCCAAACCCAACTACACTGAATGAATCAACCTTTAAATGTAGTGAGGCTACAGTGTGTACTGATTCATGGTATAACTACTGTATATGTAATCCTTCAAATTAAAATGCTATATTTTATTTTTCCCTCAGAGAGGAAGCACATTTTCATTGGACTGGAAAAACAGACATTTTCCAGTTCCCGACCGACTGCAGCAGAGATCACAGCGGGAGACTAAATTCCCCGTTTCCAAAAGCGGCTGAGGAAAGACGTTGGCTTGTCTGACACTAACTTCCCGTCGCAAAGTGGAACTGAGCCAGAAATACTCTTCCTTAGTACCTATATGATGAGATTTCCATTTCAGAGCCCCACGTCACCGGTTGCCTGCCAGTGAGACAGATATCCCACCAGCTCACCATAGATCATTGACCCTGCATGAGGCCAGGCCCTGTGATTCACCCAGGAAGTGTGAAACACAAACACACATGACACCAATCCTGGCAACACACACCCAAAATCCCTCCTCCTCCAGTAGGTCATAAAACAGTTGGAAGCAGGCTGCAGTGCATTGTGAGGGCAGCAGGAGGTCTGGTATCCTGAGAAAGTAATTAAACACTCACCATATAAAGAAGCAGTAATGATTGAATTAGACAAAATACACAATAAGCCACGCTAAGCTGCAGTTAGCATGACGTGGCGTGATGGCAGAAATCCCACTTCAGTCAAGGACTCTGCAACATGTCTCGTCTCTTGGTGTTTTTGACACTCGAGTATCTGCTGTTCATTCCATAATTAAAGCGTCATGATTGTGCCGTTACAGCTCGATGCAGGATGCAGGTAATATCTAGATTCCCTTCATTCCATTGCTCCCCCAGTACCTATCTGACCCTCTCCACCACTGTCACTCCATCACAGAGGCTGTGGCCCTCTGACACCGCTCTGCTCTTCAACTCCCACCCCTCTGCACTGCTCACTGCACCTCTGGGGACAGACCTCTTGGTGTGGCACCCCCTACCCTCTGGAAGTCTCCCCCTCAGAGGTTCAGAATGCCCCAACCCTGAACAACGTCTAAAGCTGCCATCAAAACCCACCAGTGGCCTTCAGCGTGTTAATCAGCCAGTTTATCATGATAACAATAATGATTACTACTACTATGAGTGGCAGGCCGTATAAAGTCGCACCACATGGGGAAAATACATTTTTAGACTTCTTTCACATGGGAAGAATCTCCTCACCACCTTTTACACTGGAATGATTAATAATCTATTAACTAGCTTCTGCAGATAAGGGATTTAATCTAAAGAGCTGATTGCAGCCGGCCTGCATGGTGACTCATGGTTAGCCTGCATTATTAGCTTAACTGTGTGTAGTCGGTTGCTTTACATAAAATGTGTTGACACATTGTTTTTGGTTTAACAGCACAGTGCTCATAGCGCATATTATGTGTTTGTAGGCTGGCATGGCAAAAATTAACATTCCATCCAAGAGCTGATAGATTCACACGTAGGACATCAGCCAAAGTATTCTTAGAGTCCAGTCTTCAGTCTTTTATGTCACTAATTTACTCCGCTAATTTCACTGAATTTGTATAAATTATTAGTTAAATGCATTTCATAGAAGTTGGAACAAGACTCAAATATCGTCTGTCTTAAGGCTGTTTATACAACCTTCTAGCCTTTGTTAATTACACTCGTAAGTTCCAAATTAAGACTCCATATTTACATAAAGGATGGTTATTTCAGAGAGGTTTTGTTAGTGCCGTTAGAAAAAACAATATTTTCAAAGCTACTTTACAACTCTCCGAGGATTCTCGGGATGAAGTAGCTTCTCAGAAACACATTAGAGAGAGAGGGGGAGGCACAATTGAAGAGAACAGCTGAAAACATTTGAAAACATCTATTCTCTCTCTCACACACACACACACACACACACACACACACACACACCTCATCAAATGTCATCTTCTACTGATCAATAGAGGTCAAGAATGAATTTTAGTTCCCAGTACTGATCAGAAATGCATTCAAACACAGGACCACACACATGAATGTGGGCCTAATAAGCACTCAGAATATTAATCCACTGGGTGACTCACCAAGACACACACTCACTGTGTGATTATGGGTTGTAGCATTACCATGGCAACATATCCTGTAATGTGCTATTGGCTCATTTGTGTGTGTGTGTGTGTGTGTGTGTGTGTGTGTGTGTGTGTGTGTGTGTGTGTGTGTGTCTATCTGTCTGTCTGTCGGTGTGTGTCTGTGTCTGTGTGCATGTTTGTTTGTGCGTTAGTGGGTGGAAGGTGACTGTAATGTCACACTTGCACTTAATTACAGAGAGCCAGATATTTTCGATGTGACACGGGGGCTGTAGAGGGAGAGAGAGAGAGCATACGAGACTGTAAAATGACTGGATATTTAACCAGTCTAGGACTAATTCTGAAATAGATACTGACGTTTAAAGATCACAAAGAAAATGTCATGGAGTCTCCATTAAATGACTAATCATCTTATTTTCCATGACAGCAAAGGAGGAACTATCATTTGTGTGAGCTATCAGCAATAGTAGCCAAGCAGCCTACAAAGCCCTAAAAAGCAGTGTTGCAAGCACGATACAAAACAAGCGGTGCAAGCTAATATTAGTGTTAACGCTCACTAGTGTCAGATGCAGCTGGGCCTTTGATAAAGATGTAGATTACATGCTTTTTATGCTTTGAATTAGACAGTGCAAACTGTCAAATAACTAATGTAAAGCCCTTGGCTCCCTTATGAAACATAAGTTGCCTATTTGGTAATGGTGAGAGCGGTTGCTCATCAACAGCTAATCAAAATCCTGATGCGTATCAGAAAATGATGATGTCATCTGACACGGGTGGATTGTTAGACAATGGGCCTCCACAATGAACAGATGAAAAAAAGGAGAGGAAAACTGCTACTGTTGCTGTACTACTTGTTTATCTACATTTCAAGCAGCCTTTAGGAGAGACTACAGGTGTTTGATTGGTTAATGGTTAACGTGATCAGACACAAAACCAAACCAGATTAGAACGAGGGATTTTTTTCTTTCAGATGGCCCTTAACAGCACTTACTACTCTGCCCTTCTTTAGAAAGGCTCATTTATGTTATCACAACAGGGGTTTCCTCTGTATTTGTGCATGTTTGTGTGCACGTGATATTATGCAATTCTTTTTAGAGGAGCAAAATATTGTCAGTGTGTGTCCTGATAGAGCTATCTCTTTGCGTGTCTGTGTGCGCATGCATGTGTGCGTGCGTGCGTGCGTGCGTGCGTGCGTGCGTGTGTGCGCACGTGCATCTGTGATATTCGTCTTCTGCCTGGAACCCAGCTGTTGTAAATGCACACCGCTCCAGTGCGCACGCTCACTCTTCACATGCGATCCGCACATGTGATTAAGTTTACAATACTCCAAGCAGTAAATTCCACAACCTTCACATTTTAACCTCCTCGCCGGTGGAAGCGGATTAATTAACATCAGCTTCTCATGAACACGCTTGACAGCTGCGGATGAATATTCAGACTTTGAAACGACTGAATAACCAGATCGGAATATAATTTATAATTTATAAAATATATATAAAAGAGTTGTAAAGAATTCCTGCAGCCTCTCCAAGTGGGAGTGCAGACCAGGAAGACTTTAAAAAATTCCAACAGAGATGTTAGAGCTGGGTACAGACTGACGCTGACTCCCTCAGCTGACCTCCCTCTCTGGGTCCATATTTGGCAAGTTTATTGAGAAATATCGGCTCAGGTGTAGATTGAGAAAGAAGCTTCAGTGGAGAAAGTACTTGAAAATTCAAAAGAAATGAGTACTTGTGATGTTTTTACCACTTTTGTGGTCTACTGATTCATAGAAACTGTATTTGATGTTAATATTGGACATTTTAGGTAACATGAAGGGAAATTTATTGACTATGACATCATTTTACATGTAACTCGTGGATATATACCCAAGGAGAAGCTGTGAGAAGGTGTTAACAGTTCTGCATTGAGTTTTGCTGGCGGCAGTTGAACTCTCCGCAAACATTTAAGAGTGTGATTCAATGGTGAGTTGTCTTTTCAGTGATAACTATTTTAAACAACCATTTGTTTAATCTGGGGAGTGAATCAGGATCTATGACGTTCAAACTTCCTTCCACATTTTTGCAGTATTTTTGTTCATAACTTGGTCTCACATCCTCTGTCTTTCCCTGGAATTACCATAATTGAAGAAAGTTTTCTTCATAAAGTGAAGTGTTGAGAGAGAAACCGGAACAAAAATCATACAGTAGATAAGATATTTATTAGTGATCATTCTTTAACCCAGTAGACGACAACAGAGCAATAAAATTTCAAGTTTCAGTCACTTCCATCTATAAATAACAGCCTTATCTATGATTCATTATAGACAACAATTCCACCTTCCTCAGCTATCTGCAGCCTGACAAATTTAGATTAATTTGTAACTAACTTTTAGTGCCGGTGATAATAATTGTCATTTAAATTGTATTTCCTGCCATAATCCTGAATAATGCTGCCATTTATTTTGCTGAAATGGGAAAACACAAACTGAAAAGCTTACATGAAAATAATGTCAACGTGAAGAAATTTAAAAGTATTTCTCATAGTTTACGAGGATCCCTGGGGTTATTATGCAGAGGGTGGTGTGTGTGTGTGTGTGTGTGTGTGTGTGTGTGTGTGTGTGTGTGTGTGTGTGTGTGTGACAGAGATGTCAGTGGGGTTTATTGAAACACATCAAAGGTCTTCATGAAAAGCCATACAAAGCCGGCTGGCTAGAGAGATTGCACTCCTACACACATTCTCTTTTTTATGTGACACCTGTTTCATTACATGACAGATTCAGTTCCTCCTCCGAGAATTTCCCTTGAAACTCATGGCAACCCTTCTGTTGACTGTATTTTTTGGTAAAGTTTAGGAAAATGGTACATATTTTGACTCATATATGGTTCATCCTACGAGTCAATGTTTGCAACCTTTATGGGAGCTCTTTAGTCTCGTCTGGACTACGCCTAGTTCTTTCAAATAACATTCCAGCAGTGGGACAGTTGTTTGGGCCCTCACCCAGGTATGATTGAAGATTTGAGATCTGCTGAAATAACGATTCACTAAGGGGATTCAACTGCACGACGCAGCGCAGCTGTGAAAACGCCCTGAAACACATGAGTGAAAATCTGCTGCTGGACAAGTTTCATTTTTGCTCTTCTAAGTTGAGACAACATTAATTGTCTCCTCGTCTTTTCAGAAATGTGCTGCGTTCACCCTCGTACCCACCATGATGTTACCTCCCTTCAGCATTAGGTACAACCTACGGAACATTAGCAGAACTCCAAGGCCAATTTGGGGCTGGTTGAAACTTAAACATTTAGGCGATAAGCGATTTAGGGATGTTGATTCCCGACCACATTATCTAGGTATGTAAGTCTAAATATAAAAAGCAGGATTGCAGTTTTAGTCTTAGTCTAACTAATCCATCAGCTATGTCTGATGACTTTTCCAGTGTCAACAAGAGGCAATATTTCTGAGGTGCAACCAGCAGCTTTACACGCCAAGGCATTTTTGTTGCGTCCACGGCTCATTGTTCACTGTCCATATCAACCTCAGGCATGGAGTTGAAAAATCCCAAATATGAGCACATTCTTTCAGAAGTAACCAATTTCTATTCAGGTAACAGTTTAAAACCGCTGCAGCAGCTTTGTTTAATGGTCAGACGACAGTAATTTGTCCGACCTTACATTTAATGCTTCCCATTCCACATGGACTGTTTATAGGGACGCAACCAAGGCCGGCTCCAACATGATTGGTCAAAGCAACTCAAACAAGCTGCCCTGACCTGACAATTTTCCCTAGCCTTCATATTCTGTGTTTATATATGGAATCTGTTCATAGAGATTATATTTATTACAACACAATAATTGGACTTTTTTCTGAAATCAAGTGAAGGCACTGATAATTTGTCTCCCCTTTCGTCTAATTTGGATTGGTTTTGCGAGTTACCGCTATTATAGGGCAAAAGCAAGTCTGGTCAGGTCACTTTTAGTTGTATGGTGCCAAATCACAACAAATGTTATTTCATGACACTTTATAACTTAATTTACACCCAACAATTCTCCATGAGCAAGCACATCAAACGACAACGGCAACAAAATCCTTGAAGAAGAATGTTGAGTAGATCCCGGCTCAGTGGGCTCGACCATATGCTTTGACCGGAAGCCATTTTACATAGAGTCTTGGCTTCTCTGGTACAGAGGTGGAGAAATAAACGTTTTGGGACGTTGACAATTCTATCTGACAACCCTCAAGTTTATGTTTTTTTTTTTTTTTTTAAAGTGAGACAGGCTTTTCTTGTCCTATAATGTTTAAATGGGGTAAAATGCATCGACGCGCAGTTGTAAATCAATGTCGTATGCACTGCATGCAACATGAACATGACAAGTCGTACTTAGCGGGCTGGGACCCAGGCCGTTCAGTGTGATCCTCAGTTCAGCCTGAGGGAATAAGAAAGTCCTCAAAGTCAATATAAGCACCGTTTATACACCCTCCAGCTCTCAATAGATCCAGCCGGATGATTAAAGTGTTGGACAGAGGCAAAATTGCTGGAGGGAATCATGAGGTGCTCTGTGGCGCTAAACAGTCATACAACTATTCTAGCTGAAAGCACAAACCAAGTAGAAATACAGCACTGTAATCCCATTATCTTGGTTTGCTGAGTTTGCTTCCAGTCACTCAGTGTTGTGGGTTTCCCCTCATTCCTCCTGGATTAGATTATCTCCTTATGTGTGTAATTGCCAGTTTGCCATAGGGTTTTCTACATGGACAACATTGCCTGAAGGAAGATTTAAAACTTAAATTGTTTATGTCAAGGCATTATTAGAGGAGGTAAAAAAGTAGTTACTGCCACATTTAAAGTCTAAGAAAACGTAGCTTTTATTAGCAGAAAGTCTATGTATATGAGGCTTTATTTTTCTCTGGGGAATCACGCTGTAATGGTAAGGTACTTCCCATGTTGTAAATCACATATTTTACCTTTTATGGCTCTAGAAATTAAATAACTTTTTGCGGAAAGGTTAGTGTATCATTGTTTTAACATTTCATCTCTCATGTAGGTATGAGTCTGTGTGTGGGTATGCGCCTCAAGGGAGGCCACAGTGTGGGAATTCCCCTCTTATCTGTGGGTCTGGAATCTCCTTTAAGAGTTCATGCTTGTTTGGGTTTGTGGAAAGCAGAAAAGACCATGAGTGAAAGAGAAGAGAGGAACAGAAACAGGGAGAAAATAGAACATGTGCAAAATGCAAATGTTGTGTTAAACTTTTATATTATTAGGTCTTTTCTTGTCAGTTGTATTTTACTACAGAGTCTGGATTTGGGGCTAATAAAGCCTCCTGGGGGATTTCAAACAACCCCACACTGTAATGGACACACAGTACAAAGTCTCCTATTGAGAAGTGTGAGGGCCCAGGGTGCCCAGTCATACAACAAGCTTTTATTCCACAATAGACAGACTGGAGCTTAAACATACTCTTGTAGGAGGGTTTTCAGTGTCTGGATTGTCAAACCAAGAAAGCAGCCTTCAGATATTGTGTGTGTGTGGTCAAAAGAGAAAGAAGTTTGTCTCGTGGCTTAAAAAAATAAATATAACAGCGAAAAGGGGAAATGTTTAAATCAGTCTATGCAATCTTGTAAGCTGCTGGAACAAAGTGACAATTATCTCCATTCAAAGATAAACTCGATTTGTTGAAAGGTTATTCTCACATGATTCCGTGTATTGTATCTTAAATGTCATGTTATCACGTGGAACTTTCTCATCAAACCACATTGAAAGTTTAATTAAAAGATTAAAACTTGTTCCACATACAGTATTTCCCTTGTGATTGTAGCACATGATCAGCTCTGCAGCTGGTTATCACGTGGGATTTTCTGTGCTGAACTAAACGACATGAAACTGAAATGTTAGAGGGTTTTCATGTCAGTAGCAAGTCAGCAGACCTTGAGGTAGGATTTTTAGGGAGTTCTGTGTGCTGTTTCTAAAGAATAGATTGTCATGCTGACTATGCGATCTTCTAAAAGCATAATGGAAGAAATCAAAACAGCTACTGAACCTGAGTACATACTTGTACCTGTGCACAATTTGACATCAGAGTGCTCAAAGTACTCATCCTAAAGTGCTCCGACAGCTGGTGACACCTTGTGAGTTTGAATGACTGTGCTGGGGCCGACACTGGCTAAAAAAAAAAAGGTCATCTAGGAAAGCGACAGAAGATGAAAACAACTGATTTTCTCTCATCTGGTTGGAATAGTCGACAAGTGAGTTTCCAAATTAAATTCATGATAATTCCAAATTAAATGGTCTTTGAACTTCTTCACAAAAGTTAATTGGTGAATGTGAGAAATTAAGATTCGTAATTGTTTACCGATAGCCTGAGTAAAATCAGTTTTAAAAGGTTCATGTATAAACACCAGAGGCTAAACATTGCTAAAAAAAAAAAAAAAAAAGGGGTTTCATAACTGAATCAGCTGCTCAATGAGGTGAAAAACAAATTTCAAGTATTCATGACATCGATTATTACAGCTCAAACCACACCTGATGGCATGAGGAATAGAGGCAAATGCACATGCCACAGAAATTTGGGGATAGTTTTCAGGAGAGCTGGCCTTGCCTCTGACGTTCCAGACTCCTGCTGTCTGCAGTTCTGATAATGACACTCATCAAGAAGCAACAGGTAACAACAATCAAATAAGATTCAGAAAATGACTCCGGAGGACAGATTTTATTCAACTGTACCTCCTCCATGGGAGTCAAGGCAACCGAAGTCAGAGGTGGACCCACAGCTTCATGTTTGTGGTATTTCCCTTGGCGGGTAAGTATTTCTGTAATGTATCGTGAATGTGGAACAAAAGGATAAAAGTACAACAAAAAATGGTAAAAACTACAAACACCAGCTTCCTGACTCCCTCGCAGATGGATACAATCATTACTTACAGGAATATGAATCTTACCATCATCTGGATTATCAAATTTAACAGCTACAGCAGCAGTGTGGCGTTTATCCATTGATATAATACATGGAAATACACAAAACAAAAACGATCACGGTGCACTCCAGGTGGTACTCCAAGACTTTTTGATGGTTGTATGCAGATCTTACCCAAAGAATTCACTGTTGTTGAGGACCCCATGATGTCTTTAAAACCTCCAGTAAAGTTAGTTGGGAATATTAACAAAAAAAATACAGAGACCTGAAAAAAATTCACTCTCTGGCTTACAAATGTAGCTTCTTTATCAGGAAATCATGTCAAAAGGTAACCTGTAGGGGAACCAAGGAACTTAAACAACGCCTTCTGGTCAAAAGTGCTTTGTCTCTTGGGTTGAAGTGCAAATTCTTACATGATGCTGCATTTTCCCCTCACAGATGTTCTTAATTCATCACATATGTCATTAAACTTGTAGGGATTTCAATCTGGGTCAAAGAAAATGTGCAGTGCAGCTGAATATCTGCGTTGCTGTGATAATAATTATGACGATGACGATAAGCAGTTTTATTCCAGAGGGAATTTGCTGTCAGCGTTTTTCGGTCACACTGGTCTTTTGACGACGCTGCCCATCCAGACCCATCATGTGAGGGACTGACCTGGCTGATCTTGATCAGCTGTCTGCAGTTGATCCATCTCCTCTCAATGACCTCATTCACACGGGAATGAGTCGCTCATCCCATCACGCTTCCTATCACATGAGTGTTGCTGGCTTCACTTGATGACCAATTAAACAGGCAGAAAACTATAGAACAGTTATTGAAAAGCGTTTCTTCCATCTTAAATCAAACTTTTTTCACATGCTGATGTTACTTTTGATATTGCTTACAATACTTGCGTTAATAAAAAAAAAAAAAGCGAAAACTGCCCATCCAGATATTATTTATCATGAGTATACACTTTAAATCCCTTTAGAAAGCATGAGCACGGGCCAAGTGCTTTCTCTGTCTTTTGGCCGTCTGTTGCCAGGCTCTGTGTTTTTGTCCAGTCAGCAGAGTGTCTGTGTGGCAAAGACATTCTCAGATTGAGAGTCTCTCACTCCAGGTATTTCCACAAAAATCAAGGGTGTGGACATGCTCCTCTTAAAAATAAACAGAAGAAACATACTAACAAAACTGTTAGTTAATAGTAGTAGTTAATAGTTTCAGAACTATTTGAATACACCAACCCTTGAACTTTAAGATAAGAAGTCAAATATAATGCAGCTATCTACTATTTTATCAGATTTATTCTTTATAAAAGGCAGGTATAAAGCATTTAAGTGCCACGAGTATGAAAGACTGTCATCAGGAAGCAACTTCATGCTATTGTTTATTAGCGTGTAGTGAGTCCCATGAGTAAAAGTGCTACTAACAGCACTTGATTTATATTCTCTGTTTTATAACTACTGGAAAACAATACATATCTGCATTGTAAGGCAGTGACGTTTTTATTTTGCTCCATCTCATAGGGCTGTTGTTTTGTGGCCACCACAGCTTCCTCTGCACCTGCAAAAAAAACTATGTTTATGTCTGTGTGTGTGTGTGTGTGTATGTGTGTGTGTGTGTATATGTGTGTGTGTGTGTGTGTGTGTGTGTGTGTGATGTGCATGTGTGCTACAGGAAGTAAGATAATCGTAGTTGATCTTTTCCACGAAATACAAAACACCCACTGTAGCCCCCCGTGGCTTTTCAACTCTATTAATAACTTTTTTGTTTCCACGTGCGAGCAGGGTCACACTTGTGTGTACGTGTGTATGTGTGTGTGTGTGTGTGTGTGTGTGTGTGTGTGTATGGCTTGCTAGTTTGCAGCCACAGACTCACAAGTGAGAGCTTTAGCGTGTCTCTGTCCTCAAAGACCTGAAAGCCATCTGGGCAGTTACATTG
The DNA here is from genome assembly GCF_037954235.1 of Aulostomus chinensis. NCBI lineage: Eukaryota > Metazoa > Chordata > Actinopteri > Syngnathiformes > Aulostomidae > Aulostomus > Aulostomus chinensis. The sequence goes on from NC_141324.1 coordinate 17,929,357, forward strand.
TCATTGAACTCGATGTGGCAGACATCAGACGACTGAAGAGCCACACACTTGAGCTGTGTACTCATTGTGTACAAGCTGTTACTACACACTGCTTTACGAAAGTGTTGTGCACATTCTTTTAATCTGTGTGTTCATTCACTGGTCGCACTGTAAATATGTCAGCATGCGTATATATATTTTATTCTTTTTTTGACTTTTAAAAATGCACATGGTGCAGCTCTAAATAATCATATATCAGGCTCTGAATGATTATGAAGAACTTTTTGCAGAAAGTAGACCCAATAAAGAATCTGGGACCAAAAGACCAAGCATGAATGTGAGTCAGTTGAGCAGCCGGAAGGAGAAGAGGGGTCCCCAGGCCAGTTGTTAGTGTGGCTATGACAAATAGTTGTCTCTCCAGAAAAACAGAGATGTTTCAAAATGCATATTTAGAGCATGCTTACTTCATATTCTTAAGATTTTGATTGTTCCATCTGTATATCAGTTGCATTAGTGTTAAATAATGCTCATCTCTAGCTCTGTTGGTGTCCAAACCCTCCTCAAATGATTTAAAAGAAAACTTTATAAATCATTTTGGTAAAAAAAAACTAAAGCATTTCATCTTCCAAATGAGGGCCCATATACAGTAGTCCTATGAATTGCACGCACTGTATTACTCCGCAGCAGTGCTTTCTGGTCAATCTGTGGTGCTGTGGAGAAATACACAAGTATACAAAAATACGGTGCTGAAATGATGACGACCTCATACACATCCACTTCAGTAGATCTGAAGTATTCTTTGAAATGGTTACAGCAGAGGGAAACCAGCTTGGAAGATACTCTGAATGAACTGGGACTACTTCTGTGTGATGTGGCCTCCTGAGACAAACAGCCTTGGCTGTGTCAAGGGGAAATCCATTAAGGCATATCTGGGAAATGAATGTGAGATTCTAAACAATACTCGAGGATGCACTAAACACAGAGTCGTGGGAAGGGAAAAGGTCAGGTGAAACTGATGACAGCAGTTCCTGAGAGGAAACAAGTGTTAGAGAGGACACCCCTCAAAAGTTAAAAACCCCCACCCCACCCCACCCCCCACCCCTCCCCACACACACACACACACACACTCATACAGGCCTTGACTTGTGGCCTTGGCTGGAATTGGTATGAGGGAAGAACATTACAATGGCAATACACACACACACACACACACACACACACACACACACACACACACACACACACACACACACACACACAGTAATGGGGGCTATGGAGAGAGAAAGCTCTTGAGAAAACAGAAGTTACTAATTAGGTAAAATTGTCCCACAGCAGTTGGATGTCTGGCTGAATTCTTCCCCCTTCATCTGTCTGCCAGCCTCCAGATGTTTGACTTCCTGATGCGCTAACTTTTTGGGTCTGTTTAATGTGCTGTTGTCGCAGCAGGAGGTATTTTTCCCGTTCATTAGTGAGGATGAATAATGAGCCCGAAAGAAAGAAGAAAGACGCAGCAGGAAATAAGGGAAAATACATAAACCCCAGCCACGAGATACAGCTTAGGTGTGTAACAAAGGTCCCCATCAGCTGAACATTTATGACAACACTTGATATTAATAACAGCTTTCTAAAATCTTCAAAAAGAAAGTTGAAACTTTCTTTTCTTAATCATTCCTCGTTGATTCACTGGAAGGGAAATTTCAGTCTGGCAGCACCGGAGTGGATGACATTCTCCTTTGTGCTTTTAATGAGAAGCAGAAGGGGAATCGTAAAGAGGAAACACACATTTCCTGAAGGACAGGAGTCTGACGTACACAAGTGTGTGTGATGCCCCCGTTGTAGCCCTAACAGGCTGAAATGCTCCTCACGCGTGAAGAACAAGCTGAGGCTATTACAAACACACATTCAACACACACCACAGCCAGAGAAAGAAGAGGCCAGGAGTCAGCCAGGCAGAGGGAAGGAAGAGCGGGCCCCCCCTTCCTTTGACTCCGTTTCCATGCCCCTCCTCAGAAGATCGGAGCGATCTTGATTACTCTTCCTGTAAATGTGAGAGCGCTACACAGTCCTCATCTTAATCACTTCAACCTTTCTTTAATCATCGTATTTCTGTCCAGAAATATAAAAGTAAGTTGAAATGCGAGTGTCACACACTGACACACGCAGACTCTGAAAGCAGACCATGATGAATAATCGAGATTTAAATAATGGAAACGAAGCTGTTGACAAAATATGTCAAACCATTAAAAGAGAGCTGTTCATCACCACTGGTGGTTTGGGCCCTTTTTTCCCTCTTTTAATCTGGCTTTGACAACACAGGTGTATCCTTTCACAGGATATCATTTTAGCTGTGGGACTGAGTGGGCGGCGTCACTGTGAAAACAATTTACCAACAGAACGAGGAAAAAGGTTTTCTTAAAATGATTTTTATAAGGGAAATAATGCAAATAAAGCAATACCACACTGGTATGAAAGAAGTATGACTGGTATTTTGTCTGGTCAAAATGTCAGTCCCATTTTGGGATAGACGAGACCAAAAAAAAAAAAAAAAAGACTGTTTGGCTTACAGGAAAAGAAAGGTTTTACTGGAAAAGCTTCTGAGGCACTCTGATCGTAACTTAAATCTCCTTTATCAATGAATGGATAATGAACAGACGATCCAAAATAGTCAAATGGTTATTGTCAGAACTCAACGTCTAGATATTCTTATTCTCACGTCACTGTAGCTTTGCAGTAAAACTCTGGGGGAACAGATTGGAAGGAATTTCACAATAAAAAGTTTTTGGAAGTTGGAAGAAGCCTCCTCAAAATGATCTGGGCAGACTGCGTGAGTCTCGTGTTCCCTTGAATGTGAAGATGCATTCGGCACATAAGGGCTGCAGATGTTTCCTTCCATCTCGATCAGTGGAGTTTAATGGCTTGTTGGTACAGGAAGAATATTACTCACTTCCTCAGCATTGGCCCACCCACTCTCACCTGCACACTCAACTTGTCCTGTCATTGTTCGGATTGGCAGCGAGAACAATCACATAGGAACATGCGTGGCAAACCTGCAACACGTGGTCGTGCAGGGTATGACGTGTGTGAATGCTTCTGTTAAAGGGACACACCAAATTTTGGGGAAAGTCACTGCTTTTCTTCCCCAGAGTCAGAAAAGAAGATAGATTCACTTCTCTCCTCTGTGTGTGTGTGTGTGTGTGTGTGTGTGTGTGTGCGTGTGTGTGTGAAGAGCTCACCGTTTTTCTACTGATGAGATCATCCTGTATGTTTCTGATACATTGCAACCACTAATCAACGCCACACTTTACTTCAACAATTACATTCCGTTTCAAAAAAGCACTATTCAAATAATAATGATTCAAAAGGTAAGTTGTAAGATGATTGATGACTGGCTAGCAAATTTGGTGAGAGTCAGACTCAGAGGTTTTGCATAATCCTGCGAGCAAACAGATAAAGAAAAGACCTGACACGTCACCTCTGTGGCGGAGATCATGAATAAATAACACATTCTTGCACAACCTCAACTAGGAGCACCTTATTTTTGCTCAGTATTTGCCATAAGGATGACGCTGGAGCGTATATTCCCATTGTGGTCCACAGTTGTGTGTTGTGGGGTAGATGCAGCAGTAAAACACATTCAGTTCAACAAAGCCGGACAACAGTTTGGGATATGTGTTCATAGCGGCGGAGGCCTTTGCTTCCCCTACTACCTAAGAGCCTCCATTTATTGATCATATTATGTCAGTGCTGGAAAACACATGACTTTCTTTGTGGAGTTTCCCCTGAAAAGGCCAACCAGTTCAGCAACGAAAGAGCTTTTCATAAACTGAAAATGGGTTACATGACCAATACAATGGTTCATTTTGTAAAAGTGAGAAGCAGAACAGAAGGGGGCGTGTATAATTTAACAGAAAATATCACCGATTATTCATCCATCCAGGCGGGGTATACCCTGGACAGCTTGCCTGTACTTCACCACACGTGGAAAAGGACAGTCTCTCATGCTCACAATTTATCTGAACAAAGTTGGAGTGCTGAGAAACACAATTGCAGCCTAATATCCTAAAAGGAGTCTGACAGTCGTGGTCTACACCACTGATGTAATAAATGGTGGACTGAAGCAAACGTCTCAGGCAGCAACTAAAGATGTAGAATCAGCACATTTCCACCCCACAGTCAAAGTGAAGCGGGGCTTGTGATCTCTTGCTGTTGCCTCAGTTTTCAGCCAGGATTCGGGTCGGAATTTTGATGACATCTCTCTCTCTCTCTCTCTCTCTCTCTCTCTCTCTCTCTCGCTCTCTCTCTCTCTCTCTCTCTCTCTCTCGTTTGCTAAAGTAGTCAAGTGTGTTCTGTCCAGTGTTGGCTACTCTTTTTTAACAAACACAATGGTTGGTTTTGACAGAAGTATATCATCATTACAACAGCTGAGTACGAGGGAGTGATGAATGTTTCGGAAATGTCTGCCTGTAAGAGCTTCAAATGTCATAAATGAGTGTGTTTATAGGAAATCCTATGTCAGGGTGATCTGTGTGTGTGTGTGTGTGTGTGTGTGTGTACCTGCATTCACTAAAGTGCTTGTTCTCTCTCGTTTCAGCCTTGCCCCAGAAATCCGTCAGACTAAAACAGCAACAGAAGCTTGTTCCAACCTTCTCTTCAGAAGCTGTCGAGAACACCTCCCTAAACATTCACACATAACTCAACTACAAAAGCAGGCCATTATCTTGCACATATAGTGGACCGCAGCATGCTTGACATTTCTTAAATAACAATATGAATGTGAGGCTTCTACTAACACCAGTAAACCTTCTAACCTGACAACCGAATGGTTTCCAGCCCTTCCAGATTTTTTTGGCTGTAATTTTTCTTTTTTTCTTCTTGGAGCCTAAACAAATACGTGTCTAAATCTTCATATTGTTGGATAAACTGTGTTTATTAGTAACAGTTCATTATCACAACATTTATATTCATTGCCTTTACAACTTTGATAATCCCAATAAAAAAAAAAGTAAATTGTAAACTTTATCAGTTCCTCCCTTGATGTTTCTGCAGTTAATCATTCGCCCTATTAAATATTTGATTACTGCTGCGAGGAGTTAAATGGCGTACCTTGATACAGGCTTCCTGGAAACACTGCTAAAGTACTGACGATATCTCGACTGCGGACATCGTTTCGATTATGATGTATTTTGACGAGGACCTTATGCCGACGAGTGTCGGTGATGTCAGAGCTCAGCTGAGAGGCAACAAGAGGACAGGCATGATCAGAGGCCTTTTATATTATCATCACTCCCAGTTAGGCTCTAGATGGGGTTCAGGATTGAGTCACATGAATTGTCAACAACGCTGGCTAAAAACTGTATCGTGGGTGTTGTTCCACCACTTTCTCAGAGGAGAGAATTTCAAATTTACAAACTCAAAAATCGCTTTCTATGTCGTGCATCCTGAGGCTTGAACAGGGAGAAGGAATGTTGCCGCTCTGTGCTAACGTGATTATGTGTGACTTTTCAGAGCATACCTGTAAGCAGCAAGTTGAAGCACCTTCGTACGGGATAATGGTTAAATGCTTGAAAAAGAGGTCCGTTGTTAACCCGACCGACATTTTAATGTCTTGTTCGACGGGATAAAGTACATCGGTGAATGCCACTCTAGTGAATTCTTAAAATAGAAATTGGTGGTCGCTAACAAGTGGCAAAACAGGACTAAAGAGGGTGTCACAGATATTTAAGTGTCACCATGTCAGAAATGAGAAGCAACTGCAAAGCTGTTGAAGTCATGTTTCTGTGGTATTCAAAGCCTGACATTAGCTTTGCAGAACTGATACCTTAAAATAGTGTTTTCTTGTGAAGATTATCTTGCTGAAGAAAACAGAAATGGATTTTTTTTTTCCTTGCACAACAAAATCTAATTCAACAAAAAAAAAAACTCGTTCGTTTTTGGTGGAGAGATCTCATGTCTGTAGTAACTTACGGGGCGGCTCTCAGAACTACACCAGTCCTGCAGGACTATTTTTTTGGAAAGTAGCTTTTACCAGGCGAGATATTATTTGATTCATTTAGGGACGAGTATAGATTACAAGTCTTTAATATCTAAATTTTGCTTCCAAATCCACTGCCTATGAAAAGATTTACTCACAATCATCACCATTACCAGTGACAAGGGTCAAGTTAGTACAAAGATGGTGAGAGGAGAGTGAGGATACAGAGGTCAGGACATTCCTCCGATTGGGATGTTGGAACTCTTCAAACCAGGGTCAGTTTATGCCAGTGCGAACTGAGTAGAATAGAGTCTCCTGCAACGACCATAACTTCCTGCATTCTACTAACCATTATTCCTATTACATTTTTGGAAATCCTTACCATCAGAATGACATTCCAACATAGAGTGCAACATCATCAACAGTGCTGTGGGCAACTGGTAAAAATACATGTTTTAGAAAAAAAAAAAAAGAAAAAAAAAGTATGCAACTCTAATCTTTACTTGAAATGTGTTGAAATTAGGTACTTTAACACAAATATTGTTAGCGATGGAGAAAAACGTAGCACTTTACAATTTTAGCACTGGCTACTGTAGTATGTGAAGGACTGTCCCCATCTGGTGCGTTTTAAAGCACCCGCTTACGTATGCGATTCAGCGCCTGCTCGGAAATTTAGCGTATTGGAGGATGACTGATATTTGTGTGCGGATTAGGCAGTCGTCTTTCTGGGGGAATGCCAGATGAGAATCATATTCATCTTCAGTTTACGTTGAACTACATCCCGTGTGACGGTTTCCAAAATGTGACGAGTACAAAAAAAAAAAGAAAAAAAAGAAAAAAAAGATTGTTTTCAATAAACTTTATTTTGTCCCATTTTCCCCCAATACATACAAAAACGTGATCGGCGTTGAACGTTTCCTTGTGTCAAGACCGTAACATCTGCACAACAATAAATAAAAAAAACATGTATAAATAAAAAAATAAATAAAACAAACAGGACATTATGTGCCAAAAATAAAGACTCTTCTGAATTGGCAGATGGCTTTCACAATGTTGGGTTTTTTGAAAACACAATAGTTGTACATATAATACTTGCATTCCAGGTCACAGTTTTTAGGATACAACTCTAGGTTGAGAAAGCAATGTAAACCGATAGGGATTACAGTACAACAGAGTACAATGTTTTCTTTTTCCATAGTAGATATTACTGGGATATACATCTATGATACCAGTTAATTTAAAAGCTTATACCAGGTAGTGAGTGTAGTGCTATTGGACTTAATTTTAAACTTGTTTGAAAAGTACAAAAGTAAATCCAACCATTCAAACCCATCTTGAATCTTGTTTGTATCCAGCTTAACATTCACAAAGGGTTGTTATTGCACTATACAGACATCCTTCAGAAAGGCACTTTTAACCCCCCCCCCCCCCCCCCGCCGCCGCCGCCACCGCCCACCTTGATTTCCAACCAACAGTTTTGTAAGCCCATGTGTGGCACACATACATTCACCTACTCTTCAGTGAATTTAAAACTGAATTTTTTTTAAAAAACCCAAAGAAAATGCCTTTTGGTATCTAGTTTAAAAACAAATAAAAGAACAAGTGGCAGTAAAATGTTTTTGATTTCTCAAGATGAAATTTAGCCAAAAGGAAAAAAAAAAAAAAAAAAGTGCAAAATTGTGTTGCTCCTAAAGCCCCATTGTGTACCGCATAAGTGACTTGTTTCCAACAACAACAGCAAAAAAAAATAATAATAATGTGATGTTTAAGCAGAAGAAGCAAAGACTCTCTTCCAGCTTTAGCATCACTTATCAATAAGGCCAGGAATGTTGTTTGTGCATGTGAGGTAAAGATCGTAGTGTGATCCAATAGAGCTGGCTCATATACATTTTTTTAAATGAAAAAACAAAACAAAAAGATTGAAGGTGTGCACCAGTAAGTCAAAAGAGGCCTGAAAAACCAACTGAGGGTAGGAGGGTCTCTCTCCAATCAAAACAGTTCTCCCCCAAAGCAACTCTGCTGTCAAGATCGCTGCTCCAGTGCGTGTCAACGACATTAATAACCTTGCTGCAGAAATGCTTTTTTTGGACAACGGAACCTAAAAAAAAAAGCATTTCAGCTGTAAGATGATCCTTGTTTCAGTTGCAAGCATACAGGACAATTAGTGTTTAGATACCTTTGAGGAACCATGCCAGGGTCATTGGCTACCAGGAGGAGATGAAAGCTGCGGGGTTGATTGGCGGCTTTGAAAGATCCAACCAAGAAGCAGTGGTTCAGGGGTGTGGGAGGGAAGGTAATTGGGGTGATTACTTAGGCATCTGCCAGCGAGGCATCCATCATTTCAGGCCAGGTAAGTGTCTCCAATTTCAAGTATCAATACCTTCCAGATGGATACCCTTGAGGCACATGCTGGAGAGGCACAAACCCTTGAGGCAGATGCTGCATCTGGCAACCTCCTGACTGCTTGGTGCTTCCTCTAGGTCAATCAACCGAATAATCAGCTGCCTAAGCACTAGTCCAGACAGGAAACGTTGCCTTTCGTTTGTCAACTGAAGCCCAGTTTGGCTCTGCCTTAAGAAATTATATCAACTAACCAGTCAGGTAGCCTCCGAGGCACCCTGAGGGGCACTAAGCTGTGCTCTCAGGCATCAGCATGGTGTTGGAGCAGATGGACCACATATCGGAGTCTGTGTCGTAGCTCGGATGTGCAGCCCAACTCATTCAGCATGCTGAGGAGGTAAGTGTAGGAGACGCGTTCGCGGCTGATGTAGGTGAGCAGGTACGAGTCAGAGGACTTGCACAGGATGATCTTTGTGTGGTCTGTGTAGAAGTTAACCTGCAGGGGAGAGATTAAACAAACAGTCGTGATCAAACAGACACTAAAGAGGAGAATGCGACATGAAGTGAACAACTATCTCAGGCCTTGTTCAGACTGCCAAACCAGATTGATTCTAAAAAACAGTCCCAACAGCAAACAAAACATAAAAAACGACTTTTTCCCAGAATCTGGTCCAAACCACATTTGGAGGTGGTTTGAAATCTGATCTTTGTCTGTAAGCGACGCAAGAGACTTTAAAATCCCCTTTTTAATTGCACAAACTCCATAGTTTGTTTCTCCCAAGTCAAGTTTGGGACTTGTAGATAATGTTGGCAGCATGCAACAATGCAGATGACATCACTCGCAGCTAAAAATGCTGACGAGAAAGATCTTTGAGAAACAAAATCAGATATGCCTGCAGTCAGAACCAGACCTCAGACTAGACAGCAGATAGAGAGCTGGATAACCAACAAACCTGCAAAGTGCCGTTGTTGAAGAGCATCACAAGTGCGTGGTCAGTCTTCACCCACTGGAGTAGCAGAGGAGGAGGACCTGAAACCTGCTCTTCACACTGCAGATCTCCACCCTTGGGTGGGCAGAAGACAGTTTAGACATCTTAAATTGTGATGCAGCACTTATTGTAGCGCAAAATGTATCAAGTCGTTTACTATTTGATTAATGGCTTCAGTCCACCACATAAAAAATGCCCTCGTACCTCCATTAAGTTCTGTTCCATGTAGTTGGCCATGAGCTCAACAATTTGTTTCTGGCTGCGAAGCTGCTCAGGTAGAGAGTTGGCGGCGAACGTGAAGTGCTTGTTGTTAGTCAAGCAGTAGTGGACTGTCCTGTTTGTAGAGGAGGGAAAAACGCAATTAGAGACATTAAAGTGTCGCTCAGCCTGGCCATTGTAACGGGGCCAGAAACGGTCCTGATCCTCGCGCACACGCCTCAAGTGTTTTAAAAATGGTACTTACTTGCGTTGGTCACTAAGACTGAGGTGCGTTCCCTCATTGAAGAGCACGCCGATGCTTTGGTTCGAGAGCTGGTAGCCAAAACCGTATTTGTTAGAGTAGTCAACCCATTTGGTCACCCACAAGAAGGACTGTGGTCTGGACAAGCAGGGCGGGTTTCTAGTGGCTGGTGAGAGAGTGAGACAGAAAAACATTAATTTTTGGAACATTTCACCAATGCAATAGCAATCCCAGTGAAGAAAAGAATTTACATTTGTCACTTAGTTCATAAAAAAAGACCGTCAAATGTTCAGAAAGCTACAAGAGCTTCAGGCTCCCAAAGCAACATGAGTCAGCAAATATTCAGGAGTCTATTAAAAAAAAAAAAAAAACATTGGAGGCTGCTGGCTGATTAAACTTTAATGATGCTGCACCATTCCCAATACAATGGGGAGCCATTTGGTGTTCTGAAGCTCAAACTCGGATGCAAGGATTTAAATAGAAAGACTCTGCTTTGCCTTTCCATTTACTGTCTGGAAGTCACAAGGCCAAAAGAGCTCCAGTGATGGTGATCATCTCCTACCTGAAGGCATGGTAGCCAAGCAGCTGTTGAGAACCTTCATCGCTGCTTCAGCCACAGCAGCCGGAGTCAGGACATCTTCACACGCTGGCGGGAAAACGTCAAAGAGGTCAACTCAGACTGACTACGACCGTAAAAGACGCGCGTTTCGGGGAAGTTACCGGGACCTACGTTCGGTGCTGCTGGCCATGGTGCCCTTGAAGGAGCGAGAGATGGACTTCCTGGATTCTTCCTCCGCAGGAGTCTGTTCTAGAGGCACCGAGTTAACCAGCTGACCAGTGGGGGAGGGCACCTGAGCAGGAGCACAAAATATATAAAGATCTGGGTCAAAAGAAGTGACCAAATAAAAAGGAACTAAGAACAAAAAAAAGCTACATAGTGAATTTCAACACTGTTACTTCATTGATTTTGAACGCTGATCTTGTGCATCTTACTTTCGCCGTTCCTGAAGGTTTGAAAGCTCGATGCACATTTGAACTGGTTCCTAGTGTGACCACATGGCGCTCACATTTGTCATGAGTAGAGGTTAAAATCAAAATCCAAAAAACAGTACCACTACTCGGTGGTGGTGTTGACTGGAAAAAAATATTTTCCTCGACTAGAGGCTGGTTTCTCAGAACAGCCTCATTATCAACCTGAAAGAACAACATACTCTAAAGAGCAAACACTATAGTTCCTATTGGGTTCTACAAATAGCAACCAGACCGGTCAGACTAGGGCTTGGGCACGACGGCTTGACGCTTCTCTGGCAGTGGAGGATAGTCGGGATTCATGTCACAAAAACTGACCTCTTAACGTCTTAAATTAACCTCGGTTTCTATGGATATTAAAAAAAAAAAAAAAAGGTTTAAAGAAATGAAAAATAAATGTTCTGATCCTGCGTCAGCTATTAAATAATCATGATAAATGCCAGCCTTTTTTTTTTTTTTTTTTAAATACCGTAATAATTTTATGAGTATTTGACATTTCTTGTAAAAACAATTCCAACATTAAATGACTCAACCTGTCAGAAAGGGCGCGTACCAATTTTGCATCCAATGAAAATTTTTTCTTTTAACATTTGGAAAGTCTTAAGACCTTCCAATTAAATTATTCATCCAGTGAGAAGCAGAGCGCTAACAAGAGGGATCCAGTGCAGCTGCTGCTAGTCTCTGGTGCGCATGCTGAATCATGCACAAGTTCCTCCACAGCTGCGTGACTTTGCCCGTTGCATAAATACGTGGAAGAAAAAAAAAAGCAAAGAAAAAAAAAGCAAATCTGTTTCACAAGGCCTTTAAAAACTTAAAATCATATTGTCAAAGACTGCTCTTCTTTTTTAACGTTTGTTTTTCACGACTCGGTTAACAAGCTGAAGGACAGCTAAAGCGATATGACGTCATTTTGTGAGCCTGGAGATCAATGCGCTCGCAGGAAGGGGAAAAAGGGACAGCGAGAGACGCCTGACGTGAGTGAAGCCTCTATTTCTGTCCTTCCAGATTTAAAGACTGCTGTGGGACATGATTACACTAAGCAGCTGGAACTGCCCCGTCGTGTTGTGCAGTCGCACGAGCCTGACAGTTTTTTGCTGGATGAAAAAAAAAATGGGGGAGAGAAAGAAAAGCGACGTACCTCATTGGGTCCAACTGTTTTATGGCTGATCTGTCGGTTGATGGAACACTTAACGATCCCAGAAACCAGCTTGGAAATATCTTTGTCATCTTTCTCTTCGCATGGCATCTTCTCCACTGCAACAAAATTCTCATGTTAGTCACAACAGTGGCGTTCAACCACAGACACCCACACCATCCTGTTACTTCAGCAGCAATCCTCAGAAACTACGGCAGCGCTAATTAACCCGATGACTTACAGTTACGGGTTTCAATTCCGAGACTCGCTGCTTACCCTTCGCTTTCTTCTTGCCAAAGAGGCTCTTGGCCATTTTAGTGAAGAATTTCTTGGCAGGGCTGGGGGGGTGGAGCTCTGGCACCATTACACAGCTGCTAGGGGGGAGTTTATCAGGAGTGAAACCCTGCCGGGAAGAAGAGTATGATGATGATGCAAGGAGGAAGGAGACGTAACGGCGAGCGTTTTAACACCTAGCTAAACAACACTGTGAAATGACAACAAGAGGAAAACAGCGCAGGTTTTGCATACTTTGGTGAAGAACTCATGGTTGAGGATCTGATCCAGGGTCAGTCTGTCACTGGGGTTTTTCTGAAGGATGCCTGAGATGAGTTTCTGTGCAGGGGGGGAAAGAGTGGAGGGCAAGTTGTACCGAACTTCCTTTATACACTTGTAGGTCTCTTTGAGGTCAAGAGTCTCGAAGGGAGGGTTGCCGCACATCAGCGTGTACCTGAAGACAAACCGAGGAAACCATTTTTTTTTTTTTTAATAATCAAGCAATTAGGTGAGGTACCAAACAATCAACTTAGAGGAAATTCATCAAAATTTACCCATAATTCCTCCTCACCTCCATTACAACACTCAATGTAACCTTCCACTCTAATCCTCAACTCCCCCAAGCACATGACATCAGAAAGTAAACACCTCGGGGTAAAAACAACACTCACATGACACATCCCAGAGACCACACATCCGACTCTGTGCCGTGGCCCTGTCTGTTGAGCACTTCGGGGGCCAAGTAGTTAGGAGTCCCACAGATCGTTCTGACAAGATAAAAATCAAAATATAAATGCGTTGAGAAAAAAAAAAAAAGATCTTATTCCGACTCCGTAGCGGAGACACAGAAATGGAACCTATTTTCCTGACTGACTCATGGTTCTGCTATTCCACTCATTTTCCAAGAAAGTGTCATGTCAGATAGCGGAACTATGCTTGAAGCGTAACATTCAACTGCCACTTGGAAACCGGTCGAGTGAGATGCTTCCTGAGGAGAAGCAGTGGGTGGAAGAATGTGCCTGGTAACTGCTGTAACGGTGTGAGGTTAATATGCATTGAGCAAGTCAAAATAAAAAAGGTAACAGAGTTTTAGACGCTTGGTTAAAGCCACCCCAGTCGCCAGCTACAAATTCTAAAGAAAAAGATTAATTTCAGATGCGTTTTCCAGTCCTTAGTGGTTTTATTTATCAAATCCCATTTAAACCTGATCAGGCGGTTCTACCTCTAAATGAACCCACCAGTTTTTTTTGGAAATAGTTATTTGCCATCTTCTACAGAGACCGAATGACCCACTAATTCGCTTAGCACAATGGGTAATTGGTGGGAAGTGTTAGCCTACAGTCGAAAGTCTAACTTTTCTCGTTAATTACCGTCACCTGCTTTAATTTTACAATCAAGACAAAGCCAGAACTACATTCATGACTGCACTGATGTCACGCGGCACCTCAAAAGCTGCCCCGTTGCCAGCAAAAAACAAAAAACATGTTGGTTGCCGACCAGGAGAGCGCCAGCTACTTATGATTGACTTTGTAAGAGAGAGGATGAGGAGGATTACTGCTGGGCAAATCAAGATCTGGGACCTCATCGCTGCGCTTAACTGCTAAGCTAACTAGCGGTGATTCCGGTCTCTGCGCCACAATGCACACACACAGGAGAGAAGGTTGTCTTCTTTCCTGGCTTGCGGGAGGATGACAAATAAGCACATTTCATGATCTGAGGCATAGTTTTATGCCTGGATACATAGTGAACCTATTGATTGGGGAAAAAACAAAAACACACAAACCGTGGAGCAAAGGCAATCACTGTACACAGTAGCAAAATACCTAAGCTTTTTTTAGAAAAAGCTTTTAAAATCATGCCTCCATCTGCTACAGACGCTGACAAATGAAGGTTTTGGTGGATTTTTTTTTCAGAAAACCCCTCACTTTTTAAAAAGGTTGTTCACAAACAAACTAGGTCTAAATGGGATAAAATAGATACACAAAAACTTCTAACAAGTAACAAATTCAAGAAAAAAAAAGAAAAAACGCCTCACTTTTTCCTCTGTTCAACTGTCTCCAGCTTGGCGGCCAGGCCAAAGTCCCCGAGCCGCAGCTCCATGTTTTCATTGACAAAGAAGTTGCCTGAAAGAGACGAACACATTTGACCCGTCAGCATTCCACAGATCACATACGCTGCCCAAAAAAAAAAAAAAAAAATCACAGCAGATTCCTGGGATGCTTTTTGGTGCATTCACCACATTTCAGCCGTGCGCTGACGTACCTAGTTTGAGATCTCTGTGCAGGATTCCTCTGCTGTGGAGGTACTTGAGGCCTGATATGATCTGTCGGAGGTAATATCGCACTTCTGGCTCTGTCAGCGTGTGTCTTGCCTTCCAAATGTGTGCCAGGGACTGCAGAGGCAGGAAGGAGAGAAACGTCAACCTCTGGAATCCTTCTGTGACGGCACAGCATTAGTGCCACGGTAGCCATCAGGTAAGGACACGTGACATTAGCAAAAGAAGACCATCTAGTCTGTTGCACCACTTTAGAACGCCACAAGCCAAACAAACCTGCTAAAAACCACGCACACAGTTTTGAGATTTCTCACCTTTCGACTACACAGCTCAAGAAATATGTAAATGTTCTCTTGGTCTTCAAAATGGTGCGAGAATTTCACCACATGCTTGTGAGAGAGGGTTTTGTGGAGCTCGATCTCATTTGTAATCTGTAAAAAAAAATAAAAAAAATGACAGAATAAGTTAATGTCCATATATTATGTCATTAAATGTGCAATGTGCAAGACACACACGGTCGTGTACCTTGTCCCTCTGGTGGGGTTTGGATACCCTGCTTTGTGGAATCACCTTCACAGCATACATTTTGTTGTTGGAGAGGTCTGTCATCTCATAGCACCGAGCAAAGCCGCCCTGGGGGGGGGGGGGGGGTAATCAGTGAAAAACCAACCATCAATAACTAGGGGTGTGATTAATGAGCCTCTACAGCGAATCTTAAACAGGGCCTCGAGCTGAGATGCTATGAATCAACCCTAAAAATATCTGATACATCAGTAACATCATCGATTAATGGCTTTCCTTTGTTGCAGAGCAGCAGTGAAAATACATTTAAAGCTCAGTGGTCATTTCAGATGCAGCGAGGCTGTTCGGGCTACTGGAGGACATGAGGGATGAGGCAGACGGAGCTGCGGCATTCATTAACCATGAATTTGACGGAGACGTTTCCAGCTCTGCGGCAGGCAGCAGAGAGCAGACTTGGCCGGCTGCCCGACGCAGCGTAACGATGACGAGCAACATGTTGCTGCCTCACATGTTCAATCATCCGGTGTGATAAAGCACCAGGGAGCCTCGACACACTCACACGGGGTAATATTTGAGTATACGGATAACCCAAACACCAGAGCTCCTGTTAATCATTAGGACGTGGAGTGTGTGCGGGCGAGCCGGGCACACCTTGCGTCTGATTCATTGAGCACATAACGCGCACAGCAGGGGGAGGTTGGACACATCCACCACGAGGTTGGTGACACACCTGGGAAATAGCTGCTGCTCACTTCCAATCATCGAGGAACATTCAATCAGAAACCCGCTAAAGGAATCTCACATTAACGATAAGCTGCGGAGCGGGGACGCACATGTTTAGTAGTCAAATACCTTTCCCAAAAGCTTCCCTTTACTGTAGGATCTTCCAGTCTTGGTGTCCGTCACCACCTGGGCCAGCTCAGATTTGCCTTGTTCGGGTTTATTCCTGCTCGTTTTCACCGGGGCGGAGGACTGTGGCGGTCCTCGTTCAGGAACAGGCTTCAATAAATCCGCATTCATGGTTTGACACGAAATACGCTGCGTCGCGGTGAAACACCCAGTATCCATTTAAACACAAAATAAGGCGGACGTTTGTATATCCTTCTGGTTTATGTTCTCAGGAGCTGGTGCCTTAAGATGCGCTCGCCTCTTCCAACTGTATCCATCTGGCGTGTCCGGGCAAAGCGCCCCGCCGCTATATAGGCGAGCGGCGACGTCACGGAGCAGGGGGCGGAGGGAGGTGGCGTTCTGGTGGAGAAGGGCCAGACGATTTGCCCAGACACATATTTAGGGCAAAAAAATTGATCCGAAAACGAGAGGAAAAAAATATGAATGGAGAGAATATGACAAACGTCACTGATCGTGTTTCAGTGGTGTTGTGAAGCTGAATTTCTTCAAACCCGCCTGTTATTAGAGGCAGCATTGCTATCGCATTTGAGCGAGCATTAAAATGGTGTAAATTCTTGTATGACTGATGTTCGTCCACTCGCGTCACCGATACTTCAACAATATGAACACGTTGAGAAGGAGGCCGTTTCAAAGTAAGAGCTCAAATGTATAAAATAAGAGTAAATGACATCCATCCATTTTCTGTACGGGTCACCAGTTCATCACAGGGCCAACACATACAGACAGACATTCACAGTCACACCTACGGTCAATTTAGAGTATCAATCAGCCTCGTCCCCTCTTGATGTCTTTGGACTGCGGGAGGAAGCTGGAGTACCAGAGAGAACCCACACAGGAACAGGGAGAACATGGAGGCTCACACAGAAAAGCCCCGGGTTCGAAACCGACACCTCCTTGCTATGAGGTGACTACCACTGCACCACTGTGCCGCCCGAGTAAATGACTTGCGTTAGTTTATTCAGTCTCCAGAGGAACCCTTGTGAGAAAAACCTGAACGCTACTGCCACCTGGTGGGCAAAATACAAAGCTCAAACCAGGAGTGTGCAAATGATTAAAGACTGTCAATTTAAAGGGATAGTTGACCCCAAAATAAAAATTCAGACATGATCTAATCACCTTCAGGCTGATGCAAGGTCAGGTTATCATCATCTTTTCTGGTCCACTAAACATTGAGTTCCACAAGAAAGGGGTGTTGTAGTAATGTCTCAAACAACTGAAGTCAATGGAGACCAACTTTCACACATAAAAAATAACATATCATAAAATGCCTCATACTTCTCACGTCACCCACGTGTAATCTAACATGAAAGCCTTAACATGCCGAGTTGTTTAGACGCCATGTTTTCAACCTTGTGTGGCAGCTACATCCGGGCTATAAAAACGGCTTCAGTGATGCTTTTCCAAACTTGGAACATCAAGGATTCAAGACATGCCCTTATTAGGACTTGGATATCAGTGATTCTTGCTCCCGAGCCTTTACCCCTTTCAGAAATTGTTATTTGAAGGGCAGGGCCATGGGTTGGTGTCTTAGATGGCAGGCACACACACACACACACACACACACACACACACACACACACACACACGGAATCCTTCTTCATCTCAGACCATCAGCCTCAGCACTGCCGTTTCTAATGTTTGCTTTGTTATTCAACTATAAAATTTTGATAAGCAAAAATAAGTGAGGCCACAAAGACTCAGTTCAAGAGCTGTATTTGTGAAAACTGCAACCTGAAGGAGGGTAACAACACATGCATGACGATGACCAATACCAGAATAGAAAAATCAACAGTTTCAACATGAATTTTTTCATATTCACAGGAGCATTTTTTTTTTTACCAGTTACACTTAATACAAATCATAGTAGGAAGCTGTGGACCCTATAAAAAAGCACACACGTGGAATTACAAAGAATGTTTGTAGCATCAGGAGTGAACGGAATCTTTCAAGAATAGACCTTGCAGGAATGTGAACTATTCCACTGGACTACAACACCAGAATCACGGCTGCTCACTCGGTTTCTTTGATTCATTTATGGAAAGAAAACATTTTAAAACTGATGTGAAAACAAAAAAGAAACCTCGATAGCCCCGGTTGTCTTCAGTTAAGGGATATATGGATGACTTTGGCAAATGTACTCTTGAGATCAATTTTAGCTGCATTTAATTCTGCTTTTTTTCATCAACCCCTGCAAATCTAAACAATGAAGTACTGACAGAGACATATGCACAGACGATGACTAGATCAGGGTCCTTTCTTCCGTCTAATGTTGCCATATACAGACGACTATGATTCAAATCTGGGATTTCTTAGTGTGGAATGTTGCCATCTGGTGGACAAACCTGCATTTTCACCACAGCGATCCACTGACTGACGCATGACGAGTGAGAGCGGTATCCCAGCACCTTATTCATGAGACAATGACCTCGTTTTGTGGAAGTATGATCTGTATATTGGACACATGATAAAAGACACAACAGCCCATCTTCACGTCACTTCAGCAGGCGGCTGTCGCGTGGTCCTACAGTTCAGATGTCCATCATGTCCTCTCCTCTGATTTTCTTCTCTTGGGACTCCGACCAGGCTTTGTTGATGGTTCTCTTCATCTCATCATCTCCCTCTGAGTAGATCTTCTTCAGCATATTCATCAAGCCCTCGCTGGGGTCTGCGTTCTCCTCAAGGTTGGGTTTACTGGTGACGGGCAAAGTTCAAATACAAGTTTAAAAATACTGGCAGGTCATTTAAACACTTTGAAAATATACGCTGAGCTTTTAAAGTTACACCATGAGTCTGCTAATGTGTCCTCAAATTATGCGTTGGGAGAATTTAGATAACTTTTTTTGTTGGAATTCGCGACATGACATGTTAGTGTCTGCCAAAGTCCAAGTTACATACCCACAGGACGACAGAACCCACGTACAGGACAAGTACAAATGTCCTTTTCATTTCTGGTACTAAAAAATGTAGCTTAAGACAACACTGCTTATGCTTCAGATTTAAATTCATTCATTGAGCATCGTTTGAACTCAAATATATGACACTTCTTGAAACTTACTCTTTCTCTTTAGACTGTTTTTCCACCTTTGTTAGACACTCCCACTTCTTGGCTGCCTGCTTCTTGCACATGATCAGGAGCATGTCAGTTTTTATCTGTGGAGGAGAACATTTTTAGTTTGAAAACATATTTAGCAATTGAAGAACACCAACGTGGTACTTTAATATAGAACAGGATTACGTCCAAGAATTATGTACATTTATGAACCCCACATTGCTGTTTAAGGTTATAAAGGTGTAACAAAACATTTAGTTCTGAAGATGAGCTTGATTAGGAGTAAAACATATCAATTTCTAGTCCAAGTGTTGGAGATAATCAGTTCAACTTACAAACTCAGCTCGTTTACATATCAACACCAGCAAGTAAAAGTGAAGACACGATCAAGAGTTGAGCTGGCGTTTTCACCTTCATGTGGCTGTTCTTGTCGTCGATTGGATATAACAGATTGAGAATTGTCATTTGATGATTTTTCCCATCTAGATCCTTCACAAGTACAGAAAATGACCTGCAATGGAGAGGAGGAGCGGAGACATTTTTTTGTAGTTTGTTAAGAGTGACCAGCAACGTCATGTCCTTGCCGATGGTTGATTCATCACCTTACCGTTCGGTGAAGCCGACCTCCACATTTTCCGATGGGATTTTGTGCACATCTTTCAGTGTGAGGTAAATTTTCACAAACTTCTCGGACTGGTCCCACGCTGCAAAAGAGATGACCAGCAACTTTTTACTTGGTTTCACATGCTAGCTGACAACTGCGAGGCAATCTTTCTTAACATTTACCATAATTAGTGATCTTGACTGTGTACGCGGCTTTAGAGGCTGCAGCTGGGTTGGCCTCCCTCCGAGCCTGCTGCTCTAGCTGTTGTCGTTTGGTTGCTATTTCCTTCTCCACCTTCTTCTGCTCCTGTTTAAGCAACTCCTGCACCCTCTTCCTCTGCGCCTTCTCCAGAAGAGAGCCCAGCTCCTGCAAGTCTGCCTCCAGCTGATTGATCTGTGGAGAGTCAAGAATTTTAAAAATGAGACCTTGCTAGAGGATCTATGCAAGATTTTCTGTAACACCACAAACACTCGGTTGAAATTTGTGTCTTCATCCTTTGATTGTCATTTCTTCGTCCTCAGTTGATCAACAAAAAAATGTAATCTGATGATCAATTAGTCACACACATTTTATACAAACAAAAAGCCAGAAGTAAAATTTCTTTAGAGATTGCGAATAGTTTGCTTACACACGACAACTGCATCAGGTCAAATCCAATATATTCCTCTAACCTTGACTTGGCAATGTAATAATGTACACTTCTTGGTTTATTACACCAATATTACCGCCAAATAGAGGAAGCAGGCGGATTGGATAACATAGTTTTGGTCCAAAGAATGTCGTTACTAAACATCAATTTACCGCCATGCTAATTGTTAAAGCTATGCCTGATGCTAAATAACCGGGTGTGACATTAGCTAGAATGTTCTGGTAAACCCCAGTCAAACATTCTAGCTAGCTACAGTAAACGTATATGACTTTTATGTGAGGCTACTACTGACTAGCCCAAGTATTAAACTTACATTTTTTTGAATAATTTCGCAAAGTTTTGATGGACAATATATTCAAATGTAAGCTAATACAAGAGAGGCACATGCTGTCGCAAAACGACGACACATGCAGCCTACGTCACTGGCTGCTGATATTATCTTAGGCTGAAAAAAAACGAAACAAACATTTAGATCAGGATAAAATCCAGCAACTCTCAGTTTTAGCGATTAGCTAGCATGTTAATTAACAAGCTAGCTAACTGTCACTACTTGCAGTGGAATTAAAGTTAGGTCACAACACCTAAAATCCTTGCTAATTATTCCCAGTTGTCATTCTATGGTTTATTGGCTTTAAAAAATCAGACAATCGGTTTTTTACCTGCTCGGTACGATCCATTAAGGCCTCGTTTTTAATTGTACTTATTTGTCCTGTGCCTGCCTGCTTTCAAACACCTCTGCTAGCAGAATGCGTAGCGCCAGGGTTTCTTCGTCTCCTCCGTTTACTGGCGGTTGTTCAATCTACTGAAAGGAGTATTTCTGCCACCTATAGGACTGGAGTGTGGCGCAGTAGATTAGTAATAAAAAAAAAAAATTGCCAGTATTCCGGTTCATCCATCCATTTTCTGCCGTTTATCCTGTTACGGGTTGCAGGGGGGGCTGGAGCCTATCCCAACAGCTTTGGGGCTCGAGGCAGGGTTCACCCTGGACAGGTCATCAGTCCATCACAGGACCAACACATAGAGACAGACAACCATTCACACTCACAGTCACACCTACAGTCAATTTAGAGTATCAATCAGCCTCGTCCCCTCTTGATGTCTTTGGACTGTGGGAGGAAGCTGGAGTACCAGAGAGAACCCACACAGGAACAGGGAGAACATGCAGACTCCACACAGAAAGATCCCATGCATAAACCGGGGCTCAAATCCAGAAACTTCTTGCTGTGAGGTGACAGTGCTGACCACTGCACCACGGTGCCACCCATCATTCCAGTTACTTTAAAATAATTACTTGATTTGATACTGAGTTAATATTTTTTATTTTCTTCCAATGTCCTACTATGAACTCCTTCTTTCCTCGTCATATCTGTGGCTGTCAGACACTACATAACAGTTTGGAGTTTTTTGCAGTGTGGGGCTCTTTGGGTGTGGGGGGGGGGGGGGGCCTTTCTTGCTCTATGGACATATATGATGAAGTCTTGCATGTATACCTCAGGCAGGGTTCAAGTGTTTCTCCTGACAAAGGCTGAAATCACAAAAATCCCAGGTCTCTCTGTGAGCTCATAACCACTGTCAAACCCTCACACTCCCTCCACTTACACTTGTGATATTTAATACTTTAATTTAGAACAGGATTACATCCTTGAATTATACACACACACACACACACACACACACACACACATATATATATATATATATATATATATATATATATATATATATATATATACATATAACACCAAACACACCTCCAGTCCAGGCTGTGTGAGGGCTATTTGACCAAAAAGGAGAGAGGTGGAGAGCTGTGCCAGATGACCAGGCCTCCACAGTCACCTGACCCAAACCTGATCCAGAGGGTCTGGGATGAGATGGACCGCAGAGTGAAGACTAAAGGGCCAACAAGTGCTCAGCATCTCTGGGAACTCCCTCAAGACTGTTGGACAACCGTTTCAGGCGACGACCCCATGAAGCTCATGGAGAGAAAACCAAGAGTGAACAAAGCAGTAACCAAAGCAAAGGGTGGCCATTTTGACAAGTCAAAAATATAAAACATATTTTAAGTTGTTTCATACTTTTTGTTTACTATATCATTCCATGTGTTCATCCATAGTTTTGATGCCGTCAGTGAGAAACTTCAATGTAGTCATAAAAATAAAGAAAAAACATTAAATGAGGTGTGTCCAAACGTTTGACTAGTTGTAGACACACACACACACATATATATACATATATATGAATAAATCTTGACATTTTAGAGATTTATAACGTACAAGTATTTATTAAACAGTTTTGAAGACAGGTAAACGGACATTTGGAATTTGAACAGCCCCCTTATCTTTTATTTTCAAGTGTTGGTGTATGTTTTTATTTTTATTATTCATTAGGCAATATATAGACAAAAACATTCTGCCATAAACAGAAACCCTCAGCACGATATCCTTCAAATACGTTGCAAATATTCTTGATTTACTTGTTTTTGTGGAAAGAGAAGCAAAGGATGTGAAAGCACTTGCATCTGTCCAGGCCCAGTGCAACATCCAATGAGACACAAGTCACCATCTTGCTCTCATCACACCACTGATCTGATTGTGGTCAGCTATGTGACGGAAGACGATCCGGCTAAGTCTCCACCTCCGCTTTACTCCTCGAGGACGGGACGTCAACACACATCTGTTGCGTATTCTCACAGGACAGCTGTCTCGAGGTAGGGCTGCAATGTCTATACTGGCCTGATCCTGCAAATAATTCAAAGGAAAGTCCTCTATCATCATTTATATTATTTTTTTTAATTATCTTACTATTTTATGATATATTTCTATTCAATTAGAATTTTTTGATTTTTATATATATACATATATATATACACACACACACACATATATATATATATATATATATATATATATATACATACACACATACTGTAAATATATATACATATATATATATAGAGAGAGAGAGACTGAAACTGTAAATGCAACTGTCACTTGGCAAAAATGACAATTTTAACTATAGCAATATTGTATTCAGCTACCCGCAATTCTTTTGGTAGGATGGTGTTCTTCCTCAATGCATTGATGCGTAGCCTTTCATCGGCATATTCAAAAGCCATTTTTCTTCTCTTGACGTCTCTCAGCATTCTCCAGTCAACATAGTAACCCCTCGCCTGCTCCACTGTCCCCCACCAGCTCCTCAAGGCCTGAAGAGTCCAAGCAGTTAAAGGGATTAGCAAGATAACAAGTAGTATAGAAGCTATCATGCACCACTGTGCTGAACACAAAGTAAATGTCTCACAGTATATTTCAGATATTGCAGAGCCTAGAAGCTGATGGATCATAAACTATGGTCACACATCCCTTACATATACTTTGTAATTACAAACGTTTTAATTGCTCAATGCCGTTTTGTGCTTTAAAGGTTCCAATATTATTGCAAACAGAAGTGTCGCATACTTTCCTATTGTTTTCCATGTAACTGCTTAGCAAACAAATATAACAAATAGTTATGGAGATAAAATTGATGCTAGGCACGTTATTACTTCTGCAGTTAATAGACGAAACCTATAAACAAAAACATTATAAAAACAGATTTCTACGGCCATCACATGAGCTTGTGAAATATGGGAAAGAGTGACAACTAATGAAACCGGGCAATAAGCTTTAACTTTAATTAGTATGCCAATATTATACGATAGCCATTGGATGGTAAAGTGTAATTTAATTTAGCAAACATCGATGGGATTATTCGACCGGGCATAAAGGACGTGAGTGGGTAGCTAAGCTAAGTGCTAGCTTTATGTTAGCGTCTGATAGTCCACCAGTACGGCTGTTGACGTCTAGTTACTCGTTTTCAACGGTTCGCTGAGTTAAGTTTAAAACCACACCAACAAAATGCTACGTTAAGAAAATTACCTGCTTCGGGGCGCAGAAAACAGAATAAAGGGCATTGAAGCCCAGGGAGGCCAACCTCTGGGAGGCCATGTTGGACTTCCTTCTTCTTTAGCTAAACTGGCGGTTGATACGACGGGAGGCTGACAAAACAGAACACACTGCCCCTGGCGACCAGGAGTATAACATAATAAATTACGTCATGCAAATATACTTTTTGAGGCAATGAACACAAACTGAGCAGAAATAAATCGTAAGCATATAAGAAAATGCTGGTTAACGTTTTTTTTTAAAATTTACTTACATTATGTCAATTTTTTTTTACAAAAGGTTATTCTATCTGAATACTGAACAAGTGTCAAAATGTGTTGTGTTAGAAGAGGACTTGGCCTGAAGAAGTCATCCAACATTTAGGAATGTTTTGTGCATCAATGCCACCAATAGATGGCACTCTTTATCTATGAATTTTAAACTCTGCCCCATATATATATATATATATATATATATATATATATATATATATATATATATATATATATATATATATATATATATATATATATATATATATATATATCAAACACTGCCCTTTGAGCCTGTGGTCAATGCATGGTTCAGAGCTTATTTAAATAGAAAAAAAACAATTTCAGATTCCATTAACGTTTCCTCCATTATTCTAGTAGCATGAGTGGATAATGAAAAACTGCCAGCAGTGATTCCAAAGAGTTGGAAAGCTTTAAGCTGGCTGAAAATATCTGAAATGCATTTAATACATATTTTGTCAACTTGTGAGTGAATATAGACAGTATTCACAATTTATGGAGCAAAAGTCAAAATCTTCAACACTGTTATTTTCTAGGTTAGTGGGCAACATGTTTTTTCAGTCCTCTGGAACTGCAGAATGCCCTCACTACCCCAAAGATGCTGTTTGTCGTCGCTGACAGCAGAGGTATATTATATGACACTGCTTTTGCTCAGCTCGTTCCTGATCATCCCCAAGGTGGCCGTTGTGAGATTACCAAAGCGGCAAAACCACCCTTTAATTTCTAGGGAGGTAAAAAGCTTGAGAGAATTTGAAAGGTGACCTTCTACATTTCTGGTGTATAAAATTTATGATAAATGCCAGGCTGCCAGCGTCTGCCGGCAAGAATAAAGATATCCTAGACTTTTGTGCGAGAAGAGTTTCTGTTAGACACAAACAACTTGACACAGTAAACAAGGAGTCAGTTCCCGATTAAATGATGCATGGGTCAAACTGACTGCACTTCAATCAACAATGACACACGCGTTATGCAGTATTGCAACGAAGGGTAGTATCTAAATCAAAGCGTACTTTGTTAAAAGGCTTCACTGATCATAGTTTTTAGTGACCATCCAAAACGTTTGAGTTTTTTTTATGTTGTATGGATTTCATGTTGTCGAAAGAGCACCCATGATTCAGATTAAACCAGATATTTTCCACATTATTCATGCTAAAGACCACAGAGCAACATTGCTGTCTAAAATCAAAGAAGTAATGGAATATAAAAGTGCAGACTTTTCCATTTTATCCACCGTGCTTTATGGAGGATCAAGTTCTAAGGCTGGATTGTTGAAGAATTCTATCAACCTGCTCGGTGACACGGCCCACAAGTGGCCTCATCCATAAAAATGACAGCAGTGGTGTGAATACGGCCAACATAATGTACCAAGGCTGGTATGACTGGTTGCACTTGAGAAGTGCATGTAAAACTGCAATGACAGCAGGTACTATGTCATCAGCACCTCATGGTAATCAGGTACCTCACACAGAATTCTTGTCGGTTCATTCAAGGTATTAATGTATGTTGTATTGTCATCCTCACTACTCCAATTCATAAATCAAATAAGCGCTGTCTCTAATTCCTCTGCAGTAGTAGTAGTAGTAGTAGTAGTAGTAGTAGTAGTTGATGTTTGACTTGATTTGATTTAATTGTTACAGCACCATAGACTCAAGGTGCCAAGGGCTCATACGACACTACTTTAGGTGATAATAAAAATGCAAAAGATAACACAAAAGATAAACAAGGTATTTTTTTTGCTACAATTTGCTACATGGACGATTCGTTTTCTTCAGTACAGTTCATGATTTTCACAGTCGTCTGCATTAAAGAGTTGACAGGGTCGAACTCATTCGACCAAAAAGTACGTTCCTCATTTCATCAAACGTTAACAACATACAGAATGTAAAAAAGTAGATCATTATATTCAACGAGCAGCCGAAATGTACACTGACAGTGTCTGCTGTAAATGTTCTCGTTTGCTCTTAAAGAACATCGTCAGGACATGCGTGATTGTTTTTGATTGAGAATATTTCATGGATGCGAGTTGAAATGGTCGTCATCTAAACACTTTCATACACACAACAACCCAACAGAGTCCTGTGACCATCTTAAGTAGGATCAGTCCCAGAATCTTGTCAGGATATACTGATTTATGACTCCTGCTTTCTCTCGGATGTGTGACACTGGACTTTAATTAATTGTAAGCGTAAAATGAATCATTAGTCGCTTGTGTTCTTTTACGATGACCCTGTAACTTTTCCAAATGTTTTGAAATAAAGAAAAACTTTACTTTTTCCAGTTCAAAATATTAATGTGTTTTTCCATTATGTTCAAAATGTGAATATTGTAGAAACTTTTTTTTTTTTTAACAGTTTGAACAGTTTAGCTAATTTCATACATTTAAGTTGGGGTGGCGTGTTTTAGAGGTAGAGTGGATGTCTAGCAACTGAAGGAACGTTTGATCCTCACTTTCCTCGCTGGTCATTTCGGTGTGCTTGAACAAGATACCGAGCCCCTAATCGCTCCTGATGGCCCTGCCACAGACTGGTGACCCGTCCATGGTGAACCCCGCCTCTCACCCAATGACAGCTAGGACAGACTCCAGCCCCCCGCAACCCTTAATGGATAAGCAGTGTAGAAAATGGATGGATGGATCGCATACGTTTAAGTCATTAATTATAAGTCATATTTTCATGTGTGAAAGAAAGAAAATTAAATGTTACATGTAACTATTAGTTAATATCCATCCATCCATGCACTTTCTACCGCTTATCCCATTAAGGGTCACAGGGGTGGAGCCTACCCCAGCAGCTTTTGGGTGAGAGGCAGGGTTCACCCTGGATGGGTAACCGTTGGGAGGAAGCTGGAGTACCCGGAGAGAACCCAGGCACACAGAGAACATGCAGACTCCACACAGAAAGACCCCATGCTTGAGCCGGGACTCGACCTCGGAACCTTCCTGCTGTGAGGCGACAGTGCTGACCACTGAACCACCGTGCCACCGTTAAGGTGACATATAGGTCACAACTCACACACATTGGCTGTGCTGAACAACACAAACGGATCTATTTCCTGTGTTGACATAGGTGGGTTTCACACCCCTGACCCACATGACAACAGTAAATAATAAACAGCCTTTTTTTCCTCAGTGGGTGGGCTTTTCCACCTTTGACTTAACTGCATGCAACGTGACCTGGGAACATAAATCAAGCCTCCACACCACGCGGTGACAACATAAAAGTCAAATATTTTTTAATAAAACCTGACAACGCTTTAACTTTGGCCTTGGAAAGAATTTGAGCTCAAGTGGGTCTTTTCAATGCCGCGGAAAAAGTATAGAATCACTTCTCAGCATGTTCTCCTCTGATGGATGGAATGTTTTGAAAACCTTTTGGGTTTTGTCACATCTAGCTGCCAAAATAAAATGTTCCTTAAAGTTCTATAAGGTAACATGATATTATATTGAACCATAATGTGATGGAATTTCACACGGAAAACAGGAATGCCATGCCCCATTGAAAAACGAATAGTCTGTATATGATCCCGGTATTTTCAAAATCAGATATATCAGCCATCATTTTTTTTAACATTTCCTCCAATAAGAATAGTTTGTGTATCTATCGCCTCCATTGTGGAGCTCAGGTGATCATCAGGATAACTCACAATGTTGATGAATTTTCGTGAAAGTTGATCGGGAGATAGAACTGCGGTACAACTGATTAGATTTTGTAATGGACCTGGAACCAGATCTGGATCTGATGACATCATCTCCTTGTGCCTTCTATACGAATCTTAATTTAGAAACACAGAGAAATTCATCTAAGTTGTTCAACTGCACCTTGTCTCATGTGAGAGATGGAGCCGTGACTGATATCTTTACATACTTAATGTGCTTCTTAATGCATCTCTACAGGCTTTTTCCAGTTCTATCATTTCTGCCCAGACAAAACAAATATTCACAGGAGCCCATGGAAGTCACTGTAAACACACTGTTACATTATCAAAAGTTTATTTTTTTAATATCCATTTCATGACTGTCATGAAACCCTACCCATACACATACAGTACCTGTTACAAGTATAAGAAATAGAATGGAGAAGCACTTCCTGCATGTCGTAAACTTCACAAGCGGAGCCCCGGTTTCAGGGTCTTCTACTGGCCTTTCATTCTATTCCAGATGTCTTTATACCAAATGAAAGGAAGAAACCACATGTTATGGTGTTTAAATAAGCGTTTTGACAAGCAAACCATTCAGACTGGATTTCTGATCACGGAAAACTGTGATTTAAACATTCTGTAAGTGCAACATTTTACATTTTCCTGTACATCAAAGTTTCACAATGTTAAAATTCCCAATAAGTTTTCTTGCGCTGAAGTCAGGCTCAGGGTTTGAGTCTAGATTGATTTTACAGGGTACGTAAATGAATCCATCACCATATCAAATTTGCTTACAGTCCCTCTTTATGCAGCTTAACAAATAGACTCAGACGTTAATTACAAGACGCTGAATCAGCAATCTCAGTCGCCACAATACCGTTACCAGCACGTCAGCAGGGGAAGTCTCTCTGCACTTTGTAATCAGTGTCCATTTGAAGCAGATACAGCTCATTTAGCAAGAGGCCACGACCTGACCAACCTGGTTTCCAGACTCCTGGAATGCCTATGATTCCCTCAGGAGACAGACAGAGAGAGAGAGAGAGAGAGAGAGAGAGAGAGAGAGAGAGAACAGGAGTGAAAGGAAGAGATGTTGAGATCCACGGTACACGTGCCAGCACGAGAAACCTGACGCTCCCTTTTCGTTGGTGAGTTATTAAGCCCCATGAGAATTTTCTAAACTGGTGCACGATTTCTAGATTTGGCAACAAAAAAATAGTAATCAGGAATCTCTGGAGTGGGAACATCAGAAATTCTAGGCTGGCAAATCACAGTTGAAAGCTTTAAATGAAGTTATAAGGGTTTCATTACTGCAATCTTTGTAAATTACTCGGAAAAACAAAACAGTATGGATACATGACCGAAAACAGGATGGTGTCAAAAAGTTGAACCCCCTGCTGCTTACTGGGACTGAAACTTTTAAAACTTTAATAATACTTTGATTTAGTGTCCAGTCACGCTCAAAAATACAGAAGATTTTT
This sequence comes from Aulostomus chinensis, assembly GCF_037954235.1. Lineage (NCBI taxonomy): Eukaryota > Metazoa > Chordata > Actinopteri > Syngnathiformes > Aulostomidae > Aulostomus > Aulostomus chinensis. Next base: position 17,958,868 of record NC_141324.1, read on the forward strand.
ATTTTCCAAAATTGGAAACTTGTGCATTGTCTCATACCATCTGTTTTATTATTTACTTGTCCTGGCAGATCTATTGCCAATATTATTAATCACAATATTGTATGAACTGTGTCTTGTGGGTCAAGTAAAGCTGATGAGTTCCATGTGCAGACATGTCACATCCTTTCGTGTTCGGCCCCCCAAAAAAAATACAAAAACATTTTTATAAAACCAACAACTCGCCCCCCCCCCCCCCCCCCCCCGGATTTAAACACTGCTGCACCATTATTACATAAAATGTTTGATGCATTGAATCATAAACGGGGGGAGGGGGGGGAAGACAACAAAAACAAAACTGGAATGTGTTTTGTCCCACAATTTCAGATGATGTCAAGACATATATTTAAAAGCTGAACTTTCCGTTTATTGTTCATGTCACTGAAGAACTGAAGTAGTGAGATGGTGAAGAGAGTTGAGGAAGTGTGTGAGAGAGACGGAGACAGAGAGGGGAAACATCAGACACATCTGGGATTATGCTTACTTACGGGACCACCAACACTCGAGGAAGTGCAGCGACTCCGCAACCTTTGAAAACTAACCTTAACCAGGGAGAATCAGGTGGAGGGGAATTCCTGGTGCCGGTTTTACAAGGTTCCAGAACAATTTCTGTCACGTCAGCTTTTGAGGGGAGGTTGATTCTTATGACTTCTCTTTTTCCGTATTTGTGTTCGTCATCATATTAATAGGAAATGACCGTTTCTACCAAACTACCCAAGAATAAGAGCGCAGTGAAGCGTGCAATTTGTCACTGTCATGTTTCAGTAAGAAGAGACCCTGAAGGTCTGTTTGTCTGTCACCACCTTGTTTTTCCCATTAGCTGAATAAAAATATTCTGATGACATCCCTGGATCATTATATTCATTGAAGGAGCCCCCCAAGTCTACCATGTCCAACACCTAATTCTTCCATTATCACGGGTCTCAAGTGTTTGACAGGAAGTGGCACATCTTTACCTGCTCAAGTTCGTCTCTCTCTATTTTTTAACGATCAACATATTTTCTCCTCAGATGGCCCACACAAATCCCTGACATCAAAAGGCATGTGCAAAAACCGGTTATGTCAGCTTGGTGGACCGGGGTCAGATCTCATGACAGAATGACCCGACCCCAGCGACTGGTATCTACATCAGCGCAGGAAGCTCAGTAACAGCTGCCGACACCAGCTCATCAATCTTGCCTGAATTTGAGGGATAGCCACAACCACTGAATGAATAAGGAGTCACAGATAATTCTTTCTCATTGGGATGGCCGATTCATCTTTGAGAAATATTTGTCTATTTACTCACACTTGTGGCTGCCGAGTTGTGATCCACAGTAACCGCGATTGAGGAAACTCTACTGTACTTGACTCCACAGACCCCCCCTCCCCAAAAACGAAACAAAACAAAAAAAAACCCCGAAACCACGTATCACCGCTGGATAGTTTTTCCTCTTCGTTGCCATATGTGTTCTCACAAAACAGAAGTCACATATGCCTTTGTGACTGCGAGGTTGACAAAGAACATAAAACTGAGTTGTGGCGTCATTAGAGATGATTGGAAACAGAACAGCAGCTTACAGCTCATGAGCCTGTACTCATGTGTATGTGAGTTTATGTGTGTGTGTGTACATTCAGTGTTCGCAGTGTGGCGGCCATCAAAGACAGCTGAACACACAACAATAGCCTTGAAAGAAACACATTCAACCAATCCTCCATGTGGTATTAGTTTGTTCCCCTTAAATGACTTCTTCTTTATCTACACTGCATCCCCTAATCTGATCCAGAGTCAGTCAGTTTACACCAGGAGCTCAACCGCCAAGACATTTCATGAGTGTAAACTTGTGTAATGTGACATTGAAGCCATCTTTGACCCCGCTTGCTCTAATCTTGATGTCATTTTTTCCATGTAAACACAGAGAAAACAGTTCTTCCACATTTTTTGCGTGTTTAGAAATGACTGGAAAAATCGTATTTAGCGTAATGAAGGGACTGAAAGTGGGCCGCGTTAATCTCACCTATCTTTAAACATACGTCATGCGTTAGCTATCTGTTGTTTGGATATGTCTGTCAGCTCCCATTTTGCACAAAGCCCCTCACACTCTCCCTCGGATCAAATCAGCCCTCTCAATCAACAGTTTCCAGAAGGAAACACGCACTCAGCCGTGTTTCAGTTCCATCTACCACAGTTAGCCTGTGTGTGATTACCATATGGTTCAAAGGCTAGATTTAATGTCCTTCTTGTATATTTTCATGAAAGATCTCAGGAAAGGTACAGATTAAAGTGAGTGAAAGTGCTTGTTTGAAGGCCAGATACATATGCTGATGAATTTATGATGGCCGATGCCAGTGGAAAGTCTTTCCACTAATCATCAGAAGTTTCAAATAATCTGTTTGGGTTGGAGTAGCCGTCTGATTTATGCATTCTGATGATGAGTTTTACTTTTTGTGTAGTTCATTACAATGCAGAATATGAAAAACACAATTTACCTCACACATCAACTTGAAATGACAAATATTTGTTTTCTTGAGGAGTGTTGCTGTCAAAACTGACAAATGCAAATATTTAATGCAAGTAAATTATGGTTTAAGACAGCAGATGCTGGGACACCTTTCAGCACAACCATCATTTATAAAGCATACTCTCATCAATCATCAGACCACAGATGCATAAAAGAAAAGCGGAAAATACACGTGTTTGCCACCCTCCGACACAGGAAGATAGAGCCCCTTCTGTCTCTGCAGGCTCATTAGGGAGCTGAGACACAGGAACAGCTGACTGCTAGTTAGCTTAGCACAGTGAATAGGAGTGGATAGGCAGGTTAGCATACCCTGACAAAAGTCATCAAATGCAAGTTTCTCCAAAACTGCCTGAACTGATTCAACATTTGTGATGAGATAGCAATTGAACATAACAACATTTGCAAAATATTTTTTTCCTGGCTAGAATGGCGACATGGCCGACTTTGTAAGAGAGTTCTTCTGAACAAATCAAGCTCCTGAACCCAATCAGGCTTAAGGGAGTTCTGCTAACACCAGTTAGCGTGCTAAGCTAACTGGAAATCTGATGATTTCTGGGGGTCTCAGTTCCCTGATACTCACATGAAGGGGGGAAGGGGAGTTGTCATCTTGTGTGACTCTGGTGAAGATGGGCAAAAAGCAAATATCCTTAAAGTCACAGTGTTCCTTTAAGCAAGACGTACGCTTACGAACATTGTAGTCTTTGGCTCCATAATTAATTTTTGTCTCGGTTATATTCCATTCATCATGCAGGGAGTAAGGAAGCCCGCGCTACGAAACAACAGCTGAATATTCTCACATATGGTTGCTCTAACTAGAAATATGAGTATCGGGAGAGCGGCAATTTATCTTAGGTGGGAGGAAAAACAAGATGATATGAAAGAAGTGCAGCAGGTGTAGAGGAGTGCACAATAAATTACTTCCCCTACTTCCCCCATCAGCAAGCACTCAAACTCAAAAATGTTCCAGAGGGACTGTGTCAGGTGGAGAGGTAACGGTACGCCTTCACCAGTCCTATCAAAAACACTACATGACATTCCTGTATCTATTTTTGTTTATCATATAAATATGGGACGGAATTCTACTGTACGACTCAGAAAGCGTATAATAACATTTGGATTGGAAGTTATTTGAAAAATAGCATTTCTTTTCACATGCTATAAAGTTTTACATTTAGAAGCCTTTCCTTCCAACCACTGATCGTCTCGTAGCTTTGTGGGAGAAAATGTGGCCTGATGAGGATTTTAACAGTGCTTATTAGTTTTTTTTTCACCCTCACCTCATGTCTTGACTCCACTTTAAGATGATTTATAACATAGCTGCAATAACCGCAGAATGCTAAAGACAATATTTATGAATATTTGAGCTAACGTCTGAATCTGACCAGAGCAGATGCTCTGGAGTCCACTTTGAACCACAATGGCTTTACATTCGTTGGGGTTACGAAGGCCAACTAGCACCAAGGGCACATGATGATGTACTCTTGAAGGTGCTCGAGGATCCTATTATCTATGTTAGATGTTATAAAACGATGGCAACAATTGAAAACCACACACAATATGAGCAACCTCGCTCATGAGATGTTCCTAATTGAATTAAAAATGGTTTCTGAACAAGTATTTCCACTGTCACTGACAAAAACAAGCTAACTTATTATGATGAAGTGTTGATATCTCAGCTGATGAGGTTTTATTCTCGGTATAATTTAAAAACACGGATTTTGACTTGTTGGAAGGATGGCTAGCTAAGGAAGAACCAATTCATATCTGGTGCTCATCGCATCAATACAGGAATTGTTTTGCTTTTTATTTGTAATATTTTTGCTAAATTGTAGGTATTTTTGATGTTGTAGAGTTGCTAGATTTGGTTTTAATTCAGAGTTGAGTTAGCTCCTGTATTTTAACTTAACTCCACTGAACAATTTTTACTCTTCACCCTTTTTTTTTTTTTAGTTTATCATGCAATGTGGAGTCCTGAGCTACAACACTCCCATATTTGCAAGCCTATGAGTGAACAACTTCCAACTCCCCCATACAAACAACGCTCCAGTATTAAGGGAGAGAAAGATTTACGGGCAGGAAAAACAAAAAAGTGACTTTTGAAGCTTCCTAGCTGATTCAGATCAGCTGATATGACTGCGTGTCTGATGTCTGTGGTGTTGAGTGTGTAGGTCCAGAACTGGTACTTCATCACACCTCTCATTATATCAATTATATATTATCCTGCAAACTCACAAGTGCAGATTAAAAATGTATCATTAAAAATGTATCATAAAAGCATACATATTCCTTCATATCAGCATAAAGTTGTGTTCACAGAAATCGATGGTTGTTTTTCAGGCCTGGGTTTGTACTTTACTACACTTCACCTTGAAATAATGAACACATATTCACCCCTCAAAAACTACTAGACCATCCCACTGTTGTTGTTTTATCAAAACAAATTTTTCTGTAAGTTGCTATAAGGTTGAGCGAGCGCGTGCCTGCAAGCAAACACGTTTGATTTTTTTTTTTCTCCCCGAATTGCCACTTTTGCAGACAATTAAGGAATTTAAATGCCGGAGTAATGACCTTGTTTGATTAGTAACAGATTGCTTTGAGATTACAGAATTTAGAACTCAATAAAGACAAATTTAATTGGATTAGAGTCATTTGTTACACCCAAATCTGTCAATGAAACTTGTATTTTAACTGTTACTGTTTAAGTTAACAGTTTTGTGTATTAGTTTGAGTAATGAGTGTGAGTCCTGCTGCTCATGTTCATGTTGATCTTACACAAGAAGACATAGCTGCTGCTTTCATTTATAGCATAACATACTCCAACATATGTAAATGTCAATCAAACAGTGGGTGATGATATGATAATATTCATAAAAAGAAACATTTCTGCGGACATTTTCATTGGGGTCTCAGGAAGTATAACATGGGCCTTGGCAGAGGTATGCGCTCTTGGACTGCACGTCTAGTTGTTGTTTTGTCTAGTTCTCTATCGTGAAGTTCAGAAGTTTGAAAAAAAATAAACATTATGAGGAATAAAAGTCATGGAATTGATTCTGAGGTGTTTTCCTTTGAAATGCTTGCATTGAACAAGCGTTCACAGAGTTTAGTAAAAGTTTGGCTCAAAATGAATCTATTAATGAATAAATTAACAAACCTCATCACAGAAAATGCCACTTACCATGCGCGTTATAATCAGAGGAACCAGATCCACCTCTCTTCTGTATGCTGATAACTGGTACTTTGCTTTAATGAGAACTCCAGTGAGACTGACAGATGCAGATTGCCGAAACCAATATTTCATAATTAAGTGCAGCCACTTCAGTTGGATTGGTGCTGGAATCCATCAAAAGTGTTGACATTTAGTGGTTTTTATTTAATTTAGTGAAAAACACCTTAAGCCTGTCACTTTAAATCTACAGTCAATGTCTGTGCTGGCAGAAAAGGAAAAAGGGATAAATATGAGGGGATGTAAGAGGGCACTTCTAATAAGAGTTCAGAGATTTTTCCCAGAGAAGGATTCAGAGTGCAGACACGCATCACATTAGAGGAAACGTGATAAAAATTCATCCTGCTGTGACAGGCGCTCTTACATCAGCTGCTGGTGAAGTACGTTCCCCTGCAAGACCTGAAACCAACAAATGAGAAACAGTCACATTTCCCCGAATGCTTTGTGTCACGCATGAAATCCTCAGTGTCCCACGAGGCCCTGTAAATGTCATCACACAGCGTGGCCTCGCAACCACGCGCATGGAAGGACTTCGCGTTTGACATAGAGATTGTGGATTGCGGATGACGAAAAACGTCTAATAACCTTAACGCCTTTTAATGAAATCATTCCAAACTTTATGATGTCACTCTATGAAAGATGCCTGGCCAGTTGCAAGAAAGCAGGAAGTTTTTGGTCGGTATTTACACACAAATCACAAAAAACCCAAACCAAAATGATCCTTCTTGAATTCCCTCAAGGTTGTCAGGTAAACAGTGTCTTAATGGTTGCTGACATTGTATACAAGCTTGTTGACAAGTTTGCAGTTTGACAGATGGGTTTCTATGTGCAACTGCATTCCTCTGAGCTGCTGTGGAATAGGTTTACTGTATCTAAATCCTACTGCTGGGTCCAACAGGCAAAGCCAGATAAGCACCTAGCTGTCTGCTCACATTCCTATATACACTGACTGGTGCAAAGGACACAAATATATCACAATTGAATGCTGCAGGAATGAGGGATTTTTGGAGGCCAAACCAGAAGTTAGCATCATCATGGGTTTCCTCAACCCCCATGGTATATTTTTATATATATATTTTAGCTTGGCAAGCAAAGATACCTAAAGGTTTTGCTCTGCAAGATAATCTCCACAAATTTCACTAGTTGCATTATTTTTAGAGCATCTCTCGAAGTAAAAAAGCTAATGTTACGCTATGAATGGATGCAGCGTTAGCAACCGGTTTAGCACTTCTTCCTTCTTCTACGTGTTTGGCACGTTAACAGTTATTTTTGTCTTGCTGACCAACTTGTAAGCCCGTGGCTTTTTTCAAGACATTGTGGCATCAACTAACCTTTTTCATGCCATAGAAGAAAACTATAATTAGCCTAAGCCATCTAGATGAAATCTATTTGTAAATCCCATCAACTTCAAGTTGAGGGAGAGTGTCAACACATACTGTCACCTATGCAGTAAGAATATCTATGAGAGCTTGAACAGAACCTCGTCAGTTACAACCAGCACGGGGAGGAAAAGTCTAATTTCTGCCATCAGATAACTCCTAATCATTTTCCTCTCAACTTCGCCGTCCTCCACAGCAACCTGATTCCTGCTTCTTTTAGTTTCTACTCAACAAATTTAATTACCTGAATGCTACATATTAAAAAAAAAACAACAAAAAAAACCCAAAGAGACTTGTACTTGGACAAATAATTTCAACACGATAAAACAAAATCCAAGGCAAGTTAATTAATCTTTGTAGTTTCTTCTCTTTGCAGGATATAAACGAGTGGCCTAGTTTCACTCTTCTCTGATAATGGAAATGAGTTTGCTGGCTGGAAAAATCAAGAAACATCGCTAAATGAGCTCATTCCAAGGTTATGTTTGAACTTCCAGAGGAAGTGTAAACTCTCTGTAATGACGATGTCATTATGGAGCATCCGGTGATTTATTTGTCCGTCCCTGGACCAGCAAGCACTTGTTTCTAGAGATACAGCAGCTGGATGGTAGATAGGATCTTCTAGCCAGGAGCCTCTCAGACACAATATCATCCATGCTCTCTCTGCTTTTAGTTATTACAAACACCCGTGACCTTCAATCAATATCTCTTTTATCAAGAATTGATCAAGTTACACATTTGATGTAAAAAGAAGTGTCAGTCCAAGTGACAGCCGCAGAAAATCAAGCAGCTCAAAGGATGTTTCACTTCACCATTTTGGTTTTCCAGCCTCAAATCTGACTGCTTTGCTTCACTCTAGCTGTTCTCATCAGCACAGTTTCAGCTCTCATCAGTCAAATGTTTCAATAAGCCTGCGCCTGTCCAGTAGCAAACGCCCAGTATTCTCCTCAGGTCACTTGCTTCAGTGTGTTACAAAAAGAAAAACACCGAACAAACAAACAACTGTTTGGGATGAAAGCTTTATGATATGAGGAAAAAAATATCTGTTGTGTTTTTATGGCTTTAGCCTCTGCATTCATTTAAAATTTATTGCCTGTGTATTTTTATTCGTTATCAGACACTGTCATTAAATCTCCTGAAGTTATTTGTCCCTTTCAGCTGCAATCACATCCGTCCTTCCAGACAGACGTCTTTTAAGCTTTGTGTACGAACTTGAAAGCCATAAAATATCAAATTCACGCATGCGGTCAGACGCTTTAGATAAGAGGGTGATAGGAATTGTAAAAGCAGCATTTTCTATAAAATCAGAGGTATAATTAAAATGTTACAAATCATCTGCATGGTACCAACAACTGGACCCCCCAGCTTTAGCTCCAGTTTCTCCCCCAGAAACGTGAAACCTAATATATTTAGAGACAAACGGTCACTGTCAGCATAAAGTACTGCCAACCTTGACACCTTAGGTCTTCAGTGTGGCACTAGATGAGGGTGTGTGTCTTTGGGAGCCTACAAGGAGACAAAGCACATTTTATTGTGTGATCTTGCAGGTTTCTTTTCGTGGTCTAATGCGATCCCGATGCAGACCAAATGCCGCCAGTCCTCTTTTTTTTCATCGATTGTCACACTTTTCTTGACACGATTTGCCAACGCCTGCCTTCCCTTGCGGGTTACTGTTTTGATTTTGAAATAAAAATATATTTCGCGTCAAATATAACACATCCAAAGTGACTCCAATCCCCAGTCTACATGAGATTTTTCCTGGCTTCCCTTTCACCCCCTTGAATCCAACCTTTATCCAGTTACCGTGTAAGACCTTACCCCTTCTGCTAAACAGATTATTTTCACCCTCCTCTGCAACCATAACCAGAAGCACACTCCAAAAAGGTATTATTAAAAAAGTAAAGAAAGTGTTGTGATGATGGAAAAGTGAGCCGTGTGTAGGTAGAGAGAGATGAACTCCGGGGAATAGAAGAAATACTTGCTGCTCATTACCTCCTCTCCTCCTCCTCCTCCTCCTCCTCCTCCACTCTCTCTCTCTCTCTCTCTCTCTCTCTCTCTCCCGTCTCATTCAATCACACAAAAAGAGGAGACACTCCCAAAATAACTGCCCATTGGCCTGTAGGCATTTGGGAGAGGTTTTAACAATTGAGGCGGGAGCGAGAGAGCAAAAGTCACCAGCAGTGTAAGCGCCTTGTGATTCACTGGCCCAAACCTGTCAACAGGTGGCAGGGACCAACGAAAGAAGAGTTGAAGAAGCCGCTAGGGTAAGGCGACGCTTTCATTTAGTCTTTTTCTCAGTGATTTCAACTTTGAACTCAATTTCAAGTGCATGCAAAATCAATGCATGAGAGTGTTTTAGAAGTTTGTAGAAGTTTTGACAGCTGGATTCCGCAGTTTGGTTCAAATCAACACAATGAAGTCATCTATCTATCTATCTATCTATCTATCTATCTATCTATCTATCTATCTATCTATTATATATTGGGACTGTGGCAGAACTTTTTTCAATGAAAAGGCTAAATAAGTGTTGACGTGACATTTCTGACGCGATGTTGCTGTGACATTCAAACAATTCTAGGGCTGCCCCAAGTGAGGCCTGTGGGCACAAATTTGCCCACGGTGAAGTTTGATTCAGCCTGCCAAATGTAAAATGAATAGTAATACTAATAACAGGCCCTATGATATAAAACATTTTAAAAAAATTGAAATCTGACTGTAAAGCACTGTTTTTGCTGGTTTTGTGAGGTAAGTTAAATAGGTAGTAACCCTAAACTTATTTGTTCATAATTTCGTCGGGGGCAGAATGAAACTTAGAGCAGATCTGATAAGTGCAGTTGGTAAACACTCATTTCTTCTGTTACAGAACATTTGTGCTCTCCTGGTTCTGGTTATTTCAGTAAACTATTCAAACCTGACCTGTAATTTAGTAGCTGTATCTTAGAAAACTCATTTTATTACAAATGAATCATGTTGTGTGAAGTTGTTTTTCTATTATGTAAGAGCTTAGATCACCTTTAATGAAGAGACCTTTGGATTCATGCCATTTTGTATTTGAAGAAAAGCTTACAATCGGCTTGCAGCGAACCAATAAGTTTCATTTTTACTCCTCAAAGTCACAAAGTTGGTCACCCAGGTCCACAGTGATAATTGTGTCTGTGTGCGTGTGTGTGTGTGTGTGTGTTGGGAAACCACTTTATCTTTGAATTATCACAGTTTTTTTTAAAAAAACATTTTAAGATGTTAAAATCTACTATGTAATAGATGAAAAGCTTTAGGGGCGGCATGGTGGTGCAGTGGTTAGCACTGTCACCTCAGAGCAGGAAGGTTGGGACCTTTCTGTGTGGAGTCTCCATGTTCTCCCTGTGTGGGTTCTCTCTGGTACTCCAGCTTCCTCCCACAGTCCAAAGACATCAAGAGGGGATGAGGCTGATTGATACTCTAAATTGACCGTAGGTGTGACTGTGAGTGTGAATGGTTGTCTGTCTCTATGTGTTGGCCCTGTGATGGACTGGTGACCTGTCCAGGGTGAACCCCACCTCTCACCTGAAAGCCGCTGGGATAGGCTCCAGCCCCCCGTGACCTGTAACAGGATAAGAGGTAGAAAATAGATGGATTAAAAAGCTTTTGATTTTTTTTTTCAATTTGAATGAAATATCTATAACTGTTCTTGCGGATTTTTTTTTTCTAATTGGAGCTACCTTGTCATTTTCTTTAAAAATCCATTAAAGTTTTATTTATGATGTGTGTATCCAGTGACAAACCACTTACAGACAATCCTATATTGCCTGTCAGCAATCCTGCCATCACTAATTTCCCCTCAGATGATAATGTATAATTAAGTGTTAATATTTATAATGACTTGGTGCGTGGGTGACAGATATTCGCGTGGGGCTGTTGATCCACTTGATTTACCTTTAATGCTACTGTGCTGGCTCAGGGAATACACAGAAGCCCTTGCGAAATGAACAACAGATGTGGGCCCTGGGCCATGCAAAATGATGGAGAGAGGGATACAGAGAAAGGGAAAGAGAGATAGAGAAAGAGATCAACAACCCCTGAGTGGGTGGCGTGTAAGAAGTGTTCAGATAGTGTAATGCGAAAGCTTTCATGGAAACCTGAAAACTTTTCATTTACAAAAAGAAATTTGGAAAATGACCCCTGGGTACTCAAAACACTTTTTATTATTTCAGAAACTGATCCGTCTGAATTGAGGCTGTTTTATTGACGCATGAGTTGCGTCTTTTTTTGTTTTGTTTCATGGGTTTTGGTTTTCACCTGATAGTCCCTCAGAGGGGATGCAGGCTCGACGTTTGGCAGGAGGAGGCAGACCGAATCATCAAGATATGAGCTCGCCTCTCAGACCATAATTGCTTGCAGCTTCATTTTACTTTCCCTAATGTGTCTGCCTCAAAAATTGTGGACCCATGAAAACACTGAGCGCTATCAGTCATTCATTATGTTCAGTGTTTTAAAGGCTTTTGTCAGTACAGGGCCCAGAATCTCTCCACCACCTCTGCCATGAGAAGGTGCAGAACGAGAGGAATGCTTCAAATTTTGCAACAGCAAAGGCACGGCCTTGCAGCTTCCTGTCTGTCACGTGTAAGTCCAACGAGATTAGAGTTCAGAAGAAACCCGGTGACACAGACGCCTTTTGTGTGAGTCTTGGTGACTGTTAATGTCGTCTGTGTTCAGACTGAGTGCATCTTCTTCCGCCGCTGCCTCTCTCTGTCTGTGTTTGCTTCATTGTGTCGTTTCAGGTAAACCCTTTCAGTCCTTTCTGTCATTTCAGTGTTTGCACATTAGCAGCTTCTAAAAGTACACACACACACACATATATATATATACACACATTGGACACAGCCTGTAAGGAAGCCCTGATGTCTGTGGATCCAGACAGTATTGTGTATTTGTGATTAAACCACTGTTCCTGTTCCCGCTGGAGGCAACCCTTCCTCACCTCTGCGAGCTGTAAAAGACAAGTCTCGCCCACATACTGTACACATGCACCTCCCACACACTTCTTTTGTCCGTATAAAAGAAAGAACACACATCACAGGTAGTCAGCAAACATTTTACCGGCCCGCTGACAAAGCTTGGCTTTGACATCGAGAAGTTATTTTCAGGAAGGACTTTTTTTTTAAACTGTGTTTATGGACATGTTGAACTTTTTCTTGAGATCATTTAAAAGCCATGTTGAAAAGCTATCTGGATGTGCAGGGACACGAAAGCAAAGCCATTTGAACTGCTTGCTGCTTTATGCTTCAGTCGCATGCAAATAAATAAGGAACGTTTCTGGCAAACAAAAGTCTCAGCATCTCTTTGTTAACGGCACACAGGTGCATACCCAGCCAGAGAAAGTCTCAGCTTTGTGTCCTGTCAGCCGCTTATTATTGCAGGTATCCAGTTTTTCATTTTGAGGGCAGTATTCCAAACCATCCAACCCCTGAGAATGTTTGGATTTGTTTCAGATTCATTTATCACCAGTTAGATGATTGTTTACATGCATTATTACCTTTCTATAGCTGCACATCCATCCCCATCATTCATCCTATTATCCATTCATCCATTACTATCGATTCACACATTCATCTGTCCACACATCTTACAACTCGCAGCACTTCTATTCCTGACTGCCCTCTTCCTTCTCCCTATTCCCCATTTCCCCTCTTAACTGATCCCTCCATCTGTCTCTCTTTCCTACAATGGGACATTCTCAGCCGTTGGTAGCAGCCCTCTGCTATGCTTGGAAGGTCACACTGCTTTATTCTCCAAAAGAAACAAGGAAATAGCCTGAAAACAGCGAGCATCAAATAAAACCCTGACAGGGAGCTATAAACATGCTTGTTAAGCATTTCTGCCCCCCAGCACTCAGCGGCTTTCTGCTATTACTGACTCTAATGTGGCTAACTGCATCATCATTTACTCTCTCACCTCTTTAATCCCTCTCACTCACTTCACCATTTTAACTCTTCATGTCTTTGTCTCAATTTCCCATCCCTGTCTCACTCTCTTCATGTTTCTCTTACTTCATCACCAGTTTTAATCTTGGCCGTTGATGAAACACCCACTAAGATTTTGACCACTACACAGGGTCAACCAGCTATTTTCCTAATGATGTCATAGCTTGGATTTCTTGCACAAGCCAGCAGTCTCCGACCTCAAACGTTTGACCAACAGCAATTAAACTGGCAGCTAAAATAACCTTAACAGGGTTAGGCTTACGGAGTTTGGACTAATTCCACCAGAACTTCTTGAATCACAGAGCCACTTTGAGTCATGTCCCGTGTAAATCATTTCACAAGCCACATTTTATCGTCATGAAAATAAATTGTGTCCAAGAAAAGTAGCTTTCCACCTTAGCTTTGTATGACTTTACCATACCACTTCAAGTTATTCTCACGTAAAGTCCTTGTGGAGAATCCTGCTTAATCTGATAATGGTATCATTATGGTGGCTGGGGGATTGGCAGCTTTCAGGCCTAGCATGCTGACATTTTAATGCTCTGGTCATTGTGTCCAGTGGGATTTTACAGACTTGTTCCTCTCAGCATTTTTTTTCAAGTCTCACCATCTGTTATTGTCTTTTCTGGTCACTTACTAAGTGTTTTGACTACAGATGTGTCCAGTTGGACAGTTTCTTTGCCTGAAAGGACACAAATATACAAATATTTTATTCAGCTTCCCACTATGAAATCCAGTTAAGACACTAAAAAGTGATTTAGGATGGGAACGCCAGGTTCTGTCATCTGTGTTTACCTGCACAGTTGCCATGGTTCCTGTCTGGCCTTTTAGGACTCACTGGTCATCTGTAGTTGTTTCCTGTTTTATTTTGTAGCTTTGCTTTCACATGTCAGGTTACTTCCTGTGTTTCATTAAAGTCAGCTGGGCGTCATCAGCTCTCATTGACCCAGCCTTGTTCCTGTTGTCTCTTACATAATCAGCTCCATGGCACCTCCTGGTTCAAATTGTCTCTTCGGTCCACTTGTACTTGTCTCTTTCAGTTTTATTTGTCTCACGATGTTTCTTGACATTTACCATCTACAGCCTTCTCCTGTTTGATCAACACAGTATTATTCCCTGCCTTGCTAAAGCTGTTCACCTGTCTCCAGTCGATGTTACAAAAATATTATAAAAATTCAGGTTTTTGCACTCCATGCATAACCCACTGAATAATAATCTCATTTCAAGCATATTCAGCGTATTTATTTAAACACGTGATATTGTATGTTGCAGTATGATTTGCCTGTTATCGCGCATCACAACGAGGACTCAAACCATTTAAAACTGAGCACTTTATTAGAGGTTTTATGTTTCCGAGAAACCACAAAGAAATTAGCACAGATAGATCAGAAGTTTCTCCAGCTTCTATTTAGACCTTAGAGAGTTGAAATCAAACCAGAATGGGGGGAAAAAATGCCAGCTGAATGTTTAAACAGCGCTACTATTTTGAAAGTATGTAATTTGGCCTCTTGGGGTTCACATGACATCACTGCCATTATACACAATGACATCATCATGGTAGGGCAAGGCTGTCTGATGTTTGAAGATCTGAAATGGCTGAGTGAGCACAATTAAGGGTTTATGGCAAAAAGATTTGGAGTAAAGTGATGACTGCTCACTTTCTCCTGGCATACATCACACACACAGACACACACAGACACACACACACACACACACACACATTGGTAATGTAATGGTTAGAGTTTCCTAAGATTAAATATACAGCAGTGTGCCACACTGGATGCAATGTAATTGACATCCTAAATTCTCTATAAAACACTGACTGGGAAATATAAATTTGACCCTTTTTCAACCTGGAGACTGCTGACCAGTCAGCTGTGACAACAAACATCTATAGTTTCGGTAGTCTGTTTCACTCAGTCCATGAAAAAGAAAATGTATAAACCTGCAGTAAAATACAGATGGAATATATCATTTCCAAGTGATGTCTAATACCACTTTATAGGACAAATTTAGCATTTTTCAAATAAAGGGAGACAAAGTAAAGTAATGAAAAGTGCACACACGTCCGAATAAATATTTCAACAGTTGCAAAATTCAAAAAGGGAGAGAGAGAGAAAGAGGTTACTGGCTCTGTGTTTCATTTGTTCCCAAAGGAAGTTTTCCTAAGCATGCAACATTTGAACCAAAAAGGCCTTTGCAAGGTACATAAACTAAAACTTGTAATACTTTTAGTGCTGAAATGAGTAATAAAGAATTCTCAATTTATATCATAAGGTAATGAGTTCACGTCTAAACCCCCAACCAATGAGACCATTCTAATTGTCTTACAGTGAAAAATAATTCAAACTAAATCCATTAGTGCCAATTAAAACCCAATTAAGAGGTATATGTAACATGGATTAGAAAGTAATCGCTCTCCCTCAACAGCATACCAATATCTGCATGAAGAACACATGTTCATTAATAATAGAATAATTTTTAAGAAAAAAGTTAAGGCGCAAACATGAGAGTGTAAATGAGAGTATATCCCCAGAAAGGCTGCATTATTCATGCTGGCACTGCAACTTTAGAGCAGCATTAATGGTTCAAACTGCAAAATACAGATAAGTTCCCAGCGGTGTTGTTTATGCATTCATCATTTATTTAATTCCATATTTGCACTTGAAATGGCTTTTTAATGGCTTCTCAAATCATCTTACAATCAGCATTCTCAATTCATTCTTGTCCATGCGTGCACTGGATGTCTAGCTTATGTCTGGAAGAAATATGAAAAGATCAGACATATTAAGACAGTTTCTCTATATTTTGTCTTCTAGCCATGACCACTAGACTACCCTGGAGGGCCCTGAGCCTGCTGGGTCTGCTTTGCGCCATCTCACATTTAAGCTGTGCTGAAAACAGCTTGGACTCCTCATTCCCAGAGAAGGTGGTCACCCTCAGCCACGTCTATAAAATCGACGTCCCAGGAGGCTCCAACTGTAAACTGGAGCAGCTACCGACCCAGAACGAAGCAGGTCATTATCCTTTACTGAGCTGGGCAGATTATTATTGATAAAAACCTGTATCATGTATCAGTTGCTAAATTGAACTCTGTCATATTTGCAGGTCTGCAGACTGAGACCACTACAAATGGAGAGAACAACCTTGTCTTCAGACACAACATCCAGCTGAATACGCCCAAGTGTGACTGCGAGGAGTCAGAAAGCTTCAAGTCTCTCTTGTACAGAGTTAATGGGTTGGAAGAGGAAGTCAACTACCTGAAGACCCAGTGCGCTAAGGGATGTTGCCAAGCAGCAGGTAGAGGATCTGTCACAACGTCTTATTGTTGGGAATCAGTCATTGACCTAAACAACCTTTTATCGGCACTAAGAAACAAACCTGCAACACCCCTCTTTATGTAGGTGGGGACACGAGCTGCAGCGGTCATGGTACCTACCAACACGACACCTGCAGCTGCCTCTGCAACCCAGGCTGGGAAGGCCCAGACTGCTCTGTGTCCTCCTGCCCCGATGAGTGCAATGACAACGGCCGTTGTGTTGATGGGAAGTGCGTTTGCCATCAGGGCTACTCAGGGGATGACTGTAGCCAGCTGTTGTGTCCAGACAACTGCAATGACAAGGGAAGATGTGTGGATGGGAAATGTGTGTGTTTCCCGCACTTCACCGGTGAGGACTGCAGCATCCAGAAGTGTCCTAATGACTGCAGCGGTAACGGCCTCTGTGTGGACGGCCAGTGCATCTGCGATGAAGGCTTTTATGGGGAGGATTGTTCATTAGGTAAGCACGCACGCACGCACACACATGAAATGCACACACACACCTCTAAGTATATCATGTCCTCACTAAATAGGAGGTGGGGACTCTTCACTTGGTGGTTGGTGAGCTAATGTAGCAAACTTATATGATAGTAAGCTAACACACCAGCCACGCTGGAACATGCCGGCACTACTCAGTCCTAAAGATGCTGCAAGCTTTGCTGATGTATGGTGTGCAAATAGAAACCCTCTCAGGATTTTGTGCTGTCATAGATGTGAGCTTGTTGAATGTCAAACATTGATAGCTTGGAATAAAAGCAACATTATGCAGCATTTTTAGCTCAAAATAACAATTTTATTTTCATTCTGATGGTGCACTGACCTGGAAATAAGTATAGTGTTTCTTTCCTGTTTCAACCCTCTGCTTGTAATTTGAGTTTACCATGCATGAAACTTTTGCTAGCTTGTGCTGCTTTTGGGTCCTAGAATCAAGCTCAGAAATCTTATTATTTAACTGTTTGGGATGGTTAAAGAAGAAACGGAGGAGAGGGAAAACTTTACCTACACTCAAACAATATAATGCCAGCTGTTGGCGACTACATTATAAGAACATGCACTCAAATGCTGTGATTGAGCTCATACTCATGTGAGTGTAAATACTGTATATACAGTAGGACCAATCTTTTTGTTACCTCATGACATTTGGGTCCTTCTCTGCCTCAATCTTGATCCCAAAATTAGTCTTTGCATTTCAAATGATTTTACATTAGTGCAGTGTTCTGATAATTCTCAAATCAACATAATAGAATGTGTAACACTACAAATAAACTAACCGCAATGACTGTCAATTAAACTCTCCTTTTTTTAAGCTGTGTTCGTTAATGACCAGCGTGTTGGAGGCCCTCTTTTCTCGAGCGTAGCAGGAAGATAAGTATTTGCAGCAGTCGGTTCCTAACTGGATTTGACTAAACCTAATATAATGGGCTGCTATCTCAGTGACTCCTGTGGAATTCGGGGAATCTTTTCAGCAGTTTTTTCCGATACAGCAGCTGAGGGGGATTGACCCCATCACCGGTGGTAGCGTCGGCCTCCATCATGTCACATAATACCCCAGGAATAAGAGTAAGACCATCAGTCTTTTTGGGCTTCATTTAGCATCCCCCTTTCCTGCTTAATGTGCTGTTCAACAAACCACCATAACTACCGCCTTAGGAGGAAGAGCACAAAATTGCATTTAGTGGCAGTTTAAGGGCAGCTAAGCAGCAAGGTGAGTAACAGCTGCCAGGCACGGGGTTCAGTTCACAGAGTTCACACTTTAAGATTGTGACAATTTCCAAGGAGATCTTCAAGATTTTGCTGCGGGTCAGTTGCAGATAATTTCACTCTGTCAAAATGCTCAACTCTTCAGAAGAAACGGAGAAATAATCCAATATATGCAACAATTGTCGTTGTCTGAGGGTACAAAGCGCATTCTTCTCAACCGTAGGATGCCCTCCAACCAATTTCATGTCCTGAACCACAGTTGTAGAGAGGAGAACAGAGCATAAATGGTTTAGATTTGTCAAGCTGTGTTATGCTGCAGAGGCAAAGAATAGTCCGACAGCTTCATGTGTAGGTGCTATTGAAAGGATTCCAACATCAACCGTGGCACAGTGTCAGAGGAAAAGTCCGGGGGAGACAGAGAGTGGGAGGTGAGGAAGAAAAAAACATACTGTGTTGATTTTAGGTGTTAGTGGTAATAAGCAGCAGGAGAAAGAGAGCTGCTTTTTGTTTGATGTGGCTTTTTGCCATTTCAGCACCTGGGTGATGGATGTCAGTCGACTCCCTGGGCGATTCGTGAAGTGATGGCTTCACATAGACAGTACATCTGGGATAACTCGGTTTAATTCGGTGCCACTGATATTAATTTAGCTTCGCTGAAGGTTTTATATCACCAACATCAAAAGCAAACATCATGGGTTTGATCACACACACACACACACACACACACACATACACATATATATATATATATATATATACTGTATATTTATATTAGCCTGAACCACATGAACACAAAGAAGATGCTTATTTTATCATCTTCGAATGATCCTCTAAATGAAAAAACACATCTTAGGAAGGCTGGCATGGACAGAATGATAAAACACTCACTCATTTAAGAAAAGAGTGGCGGACAAATGAGTCCTTAAACACAGAAACAAGTTGTTGAACATCTGGTTTCCTTGTCACAAAGTCAATGCTTTCTGGATTTTTAGTTAAACGACTGAATTAAGGGTAGCAACACTTGATGTAGATATTTTCATGTTGTTTTTTTTCCCCTGGCATCTGCTGGTGAATTCAAAGCATTTATGTGCGTTAAAAATGCTAATGAACGCCAAAACAAGACTGCACAGCTTGTCATGGACATTAAACGTCACCACGCCGACAGATGAAACACAAAGCTAGCTGGGGTGATGTTGAGCTCATCCATTCACGGTGTATTTCATGAACATATGAAATACTTATTGCCCCATGGGGACAATTTGCTTTGCACGTACAACATCAGCATCAAAAGTATTAAGACTCCAAAAATACACAACATTTAACAACATAATTAGAACAGAAGAAAAACAACTTCAGAAACATACAAGGAAGAGAAACTCGAGTCAAGACAGTAAAAACATCAAATGTATGTACAGTAGGTACTGTACTTTGTACTTGCATAATATTTCACTTTCTTTAAATCAGAGAATCACACATCTCACTATCTGCAATCTAAATACTTTGATTTATTCTTAAATGTTCTCAAATAGCATTGAAGGGTTAAGATTGTTTGATCGATTAACTCCTTAATTTAAGATAGCACCTAATAAAACGGCATCCATTCTTTACATGAAATCCTTCCATTCCAATTTACGGACAACTCCTTCATATTTTCCCCTTCAAATATGTTTGAGTTTCTGCATTGCTTTTTTTTTTCTCTCCAAATCTACCACCAATTACCATTTTGGTCCCTGTATCGTACCCACAGATGGGTTCCTCTTGTTTGTGGAAAGCCTCACTGCTCAACACTGCTGACTTGTCGTCTTCTGTCAGTTGGCTGCTGTCTTGTTACCGTATCCCCGTAGTTATATACCTTCTTAGTCGGTCGCTGCCATATTTTTTCCATCATCTCTAGTGAGGAGCCCTTGCACCATGCATAATGCAGTAGCCACTGAGAGGCAGTATCTTTTCACAGTTTCCATCTCAGCTTTGTGAAGAAACCGCAATTCTGTTTTTCTGTGTTTTTTTTCTTGATATCTATGACATCATGACCAAACACATAAAGAGACAGAAAACTAAGAGAGGAGTTGTGAGAGTGTGTAAAATAAAATAAAAAACTAAAAGCAGCAAAAACCCACTTGTATGTCTGACTTGAAAGACTTCAGTACGACTCAAGCCTTGAAACCTGCTGTGTAAATTCATTCTGATGAACGATGATGAATAACTGCCATCTCCATTTTTACTTTCTAAGCATTGCATGTATTTAAAGTTCCACACGAATAAAATTAAAGTTCAAGCAATAAATGTAACAAATGGGAGAAGGTGAAGAGGGAGAACACAGGTATTTGACATTCAAGTCCTAGAAACTTTAAAGTTCTTATTTTTATCTGCCCATTGATCGAGAAGCTGCTGCTAAATGCTGAATCAGCCAGCAAAATAGTTTGTGATCGATTCTCTGTCAGTCAGCAAATTGGAATTATCTGCTAATTTATTCCGTCTCTGTCCTCTCCAGTTGTCAGTCCTCAGGGTTTGAGGCTGGTCCAAGTGACTGACATCTCCCTCCTGGTTGAGTGGGAGTCCGTCCGTGGGGCAGAGTATTACATTTTGACATATCATCCTAAAGGCCGTAAGAGTGCACTGGAGCAGGCAAGATTTTGTTTCATTTCCTTCACATTTTTGTACTTTTATCTTTTTTTTGTACCTCTGACTCCAAATAAATTGTCTCATCTGGGATCAAGAGTTTTTGTACGTGATAACCATACGTCTCTTTGTGATGACTGATTGTATCCTAGGTTCGTGTTCCCAATACAGAAAACTCCTACCTCATCACAGGACTGGTTCCCGGGTTCACCTACATCGTCAAGGTACACGCTTTCATCAAAGGCATCCAGAGTGAAGCAGACAAGATTGAAGCTACAACAGGTGAGCGCAGAGAGCACAAAGACTTAAAATGTACGCTTCTGTTGTGTCAATAGTGGAATGGGGCTGGGTGCAACATGTAGGATGTTGATGTGTCAGCGGCTCAGAGCAAAGGGATCTAGAAAGGACTTGTGTGGCGTGGAGACCAGGTTTACCCTGGGGTCTGGGGGATTTAGTTAGATTCTCTGTGGATTAAACAGTCACATTAGAGGTCAAAAGTAAGTGAACATGTGATGGAGCATGAAAACCTTTAAATGTCAGGCACTTAAATGCTGAAGGGAGGTGTTGCAGCTTAAGAAAATAGGTTTTAAAGAGGAGGCGAGAAGCGGAAGGGGCCATTATTGAAAATTGACATAGTAGATTTTAACTGGAGGGCACTCGGAGAACCAAATGTAAAAACAAGCAGAGCGCATGTCTATCCAAAAAAGAAAGATTGAGATGAAACCTGGTAATGTTTGTATTTTGCATGAAGGAGCATGCACGATTGCGTGTAATATCCCTCCCTGTGTTGACTAGGTAGCATAAGAGAACACACATGTACAAGAAATTATGTTGCTTTGCATCACTTGGAGCCCACACCAATCAGTTGTGATGTACGTAAATCACATTATGTTTGTTACCACAGGTTTTTCTTCCTGTAACTACTGCGTGTCGCTATGACTTCAATTGGGGGGGATTGGACACTCTTTTAACGTGTTAAAATTTGGAAAAGATCAGATCATGGGGAATCCAGTTACTGCAGTTTTCTGTTCTACGATGAAATATCAAAATTGGCCACATCGCTATGGTTACGCTGTTAAATGAAAACGCACAGTCTTCCCATAACCCATAACTAAGTTCTTCAGACATTTCCAAATTTCAGATGAAACTGGTTGACCCACCAGAAGTGGGATATCATGGTGTTAAAAAAAAACCAATTAATTTTCTGTTGCCACCAGGTGGCGCTGTGACTAATCTGTCTTTCTTTTCAGCAAAGGGACAAGTGAGACATCCTAAAATCCTTTCACCGTCACCTTAAGCAACCTAAGTGTATTCCTGCGCAAATGAGAAGTCCGCTCCTCTTGTCTGTAGCGTATCTGAATCTGTGGCACCATTTGTTTTGTTGCTAAGCGAAAAGCACAACAATCAGAAAGTCTTTCATTAAGCGCTGGTTTGTTAACCATTAAATTTAAAGGTAATTACAAGGAAGTGGCTCCACGGATGTATTTAATGAAAATCGAACTTCCTCACAGATGTGGTGGGAGACAGATGTGAGGAGAAAGAGATTGCTAGACAGGATTGGTGGGCCTGATCGAGACAGACACACAAACAAACAGCAGGACAGATTAAGCTTGGCTCTCATGTGTGGTTAGCCTGGCTAACCATGGAAAACCTCACAGAACATGGCATTCCTGTATGACCGCGAGGAACACGCCATCATCTGGCTTATGATTGTGTGAGCAGCTCTCAGCATGAGGCAGACATTTCAAACTTCAAACGATCTACGTCAAAAGTTTAATTGAATGTTTTTCCTCAGAAAACATCCATCTGGTGCACATACTAGCAAATTATTTCTACGTCTATATGGTACCTGTTCTATATGTCTCATACACACCTGATTGGGAGTAACTTTACCTGCACGACTTCCCAAAAACATTCCCGTATCAAATTTGCCTATGAATTCTTCATTGCCACAAGGAAATTCCTACTCAGCACCCTTCCCAGGAATGTTGCATTTTAAGGTGGTGGGGATTTTACTCCCTAGCTCAAGGACATGTGGGAGCAGAGCAGAGCAGATGCCTGCCAGTTTAGGAGCGTGTTTTCACGCTCAGTTCCATATTGTTGCCCATTTGAAAGATGTTCTTCTATCTGTTCCAGACGTCTCTGCTATCAATGATATCCGAGTCCTTGAGCAGTCAGAAGTCTCTATCCAGGTGGACTGGAACAACCCCCAGACTGAGGTAGATCACTTCAGGCTCACTCACACTGACCCGTCAGGACAGGAGGAAGAGACAGACGTACTGAGGAGCCAAGAGGCGCGAACCAAACACACCATTATAGGTATGTGTTAACACAGATGAAACTCAAAATTGTGCGTGTAAAAGCTCGCATGGAAATTTGGAATTGAATTGATTTTTAAGGTCAAAACAATCGTGTCTTCCTGCAGGTTTGAATCCAGGAACGGAGTACCTAATCTCAGTGCAGGCCATCAAAGGAACCAACGAGGGCAAACCTTCCAGTGTCACAGGCGCCACAGGTCAGTGTCAACGCATCAGCATCATCATGATAATACAGTTCACCAAACGTGAGCCGAAAATTCTTCATATGAGTCGAGGTTGAATGATTCCCTTTGTTGCTTCAACAAGTACTTCAACCCAAACATTTATAGGCTTATATGTCAGCTGACTTTCCTATATGACACATTTTTAGCATAGCTTGGTTAGGTTCAGGCACAAAATCATTTTTTTCTTGTTGTTTCTGCCAAAATGAAAACCAAAACTCACCAAGGCAACATAAAATCAAACACTGCAGCTGTCTGCAACTATTCCGTTACATCGGTTGCGAAACAGCAGCGATCAAACAGCTGTTTTCACTCAATAGCCACAAACATGAGTGTCCTGCAGCCCAGCTCCTGTTTATCGACCCATGCGCAGCTCCCTCCACCTTTATACGTATGTGGATA
The DNA here is from genome assembly GCF_037954235.1 of Aulostomus chinensis. Classification (NCBI taxonomy): domain Eukaryota; kingdom Metazoa; phylum Chordata; class Actinopteri; order Syngnathiformes; family Aulostomidae; genus Aulostomus; species Aulostomus chinensis. Next base: position 17,982,544 of record NC_141324.1, read on the forward strand.
TCTCTCTGCTGCTACTGACGTCATCCTATGTTCTTTTGGTCATAGATACTATGGCCAATAGTTGGCATATGACACGTGCACATGAATAAAGGTTATTTTCATTTATATGTGCTTGTTCCTCTGTGGAGGGCAGGCTGCTTATATAACAGGGCTACAAAAAGGACATTTGGGACACAAAGACGGCATTCTCACATGGTTCTCTGTAGGTCCTGTGAGGATGGCAAAAAGATCATCCGTTTTGAAATTGCAGTGTGAAGAACCACCAAACATTCTCAGAAAGTTATAGGACATGTTGGTCTCTTTAGGGGTCATGTAATGTCACAAAAAGTTCTCCGTTTAACACTCCCAGAACATCTTGAGTAACACCCCCCCTACTCTTTAAAGAACTCCACATTATGACTGTCCGGGAACATTCTGGGAATTTTACAAGGCAATATCTTTTACACCACCACCACAAGAATAAAGACTCCCACAAACCATACAGACAAACAAGCTCAACCTCCATAAACATGACATACATCATGTTTAACCCCAGAAGCATTACTCTAGTACCCTCTTCTCTGATCCTTGACCAACTCCAACTTCTGACATGGTCCATTAACATGACCGCTCAATTGTAACAACCTAGGTGTCCACCTCAGGACATTCTGGAAGGTTCAATTCCTGACTTCAATGATTTTGCAATGATCTGCGCGATAGTAAAGTCCAAATATTACCGGGGAGCAAAAATAGGTCCAATTTTCCTGAAATGGATTACAGCTGAACAGAAATTGCATTCAGACTCCATTTGTGCTCCCAATGACTGTTGCTCAATTGGACACTTAAAATGATAGATCAGCCACTTGTGGACCTGATACACATTAAAGAAACAGCAAGGATATCCATATTACACTTTCAGTTGAGTGCAGCATCAAAGACAGACTCTTATCCCCTGTAAAGCCACAAATAATTTACCAGTGGTCAGAATTTAATAGGAAAAACACATAATCTGTCATGTGTAATACTGGGAAACCATACGATACAACCTTCCACATTCAGCCAATGATAATAGAATAATGACTGCAGCCCAGCCAGAGGTACAATTATATATTATTGATGGAGAGCTGGAATTTACAACCTAACAATCTGGACGGATTCTGATGGTGAGCATAGGCACAGAGGGGAAATGGCTTTCGTGAGATGCTCCCTGGTGGTTGAGGTGAGAAGGTTTCTGATTGAGTCCATCTGGTAATGTCGGACCGTAGCATTGTAGCATTGATTTATTCCATCTAACCATACGTCGGACCAGATTTGGGACACAAGGAGGAATTAATTTTTATTCCAGCAGCTGGTCTTGACATTCAATTGCGTTAATAATATTCAACTTGGTGACAAATGGTCCACAATGGCGAGACGGGTCGTCAGTTACTCACATTATTTAGCTCATTTGTGCTTTGTTATTTTCTACTTCCTTCTCTCTTATTCCCACAACTTTCACTCCTCCTTTACCTCCTGTCTCTCCCACACCTCAGTGCTTTATCAGTTCAAACGCAGGCTTCAGGTAGATGGCTCCTCATTTTCTTAGACCCCGAGGCAGCCAATTTAATGGTTTTTAGTCATCAGGTATTTTCAAGACTCACCTCTCTTCTTTTGAAGCCAGTCAGGTACTCAAGAGCCCCCTGTCACCGCTAATCTTTTTTTTTTCCTGTGTGAGAGTGCCACCTACTCGTGAGGTAATTACATGCGAATGTGTGTGTGTGTGTGTGTGTGTGTGTGTGTGTGTGTGTGTGTGTGCTAATCTGCACCAGACAGACAGTGACTTGTCTCCTCTCCAGTAGCTACAATCCTTCATTTTAGGTGTTGCACGAAAAGGCTTTTAGAGGTGATTGAAGAGGATAGTCCTCAGCTCTGTTTGCCAGGGAGGATGTGCTGGTTTCACTTAGGCTTGCATGATGCAACAGAGATTATTGTCTCACTGAACCTGCTGTTTGCTTTGGGCCAGCGTCATAAAATGTGGCGAGAGATAAACTCAACATATTCATGATGAAAAACACAAAAAATGTAACAACAGTGGTTACGGAAAGACTTGGAATGTACTCTTTGAGGCACTTACCTCCACCAAGGCCCATGTAATATTTCCTGATATATGAAGGAACCTGTCCAGAGACAAATCACTCGTTAGTTTTGAGAAAATCAACACAGTTGGATTTAACAAAAATTTAGCAACAAGAGCTGCAGTAATTGTAGTCTTGCTTCCATCACTGTTTTCCAATGTGCATCTCTAAGTATGGCTTTGAAAATATTGACAGAAACGGTGAAATTTTGAAAATGTCTTGTCGTTTTTAAAATATGTTTAATGGTTATTGGAGGTTGTTTTTTCCACATTTTTGAGAACTATAAAAGCAGAAAATGGGAGCTGGAAAACAGTTTTCTAGGTTCTGGTGTGGCAAATCATGAACCAGCTGTTTCCGCTGCTGGCGACTTACTGAATATTCCCAAACTTTGTCTTTATTTCCAGACAGCATGTATGATGTCCGACAATAGACGGTTCAAAAGAACAATTTACAATTTGCCCAACTTCAGTGAATTCATTGCGGCCTCTTTTTCTCTGGTAGATGCCATGCATAATGCTATCTATACTGCCATCCTCAAAAAAAAAACAAAACCATTGTTTTATTTGTTCCAAAACCAATTGATGGAAATGTGCCGAATTCACATTTTCTTTTCTTTTTTTTTTGACCTTTCAAAACTTTTAATAAAATTCACTTTAATTTATGTAACAAGAACACAAGTTGAAATCAAGGTGAGATTGTCAGTCAAGGTTTCATGTACCTGAATGTACTGCACTTCAGTCTAGTTTTGTCCTCAGAGGTCCTCACGTGGTAAAGCCGTTATGGTGGAAAGAATCTTTTCAATTTGACCATCTGATTCCTATTCTGCCTCATTTTCTCAGTCACCCCCCCCCCCAAATTTTTCAGGCTTCTCTCACATTCACTTCTTGCTGTTTTCATTAAGGGAGGATGTTTCCCTAAATAGAATTATAAGTAAGGCGATGAAAACTTTCACCACAAAAACAAAGCGCGTTAATAAAATGGGCGGCTGTAGGACTTCAGTCTTTTTAATGCGACGTCACACAGGCAGTATTAAAACGTGTTTTTACTGACACTGCAGGCAGTGGTGCTGAGTACAGATTCAATATGGCTTTGCAACTTCTTTGATGTGAGCCAGAAAGAACTGTATGCTATTGAATGGCGCTGTATTTCTGGCACCGTGCGGGCTGGCGTGGAGGGGCAGTGGTCTCCTCACAGAAGGGGGGTTCAAGTTTCGAACCTGCCGGCCAGCTGGTCGTTTCATGTTTGAAGTTTGCGCGTTCAACCCTGTGGTCGTGTAGATGTTCTTCGGGTGCTCCCACTTAATCCTTAATCATGCAACTTTGGTTAATTGGAGACTGAAGATTACACAGGTCTTGCAGCATCTGTGTGTTTGGGGACTGAGTGAACATTACCATCAGTTATGATACCGAATGTGTCCACGAGAGCTAACATTCAACAGAGTACCACAATCAAAGGAATCTCTCCTTGGCTCATAGTTACTAACATGCCAAAACATTAGAGGGCAAATCTGAATCAGCTGCTGTTGATTTAGATTCAATATAGTCACCACTGCGGTCGATATAACTCAGAGCAGATGGAGAACAAATGTTGAGCCTTAATGTTATCAGAACACATCACACCTTATATGGTCCAGAGGGAGTAGCCTGTCCATCACACTTAACCATCAGAGGTTTTATTAAATGGTTCTATGCAGTAGGTGCAGGAAAACAGCACGTGAAAATGTGAGAAGAGAGATTTTATTAAGAATAACAAGGACCCCTGAGGGATTAATGAAATGTCAACCTCAAACCCACACAATGTGAGTTGAACTCCTCTTTCTATGTGCATTCAGTGGTGAAGATAATCCTATCTGCTAGATAGTAACAATACTACATTGTGGAGGTTGACACTGGAGACATGAAGTCACAGCAGGCTATTTCCTATATTTAACATTAGAGGTCATCATCTTAGATGATTTATCTAATGTTTTCTTACCGTGCTGTCAGAGAGCACAACATGGGGGACATTCGTTCTTCTTCTTATGTATGTTATGTATAATGAACCTATCTATCCTTCCACAGATTTAGACACCTTATGCGTACCGATAGCATTTTGCAGATTTCTTACGTTTCAACGACAAAAAAACACCTTCCACCGTGTGACATGTTGTGGTGTAAAGAAAATGACAAATATATTACATCATTAGGAGTCCTTGGACAATAATAAAAGCACCTCTAACCTCCGCGAGGCAACGCTGTGACACCTGACGTTCGGTAGTTTCTAAAGGAATGGCGCCCGCTGCCATGGGGTTATGGCTTCCTCTTTACAGTGAGGCTGTGAAGCTGTAAATGATGAATGATGGCCTGTTACTGTACACGTCAGGCTAGATGACTCTGCTGCACATGTAATGGATAAGCTGTTTTCCAAATGGCTGAAGCCACCACTCATGTTATGTTGCCCAGTGTCCACTGTCACTACACAGTTAGTGAGGTAGAACATCTGGAGGAACTCCATCCATCATAAACTTTAAATGCAGGCCCCCCTGTAAAGTAGCAGTAAACGCTTGGAGAACTAACATATATGATGTCGGGGTATCAGCTATACTGTAAATGAACTGCAACATCTTTGTTCAAAGAGTAACAACTTCGCTGTGTTCTCCTTCTGGAGTGACTTAAACGTAGCTTTTGTCCAGAGTCAAATATCAACAAAACTCTTTCAGAGGGATGAAAACAGAACTTCCGACTGTTTCATGCTGTGTTGGGTTGTGCCACCATCGTATATCAATGTAAAACGCAGACATTTGGAGCCAACATATTTCCTCAGTTATGTATTTGACTAAAAAGTGTCCAGTCTATGATGGAAAGCAGACTCCCCCGACTGACAGGAGAAGAGGTCATTCATCAAGCAGTCGGCTCCAGAGGTTCAAATGGTCTCTTGGGTGGTCTAGAATAGTATTTCAATGCTTTGGGTTCACTTTTTGTCACATTTTGCACAATTTCTAGGAAATAATGGTGATGTGGAGCATTATCGAGACTTTACCTGCAAGTTTTGCTCACTGTCGAAAGTACCTGCCAAGGTCTGTCATAGAAGTTTGTTGTAGTTAGTTGTAAATAACATTTCCCCACCAAAAAAGAGCGAGAGTCAACCTAAAAACAAAGTGACACATAGGAAACTTTGCCAAATCTTTGATGGACTTACGTTTAAGGTTGCTTTCACGTTGAATCATCAGACAGGCACCACCTTGTGGTCGACACTGGAACAACAAAGACAGTCTGATGGAATTGGAGAACTTGCTCTGGTTGTATAAGTCTTTGTGTTGTATCAAATGTTTGCGCGTCTCCTTTGTTTCCTCCTTGCTTTTGTTGAAGTGTAAAATTCAATTGTAAAAGGCAAAACTTGAACTTGTCTACCATTGACCGTTGCTGCTGTTTTCTGCAAGCATCATCTACACCCATGTTCTCATCCACCATCCTGTTTGCTGGCTGCAGTCTGTCTGAAGCCATGCTAGCGCAGCATTAACCTCGGAGGGAACGCTCAGCCGTAGTAAAGCATAAAAACCACAAGGACAGAAAAGTGACCGCAGAGGAAAGAAAATCAAAGTGGTGGTATAAAGTTAGACAGTCGCATAGTTCCTTTCTTCTCCTGGACACATCATCAATCAGGTTTCATGATGCAGACTAGGCGCTGACACAGACTGACCTTGACTGAGCCGCTGCCACGGAGGAATACTCCTAAATGATGATGGCTTTTACAGTCACTTCCTCTGTATCTCTGTTGGGTGATCTTACTGTGCCTCTGTGTCCTCTTGTCTCTTTTATCTGTGGTTTCCTGCCCGCTTTTTTTCCTTACTCTCTCCCCTCTCTTCGCTGTCATTCCCTCAGCAAAGATTGACACCCACCACATGCATGACCCACCAACTGCTCAGCCTTCCTCTTCCATGTATCTTCTGCGATACCTCACACACAGAGACGCTACAGATGCTTTGGTTCATTGGCTTCCTTCAGTGTTGATATGAAACGCAACTCCAGTCTTCAGAAGACTTTTACTCCAAACATTGATCATTATGGATTAAAAACAGAGAAACAACATCAGTTACATTTCCTCAACGTGCCCTGTGGTTCCTTCAGGCCAGAGGGCTGCTGCACACTTCCTACCTACCACATGCTGACGTTCTCCGGTCGTGAGTTTCTCTCACCTGCATTAATATCACTTCAATTAAGGGTCTTGGTTGCATGACATTTGCTCTGTTTTCTCTGCTAACTGTGTTCTATATCTTGCTAATCCTACAGTGCTGTTGAATAGTTTTACCAAATGACTCATATTCTGTTTATTAGAGGCTTCATCAGGTATCCAGAGAACACAGCCTCGTCTTCCCCAGACGCTCATTATTTGTTCAGTGTAAACAGGGTCATATTAGTCACCATAACATTATTATTTACACTCATTTTAATTTAAAGTGTACTTACGGCTCCCTCGTGTCAGGTGTGGGGGCTTGTACTTGTCCTCATAGTTCATAGTTTTACACAATTATGTGTCACAAACATTTGGTGGAGAAATGGGTAATTACACAAGCAGCAAAGGATTCACTTTCACTTTTGGAGGTGATCTGGATCAAATCGTAGATCCTGAGTTTGAGCCTGGGATGATAAACGTCACTCAGTCATGGACAATTTTTCATGGAATTTCTGGAGTCCATGAGAAATGTAGAATAGAAATATATTCTGGTGTCTATAGATAACCATTCTTGTATTCCTGATCTGTGATACAGAAGACCTACTATTAATATAAAGTTTGATATTTCAACAGTATATATAAGCATATTTTGATGAAAGTCACTGAGCCTACATAGAATAAGGGATGAGGATCAGTGATACGGAGGAACTACTGTATCTTTGGCAGTTTGGAAGGAGATTTCTGAGCATTTTATTTTATAATAATGTGTTTATATTCCGTCTGTATGACGCTTCCTTTGCAGACAAGTTTCTATTCTGTTTCTCTTTGTTTCTATTTCCCACCATAGGGGCAGTTTTCAGACTATTTTCTCACAGAATGTTTAAAGCTAAAGAACACTTCATTCTTGATATCCGACTCTTTCTTTGCTCTCTTCAGATATTGATGCTCCAACAAACCTTGTCACCACTGAAGTAACAGAGGACACTGCAATAGTTTCATGGGATCAAGTCCAGGCAGACATCGATGGCTATATGCTGAGGTACGACTCTTCTGCGGGCTCCAGCAGCGAGATCCCTGTGGGCCGCGATATGACCTCATACAGGCTGATTGGCTTGAAGCCAGGAGTTGTCTACACCGTCTACATCTGGGCTTACAAGGGAGACAAAGTCAGCAGGAAGAGTTCAACAGAGGCTGAAACAGGTATGATTCGAATGTGTTCGGGGTTAATTCAAGGACAGACTCAAGCCTTTAGTCTTGCGTGGGTGTTTTCCATTAAAAGGCCTCACAGACAACACTTCTATATACAGTATAAAAATGTTTCACACAAAGTCAGGGTTGAACTCTAAGGCGCCACACTAATAAAGTAATCCATGTTTTTATGACCCCTCTGGACACTCTTGCATGAACTGTGAATTTCACCTTTACATCCTGCAGGAAATATGTTTTACGTGTCTCTCTTAAGATTATCGGTGTGGTATACTAAAGGTCCTCTTTATGCTCCTCTTAACTTTTCCTGTACATTTTTGTGTGCATAGATTTCCTGTCACATTTACTGATAGTAAGAAGTTAAAAGTATCAGTGTAGACATTTTACACCTTGCCCACTAACCCATCTTTGCCCGACTGCCAAGAGGGAAACATGAACTCTCAGTGAAGAAATGTAATTTAACAAGATTAGGCTGGACACCTAATTTGAAGGTGGTGGAGTTTTGCCTCAGGCTGAATTTGTTAGAAGTTTGAGGAGAGACAGATTTAATTTGGTCAACAAAGACAGCTATTTTGTGTTGCTGGTCCCTTACGTTCTCGTAATCTTGCTTTTCTGAAGTTTTGCAGCTTTTTCTGACAGATTGAATTTGCACTTCTCAGAAAAGGCAAAAGGAAGTGTAGTTATATACATATATATACAATGGGGGAAATAAGTATTGAACGCATTCACTTTTTTGTCATTACATTTATTTCCAAAGATGCAATTCATGTGACATTTCTGCCAGACACTGGTATTAACTCATATAATCCACACATGAAAAGAAATCACAACATTCAAATCCATAAATACTGATTATGTGGAATTATGTGCAATAACACAGGAAAAAAGTATTGAACACACTGAGACTCGTTTAAGACTTTGTGGAGAAGCCTTTGTTTGCAATGACAGCTTCCAGACGCTTCTTGTATGTATTAACTAATCGCCCACACTGCTCAGGTGTGATTTTTGCCCATTCCTCCGCACAGATTGTCTTTAAATCTTGAATATTCTTTGGTGCCCTCTGGTGAACCTTTTTCTTTAGTTCTTTCCACAAATGTTCAATCGGATTTAAGTCAGGTGATTGACTGGGCCATTCTAACACATTGATTTTCTTATTTTTAAACCATTGGAGAGTCAACTTTCCCATGTGCTTCGGATCGTTGTCCTGTTGAAAGGTCCAGCCACGTCTCATCTTCATCATCCTGGTGGATGGCAGCAGGTTCATCTCAAGAATTTGCCGATAGATGTTTCCATTCATTGCTCCTTCAATTATATGAAGTCTGCCAGTACCACGAGATGAGAAACAATCCCATGCCATGATGTTTCCACCACCAAACTTCACTGTTGGTATAGTGTTATTTGGGGGATGTGCAGTGCCATTTCTCCTCCAAACATGGTGTGTAGTATGACAGCCAAAAAGTTCAATTTTGGTCTGGTCTGACCAGACAACATTCTCCCAGTATTCCACAGGCTTATCCAGATGCAGTTTAGCAAACTTTAAACGAGCTTCAACATGCCTTTTTTTGAGGAATGGAGTCTTGCGGGCTGAGCGTCCATAGAGGCCATGGCGGTGGAGTGCATTGCCTATCGTTTTCTCTGTAACACTTGTACCTGCTGCCTCCATGTCTTTCTGGAGCGCTTTCCGGGTGGTCCTTGGCTCTTTGAGAACTCTTCTGACCATCTTTCTGACCCCCTGGTCAGAAATCTTGCGAGGAGCTCCTGTGCGTGGCCTGTTGATGATAAGGTGATGCTTCTTCCACTTGCGGATAATAGCCCCAACGGTGCTTACTGGAATACTCAGATGCTTTGAGATAAGTCTGGAACCAGTTCCATTCTGATGCTGAGCAACAATCAGATTGCGAAGGTCTTGAGAGAGCTCCTTGCTTTTACCCATCATGAGATGTGTCTTGTTTGACTACTTGGTGAAAAAACAACCTGTTTATAGGGCCATCAATTAGCACTAACCCAGCTGATGTTGGTCTGCACTTATAGGAAGTACAAAGACTAATTACTTTCAGATTTGAGATGGTATGGTGCCTTTCCTTGCCAAACTATACAGCTTTCCCATGGTGTGTTCAATACTTTTTTCCTGTGTTATTGCACATAATTCCACATAATCATTATTTATGGATTTGAATGTTGTGATTTCTTTTCATGTGTGGATTATTTGAGTTAATACCAGTGTCTGGAAGAAATGTCACATGAATTGCATCTTTGGAAATAAATGTAATGACAAAAAAGTTAATGCGTTCAATACTTATTTCCCCCATTATTATATATATATATATATATATATATATATATATATATATATATATATATATATATATATATATATATATATATATATATATATGGGGACGAGGCTGATTGATATTCTAAATTGACCGTAGGTGTGACTGTGAGTGTGAATGGTTGTCTGTCTCTATGTGTTGGCTGCCCTGTGATGGACTGGTGACCCTTCCAGGATGAACCCCACCTCTCACCTGAAGGCAGCTGGGATAGGCTCCACCCCCCCCCCCCCCCCCCATTACCCTTAACAGGATAAGTGTCAGAAAATGGATGGATGGATGGATATATGTATGTTTGTGTGTGTGTGTGTGTGTATTAACAAAAATATAGCTTAAATTTAAAATTGAAGTCAAGTTAGACATGGGGACAAAAATTTTCAGGATGTTTTCATATGCAGCAGAGATAAACCATTTCTTCTGATGACAAACACCACATGTTAGACATGACAGCAGTGTAGTAAATCAAGTTTGCTGTATGTAATACCGTTAGGTTGTACACTTGTGTGCCAGGTTATGTCTTGCCAGTTTTTTAAACAGTTTTCATTGTTTTAGCACAATGAGTGAATGTTCATTATAGCTGTGTTTTTACAGAAAATACTTGCTGAACCTCTTCCTTTTTTCTATTTTTATACATTCTCAATCTCTTTTCTTCTACAATGAGATTTTGTTTTTTTCTGGTTAGATTTTGATGAGGGAAGCAGACAGCTCATACATCAAACAGTAGGAGTGCACATGCATACAAATAATCTAAAGTGGCCTGCAATCACTTTGCCAGGTGGTGATGGAAGCTGGGTTGCATTTGCTGTCTTTATAAACTGGGATGAGGGGGGAGGAGGACGACAGAGATGTATGAGCAAAATTATTGTTGGAATCTGCATATTCCTCAGAGGATAATTCTGCAGTAAAACAACCCAAACAAATAACTAAAAAGCACAGTAAGAGAGCCAGAAGTACATATGTCATGTGAAAGCTTCAGCCACATGGTGAAGTTTCGAACTGCAGAATGGCAGTCTTCAGATTTTTCTTAACGACACCTCTCTCTTCGTGTAGAAATGAATGTTTGCATGTCTTTTATTAACACAGCTCATAGTAAACCTGTAGTCGCCATGCTTACATAACAATTGAATCTTTTGTCATACTTGGAGTCACACCCTCTATTGAAAAAGTGTTCAAAAATGATGGTATTATTTGGATTTATTAACATTCTGCTTCATATTATTCTACTGAAATAACAAAACAAATTAAATCTCCAAGTTTGACATCTCCTGTGCTTCTACCCTTTTACAGAATGACCATCGGGTTATGTGTAAAAGGTAAACTACACACTTCTAGTTTCTGTCAGAAGTGTGTGTTTACTGTTATGTTTGCACTGGATGTAGTGTTGCATTTCTGTAGCTTATACTAACCATAACTCCCTACACAGACCTGGGCCCTCCAACTAACATCTTGGCACAAGATGAAACCGAATCAAGCTTCAGGGTGTCCTGGGATCAAGTCCAGGCAGACATTGATGGCTACATCCTCACCTACAGCTCTTCAGAGGGCTCAAGTGAGGAAATCCCAGTTGGCCCTGACAGTACTTCTTACGTAATGACACACTTGAGGCCCGGGGTTCTCTACACGGTCTACATCTGGGCCGTCAGGGGAACCAAAGCCAGCAGGAAGGTCTCAACACAAGCTGAGACAGGTCTCTTTAACCATTTCATGATGGATTATCTGAGTGGCTAATGTCAAATTGCATGAAACACTTACATTGATTAATATACAGATGGGTGACACATTAAAGACGGCAAAATGTGCTCGCCTCTTCGCTTCCTCTTTGGTGTCACATGGGAGGTCTTGGGTCCACCTGATGTGAATGTGTCCCCCACATGTGAGCCAATGAAATGATGAATCAGGTTTGATTCATTCCCACTGTATCATAAACTCAAAGGTCAGACGATTGGGTTTCCCCCATCTCTGATCCCTTTATGTGGAATGTTAATTCATTGTTTACCCAGCTTTTTTAACCATTGCAGCCCTGGTTGGGATGTAGGTGCAGAAAAAGCTCTGCTAGGTGTGTGACGTTCATTGTGCGACACTCTAATGGTGATAGAGCGGTTCAGCTTAAAACTGGTGAGAATGCAGGCCAGTTCTTTTGACAGAGCAGAAGTTTTGTAAATCTTTAATGGCACCAAGAGCCCTGTGTGAAAAACCTGTGGGAAAACAATATCAGACTCCACGGGCCATATATAGATGGATCTGCTTCCGTCAGGTTCCCCTGCTTACATCACCCATCTGTATATTAGCTTGTACCAGCAGTGTGTTAATATCCAACATCTTCCTGTAGAACTGGATGCTCCAGCTAACCTCTTAGCTCATGATGAAACCGAATCCAGCTTCAGCGTGTCCTGGGATCGAGTCCAGGCAGATATTGATGGCTACATCCTAACCTACCTCTCCTCGGAGGGCTCTAGTGGGGAAATATCTCTGGGCCCAGACGCCACCTCTCACAGGCTGACTGGCTTGAGGCCCGGGGTCCTCTACACTGTCAACATCGCAGCCATCAAGGGAAGCAAATCCAGCAGGAAGAGCTCGACACAAGCGGAGACAGGTCTCAGATACTAATTACCCTAGTTACCTGACCAGTTAAATCCACTCTTATATTGAAATGTACAACCTATATCCTGTATAAAGAATTCCTTTGTTCCGGGTTGGATATATCAGGTGTATGACGACAGTGACTCTGACAGCACAACTCCCCTGTCAAGCCTAAAAGAAGTATATTTCTCACATGGTAGACTAATCAGAATCGGCCTGTTTGTTTAAAGTGGTTTTCCATTGGATCCATCCATCAGTTCATCCATCCACTTCCAAACTTTTTTCGGGTCATGGCGAGCAAAACATCCTTTCCCATCAGTATATAGCTTCAGCTCTTCCTGAGCAGTGCCGTGCTGGCTCAGAGATCTAATCTCCTCCATCCTGGGAGGACCCTACAAGACTAAGAGGGCACCTTGTTACTCTTTCCCAATGACCGTTCCACCTTGGCTGCCGTCCACCTCACAGGTGTACACAGCTGTTTCTTTGATAGAGTGAATGCTTGAAATTATATTAGCAGTATATCCAGCAGGTTTGAATGCCAAATATTTAAATTTATTTTGCAATATGCAGATGTAGTTGTAGAATCTCCACCTGTATAGCATAGACGGAACATGAAAATAAATCCACCCCAGCAAAAGAATTGTTTGTCCACCATATGAACAAATTAAACCCACACAAACTTTTACGTGACGTCATTCTGCAAAGCCCTGCGTTGGCCGATCAAACCCATCCCAGCTCACTCTAGGGTTGCGAATGAAGAATTGTTTTTTCTCTCTACACTTTATAGCATCTTTGAGTATTTAGAAAAGCTCTATGTAAATTACTTGACATCTGATAAACCCAAACTCATGGATCAATTACTCAGACTGGACTTACAGGATCACATTTGAAGTCTGTCCCCTGGCCAGTGGATCACCGACCTTGTATTGCTCCAGAAATGAGCTCCCATGTCCTCATCCCTGGCAGAGTTTTATCGTTCATGCTAACCTTAGCAGAACTGGACGTTCCTACTATGACGTCTTGGCCCGAGATGACAGAGGGTCCATCTTTAGTGTGTCATGAGGACAAATCCAGTCATAAATCATCGATTGCATGATGAAAGTTCAATAAGGGGACCTGTTTGGACCGTGGCATCCGTCTCATTTACATCACCTGCTTTTTGGGGCTCTGTTGGGACTCAAGCAGGTTTCTGCATTTGATGCTTTTACGATTGGCCTGTTTCAACCTTACTCGTGTTACTAATATTTTTATCAAATGTCTGTTTCATTTCTCTCCGGTGAGAAATGAAACAATACATCTTGCAGTCGGCATCAGTAGTATATTAACTATCTACTAACATCTTCTTGTAGAACTGGATGCTCCTGCTAACCTCTTAGCTCGGGATGAAACTGAGTCCAGCTTCAGCGTCTCCTGGGATCAGGTCCAGGCAGACATTGATGGCTACATCCTAACCTACAGCTCATCTGAGGGCTCTAGCGGAGAAATCCGCGTTGGGCCTGAAAGTACCTCTTACAGAGCGACTGCCTTGAGACCTGGAACTTTCTACACCATCTACATCTGGGCTGTTAGAAGGGACAAAACCAGCAGGAAGATTTCAACGCAAGCTGAGACAGGTTAATACTCGTGATTGAGCAGAGTTTTCATTTGGTAATCCATAGTTTTTCTTTTGAAATGACGCCCATAATCAGCTAAGGTGATATTAAGTACTAATGTTACCTCATAGTCTAAAGACAAGTTGAGGAAGAAGTACAGAGAAAAGAGGACACGCGCAGATAAAACTGTACCCTAACAAATGTCTTCATTCAAAATCCTAATCAGTAAAAATATTTGACTTTACTTAAGTATCAAATATAAAAGTACACACTCAATATGGTGTTTCCAGTAGTTGGGGGCATTCAGTCCTCAAAACACTGACCTCTTGTGTTGTGTGGTAAATTTGAAAGTACATCATCTTCACCAGGTTTTACCACATTTTCTTTGACAAACTCTTCTCTTCAAATTAACTATTAACTGATGAGTTCAGGTGTATGTAGTGGAGTAAAAAAAAGTACAGTATTTCCCTTGAAATGTAGCAAAGGAAAAGTATTAAATTCCCTAAAGTAAAAATGTTCAAATATCCGGAAAATGTGCAACAACCAGATAGAAATCCAAAACAAGCATTTGGACATTATGAATCAAATGAGACAAGACTTTTCCTATAAAATGCCTCTTGATGTTGCTTCCATATTTTTGACACAGTCACTGTTGAGTAAGAATTTTAAAATTGCCAGAAAGCACCAAAACTTCTACTTTGGCTTCCAGGAAATGCTTCCCAGAGGCCGGCTATGTCTCTTAGCTCAGTGTGGGGTAAAAACAGCAGCTGGTGGATGGCTTACAACACGAGCATCTTTGTGTGAGTTAGATGATCTGTGAAACCACCAGGGAACACTGAATGAAAGCTAGATGTTTTTCAATTAGGCAGCAAATGGCCAGAGTTTTGGATTATAAATTTGCCTCGTAACTCATCAGCAAGCATCGATAGCTACAAACCAACGCCGTGCTGCATTCAAATAGAAAAAAACTCAAAAGGAAATCATCTGGGATAGATAAAGACACGTGTTATTACATTTGAGTGAAACTGTCACAGACTAACATGTTTTCTAGGCGTGAGAGCTGCATTCCAACAGTGGCTTTCGCAACAATTTCAATTGAGATTTAATTACTTGAAAAGGACTTTTTTTTTTAATAGATCTTAAAAACCTTGATAATTCCAATGACAAACTGCCTTTTAGCCTAAGAGTCATGACTCTCAATATCAATTAATAATCAGTTTGTTGGCCTGACTTTGCTTATCATTGTGAAACCCACCTTCTGTAATTTCTTAAGCCGTGGGTGGTAAAGCCTCCCACAGCTACTGCAGATGTCTTTATACCAGACAAATTATATCAGTGTCTATTTTGGTCAAACCTCTTAAGTGAGGGGGAAGATAACTGCCAGTTTACATGGAGAGGCAAATTGCATCTCTGCAGGTGGATGTTTGCCATCTTGGAGGTTGTGCATCAAATTGAGAAACTATACAGACGCATACTGTATGGCGTCATAAAGAGGGAGTGAAGCGTGCACTGCAGGTGATGTGCCTGTATTTGTGTAATACTCAGACAGTACATTGAGTCATTGATCATTAGCTGTATCGGTGTCAGTAAAAGCATCAGCTGAGGTGCTGAGATGTATAAATGAACAATACACACAATGTTGTCGTGCCATCATTCGCTCTGATTTACACTCAAACCAACAGACATCGATGCTCCCAAGGACCTGAAGGCTACAGACGTGACGCTGGAGACGGCCTCTTTGACCTGGATTCCTCCACTGGCCGACATCGACGGATACATCCTCACTTACAGAGATGAGGATGGAGCTATGGAGGTACAGGGCTGCAGAACACACACACACGCACACATCAAGTAGAGAGGGTCAACTTAAATTTTTTTGGTTGTTTAAATGTGCAGTTGTTTGTTGTAAAACATACAGGAATACACACAAAGCATGAGTCGTCAAAAATAGAGAACTTTCACTGTCGACAGTTTAGAAATCCAGGAATAAACAAGCCGGTATCAGCACCATCATGTGGAGCTGAGGATGTGACACCAAACCTCTTACTCTGCATTAACTACACTGTTTAAGCTGTCAAATACTACCTGAAAGTGTGTTTTCAGTGTGTGAAGCAGGCTGCAGATGAGGGCACATGTTAAATTTAAGTTTCATAGTATACTGACCTCTTGTGGCCAAACATGAAACTCATGTACACATAGATGAGGTTCATGATTGGTATCCACTGACATGAGTGCTTTAAGACAGTATAGTAACTTGATTTTTTTTCATGTTGGGACTACGATGCGCTAAAAATGAACCCGTATTAAATGTCATCTGTTGTGTTTTGTGCTCAGACTGTTGAGAAGCGACTGGGAGCTGGTGAGAACAGTTTTGCTGTATCACATCTAGAGATGGGGAAGAGATACATCGTCACCATCATCGCTTACGTTGGCAACAAGAGGAGTAAAGCGGTGGAGACCATCTTCAGGACAGGTCTGTATATGCTGCTGGTCCCTCATAAATCCTGTCTCTTAGGTTTTTGTGTTGTTCTGAATTGGTCTACTTGAACTTGATTAATATTCCACAACGTCCTTCCACCTAGTTGGTCTCCTGTATCCCTTCCCCATGGACTGTGTTCAGATAATGAAGAACGGCAATAAGAAGAGCGGCATCTACACCGTCTACATTAACAACAACAGCTCCAAACCTATAGAAGTCTACTGCGACATGGACACTGATGGAGGCGGCTGGCTGGTACGAATGATCCCTTCACTTTACAAAAAATACATTCAGTGTTCCTACGCAGAATTTAAACAGGACTTTTTCCACTCTCAGTTCAGTCATACAGACAGGAAGCAAAATCTGATGGCTACATGTAACTCATTGCTTTTGTGTGTACCTCTAATAACTAGCAACCCCAGGCTTGAAAAGACTGCAGTGTTGCATGAGGTGCACAGTAGACGTCAGGAGCAAGGAATAACAAATAGCCACCAGGTCTTTCTTCCTGTCTGAAGGAATAAATTGAGGGCTATAAAAGTTTGAGCTTTCTATTTCATGAATAAGGGCCAAAGCTCTATTTATTTTAAAGATATTAGTATATAAGTATGTCCTGTGAAGAATTGTTTAATATATTGATACTGAGTGTTTAGTGGACTGAAAGTATAAAACTATAAATGATTGCAGTTGTCAGTTTTTGCCACTATGCGTGAGTGAAGAGCAGGAACCAAAAGCAAACTGTTTTACGTGTGTGTTCAGATGCTTCAGCGCCGCAACAGTGGCAAGCTGGACTTCATGAAACGCTGGAGACAGTACATTGCAGGGTTCGGCAACATGACCGATGAGTTTTGGATTGGTGAGCACCCCAAAAATACTATTCGTATTACTGAGGAATGGAGCGTCTTTTCTTTATTTTGACACTTTCCGTCTGTGTGTTACCTCAGGTCTGGATAAGATATACGAGCTGACCAACACTCCCACCCAGTATGAGCTGAGGTTTGACCTGGGCCTGGGCTCGGAGAGGGCCTACGCCGTGTATGACAACTTTAAAATTGCGCCCGTCAAGCAGAAATTCAAACTCACCATTGGCAATTACAGAGGGACAGCAGGTGGGTTTTGATTCCAGGATTTCAAACAATATATAAGACCGCGGAGGTGACAAATGTATATTTTCTCACTAATCATACAGATGTGGGAGAATGCTAACAAGATAGACGCTGGTTTCAAGTCATGTTACCTCTCCCATAATTCTGCGGGATGCAGGGAATGTAAATACAATGACAGGAGGCGGAGTATTTGTTCCAGAGACTTAAATCCAGAAAGCAGTTGTCAGATTCTCCAGTGGGAAGGTGGCATCTGAGCAAGGGAGGGTGTTAGTGGGCTTAGAATCCAGACAGATACCGACTTAAACAAGAGGATTGCTGTGTCTACTCGTACAACGGTGTGCTGAAACAGCATGTACTGCAAGTACAGTACCCCTCTATTTTTGGAATTTTAATAAATTTCTTCCATGTGGGAGCAGATGGAGGCGAGTGAGCAGCAAAATCTGGATGTACTTTAAGTGGAGAGAGGTTTTTCTTGGAGGCCCAGCATTTTGACAGTAATAATCACCAATTTTGTTGACGATCCCTAGGTGATGCAATGACCTACCACCAAGGTCGGCCGTGGACTACTGTTGACTCTGATAATGACATCGCCCTGGGTAACTGTGCCCTGACTCACCGCGGTGCCTGGTGGTACAAGAACTGTCACCTGGCCAACCTCAACGGCAAGTGGGGGGACAACAGGCACAGTTTGGTGAGTGGTCAAGGAAGCAGCGTCATCTTCCCTTTAGATAAAATCTAGCCTTTATCCCGCCCTGCAGAGTAGGCGTTCAAAAGATTTTCATTTAATCAGCACTCACAAATCTGCACCACGCAACTTGAAAGTTTAAGACTCTGAATTCAGGTGAAACGAGCCCCAACCAGGTGATGTAAAACTAGAGAATCTGCTCTTACTATATATTATGTTCCTGTACATTGTTGCGAAGACAGCAGTACAATTTTGATTAAATCCAATGTTTGTTACATCATATTTAAGTCCTATCATCACGACGTGGCATTGTGATTGTGACTTACATTCAGCTTGTAGATGTCTTTATGCCGGGACTGAAACATATCAAGTTTGGAGAAGATCTGACCATGTGGAGTCCAGTCAGTACGGTGACCAAATTTCAAAATCGGCCACAGTAAAACCACTTACTTCTCCACAAGAACCCTTCAACAAGTTCTTCAGGCATTTCAGACCAAACTCAAGATGGCTCTTCTTAATCCACTGGGAGGAGGAGGAGGACATCAAAAGTGAAAAAAAAAAGCAAACATGTAATTGCCTGTCGCCACCAGGCTATGACTTCTCTGCCCCAAAAGCAAATGGCTTCTTCCTTGGCTTGGTGGAGATTGGCATAAATCCCTCTGTAAAACAAATACATCCCAAATGGATTGTTGGAAGGAGGCAAACTCATCCACTGAAACATTCACAAGCACAACTACTCATTACGATCAACACTTCTATCTTTGGTGTCTCTTCTGTAACGACTTACTGTATAAAAGAAAAAAGAAAACAAGAAAATATAAAACACCAAATATACGCCGAGAGGGAGGTTGTTTCATGGTCAGCAATCAAAGTAAATTTCACCCCCAGCCCACTTCAGCTTGTTCTGTTTTGAATTGTTGAGGTGAAGCAGAAATGGCCTGAATCCATCAGCAGCACAAGAAAACATTTCACAGCGGCTATACCAGCCATAAGTGTTCTTTACCAGGCTGATGGGGTACCAACAACAGTTATTATGTCTAAGGGAGACTGATACTGAGGGAGATGCTGGGGGATTTCTCTGCTCTTGTCAAGATTTCACCATAATATTACTGCTGCAGATGTCTCTCACAATGTTTGTCGTCAAAATGCAATAACAGCCAAAACAAGTTTGTGCTCACATGAAATAAAGCCAGAGGCTGCTATTTATTAGTATTCTGCCTGTCACGCCGCCTGCCTCTTCAGTGACTCGTCTCTCTCCTCCTTTACTGCCTCCCTCATTTCCCCTCAACCTTCTTCTGACCAAACTTTCACCTCAATCTCTTTCTCATCCAATCTTCTCTCAGGGAGTCAACTGGGAGCCTTGGAAAGGCCACCTGACATCCCTCAACTTCACGGAGATGAAGATCCGACCCGTGGGAGCATTGTCCAGTAGGAGGAGGAGATCGTTAATGACCAAAGAGAAAAGCAGAAACACAACCCACCAAAAGAAATAGAAGAGCACTTCTTAAAACAATAGCAGTCATCTTCCCGCCGTGTAAACCTGCCGTCGTGCTAAATATAGATTGATCTCCTTCTGTTTGTGTGGTTGAAGGAGTTCATCCATTAATTCCCATCAGTCTGCATGTCTTTGAGCCTCGCGTCTTGATAGAGCACGCTTGTTTTGACACAATCGGGCATATTCACACACCAGCCATGTTTCTCTCATGTCACGTTCAGGGTAGGGGAACTGAAATGCTAGGTAATGTCGTACCACTGTGTTCTAGGCTGCACCGCAGAGAATCTGGCAGGTTATGATAATTTCCCTGCTTCCTGGTTGACCAGCAATTGACAACAGAATGAAGAAATAAACACCTGGTGGCAAGGCAACATACTGAGAATTCATTAACTAGCTTAAGCTAAATGTTAGTATTCAAAAACAACGGTTAACTTCGGTTATTCTGTTTCATGATACAAGAAAGGAGTAAGTTAAAATCATGTGACATTTTACTCACTAGAACCCGTATTTCTGTGTACTTAAACTGCATTGTGTCCATTTATTGTTTGTTTATGGTCTGACATGTCTTGGCAGCTTATTGACGCTACATAAAACACTCCCTGCTAAAGTGTGTGGAACACATTCAGTGTTGCTTATCATGTCAATACAACAGAAATCTGTGGCACGTAGTTTTCCTTTCTTATTGAATCATGTACCGACACAATTACAAATGCTAGCTAAGAAACTTCTTGCTAAATGATCCAATAAGAAATGAGTAAGTTATTAATTGTTTGCCACTATAGTATAGAAAACATATTTCATGTTTATTTAAACTGCGTTCTTATGCTAAGGGTCTTTGTTCCACAAAAGCAGAAATGTCAGGCCAGCTTTTTCACACTACCTAAAACAAATGGTGCTAAAGTTCTTGGAACACACTTTAGTGTTGGATGCAATCTGAACTTTATAAAGAAATACGTGGCACATTAACTTTTCCTATTGTATCTTGTAACAAAACAACAGACGGTGTTTGCTAAGAAGTGGTGGTATGCTAGCATTAGCTTGTCAGTTATGGTACTTCCATTGTTTTTACAAATCCTAGCCTGGCAAGCGCTGAAGCGACTCCATACATTTACAAGTTACAGACTGGAACACAGGTGTATAACGTTATCTGGCAGAATATGAATGAATATGATCTACTAACTGCCATAGTAACTTATTAGCTCTTTGTCAAATATGAGCTGTTGTCTTCCGTACCTGAGTTTAGTGTGATCGTGGGAAAGAGACAGAGAAGAATCTTCCTCTGAGATGCTTCATACTGAACCGAAAATTAAGCCGAGAATAGTTAGAATGTCATTGTAACGAAAAACTTACTTATGTTGGTAGAAAACAGTTATAGAATGCAGAATGCAGTACAAAGACTTTGGAAACCCAAGACTCTTTTCCAAATACTGGAATAATTTCTAACTATTTTCATTAAAATAAAATCCCAGCAGCCCAGATTTACTTGTATAAAATTTGCTTATGTCATGGTCTCGTGGAAAATAGTAACAACCTTTCCTGTGTATAGTAGTCTTGTCATAATAACATAAATGCTCTTTTTTTTTTATTGCAGCAGCAGCAGGTGCAGTTGATGCCCTGAGCTTATTGATCAAGAGACTGTGTCACATTAGAATGTCACTGTGCCTCAAACACTGCCACATCACATTAGCTTGCTGTGGGATGAACCAGAGAATAACAATGGATGCCTGTCTGGAGAGGCCATATTGCCCCTGCCTTACATTTACACGATAGAGACAGCGCCTATCAATCAGCTTAATGTGCTCCTATCATATGTCATTAAGACTTAATTTCATCTGAATTTCATGCAATATCCTAAGACACCTAATGACCAAACTCTTGTTTTCAATCTGCTAAGCTGACAAAGGTTATTAATACTGCTTTGACTTTTACTTTATTACTTAATTACACTTTTATCGCAAACTGTCAGTGTATGTGGCAAGGACAGAATGCATCAATCAACATTTTGCTAATCTGCCAAAATTGATTTAGTGGACCATGCCTGTCATACATTTATCATTCTCTAAATTTTATTTAAGCCTTCAAGGTCTATTAAATTTTATTCCAGCCTAGTACTAAAAGGTATTACTGGGTTTTTTTGTTGTTGTTTTTTTCCCATTGTGTTCTGTATTTTCAGCCTGATGTGTCTCTGGACCACATAACGCTGAAGCTATTGAAAAAAAGAACAGACTGAATCTTTGTTGACAAGGAAAAAATGATGTATTTTGCACACAGATATTCATGGTACAAGAGGTACTGAAATGATATGAAATAAATGTGTCTTATATATTTCCACGCCGTACTTATATCTCGTAGTGGATTGGAGTCCCTTCATCTTATGACTTGAAAGCAACTGAACAAAAAAAAAATAATAATGCTTGATTTTTGTTGTTTATGAGGGGGGAAATGTATTTGCATGACATATTCAGGACCTAAAATATCAGTTTAAAAACAAGTGTATGTCCTTCTTAATCTTATTATCTTGTACTGATTCAGAATGACTAAGTAACTTTGAAACTACTTTTTAAAAGTCAGTTTATTTTTGCAGTATTTCGAATGAATATTCTAAACTCCAGATAAAATATAGCATGCAAAAAAGTGCAAGAAAAAGAGGTGAGCCCTATATTCCCTGCTCTGGTACTGATAGAAAAACACGTGTCCTATATTTTGGAAGCAGCTGCCTCAGGATTGTGATGTCACTAATCACAATCCACCAAAGCTGTACCATCTAAAATATATAAGCTCACCCCCTGTTGGTAAAAACCAAGATGGCTTCAACCAAAATGCCAAACTCTGAACGCTTAAAAATGGAGTAAACAAGCTGACATGTGCTGTCATGTTGGCTGTGTTCACTTAAACTTACAATTTTTGTTTCATTCATTGAAAATTGTCTGCTGACCCGCCAGGCAGCTCAAAGCAGTTCTCAAATGTCAAGTGATGCAAATTGCAACAAAAGTGATCTATGAAACTTATCTGAGTGAGAGGGGACTTGAAATAAAGAGTAGTCGGTTTGTGCAGCTCTTTAAAGTTAATACTGTCTCTTACTAATAAGAGCCCAACGACATCCATGTCTCGGGTACATATTTTTCAGATTGTACTAATATAATGCAGCACGTTTAAAGGTACTGACACAGTCATTAATCGGTTTGGAACAAATCCAACTTTTAAATAGTTGCGTCACAGCGCACAAAGAGTTCAACGGGGCTGACAGAAGTGTAAGTGCCACCAGCAACACACATTCAGGCGGCGCTGCACACGCGCACACACAGAAAGACGCACCACTACGAGATTTAAATTATGCGCAGCAAATCCACGCCATTTAGATAATGCGCATCTGAAACCTCTCACAAACCCCAGTGAATTTACCCCCTTTAGTTCATAGTTCATACAAAACAATCTAACAGTCCAAACAGTCAGTTCGCGCATCCAGGAAACATCCGGCGAGCAGAAGCAAAAGGTATTATCCAAAGGGAAGCAAAACGGGGGAAAAGGTCAACAAAACGGCGGTTGCTGGACTCCAAATCCCAAGCCAACCGTTCCCAAAGGAAAAAAAAACGGAGTCGATCTCACCAGATCAGTAGTCCACGGCTTGGGGAGTAGTTGAGTCGTTGTTACCACGTCCACTTGCTTGGAGACGTCTCCAAGGATCTCGTTGGGCTTTTCACCTGTCACATCTCCCCAGTTATCACAGTCTATTCTATTTTTTCAGATTTAGTCTTTTCTGACCTGATATGCAAGGAGATTACTCTTTGAAGTAGAAACCCTTGGCTTGGCGCCACCATTCAAAACTGTGACATGCGTACCTGGCGTCTCCGTCTATGGTCCGCCCCCCTCACACCCCACGTCACCCTATATAAAATCTTGGGTGCGCAGTGATACTAACGGGCGGCAGACGCCTTACAGCAATACCCCGCTCCCCTACTACTGTGCAGTGTAGTAAGGTAACACAGGGCAAAAACATATGCACATGCACATTATTGACGATACATCAACATTCCATGTGTTTAGTGTGATGTATGTGCTGCGATATGTACTATGTGTGTGTTTTAACGTGACAATGTCACAGGCTCATTTATCAACCTGCATAGACGCGTGCACGCATTCACTCATCAGAATTCATACATTTGGATCAAGATCAGCAGTGTCTCAGCTCTCCACACACTCCTGCCAAAAGTACCGCCTCATTGTTTTAATCTATCTGGGAGGAGGTTGAGATATTTCAGTCTGGACCAAAGTAGTAGTTGGACTACTGCCTCCAGGGTGAAATTTAGCTAAAAAAAAAAAAAAAAACTCTTAGAAAGCTATACTTTCTGAACTACTCCATTTGGAGTATCTGCAGCAGTTTGATCTCATTTAAAAAGTTAACACTTGGCTGTCCCAGACGCAAGTCATTTTCCATTCATTGGACCAGTTCCAGCCTGTAACTGCAAGAATGGGGGAAGTATTCAGCTTCCTTGTGATGTGACACAGAAGCTTGGATTGGATGAAGGAGATGTCAATCAAAAGGTAAGCGTTCGGCGGCCATTTGTAAGACCATTTATTTGTTTGGTTTGACAACCCAGGTTGACTATCCAGTTTAGTACTGACAGAAAATACTAATAGCAGGGGCTACTAGGAATGATGCTAGCACCGCCAGACATTAATGTTAGATTATAAAATGTTTAATAAAATGAATCTTTGCCTCGATAAGGATCATCTGGACCCTGGGGAATGTGATCAGACCATGTTTGTGAGTGAGACTATTGACAAGTGGATTAACTCTTCAGCGTCCAGGTGGGTGAGTAGCATAATTAGCACAACTGCTCAAATACTAGTTAACTGATGAATGCATTGATGGGAGCTGCTGTTGTGGTTCGTTCCAGAGATCGTTTACATAGTTTTGTTCACAAAAACCCTGGCGTTCAAATAATGTAGTAGCATAGCATGGTTACATATTTAAACTGGTCCTGTTTAAATTTCTGTTGACCATGACACCATATATTTTAAAGTTGATCATTACACTTTGGTGTTCACAGCACTGTGGAGTTTCCACAGCTGAGCACTTGATTCCTCCTCTCTGGCTGTCTGACATGGAGCCATTTTACACTCTCATTTATGTACATTGTGTGGACAGAATATAAACATCACTCTACAAGATTTAAACACAGAGAGAAACAGTCTACTCAAACCTCCAGTGACATGTCAGGAATGTCATTTCATCCCTACAGACCAAAACAAGAATGAGACGATAATTGTCTTAAAATTGTCTGTATTTATTTCTTGCATCACATTTAATTTCATTTCTGTCTTGCAAAGCTCAGTGGTGCAAAAGGCCTTTTCAACCACAGTGATTGCAAATTACTTGAAGGAGATTAGTTCCTGCCAGTTCTCTCTACGGCAACTGCTCGGTTGGTAGGAGGAACACAAAAGGGGGGGGGGGGGACATTTGTTCTTTCAGGTTCCCTCTGGCTTCCTCTGGACACTTTACCTGTGTTTGCTGGGGGCTGGTTCTCGGGTGGGTGGGGGCTACAGCGGCATGTTAGTTAACTCATCTATCTTATCTCAACACCCTTCAGTTTCTCTACGCGCAGAGCTAAGCAGTACGTATGCATGCACATAGAAGCCTATAAAACATGTAGCTGCTGCCAAGGAATGACCTCACTCCTGAAGATAT
The DNA here is from genome assembly GCF_037954235.1 of Aulostomus chinensis. Lineage (NCBI taxonomy): Eukaryota > Metazoa > Chordata > Actinopteri > Syngnathiformes > Aulostomidae > Aulostomus > Aulostomus chinensis. The sequence goes on from NC_141324.1 coordinate 18,007,948, forward strand.
GCACACACACACACACACACCATGACGGGACAAACGAGGTACCATACCTTGTTCCATAGGCCCCCTGTCAGGCAGCGCACGATATCCAAATATCCCGTCACTCGGTAGCCTTGAACCCTGCTGCTACCTCCACCTCCATATACAGGCTGTTCTCCCCTTTTATTTACAGGATTGCTTCCTCCTTTTTTGCTATAATTATTAAGGCCACTAGATGGCATCAGTCACTTGTACTATGAATACATTTTCACCACTTAACGGATGACGTTATCTGCAGTTAGTCCTCTTCTCTTAATCAACAATGTTGAGATCAGAAATGTTCTCAAAATTCAAATGTAGTGATAAATTTACCCTTCATTTCCATCCATCCATCCATCCATCCATTTTCTACTGCTTATCCTGTTAAGGGTCACGGGGGGCGGGAGCCTATCCCAGCAGCCCCCCGTGGTGAGAGGTGGGGTCACCCTAGACAGGTCACCAGTCCATCACAGGGCCAACACATAGAGACAGACAACCATTCACACTCACAGTCACACCTACAGTCAATTTAGAGTATCAATCAGCCTCGTCCTCTCTTGATGTTTTTGGACTGTGGAGGAAGCTGGAGTACCAGAGAGAACCCACACAGGAACAGGGAGAACATGGAGACTCACACAGAAAGGTCCCAACCTTCCTGCTCTGAGGTGACAGTGCTAACCACTGCACCACCGTGCCGCCCCTAAAGCTTTTCATCTATTACATAGTAGATTTTAACATCCTAAAAAGTTTTTTTTAATAAACTGTAATACATTCAAAGATAAAGTGGTTTCCCAACACACACACACACGTGCACACACACACAGACACAATTATCACTGTGGACCTGGGTGACCAACTTTTTGTTTTGGAGGAGCACGGTGGTGCAGCGCTGACCACAACCCTACTATTGCCGCCCTACCCTTCGTTTTAATATCGAAAAATTTCTACAAGTTTGTCACATAAACAAGGAATTTGACTCTGGTTTACTAAGCTCTTTTTGAAAAAAAAAAGTGATGTAAATGTTTACATAGGATAAAGATAATAAAATAAGATAAATAATTAAAAGATATCCACTTACTAGAACAATTTATTCAAGCCAACATATAAATAAATAGATATGGCTCTGAACGAGCAGCTTGATACCGGTTTCCCATCTGTCTGACAGTCTAAAATATGTCTCTTCTGTCATTCTTATTTGGCAGCATTTTACAATAACGGTACATTGCTCTAAGTTCTCTATCAGAGTGCTGAGTAAGCATTACTTGACCACCAGTGAATGCTCTTTACTAGTGTAGAATGTATGTCCGTCCAATTTTTCCATCCATCTTTGCAGTGGAAACAACATCATTAGTAAATGATGACTAGATACACTAGTTAACTGGTAACTAACAGGAAACTCAGCATCAACCAACAGTTATTAATGTAACCTGATGTGTTAGTTATTTTGCCCCTCATATTTTATTGACTTCTACTGATAGTCAGTACTCTTTGTGTGGATAATAAATACAAATAAATACATTTCAAACAGTCGGACCTGCTGAAGATGGTCATCATAACTCACAGCACATTTGTAGCAGCCTGAATCTTTCACCGTGTCCTTGCTATGGCGGCCTGCTGACAAACCTTTCACTTGTTCTTAAAATAGCGCTGTATTAGTGTTACAGTAGCCTGAAAGTATCATCCATTATGTCTGTACGTGTCGGTACCGTGGGACGGTGCAGGATCCAGCTGGCTGTGCTGGGCTGGTCTGGGTAGGGGGAAAAAAGGTCCTATTTTTTTTACTGTGCGTCTCTGATGTAAATATAGTCAAGAAAAACCACGCAGACAGAAACATTTGTCTGAATGTGTTAGTTGATACTTGATAGGAGGTGCCTGAGGTCCGGTGATGTGTTTTTTCCATGAGAGAACTTGGTTGTAACAAGGGAGTGTTTGTTTTAAAGGGTGGAGTTTGAGCCGCTTATGTGGAAAAAAAAAAGGAAAAAATGAAAGAAGTAGAAGCTAAAGGATGGAAAGACACGAGGGGGGGGGGGTGTACAAGCTTTACACAATAAAGAAAAACACAGAATTTGAAAATAGCAATTTCCAGTCCTGGAGAAAAAAAAAACTACACTAATAAGAAAAAGGAAAGGAAAGTAAGGTGACATGTGCATGAACACTGCAGACAGAGGTGGCTATTAATCAAAGACAACGGTGGAAGGAGCACTGCTTGGTGTTTTGATGTGGATCACATTCAGAGGCTCAGTGGATACTTCAGGTGCTCGCTCTCCTGGACGGTTCTAATTACAATTCTAAAAAAAACAACAACCTCCAAGTCTCGCTCTCGGGTTTGAGCTAAATAAAAATACGTTAGTTGCACACAGCAACATGTATTTAAAATGACCAGGGAGCTGCAGATTTGTCCGATAGCCGACATTTACCGAGGTTGACGGTATCGGCATAAAAACAAGTTTGTATTATTTTTACGTACTTACAGTAGGACCTCATGTTAACATTGACAAAAATTTGGAAAAAGCCCGTAAATGATATATGTATGATGACAGATGATGAGCAAGAATGAAAGACTTCATAAATATTTGGAACATGTAAATACAGATGTAAAAAATATTACAAACGCTGGAATATTTAAAAAAAAAAACAACATGTGCTGATGCTGTCGTGCATCACTAGACAACAGTAGGACCTGTAACTTCCAGAATCAAATAAAAATCTAGAATTCAATTTCCTGCATGGATTCAATCTTTACAGTCTTTGTTTTTTTTGGATAAAGAATCCTTTATTGAATTACCCAACACTTAATAATCACACCGCTGTACAGATGCAGCCGTCATCTTTCAGACAACACCGAGAGGCAATTTCACCCTCCGCATCATCAGTATGGATACAGAAGAACACATGGGCGCAACCATGGTGACGAAGCACAATACCCACATATCAAATCAGACACTTTGTGACTGTAACGCACTCCTGTGGTTGCTTCTATGTAGGACAAAAAAAAAGGAGAATGAAAGATCACAGCGAGAGAAGCGTGAAACCGCCATTCGCTCTGCTCCCGGAATCCTGATTTTGCTGTGACATCACATTCATGTACCAGCGTGACACGGCGACACTGAGAGTCGTTGTTTTGGGAGCTGTTGAAAAGGACATCAGGGTTAGTAATCGCGTAAAAAAAAAAACAGACTCCAGGATACACGAGAGTTTCTGGATGGTGCAACCGAAAGCGATAAAAACGCCCAATCGATACTGATGGCGATTTTTTGAGAAACTCAACTTCAGAAGTAACACGTGTTTTTTGTTTTTTTTATGATTGCGTTTCAAGTCCATATGTGCCGTTCACTATGACATGAACATTTTATATAGTGATGAATTCATCACTTATGTATACATGTAAAGCAAGGCTCTCAAGTCTCACGCAATGAGCGTGTGACACACGCATTTTGACCCGTTCACACGCTCTCACGCCACACATTGAATTCCTCACGCATTTAAATCACCACAGTGACGTCCACCAAGTTGCACCGCTATAACAGGGGAACAGGTAGGAATCAAGTGAACCTCGTCTCCTCCCATCGCCTCCCCTCCCCTCCACACCCCCGCCCGAGAGCTCAGAAGGTGCGCGCCACGCGCAAGCCAATCAAATAAAGTATATCTACCGAACAGCCAATCAAAAAGGAGCATTGTTGTCTCCGGTCGGATTTTGATATCCCACGGTTACTGAGGAAGACGGACACTTGCCGAAAAGAAGCAGGCTTGCTAAAGAGGGCAAAAAGATCCGATGGTTCTGGTAAGTGATCTCATCATTTATTCGTTGCTGTAGAATAGTCTCTAGTCTCTTTTATACTGTCTATGGATATTTTGTCCTGGTAGCAGGAGTGGGAGCGAGTGTGTGCGTGTGTGTGTGTGTGCGTGTCGGGGATGGAAGTTAGCAGCAGTTACTGTGGGTTAACTTATTTCAGAGACACATATTTTATTTATTTATTTATATATATTTATTTTATCCAGACAATGCATTGTAGTAATTATTGCATTTGCCCTCAGAGATGTCAGGGAAGAGGCAAACAAGCATCCTTTCATGCTTCTCCCAGCTCCCTAAAAAGGTGGCCAGATTAGGCACAGAAAAGGAGACTGTGGAGAGGGCAGTAGTGGAGGACACTGTAGAAGAGGCTGCAGAGGACACAGTGAAGAAGACAGCTATGTTATCAGTAGAGAAAAAATCTGTGGAAGAAACTGTGGAGGACACCATAGCTGAGACAGTGGAAAAGCAAGAAACAAGAAAGAACAGAGGACTGAGTGGAGCAGCCACCTGTAAGTGTACCTTTAAGAAGGAATGGTCAACCCGATGGCCATTCATCACAATAGGAACCACTAGCTCCTTCTACTGGTGCTCTGTCTGCAGACAAGAAAACTCTTGTGCCCATCAAGGTGTGAGGGACATAAGCAGGCATGTAGAAAGCAGGGGACATCGTGCTAAAGAACAGGCTCTAAACTCAGCCAGCACTGTTACACAGTTCTACACACCAGAAACTTCTGTTGGAGGCATGAGTGTACAAGAGGCCAAGGTACATAGCACAGGAACCCCCCCCCCCCCCCCCCCCCCCCGCTGGTAAAGTCTCACTCTGAACTCACTTCAAAACTTGAGAGCCCTGTGTAAAGGATTTACATGATGTCATACAAGTAAAGGCTGTAGAGAGTAAATACGTGAGAGTATTTTCCGAGTCTTGGCAGCCATATTGAATGGACGAGCCAATGCAAGACAGGCTCATAATGATATCTTCACACACAATGATGGTGACTTGCTGCTGAATTTCAAAGGCTCACTAACTTCAATTTATACAAGAAATGGAAAGATGAGATTCAACCGAGCTGGGTGGGGGGGCTTCATTTCTCCCCCTGTCATTTCCCACAACATGGTCTCCTTTATCATTGCATCTCTGTATATCGGGATAAATTATGCATGCAGAACCCAGCCGGGCACATAATTAACAAAAATAATCACCTCAGCATCTTTTGAACTGAGGAAAAACAAAAGCACATCCTAAATATACAACGTCATGGATAATTGGGTGGGATTAATAAAAAGAAGAGGTGGTGGTATTGTTTAAGAAGTATCGAGGATGAAAGATTAACGGTTCAAACAGATGCTTCCCCCCTCCCCCAAAGCCAAACATATTTTATATTTCTCCTCTGCGCCTCCTGCTGTTTGAATTTTTTTCTCCAGAAAATAAAGACGTGTTTCAGGGAAACGTTGAGAGTCGGACCACAGGGCCGTCTCGCAGGGCTGGTGCGAAATAACGTACATCGGTAACACGGGTCGTTTCAAACACGCACTCTTTACTACTTCATTTAGAAACTGATCATGAGCTTCCCCGGGCCGGCGAAGGTGAATTAAAAAAAAACAAAAAAACATTAATGCGCATGCGTGCCTGAATAATTGATTCATTTGGCAGAATACTTTTTTAGCTCACATTTTTTCCTTGGAATTCTACTGACATGCACCTACTGGCAAAGGATTGAAATCAAAACAGATCCCTCTGTATTCCTATATATAATAATAATTATATAATAGATAATAAGAGATAATAATAACGTGAAGACCAGCATCTTTTCTCACACTGCCTCTGCTTCTCAGGTGGTTTATCAGAAAAATACAAATTAAAAAAAGTACATACACATTGGCGCATTATTATTATTATTATGACGATTGTTGTTGTTGTTGTTGTTGTTGTTCTAGCTGTCTTTACAGTCTGTATTTTACAGGATAAAGCTTTCGAAGGAAAGCCAGAGCAACTACAGCTTCTCTCTTTGAACATAAAGCAGAAGAGACAAACTCCAATTTCCTCATGGAAATGTATCTGTCTGAGCAGTAATGAAATGAGCGGGGCCTGTTTTCCCAGCAGCACTTGAGCTAGAAGATCAACTTAGCGCCAGTGTATGCTAATGCATAAAGATGATGATACTACTGAGACGCTTCAGCTTAATTGGGCTTGGAGATGTCATACTCTTTGAAAAATTGAGCCCTCTGGCATGATTCATTAAGCCCAAAATTGTTTGATTATTTCAGACTTTTTACTCTCTTGATATTTAAAAAAGAAAAAATTAAATAAAATATGCTAAATGCACAGTATGAAATTTCTGCCACAAGGGGTCTCTGAATCAAAACAATAACGTGGGATCATGGGAACTGGTGTTTTGGCGTGATAAGACAGAAATCACGTGGTCTTCAACCACCTGACCATGTGAAGAGCCCACTACTCTAATATAAAAACATTATGCAGTGACATCAGTGGTGGGTGGAGCCCAACGCCGTTACCCATGGTAACACAATCAAAATACCTTTTATGAGCACGTTGGACGTGAAAACACTAGCTTGGTAGCTGGCATGAGCCACTTATCGTAGCACACTGAAATATATTAATAAACTATGTTTCTACTGGGTCCTGTTGCACAAAATATACTGTGTGGCATAAAAAAAACAGTAATTTAGCAACTAGGGAATGTAACACTTTTAACTTCAGTAAAATTGCGATAATATGCACAACAAAATACAAAGGTGGAGTCATTTTTTTGATATTTTGCACGGCGCACGATAAATGCCTATCGAGAGAAGAATCGAAGATAAGAGGTGAAACAAAATGGAGCAAGATTCTTTTATATACATGGATTGTTTGGAATGTTGAGAATGAATTTTTGAAATATTCGTTTTAGAGAAAGTCAGTGCAAAGCCATCTAAAGACTTTTGTTCCCTATTTCTTCTCGGTGTCTCAGTACAGCGCCGTGGGTACCCTTACATGTGTCAGTGACTTCAGTTTGCAGCAACACTGCTGCTTCCTGCAGGTTAGCGTGGTTTCTCCCTCAGAGCAGATGAGTTCTCAGCTATTATAACCTCCACAGAGAAAAGAATGTCCTTGTTGATTCTGATGTACACTTTCAGCGGGTCCTGAAGCCGTATTTATTCAACACTAGCAGTTTGACTTCAGTCTTAAAATGTCATGTTTATTCTCACCATTTTGACTGAATTCTTGACTTTTCAAAGTTATTCTCGATATGTAAACACACATACACACACACACACGCAAAAAATAAAAAACAACCTCCCTTCTCGACTTGTGTTCTTATCCCCCGGATCTTCACTCCTCATTCCTTGCATACAGTAGCTTGAAAATGTGTTTAGGAGTATTTGACTGCGCCGATCGTTTGACCTCATACAGTTACAGTTCAGAATGGTTTGTTTCTCTGTTGAATATCATTAATATGCTGCTGCAACATTGACGGTTTCTGCTGGAAAGTGACTGTAGTTGCACAGGGTGAGCAGACGTCAGAGTTTTATTTTTTTTAATGGTGAATTGTGTCTGTAGGGTTCCGCGGTGTACGTGGCATGTACCGCATCGTCTGAAATCAAGCGGGAGTGTTTTGAAAGTGAATCAAGAGGCATTCTTTTGCCTTTTTTGTTTTTTCCCTTTATGAAGTGAGAGTCATCGCCAGCTAAGATTACGGCCTGCTTGTGACAAGTAGGCAGAATTACAGGCTTCTGAACACTGGACACTTTAAATTGGCCCTCTCTCCCAAATACAGACACAATGAATTTCACATGGGAGCTCTAAGAACAAAGCGCTCTCTCTCTCTCTCTCTCTCTCTCTCTCTCTCTCTCTCTCTCTCTCTCTCATAAACACACTCATGCTATCATCCTCTCTCATCTACAAGCAAACACATTTGCAGATATGTAAAGCCTTCTATCTAACATATTTCTGCCCTTATGTACCAATTATTTCATAATTAGTATAAAATACTGTAAACACTCCTACTACACCTCCACATACTACAGCGTATGAATTTAAAAAAAAACAGCAGGAATTTGTACATTTTCTCTCTCTCTTTTTTTTTAACACGTTTGTGTCCGTCACGACGTCGCGTCGTGTTGTCCTCAGTCCACCATGGCCAGGGCCACCCTGTCAGGTGTCATCGGACCTGTTTTGACAGAAATCCACAAGTCTTCATTATCGGCCACACTTTTTTTTTTCTTCATTTCTGACCTTGCGGTTGCCATGGTGTCCCCGCAGCAACAGCAACTGTTGGCATGGCGACAGCAGCAGCAGTGGCAGCACACCACCAAAGTAGTGAGAAGGACCAGCAGGGGGAGAGTTAGAAGTACCATGAGGCAAACAGTGTTGTAGACGCCCTGGTTGTGTTTGTCTGTTGTAATATTCCAAAGCTGACTGAAAAAATCCCGGATGCCGTCTGTTTTCCCATCCATGGCTTTAAGATACGGAGCTGTGACTCCTTTTTAATGGAGACTGTCTGGCAGTTGTAAAGTTTCAATCAATCCTCTAGACTGCTGCAAAGTTTATCAGGCAGTAAATGTTCATAATAGGTTGCAGGAGACACAAAATATTTAGGATTGTTAATTTAATTCAAAAGGCATGATGTGAATGTGGTTTCCTTTTTAAAGTTATGAAGTTCTGCCTACGTGCTCATGGCTCCTGCTTATTGGAGTCGAGTTCCCTGAGATGTGTGACGCTTCTGCGTGTGTTTGCCGTTTAGGGTTGGCGTCATTTATGTCTCTCACTAAAGTGCAATCACAAGGCCGAATATCTAAACAATCCAAGAGATTAAAAGGCAGTTTGTTAGAGAGATTTTCTTTCCTTCTTCTCTAGTTCCTCCTCTCGCCTTTTTGTCATTCCACTTGCAGAGACATAGGATGGATCTGTGGAACAAAAAAAAAGAAAGAAAATGAGCATGGACAGAAATGTGGTTTCCCTCGTTCCCTTCCCCTGCCTCTATTCCATCTTTTTGTCTCGGTCTTTAACATCCCATCTTGACAGTGTCAGCTTCAGATTTCCAGCTTTCCCCTCATTAATACTGCAGAGGAGCCGTTGGGGCTGCAGGGCAGATCTTTGTAAGAGTCCCACTGAGGAGGATGGGGACAGAGAGACAGAAAGTGAGGGAGAAATGGGGAGATTGTGTCTGAGGGACAGAAAGAGTCTCTCTAAGTGTCCCGCTGAGACCTAGAGTTTGACATGATGTCAGAAAAAAAGAGAGAAAAAGGAGAGTTGTATAGGCGAGAGAGAGAGAGACCTGCTGCAGGAGATTCATCTGAATATAACCCGTAAGTGGCTCCCATCGGAGGAGATGGCATCTGGCCTTAGTTTTCATAAATGTCTGATTGAACCATTTTCCTCTGCCCTCAGATGAAATCTGCTCTTAACAGCTCTCTCTGGAGCAGAAAATACAAGAGGAGCTATAGCGAGTCGGTCTGCATCGGGAAAAAAGCAGCCTTTCAGACACTATTATCTCTTTTTTCTCTAAGAATATAGACTGCTTGATTAAGTCTGAGGCCTGGCGGCGACATCTTTATTTAAATAGTGTTAAACAACTATAGTTTTTCACTGATTTCAAACACCATTTGAATCAAGTGTATCCCTCAGAGTCTTCATAGCTCACGGCTACAGAGCCGCTTCGGCTGTGTTCTAAGTAGGGAGGAGAGCGATTTTCTTCTCACTTTGGCTTCTTATTAGACAGAGAGGAAGATGCACCTGTGAGATGATGCTGCTCTGCCGCCGCCGCCGCCGCCGCTGCTGCTGCTGTGCATTTTGTTTCATTTTTGGAATTGTTTTTAGCCACAGACAGCCAACTAACTTCCCTCGCACTCATTTTCTCAACAGGAAACTCAGTTCTTATATCACCTGAAGTGATAAAAGTTAGAACAAGTAGTTTCACAACTACTCTGATACCAAAATTGATAGACGCATTAAATACTTCTGCTTCACTGTTGACGTTTTTTTTAAATCTTTTTATTGACTTAAAAAAAAACTTTTAAAACTAGACTAAGCAAGGCCTGGATGAGCCTGTCATGTACATTGCTGTTAACAGACGTCAGGCACAAGCTAATCTTCCTGCCAGGCCTAGAATGGTGTTTGACAGACTGACTGACTCCCATTTGTTGAAACACGCACCCGTGAGTGTTGAGTGCGCCGGCTCGGCAGTTGGCTGCAGGGCACCAAATGTCAGAGGGGCACTGCCAAGTGTTGAGTTAAAACTCTCCAGATAACAGTTTGAATATCCGAGACGACACTGTTAGGCCCAAACCATCAGAGGCGGAGCCCTTTCAGTCTTGGTTTAATGAACAGCTTCACCAGCGAGCCCCTGAGGAGAAAACGACAGATACAGACTAACGGACCGTTAACGGCCACCGCTTTTTTGTCACCTCCCAGTTGTCTTTGTGATAACGCACCAATAAGGCGAGCATGTCTTCAAATGTCCCTTTCGTGTCTGATGTGTCAGACCACCGTCTGGGCGCTATTCTGTGACTGACGGTGCAAGTTGTGCGCAGTTAAAGTCCCCTGATGACATCCTGCAGTCTGCACACGCACTTGGCTGAATACAGAGCTGCCGACAGTTTATCAAAAATAGAGGGGTCGTGACCAAAACCTCCCCGCCGCTTAACCGCCCCTCAGCGAGCAAGCAGTGACCTTAACTGTGACCTTCTGACTCCGAGCTGGAGCGCCGCACGTGTTAGAAACCTACTACTGTTCTAACCACAGACTCATTTCAGTAACCTTTTAATTTGACTGCTGAATGTTTTGCAGCTTTTTTACTTCCCTTTTCAATATTTTGGTCTCGACCGTCTTGTTTGTGCTCAACAATATGAAAAAGCTCAGGAGCCGGATGAGAAAAAACCTGAATAAAAACAGATCAAGTTAAACCCTGGACATTTATGAGCGAGGTGAGCGACGGTGTGAGGTGCATGAAAACAGATCTGCTGCCTCTGACACATAAATAGTTGTGTGCATTATTCACCAACACACACACACACACACACACACACACACACACTCACCCACTTGCAAGTATCCGGGTTCGGCTTTACTAGGCTTGCACCATCATGTGTTTAAGCCTTACATCAGAGTTCTGTGGTTTCCAGCCTGGTGGTTACAAAAACATCTCTGCTACACAAAACTACACTTCACCATTTCCAGTGAGTAAAAATCCCCTCTCCCACCACTTGACTGAACGACTCATCCGCCACATTCATGCTCAGATCCTAAACTTCAGGGTTATGTGATGATCTTTGCTGTGCTACACCACCGTTTTTGTACATGCTGGTAAGTGAGTGACACCCTCACAACAAGAGAACACAAGACATACCAGAGACACCAAACAATAAAGTAGCAGGAGAGAGAGAGAGAGAGAGAGAGAGCAGTTTAAGTGGAGTTATTTATAAGAGATGACTAACAATGCATCAGTGGCAAAGTCAAGAAATGGAACTGATAAGTAAGATGATTATAGTCCAGAAACAGTGAGATCACTTTAAGTTACATGTAAACTGATTACATGTACCAAAACAAAGCATCATTATGATCTCAATTTATCTTCGCAAAGTTGTCATGAAGTCAAATGAGCGTTATGTTGTATTCACAGTCTCCGGCTCCCACTCGGAGGGTCAAACTTTCCATGAGGTAAACACACTCAGCGGTCATTTTACAGTTCGGTGAGAGTTGTTCGCACTGCTGGAGACGCATGTACAGATAAACAACAGGAAATTCTAGTCATTTCATACAGATAATATCTCACTTTTCCCTTTCAAAATAATTAAAAATGCCTCATGTTGAGAGCAGCAGTAGCGCTGGTTTTCAAACCAGGCCTCCGGTTACGTCCTTGGATCGTCTCATTTTCTCTGAGATGCCGTTCTAGGAGGTATTTTACATTCTCATGACCTCGTGCACTCCTGGAGACATTCATACAGGAAAAGACCATTTCTGGGGCACACAAAGCCAGGAAGGGGCTGAGAAAAATGTTATGATTGCACTCTGTTTGCCAACACCCCCCCCCCCCCCCCCCACACACACACACACAACCCTTGCTTTTTATGGAACATGTGCGACCTACAAGACTAAAAGTTGTGACAGAAGGCAGGGCAGGAATCTTTAATGACTTGCCCCGAGCACAATGTCAGAGCAAAGCTCTTTACTAATACCGAGTGCTTTGACTTGACTCAACCACTAACCGGCACTTAATTTGGAATCGCATCATTTGCATTTGGAGCTATTTTGGATCTTAAAGTGCAACAGCTTTGGAAGGAGAGGCATTCTCACAACGAGGAGGGCAAGTGCACAAAGTGCACAAGGCATTACTCTTTAAAAACTAAGCAAAGAGGACATTTGTACTCAAAGACATCTCTAATTAAAATTATTACTGTCTGTTGTCCAGAAATGAAAAGATTAGCATTGACACAATGTTCTAATAAACAAAGCAGGATTTGAATATAATTTGAAATTCAGATAAAACAAAACAAAAAAAAACCCCACTGATATTTCTTGTCAGAGGAGCAAGAAAACGCCTATCTGTTTATCTGTAACTTGTCAAACATCTTCTCAAATGAGCCGCAACATTTTTTAAACGAGCCGCTACAACAAATCGGCCTTTGTTATCGAACTGTCAGGCAGGAAAAAGAAAAGCATCAATAAAACGCTCACCAAAGTATTTGAGGTCGCTTTTACTCAAGATCTGGTTGTAAGCGGCACCTCACCCCGCAGACACACGTGAAGAGGCAGGTCAAGTCTCCCCTCCTGTCTCATCCAGTCAGCTGCTCAAACTTCTTCTCTCCTTTCTGTTTTGGCAACTGTGTTCGGCGCTGCTGGTCCCCCTTCACCCAGACATCATGACAAGTCCTCACTTTCTGTTCCTGTTCTCTACCCTTGTTTCCCGTCCCCCTCCTCCCTCCTCCTCCTTCTGCTCCTTCTTCTTGCTTGCGAAGTTTGTGTGTGTGTGTGTGTGTGTGTGTGTGTGTGTGTGTGTGTGTGTGTGTGTGTGTGTTTTGGTCGCGACGTCACTGCACCCTGCCCACTTTGTGTAAGAATGGGCCCTCTGTCTGTGCTTATGTGTTTCCTGTGTGGGGCGCTGGATTCTTGAGGTTGATTTACTGTACTCACGTAGTGATGTCAGAGAGATTCAGCGGGAGAGAAAACTAAACCCCCCCCCAAAAAAGAAAAGTTTTATTATGTCACAGGGAGCCTTAAAATGACTTAAGAGAAAGGTGACTTACACGTGCATGCGCGCGCACACACACACACACACACACACACTTAAGTTGCAAGATTTTTCATAATCACATAATCACATCTCCACATAGTCTTAAAATAGAATGAAAAAGAGAAGAGAAAGAGTAACAAAAGCCGGAATGAATGGCAGGTGAAAGAGTCAGATGAAAGATTGAGGGCAGACACACACACACACACACACACACACACACACACACTTGCCTTTGGCGTTGTGGTCCAGTCCCCTTTTTTAGTTCAGCCAAGCAAAAGAGGATTTTCATCCAAGTAAGAGAAAGGAGAGAAAGTGTTGCAGTGTTGTCGTACACATGTTTCAGTCAGCTCTCATGAAAGGGGGTAAATAGGAGTGAATGTGCACTGACTCGAATACTGCATGAACTCCTGGTGTGATGGTGCGTGTCAGGGGGGCATACAGTAATGCAGGAACTCAAAAAGCAGTTCTTGTACTTGAGACACAGGTCACAAATGACTAACTTCCTTTAAATAATGTTCCACTCTGGTGCAGTAGTGGAAGAGGAAGTATTCAGTTCCTTTTAAGTATAAGATAAGTCTCCTAGGAACGCAGTTTCCATTCAGAATTCAAGTATGTAGCGAAGTATTTGATATTGACTTCACGTAAGTGAATAAGTAACAAAAGTAAAAGTATACACACATTTGTGTTTTGGGGGTTTTTCAGCCCTCAAAACATTAACTGTTCCATCTTGAAGTTTTCAAAAATTAAACGACATCGGCTTCATCGAAATTTGTAGTGTTTTTTTGAGAAATCTTTTTTTTTCCCTCCAAGTAACTGAAGGGTTGAGATAAAGTGGAGTAAAAACTCATGTACCTGTATTGTAGGGCACTGCATGTACTCAAGTAAAGTACAGATACCTTGACATTACACTTACATACAGTATTACAGAGTAAAAATACTCAGCTACCCTCTACTGCTGCGTTGGCATGGTCTAGTTTACAGGTAGAAGCGTGCTACCGGGCGAGTGTTTCCATTGCTGGTATCTGTTCCTTCCGCTTTCGACCATTTTCAAAGTCGCCCTTGTTTTGTGGAACAACAGAAAACTACAAGCTAGCAAGCTAACAAGCTAGCTATCCCTGCAGCTTTCGGGCGAGAGGCAGGGTTCACCCTGGACAGGTCACCAGTCCATCTCAGGGCCAACACATAGAGACAGACAACCATTCACACTCACAGTCACACCTACAGTCAATTTAGAGTATCAATCAGCCTCGTCCCCAATTGATGTCTTTGGACTGTGGGAGGAAGCTGGAGTACCAGAGAGAACCCACACAGGAACAGGGAGAACATGGAGACTCCATACAGAAAGATCCTGTGCTCCAGTCGGGGCTCGAACCCTGAAACTTCTTGCTGTGAGGCCACAGTGCTGACCACTGCACCACTGAGCCACCAGTGTTAATCCTATCAATGTAAAAAAAGATCCAGTGGAGTCGCTATGTACTGATCAGCCTGATGGGACGCTCCCTCACTCTGCTTCTCATAGCTGGGGGCCACTGTTATAGGAGAATTGATGAGACAAGTCCCACCATGTCCGTAGGTGTGTCTGAGCCATCTTATACAAATAGCAACCACACACACACACACACACACACACACACCTGGAAGGTTGCTACACAGTGAAGTAATACCGCAGCTGTGGAGACTTTCAGTGTCCAGTCAGCTAGAGCTTGTGTTGATAAATAAACGCAGTGTTGCAGCGTGCTCCACGACAGAAAGCCTTATTTACACTAGTTTATATGAAAATTATTTTACTGTAAAACCAGTTGCTGCCTTTCTTTGCTGCTTCAGCTTTTTGGAGAGGGAATATTTTCTTTATGCGAAGACATGCTTGCAAACCTGAATGGCTCATTTGTGTTTCTTGGGCCCGACTCACACCCAAGAATACGAGCAAACCGAACTATATCATTCCAAACCATCAGGTGGCTGAACTATTCCTGTATTACCTGGTTTACTAATCACGAATAAACCCTGAAAGAGGAGGAAGAGAACCCTGAGGATGTTCATTTTATTTATTGGTCAGATGTGTGTGGCATCAATACAGAAAGAAGATCCTTTGTTGGGACCAGTGCATAAATCTTCTTTTTTCTTCTGTATAAACAAATCTGGTGAATCTTTTGTTCAAGAAAAGCAAACAAATGCAAGCCTGGTAACAGGAACTGTGGGGAGTGCGCTGGTAGTCGGGTGGGGTCGACACGTTCTGGATATTAACGCACCGCAACAGAGTTCATTTGGGAGTGTAATGAACCACCTCCTCACCCTCCCCAAGACGACGCACCGAGACTGTCAACAGCCCGAGTGTGAGCTAAAGCAGCCAAGTGGGAAAGAGCTCTGAGATCTGATGCCATCAGAAGGCACCACAAAGAGGTCTGATGTCACTTACGAAGACCAGGCTGCAGAGGCGGCAGGTGTGACATCATCGCTTGCCTTTAGCTTGATGCAAAGATCAGCGGCCCGCGGCCGGTCCTGCACCATATGATGAACTGAATGATTCTGAGAAATTGACTCCTATTAAATTTCTATTACTCACAAAACCCCACAGCTCTGACAGTAACTCAAGAATTACGGGAAAAAAATAGAAATCTGATGTTTAATAGCATGAAGTGATGAGTCGTTATATTCAAAGGGTCAAAGGTCAAATTGAATGCGGCATCTTCTTCTTCTTCTGTAGCACCTACGTGTCATTCCATGCCACCTCAGCAATGCCAGACACATAAAAATGTTTATTAATTCCCTTTTAAGGAGCATTTGACCCGAACCACTGCAGGCAGAGGCCCTTTCTAGTTTATAGGAACCTTGCTCTCAGTTGCGCTGGCCTGCGAGAGCTCAGACGATGTTTATTCCTTTATCGAACTCAGGCCTGTGGATGAGCAAACTGCTGGGACAAATACTGAGCTCACACTGAATCACTGAATCAGGATGGGACACCCGGCTGTGACACGACCAGGAGCAGGAAGGAGAGTCCTTAGGGATTAGTTTCATGTGCAGTATTATAAATCTCTACGACTCCTGCCAGTGCGCTGATGGACACACACACGCAGACACACACACGCATACAGGAATATGAGTGAACTTGAGCCCAAAACTAGTGATCTCTGAGAGTTTTTGGATGTGAGGGATAATGAAAAGTGACTAAAGGGTTGCTGCGGTGGAATCCGACAAGCATCCAGAAATAGTTTGCTCATAAAACCAGTCCCCCAGAGGAGAACCTGAACTGTGATTCAGCCCTGCAAAATGTTTGGAGCCAGTGTTGTGAAAACAGGCAGCACAGAAGCAGAGATGATCAGTCTATATAAGGAGTCGCCTCTCATTATTGGCACGTTGGCATGAAGACTTCAGGCTTCTACGAGGGGACCCAGCCGCTGCACACTCCAACTATTTCAACATTCATTTATTGAACAGTTTCAGAATACTTTTCATGTGACACACGCTGCGCTCTGGCACCGAGCATAATGTCAGACATTCCTGTCCTGGCTTGTGAAGAGAAGAAATGCAGTCTTCTCTGCTGGGTGAGTTCATAACCCTGGAGGATGACGCTCCGAGTTTGAGTAATTTCCAAATTACTGCATTTTACATTTTTTTTGTTGGTCGTTTTTACAGAAACGTGTGAGCATCAGATTCTAATTGCCAGTTCTTTGGCACAAATTGCACATTTCTTTTTGCAAATGTAATATTAAGGTTGTTATTTGCACAGTGCTTCAAGCTGATTGTGTTGCTCACCTGTGGAATAGTTGCGATCTCTAAGAGCTGTGTTTGATTCACCGCACGCGCAGCAGTCAAGCCACTGTAAAACCTCTCAGGCGTATATTTCATAACTAGCACGGAATTTTTAAACATCTATGAGGTGAAACTCGAATTATATCACAGACAAAGGAGAGTTTCTGAAATGCGGTGAATGGTGTCTTGAAAAGATCGTGATACTGACTTTTTTTTTTGCAGTTTTGCTGTTTTTAGCAGTAAATTGGTATTCGCTTTAAGCTACATATGCATCGTCGTCTAACTTCTGTCAAAAAGAAGGAACGCATCGGTGAAAAACCCGCTTTGTGAGCTCAAGACGCCTACTTGTGGTACTTGTAATGTGAAATACATCGGTGAAGTGTCACTTTAATGTTGTACAATAGGACATTTTTGCAGATTTTCATCGACTTCTTAGAAACTACCAATATATCATCATAAAAAACTGCAGCTTTCGCAAAAAGTTGAAACGATAGGTGCAGTTTGGTTTATTTAGGCCAACTTTTTGTTTTCCACCGCTGCCGAGGAGGTCATGTGATCACCAGTCTGTTTGGATTTCACCTTCAGATTTCCATTTCTCGTCTTTTTATCGTGCTCTTCAGTAGTAACTCATGTTTCTTCCAAAAAAATAAAACTTATTTCCGGACAAGTAACAGCGCAGAGGAGTGCATAATGTTTTTTAGTAAAAAGCAGACTGAATAGATTCATTAGGAATTTTCAAGTCTATCAAGAGCAGAGGCATGAATGATCTGCAGAGACCCCTGAGTAGGAGAGAGATTTGATGGATTGACAGAAATGTGGAATTCCATGGAATGATTGAAGTTTCCGGTCGCGCAGATATCATCAGAGGACGGTTCGCTGTTCCATGCCACGGTTTCTGATTCGACTGATGAGCTGCTTCCTGCATGGAGGTGGAAAACCGAAGGTCAGCAGCCTCAACCGGAGCTGCTTGTGACGAGCTGAGCTGCAGCACGCAGGGACGTTGTTTCACTATCGCGTGGTGAGTGAACGTAGCAGACGTGACGTCGATGAAAATTTGGGGCCAAACAGGAGTGATAGGACATCTGGCGAGGTGGGCGGAGTCTAATGTGGAGCACAAAGCAGTATTGCTTTACCAGTGTTGCAGTACCACGGCGTATGAGGGGTTCGAAAACCTCAGCAGGTACTGTTAATGAAAATTAGCCACGCCATGAGAAGTGCGAGCTCCGTTTTGCCGCAAACGTGCGATCGAATACAATAAAGTTTGACACACAGCAGCATTTGGTAAGCAAGAGGAATATTAACTTCTACTGGAGGAGGCATTCAATGAAAAAGGAAGAAAAATATATAGACATACACATATATATATATTCTAACCTTTTGCAGATGGCCAGTGGCTGGGCTGAACCATGCAGGGGGAAGGATCTTAGAGAAACGGCCGTGTCAGTGTGTGAAACACTGTCGGTAGTTAAATTCTACCTTCTTAAGTATTTCCAAACACAGAAGCAGAAAAAAATGAGGATGCGCAGAAGTAAAAGTTAGGTCAACATTTTCAGTTGACACAGAACTTTAAGGAAATCCTAATAGAGATTAAAAAAAAATGGAGACAAAAGTGATGAATGACTTATAAATGGCTGAAAATAAAGATTGACAGCTGAGAACTACAGAGTAATTGTTGTGTTATAATCTTTAACAGGCAGACTCTGAAAGCTGTTTCTTGTCTTCAGAGAAAAACACTGACGTGACCTCATGTGGTCATGAGATAACTAAGACCTACAGTACGAGAATTCACTTCCTTATTTTTGTCTTTAAAATACGACGCTTGGAGGCTGCGTCTTACCCGTTTATGTCAAAATGATGAGGAAATTAAAAAGATTGAAATCTCTTAATTTCTAATTTGTAGCAACGGGAACGTAATGACACAGCAAGCAAGTTCAATTAGACATTATCAGCCTGCAGTGAAAAACAAAACATGAATTTCTTTATTTAAAAAAAACAACAGTTTGGTGTCAGTTAACATCAGCATGGCTGTAATTGAATCTTTTGCTTTTGCATTCATCTGCCAACAGTCGTCACATCTTTCATCTCATCATGATCTCAGCGTCCACGTCCTTCTCTGTCACATCCATTCACGTGTGAGTGCACGTCCCCCAAAATAACAGGCTTTATGTAAGAAATGTGTATAGTGAGTCCAAAACAAGAACAAAACAAACTGAATATGCACTATATGTATATAATAATTAAAAAAAAACTTTGCTTAAAGTGATACTTCAACCAAAAGTGACAATTGGTTTATCAATTATGCACAATTAGATGTCTCATATTCATCAAGAATTTTTCCCCCTGTATGAGCGTTTGGCAAATGTAGAAAATGTTAGCCTCTTTCTAGTTGCTAATGGAGACCAAAGATTAACAACAGCAAAAAACTGTAAAGATAAGTGTGTTTTTAAACTCTCAAAAGCATATTGGGTATGTTTATATATATATATATATATATATATATATATATATATATATATATATATATATATATATATATATATATATATATAAACTAAAACAATTTTTCAATACAGCACAAGCGTCATCATCATACGTGTGTGTTTAAACTTTGAATATTAAGTTGGGATCCCGCCCTCTCGCTCATTCATTGGCCAGGACTGACCTATCTGGGTGTTTCGTTGTCAGCTGTAAATGCTCTACCACGTTACATGAATATTCTGATGCGGTTCTTTCCTTCCGTAGGTTCGTCACACTCCTACATCTGCTGCTCTGGTATATCACTTGACTGTAATTGCTTCTCATTCTGTTTTTAATTATTCAGTGTTTTAAAATCAAATACATCCTCGTGGTTTCCTTAAACAGGGTCGTTATTGAGGGCCTGGGAACATTTCATGTCCGTGTTGACAATCATGCGTTTGTGTTATTGCGGCATGGTTTCTAAAAATGGTCGCTTTGATAACGTCTAAACCTTGAGGCCCAGTAGAAACCACGTGACAGCACGTTTGATGATGTCCTGTTCTGACGGTGGCGCTTCTGCTTTCAGTCTTTTTTTTTTAAAACGGCATGAATTGCATTAAGCGTTTATTCCTGGACTCTGACTGCATCTTGACCGACGGCAAATCGTATCCAAGCAAAGAAAATAGAAAGGAAGTCAGATTTCTTGCATTCATTTCGAACTTCATCAAATTTCGTTTAGTGGGATTTTTAAGCAGAAATTGAATAGAATACTTATTCCTCCACAGAGGCGCCATGGTGCTTCTACAGCAGCCTGGATGACTCCGCCTCACACTCCTCATATCTACTTCACTTGAGTTGACACTGATGAAGCAGCAACGGCCGGAGCACCTTTCCCCATTTCACTTTTGCTGTAGTCTTTCCTTCTTCTTTATCCCAGAGAGTGAAGAGAGTTTGTTGTTGTTGTTTTTTTTGGGGGGGATGTAATAATAAAAAACATAAAAATGCAAGACTGTCATATTTTCAATGAAATATCCATTCTATCCAGGAGACAAAGGCACATCAGATCTCATCTGTTTGGTTCTTAAGGGGAAACATAACTTACATAATTAGCAACATGTTGCTTTAACAAAAATTTAAATAGTAACTGAGAGTGTACTTAAAGTTGCTACATCAGGTGAGCGGTAGGGTCATTTTGTTATCCCACAGATGTTGCCCCCTGCTGGCTATCAGAAAGAATGCAGACCACCAATCAGACCAGGAAGGTCCGTCCATTCAATATACAGTCAGGGATGCTGTGACAGCTTCCTGTCAAAGGTGAATGATAATGGGGGGGGGGACTCATCTGGGCTGTGGCTATACTGGACAAAAAGGGTTGGTATATCCTCTGTATATCAAATATGGTAACATAAGCGGGTGTCGGGCCACTGTAGTCGTTGTTTATGGGTTGTTTTTGTCTTATTTGTATGGGACATTAAATAAGAGCTAGGACCTAATCTGTCAGCTGTCAGGTGTGTGTGATCTATGAGGATCTCTGCACCAGCAATTCCTCCATGAGCCTCCATACACGCCAGCTGAAAATTGAACTATTCCCCGATCTGTAGCCCAATTAAACGCGAGTGTTTACAGCGCCATCACAGAGCAGGTCTGCACCTCCCTCTTATTCAGATGGCTGCCAGGCCTGTTAACTTCTGGCTTCAGTGAGATGTAAAGAGTCTCCAGGAGCACGCGGGAGACGAGGGAAGTCTCGCTACGCCAGTTTTGATCAGCTTCGCCTCGTCATCAGCGCCAAGTCCTGCGAGAAGAAGAGGGTCGGCGGAGGAGGAAGGAAGAACCAGAGCAGGACACAGAAAGCTGGACAGTGTTCACTTTAACATCCGTTCACTGATTCATTTACTCACTCATTCACAGGTAAAGATAACTAATGGTGACAGAAGGTTTAGTTATTTTTCTTCATGAATACACTTTTTGGTCCGGTTTCATCATAGAAACTTACGCCATTATATTTTCTATGTATATTTCATTGGTCTGTTTATTATGTTAATCAAGAGTTATTACATGAGACCTCCACCACTATACCCCCCCCCCCCCACACACACACACACACACACACAAAGAGCCTTGAAGAAAACATAGGCATCAAAGCCTTCAGCAGAGGTGACTTTGAGACTGAGGAGAGGAGGCTGGCTGAGCTGGAGTCAACAAACACCGGCGGATTTAGGGGACTGGTGAGGGACAAACACACCGGGATGTGCCAAAGTGCACCGTGCAGCTCGATTGCACAAACTACACTGGTAAAGTCATCAGATTCAATTGATGGACACCAGCGTACAGGATCATTTTGTGAAGTGTGTGTGGTATTAAACAGTGCAAGCCAGGTCAAGTCCACTTCTTTGTTTTTACTTCAAGATGAAATTATGCGGTTGAGCGAGACATTGTTTTTGCAGCGTGGACACATTCTACTTCACCCAAGTGTTTTCATGCCCTTGTTCTCTGTCCGGACTCCTTTCAGTTCAGCTCCTGCAGTATGTAACCACTGCTGACCTGAGATCTGCTGCCATTGTTATTCCCTTCAGATGCTGCACTCGACAAGAAGAAGATGATGAGGTCCAGCAGTGTTCACCTTCAACTTGAACACTGAAGCAGGTCGCCTGCTGGTTCTCTGCTCACTTGTCTGTGGAGGTTACAGTAAATTTGATTATATTTTATATAAAAAAGATCATGTGCACATGCTTGTTTTTTTTTCCTTACTACCAATACGGTCGGTGTAGTTGCTCCAGTGGTTATTAAATCTGCACTGCATCCATGTTTTGGCCCTAACGCTCACCTCCTTGCCTGGACTCTACAACGGGTCACTCACTGGGACTCTGAGGACAGAAGTGTGTTTGGAGGGAAGGAAACATGGCTCGGGGTGATGACCTGCAGGGCACCACCAGCATCATAGCACAGTCCAGCCACAGACAACCAGTTTTCCAGAAGAAAATTCAGTAAAAGTTTGTTGGTGCAAAATCATCCTGGATGTGGTCGGCAGCAGATGTGACTGTAGGAGCGGCCAGTGTTTCACCTCGCTGAAACAAAATTAACTTCATTGTGTAAATTAGGACAAACTGGCATCTTGCCTTTTTATTTCCATTACTCTTTTATGCACATTTGTTTCATTCATTTATTTCAAGATGATTTCATAGCCATGTATGCATTTGTTTGCTTTGAATCTGTATTCGCACACATCATATATTTTCTTAGTATTGTAATTAATTGCGGTCGATGGGGGAAAGCTTGATCTCAAAATAAAACAATGTGTCTTTTAACCAGATGGTTTCCATGGTAACCTTCCCAAGGTTCTTTTTGCTGGGTAAAAAAAACCCCAAAACATACTTACTCAAATTGCTTTCATATTGGATCATAGGCTGAGCCAACTGAGCTAATTAGCCTCTCATTAGCATCTTACCTTAACATCTCAGTTTGGAAACTGCTTGGTGCTGGAAAGAAGAAAGTAACAGAGAAACATTTTACTGCATTATTTTGTTTAAAATGGCTTTTGTCAAAAGACTTTAATGGCAGCGTTGACACTCTGCGCTCACACTACTGTCATGTTTGATCATAGGTTCAAGAGGCTATGCAAACTTGCTCTGCATTAGCATCTTGCGGTTGGATTGAGCTGTGGTCGGATTAGGATTTCACCACAAAACCAACGGATCCAGAGTTTAGTTGGAACCAGACCAGGACCACCTCTCCACTGGGAAGACCTGAATTAAGAGTGGGAGATTTTTCAACCCTGCAGTGGTCAGAGGATCCACAGCAGCAGCTTCTCTGCTGCGCATCATTAAGCCACTAGAAGCTTTCTTCATTGTGCTTGGGATGATAGCGTGACAGTCCATAACACTCAAGTAACTTGCACACCCCCCCCCCCCCCCCCCCCACACACACACACACACACACACACAGGCACACTCACTGACATGAGCTGCTGGATGGGGGCTGACTTTCCCCCGCTGGATTATTCAGACCATCAAGGCAGCAGGGAGACTGGAGGTGTGAGGAGAAATAAGCTCTTCTTTTTTTCATTGTCAAAAACAATAAGGAGCCAGTCTGCAGCACCCACTGCTGCTGCTGCACCCTGTCATACACCCCCACCCTGTCATACACCCCCACCCCACCCCCTGCTGGTAAATGATGATCGGACTCGGTCTGCTGCAGACTTTGAGCATCTGCTGGTTACGCGAATTTTCAATGAGATGAAGACTGTCACTCATTCTGGTCACGATATATCCAGGTAGAGAACCAAAGCAAGCGGACTTGAATCCTTAGGAGCCAATAGGAGAAGTTCCTACAGGTCTTGAGGCTACGCGCGAGTCTCGTTGCCGTTTTAAATCACGCGGCGTACCGGCCACGGTTGTGTTTAGCCGAAGTTTTAGCAACTTTATCTTTAACGCACTTGCTAAACAGTTGCTCGGCCTTCGCTCATAGAATCTCGTCGAGCTGCATCTACATACGTGCTAAAGGTTTCCTTTTCTTTAAGCCCTCGGCAAACGTCCTGTTGTTCAGAGACGCACGCTTTGATAAGTCAGTTTACCAACGCACAAGCAAACACATCAAATTCATTTTACTTCAGGTCCACCATAGCACAACAACAATCTTGTCAATCTTCAAGACTTTTTTCTGTTTGTTTTTTTTTACCAGCCAGCGCGTGAGGGGTTTAGCTGTGATGGAGCTCATCTCTCTGACCTTTGCCGCTTCAGTGGTGCTGTGCTGTTCATTTAACTGTGCCTAATATATTCACTAAATCAGGCGAGCGGCTCCATTATTTACCAAGTTGTTTCTGCTGACCAGACACTTGAGTGGATAATTAATGGAAAATTACAACATCCAGTAATTAAACAATGAATCTTCAAAGTGCTGAATGGAGGAGTTTGGAAAACGCCTATCTGTTTTAGCGATAAAATCTGTGGCTTCTATAATGTATGTGTGGGTAGTTTATGCATAAATAAATATGTATACAAAGTGTTTTAGGAGCCGCACTGCTCATGTACAACCAGTTTTAATACAACCGCATGATTTAAAACAATAAGAGCTTGAACTGGTTATCCATCATATATCCAGCATTTTGTCAGACGTCAGAGTCAAGGCAATTTTATTTATAAGGCACCAAATCACAACAAAGGTATCTCATGACACCTTGGAACTGGAGCTGGTCCAGGCCTGCACTATTTCAACTCATGTAAACCAAACAAGTCCCTATGAGCAAGCACATCTGTGACAGCGGCCACAATAACATCCAGGTGAAAAGAGTGAGCAGGCTAAGGCTCTGGGGGGGGGGGGGGGGGGGGCACCTGCCTTGACCGGTTGGTGGGGAAAGTGAGCAGGAGAGAGAGAGAGACAAAGAGGTGGATAAGGAGGAGGGACCTTTTGGTAACATTTTCACACCAAACACCTCCACCCTTTACCGAGCACGTGAACATGAGCTCTGCCTGTGCTGGCAGGTGCTTGAGAATGTTAATGAGGTGTGGTCCGGTGCACCCATGGTGCATTGCTATTTTGGGACACCAGAGAACGTTTTTGCGGTAAAGCAAGAAGAGGCTGGTCGGTGGCGATACGTGTGAAGTATTACTTTAAGGGCACATCAATCAGACGAGCAGATGGTAACGATGGCGAAGCATTGGCCGCCACCTCCTCCCAGGCCTGCTTCACCTCCGGTGGAGTTGTGATGTGTGTGCCACTGAGAGAACAACACGCTAAGTCCTGGTGCACCCTGGGCTTTACAGAGAACGACACGAGCCACGTGCATTGGTTTGAGTGTCACGTCTGAAACACATCCATAGATAATTAGGTGTCCGGTGACGGCTGATTAAGCGCCCTCAAAATACCAAAGTGAAGCTGGATACACCCTGAACGCACGGCGCAAACATCCGCCATCGGCCTGGTGCCAGAGATCACTTAAATATGGACCCAGCGTTTGACATGAGTGGGTTTGAGTTTCAGCAACTGTCAGATGAACCAGCACGAAATCCCTTCAGGCACTTGTGTTGCTATCAGGATGTTGTAGCATCACTACGCTTAATTGTTTTATTTTCAGTGTCATCAACTCAAAATTGACCATTTATGTTGATTGGGTTGATGACAAAATACTGGCAGTAAAGCCACAGACACGGCTCGCTCCACTGATGTGATTCCACATGCATGGTGGGAGCCCATAAGTAAACCAAACTACAGTACAGGGACATCAATATGAAATTTTGAAGAAGATCCTCTCTTAAGTCATTTCATGATAATTTAGCCAAACGCATGGAACCTTCACTTGCGCTGTAACTTCAGCCTGTAATGAGCCAAATTGGCGATGAGGAGACTTTACGAGATGAGTTCAAATCTATGAAGTTGAATTTGACCACTTTAAGTTTTCAGACGTGAAAAACGTTGAGTTAGGTTGTAAAGTAAAACTGTCCCAAAAATGAAAAACGGTTACAATACGACGTGACAACACCTGAAACAAAAGTTCAATACCAGACGGCGAATCAGACTATTTGAATATTTTATTAATATGTAGAAAATGTATTAAAAAAGGAATATAGTACATGTTTAAGTCAAACTAGAGCTAAATTTGACAGCAATATCCAAGGTTATCCAACAATAAACCCTAAGTTTTCAGCATATATTAGTTTTTCCAACAGTCGAGATAACATTTGTCAACATTTACATTTTCATGGCAAGATTTCAAATTATTGTAGTTATATTATCTGGTTTATTTAATAAATACCATCTGCAAAAGAAAAAAAATCATAAAATGGAGCATTTTTGATAGCACAGAGGACCTTGAGTCTATTTTTCCCCTCAAAATTAACGTCTGAAAATAAATAGTTGTGTAGTAGTTGTGAAATAAATACCGGGGGGGGGGGGGGGGGGGGCTAAGTAGTTCTCCTGCAGGGTAAAAAGCAACTGTGATTAACGGTGTTGGGAGAATTTGAGACTCACTTTCATTCGTGGCCATACTTTTTTCAAACAGTATTTAGCAGAATGAAGAGTTGAAATCGTCCATTATAGAACTTTTACATGACAAAACATGTAAACAATGTTTACAATGACAAAACAAAAACACATCCCTCCAGAAAAAACAACAACAACCTTTCATGGCAAGTATTTGATCGGCCTGAAAACAAAATACTTCATCTTGGAAGGTCAAGTAAGAAAATAATTGAGGATCTTGTCCGAGAAAAGTTCAGGAATATCGTTCTTAACTTTCTGTTATTGCCGGTTTTCCTTCAAACTAAACTATGAAAAGTGAATTTAGGATTTTTTACTTACTTATAAAAGTAAATGTTGGTCCCAAGTAATCGGTGAAGAATTCCAATAAATGCTAAAAACAAGTTGTAATCATTTCCTGTTGATTATTAATTGTAAAACAGAAGACAAAGCTGCTTTTCTAGAGCAGGACGACTTTTGTGTTTTTTTTTTGTTTTTGTTTTTACGCCGATTGCCTAAAAAAAAAAAAGCTGATTAAAACTTGTAGATTGACAGGAGATAATCCCTCTTAATGCAAATACTCTGTCGCTTTCCTACGAAGCGCCGTGACCTTTGTTCTTGTACTGAGACGATCTTCATCTGAGTAGTTAATGAAACAGCTAGAAATCACTCGAGTAGATGGATCACATGATACGCTTCAAAAAGTGTGTCGGACCTGGGGAGGGTGACTAGTAGGTGAGACAGTGGAGACGTGACTTTTCAATCAAATTAACAACTTAAGTACCTCAGAATCAAAGTTCTACGTATTAGAAACCAAAGTAAAAGGAACTTTTAATCAAATCAGCGATGAAACTCATCGTTTACGACATTTTTTTTTATGACATTTTGTTATTTACGATTAGGATTTTAATTTAGTGGACATGCAGAAGACTCCCTCTAGTTTAAAACACAGCGGGCAAGAGGGGAAACGTTCCTGAGGGGTTTCTCTTCAGAATTTTATCTAAAGGGGTGAAACATCCGAAGAGATCTTCAACTCTATTTCTACATGAGTATATTAGTTCACGGAGGGGAGAGTCACCATTGTTAAAGTCCAAGAAGGAAGAAAAAGACACAAAGAAAAATATACAGTCATATGATACAAACGCTAACATTAAGCTGCTTTAACTGAATTAAAATCTACATAGAATATTGAATAAATGTGACATAAGATGTTGCTTGCAGTGATGGTAAAGTCCAGATCTTTATTGGACCAAAAAGGGGCAGTTTGTAGATTTAGCTCGTGGATCATCTCCACCAAAGGAGGGAAGAAAGTGAAATTTCCAGGAAACAATTTATGCAGCCGAGTGAACACAAAATGCTTTAGTGGGCATGTTGCAGCTTAGCCCCACCCCCTTCTCAGAGAATTCATTCTGGCTCGTATTTGCTGATTGTGTTGCTTCACTGGCAATGTGAGTAAAAAAAAAAAAAAGGGGGGGGGCACATAGGAAAGACTTTCTCCACTCTCCTGTGCTGCTGTCTTTGAGCTGGTACTAAGGGTGGAGGTGTGTGTGAAGGGAGGCTGGGATTAAATCTGCACTATGCCCACCACCATCACAATTTCTTTTGCATAGAATTTAGTGTTCACGTTGCATAAAGTAACGCCTCAGGACTGATTACCATAAAAGTCCCTGAAAAGTGAGAATCTATTAATACTGTATAAGCTGCTCCAGTGACTTTGGTGATGGCTGGCATCTTTCCAAACACCGAGAACAGTTTCTTTTCTTTTTCTTTTCTTTTTTTTTTTATATGCAGATCTTTGGTTAAATTCTTTTAAACATTAATTGACACCATCTCTGCAAGCAATCACACCACTAAAAGACAAAAAAGGAAGAAAGAAGCTAAAACAGCAACGCGAGAGTTTGCTTGAATCTAGGAAATGCAAAAATGCCCACGAACAAGTAAAGAAACTGCGTGTGACTTCCACTAATTATAAATCTTATACTGATTTATGCTTCTGCTCGTTCTGCTTCTCTAATTAAGATATTTGTTATTTGTTAGACTAATAAATAGTTGGTAATGAAGCTTGTTGCTGGTGCAGTGCTTGGAGGAGGACGAACGCTACAGGCTTTGTATTTTGACGGCAACGTACTGTAATAGAGGTTTCAGAAAACAAGGCATCAAATCATATTAAATAGATGGACCTTTTGTCACAATATCAGTTACAAAAATATATATATCTTACACTTAAGGGTTTTAAGGGAATTTACATTATTTATTTTTGTTGATAAAACAGTTATTAATTCGGTTAAAATAGCGCTTGTACTCTTGAGGGCATTTCTGAGCACATTTCCTGGCATCCTGGGGAAAGGCAAATCACAGAATTCACATAATAAAGCTTCTTGGTTTGCCCTTCCTTTCTTTTTCTTTTTTTTTTCCAAATTTTTCTTTACAGCAAAAGGAACCATTGTCATTCAAAATATTTAATAAATTACATACAGTTGTCTTCTGTCTTCAGGGTAGAAGTAGAGCAGGGAGAGACAGCTAAAGCTGGGCAGAAGCAAAGAAAAACTGAGTTGAGACATTGTTTTTACCCTTGCTGCTATAGTAGTGCTCGTAGGATCAGTATGGTAGTATCATTAGAACGGTGGTGTACTATTTTACAAATGAATATTCATAAAATATTAGTAGTTTTTTTTCTTCTCTTGTTGTCTTAACCAGCATCTTCTTTGCAGCCTCGTGTACTGTCAGTGAGGCACACAGATAGCAGCAAAGCATCATCAAACATTGTCCGAACTCCATTTATCTATGACTGAGCTGGACGGGGGCGGTTTGTTTATACAGGCGCCGACCGCCTCCTCTTGCTGCTGATGCTACGGAAGTTGAACGGCCTCATCTTCATCTCCACAAAGGGAATAGAGAACTCGTGTCCTTTCCAGTGGTACCAGTTGATACCCTGCGTGTGAGGGAGAAAGACGCAGCTTGAATCAACAGGGCTTTTAAGAAAGCGAGAGAACATTAAATACAAGGAGGAGCTAAATATAGATCAAGGATGTGGAGATTGAAATGGCATTTCTTCATGTTGAGTTTTTTTTTTCTTTCCTCAATTTCAAGGGACTCGTAGCACGCAGGCAGAAATTCTGGTTTGAAAGCTAGAAAAATGATGAACTTGGTGTAATTATAGAGTCACTCTAGCCCAGTTAATCCCCCCCACCAGCCCAACCCTGCCTGCCTCCACGCCCGTCCATCTCTGCTCCCACCTGCTCTCATTTTTTGAAGTTCAGCCTAATCACAGCTCCACAGAATGCCGTTTCAGCACCAGGCTGAGAGAGCGCTACATCACTTACTCGTCAAAGGCACAGGACGAGCTTTCAACACCGGCTGCCTCCACACAGTGAACAAAAAACTGTCTATTTCAATTTGAGGTGGCGATACTGGAAGCTTTCATGTCTGCAGGATTGTTGAATTTCCTGGATAAACTGTGGCCTTCTCCTTCGACCTGGGTAGTGAACGCTCACGAGCAAATCCTTCTGAAATAGTCAAATTCCCTCCAGATGACGCAGTCATTTTTATTAAACTGATACTTCAACCATATCATACACACACACATATATACATATGTAAATACTGTGTGTGTGTATATATATTTCTATGTATACACTCATCCTTTTGAGGACTCATTAATTGGTGTTTTGAGCTCACAGATACACTTTTCCCTCTTGCATCATGTCTTTGTGACTCCAGAATGCAGGAAGAGCCAGCCACATATAGTTAGCATGAAGCTAACAGCGACTGATGGCTAACAGCAGCAAAACTGTCCGAAAACATCTAATTACAAACCCTCAAGCACATCATCCGGTATAATCCACGCCATCTTCAGATGGATGCCGACGAATCCACAAACACTCTGATTTAAGCTTGAAACAAGCCAACACTTCTGGTTCAGCGCTGCCAAACCTGAGCACAGTGACGCATCACTTGAACACTAGAAACTGGTGTAGTGATGTTCCTTTGACCTTTCACAGTGGTGCATTTTTAAGATTAACTTCAATTTAGATATTTTGTTAATCCCTAAAGGGAAATTAGGACTCTGCATTAGACATTCTTAGGCAGAAAACACACAGACGCCCCTGCCCACGCACACACACACACACACATTTTTCTTCCCTTTACTGACGACCTTTTGATGGATTAATGACCAACTCGAATGTCTCCTCTTGTAGTTTAATTTACAACTGATTAACCTCCAAAATTAGGAACGGTAACATTTAATCACACTGTCATAATCAAACCAGTAAATGCCAAAATAAAGTGCTGAAGGCCTCCCTGGAGTCGGCTGAACTGCCGTTTACCTACGGTTTAATATTTCATCTCAGTTTTGAGTTCAACTTGAATTTGTTAAAATTGTGAAACATTCTAAATGCAAAGGGGGACATTGTTATTTTGATTTTTGCAGAAATCTCTGACATTTCATTTGACATTTAGCTCTTCATCTTCAAGTTAAAATTTTGTTACTATTTTTTCCCCATTTTATAAAGTACAAGTACACTCTGAGGGAAAGTCCAATTATTCATATGGTTATCAGGCATTTCATAGACGACACTGATGTTTACCTTTTAGAGGCAATATCATCCACACACACTGCTGCAATTCACGTGATAAACACACACACACACACACACACACACACACACACACAAAACACAACTCTGAGGCATGACCGGAAGATTTCTTATATCTTTTTCATTTAAAGTCATAACCAGCATTCACAATAAACAGGAAGTAACACGGTGTTGTGGGAGTTGTGTCACAGCCCTCAAATGCTTCCTGTATAAGCGGTTGCTTCTTATTGGATGGTGGGACGAATGTGAACTTGTCTGTGACTGACCTGACTGTGTCTGGACTCGCCGTATTTGCCGTTGAGGTTGGCCCGGTGGCAGTTCTTGTACCACCAGGCTCCTTTATAGGACAAGGCACAGTTAGTGACAGCGATGTCGTTGTCTCTGTCTTTAGTGGAGAAGGGTCGTCCCTGGTGGTAGCTCAGAGAGTCCCCTGGGTTTAGAGGAGAGAGACATTTCTTAAACATCAGCAAATATAGAGCAACGCCGGCATATGGCTGAGTAACGACCTGACGAGGGGAAGTAAAAGAGCGAGCAGGCAGGAACAGAGAGGAATGGAGTCCTGCTGCTGGCTCTCGGAACGTATTTAGGCAGAGAGAATTATAATTACAAACATGAGGGGATGACAGGTAATTCTGGCATATGGTCATGTTGACAGACTGTGAGAGAGACTGAGGGAGAGGACAAGAGTGGAAATGTGGAGGAGGGCTGAGATGGATTTCAGACATCAGGGAGAGGAAAGGAGGTGGGAGGAAAAATGGCAGATGGCAGTGGAGAAATAGTGATACACCTTATTTAACACCGTATTACATTATAGTGGTATTTTGTCATTAAAAAGATTCATTTAGTAAAAAGTTGTCAGTGTTGAGGCCTTCGCTGGATGATTCAATACAGGACGCAGGCTGGCGAGGCTTTAATAAATGAAGTTACTGCGGTAAGTCAGTTACACATCCGGGATCGTACCAGCGGTGCCGTTGTACTCTCCTATCCTGAGCTTGTAGAGGTTCCTAGCATCTCCGATAGAGAATTTGTCATAATTGGCGTAGACCGACTCCTGTCCGTCTTTCATGTCAATCCTCAGCTCATACCGGCCCTGAGCAGAAATCCTCTGGATGTTGTCTAGACCTGCAGAAACAAACAACAGTATTGTCAGACTTTATCTGACTGCAGGGACAGTCAATCTTCAGCTGAGTCGCTTCCAGTTCCACCAGCACTTACACATTAAATCAGAGATGAAAGATCAGAGCAGCAGATTATTATGTAGTTTAGTCTTTACAGACGGAGATGCCAGCCGGCAACAATCCACAATCAAAACAATCACAACAAACAGACACAAGAGAAGCCAATCAGATAATAGGAGATGTAGTTCTGACAGTGGGAGAGGGACTAGAACTCACACGAACACAATCCAGTGGTGCTGGAAGCATCCCAAAATAAGTTGAGTAAAGTTTGCATGTAGATTGATCTCCTAAATAATTAGCTAAGAGGACACTTGGAGAGTGTATCCCTCCGCCGAGGTGAACTGACCCAAACCATGTGTTTGTATCCCACGTTAAACAGATCCGTTTCCTTTGCTACACTCCTCCATCAAGATGGGTAAAAATCGGCCTCACAACTTCTATGTAATCCTGCTAAAAGACAGTCAGACGGGAGCAGTCACATGACTACGTTTGGCCGTGGTAACAATGACAAAACTGGAGTGATGGCGTTTGGACCCGGAGCAGAACAGGATTTGATGTAATGTCACCGATTCAGGATTATTGCCAGGACCAGATTCTTTCTCTCATGCATCGATGCGCAGGCTCTGAGTCATTCTTTTGTCTCCAGCTCCACTGTAACTCAGGATTTGATGGACTCGGGTTCAGCCAGAGTTCTTACAAGGACTCCAAAATATCAGCATCCTTTTTCTCTCTTCATTGTTCAGGATTCCTGCAGTGTTCAGAATTGATTTTACTATTTTATTACTTGGGCTTAAACATGTTCTGATCGGCCTTGTCACATTTTCTTATGTCGAACTCCTCGCAGCTTACAGTAAACCGCCGCCACTTCATTGATTAATTGTGAAAATACTCATCAGATGATTTGATGAAGGGGACACTAGTTAGCTGCTGCTCCATCCATGAGATAAAACTCACTGTGGTGGGACAGAAAGCCGACGTGACCCACCTGCGGTCATCGCTCACGTGATGAGTCAGCAGCAGCCAGTGCAGACATTTAAGGGGCAAACAGGGCGATTCGTGGCTGACTTATAATGAAAACGCGCTACTGTTGTTTTTTGCATCTAAAAAGTAACAGTGATAATAATAATAAGACACTTATTACAACATTCTCACTAATTTAATTGTCTGCACTGCTTGATATGTTTACACTCTGGCTGAATTTAATTTGAATAAAAATGAATACCAGAAGTTAAAAACAAACAACGACAAAAAGACTGGGGGTACTTCTAGGCAGGTAGAAGCGTCTCCCTCCTTCTAAAACCAGGTAAGGCAGACATTGTTGATCTTTTACATTTCCAGGGAGCAGAGTCTGGATCTGTCCTCTACGAGTGACAAACATGCGGTAGATTGAGCTTCATAGTTCGCTAAATAAATTCAAAATACATGAAATGTTTATGACTCAATATTTCATTTTGTTTTGATGATATTCAACCACGTAAACTGGATTATTTCTGGTGAGATGTGCTTTATTTCCACCTGCAGTTTTGAAGTGTAAAGCCTTGAATCCCGATAAGCAGTGTGTCAGATGTCAGCTGGTCAAACAGAGGTGGATGGTGGGCACCGATGAGAGGCAAATCCCCCCCCACCACCACCACCACCCCCACCCCTCTCTTCCCTCAAGCCCACAAATGCCACATGTTGCAGCTTTTAGAGATATGCTTGGCTCTGTATCTCCAATGTAGCAGATGCGAGGCTCGTTTGGACCCTGACAGGTGATAAGACCCAACACCGACCTGAGAGATTGGAACCGCCTTCACCATCAGATTATAACAAGCACCTATTTGGAAAAGAACCTGCGCCCCTGCTTAACCTCCCACAGAAACCTTCGTGTGTGTACTTTTCCCGAACCCACAGAAATTATGAAGAAAAATAAAGAGATCCTCAAGCCTTTGCTGATAAGGAGGAGGAAGTAGAAATCCGGGAGAGGGAGAAAACTAAGTCTGCAGTAATATGTCAATGGAAAACAGATAAAGTCGATGTTACAACCTCTAGGCACGTACGGTGACAGAGAAAAAGCAATCTTTGCAATAAAACTGTGTTTAACGCTCAGTCATCCTTAACTCCCATTGTATAATACGACCACATTATCGCCAATTAATCAAACCCCTGTAATTTTTAACAGTTTTCATTTAACGGTTTCACCAGGTCAGACTGCTCAATTCCCATCTGCAGTGATTAAAAATGCATTCTGACACATGATCCTGCTCCTGTCCTATTATACTACCAGTATTATCATCCTGTCACATTTTATTACCAGCATTTCACTAACACTTATGCAGGGGAAAAAAAAAAGGGGGACCGGAGGACGGGGGGTTTATAAAAAGAAAGAAAAGAGAATGGGATAATAATCACAGCCACCGCGCTTTCTCACCGTTATTATATCATTAAAACGACTCTGTGTTCTGCATAAAACTGGCAGAGGTCAGCGTGTAGGCAGAACAGACTGCCCTCCAACAACAATAAAAAAACCCACCACTTTCAAACTGTAACAGATAATAATGAAAGTGTAATTTCCTCAGTCTTTACTGCTGTCCAGTTAAGTGTCTCTTTAGGATTTAATGTGGACATTTATGGTTCCATACTGTCCGGTATATGGCTGTTCTGTGTGTGGAGGAGGTGATTAGCTAAATGTTTAATACGATCGCTCTCCGGGGCTGCGGCAGCACGAACCTCATCTGTGGAGCCGCGAGTGAAGGTCCAATGGTTTTGAACTGCTGTGAACATCTGTGTGACGATGCAATTTACTTTTTTATGTAATGATGATTTTTAAGGACACTTGATGAGTTAAAAGGTGCCGCCACCAAAATCACTAACGATTTAGACTTGATTTAAAAATGGAGACAGTGCGTATTAATGGGCACTTCTGATCTGTATTTTTTTTTTTAATCCTTATTTCCCAGGCAGGTTGGTGTCACAGATTAAATTAGAATAATAAGAATGAGAGCACTTTACAATTATTTTCAGTGTTTCTGACTTGCAACCGCAGATACACCGTCTACATGGGCATTGCAACAGGGTGGAAAAATCAGGGAATACCCCCAAGTTGAAAAGATGCCCCCCCCCCCATTAAAAGAATGGCTGATTATATTGGTCCCCAGCCAAGACAGCAGAGAACCCCCTTAACTTTTGTGATTGGAAATATAGAGAGACTTCAGCGTCACGTGTGGAAACCTCCGAGTGCCGCGAGCTTGATGCTACAAGCTTCGGAACTTCAGAGCAGCTACAAACATGATAAAGAACATGGACACTTCAGGAAACGCTGAAAGAAACTGCAAACAAGAGAAGAAGGAAAAGAGAATGAATTTGAATGGAATTTGTCTCAGCAGGAGAAGAATGCAGCTGTCAATTCAATGCTAGCAACAGAAATACCACCATGTCTTACTGGCTCAACGGATAAACAGCAGACAATATTTCTTTTTGATTTATTATGCACTAGCCCTGAACACAATGAATTGGGGGGATTAGGCCCTAAATGTTGTCTGAAAAGGACAGAATCTCTTAGTTTTTTAAAAGAATTTCCTCACCCTATGACAGACTGCTAGCTTTGACTAGGCTGAACTTCAATTGCTGCACAATGCAACTTCTCCCAGTTTTGTTCAACATGTAAACCTGGTCACAAATGCCAAGAATGACACAGTTTTATCTATGCTTAACAAGCTATTCCATATAATCCATAAAAAAAAATCAAAAAATACTACTTCCGTACAGCGAGTTTGCTTTCTTGTGACCAGGTTTAGCCTGTATTTACAACAGAAACGTGCTTTGAACAAACTACTTACCTACAGAACTTTAGTGTCAACTTCAGCAAACTGCAACACAGTCACGGCTTGAAATCTAGGGACTACGGTTCCATACTAACACGGAACCTTGGAGTTAATGGCCGCAGGAACGCAGGAAATTTCTCTCAAATAAGACAGGTTTGCTGAGCTGTCATTGACTGCTCTTGACTTAGATTATCTGGTACTTTTCCACAGTGAAAATCTTGCCAATAACTGTCTTGGCAATGACGACCTTTGTGGGAAAGGAAAGAAGCGGAGGATACAAAATTGAGAAAACCTTTTATTACATAAGCTGTTTCGTACAACCTTTTCTTCCTGACCTCTTTTCTCCTCGTCTGGATGAGAAGCAGCACAATCGGAGCTTTTATCCACAATCTTGACACAAATAAATCCAGCCGTAATGAAAAGTTAAGTACTCGCTACATCACCTTCTAAATTCAACTTCAAATACCTGCTTTTTTTTTGTACAAGGACAGAAAGAATAAGTGACCCTGTGCCATTTTGTGGTGATTACATAATAACCCGGACTGTCTTTTACATTTTGACATGTCACAGCACCAAAAGGTGCAAATAATAAAATGACTCAATCCATTTAATTTCTTTGTTCCCTTCTGAGCTTTGGTTGATGTTGTGAGTAACAGCGGCACACCTCTGCCCAACCCTCTTTACCAGCAGCTCCAACAGACAATTTGAAAAGAGTAGCCCGACATTTGTCCTGTAAACTGAGGCTTCGTGTTCTGTGCTGGCTTGTTATCTGGCATCAGAGGAAGAGCCAAGAGTAGAGCTACACCCTGAGGTGACATTAAGCTGCTTTTATGCACTCAGAGGTCGGAGTACAGCGTTAGAAAGAAGAAAGGCTTTGGTGGGGGGGCAAAGTGGGCGCCTAAAAAATAAAGCAAAATGCTTGAGATGGCTTGATATGGTATTTGTCCCGAGGAGATCAGGGCTGTACGCAGAATTCACAGTCCACTTAGACTTGGCTGTTTAATACCATTCAGTTTGACTTTTGGTTTTTTGGGGGGTTTTCTTAGCAGGTAATAAAACTATACAAAGGCTCTCTTGTTTCAACTCTTTCTAACTGCACTCTGCAATAAAGGATTCTGTTATCGATGGTTGTAACCATGGCAAACATTGGCAGGGTGAACAGGCAGTTTCTGTTAGCTGGGCTGGTTTAATTGATTTGATTTCATGCAAACAAATTACGTTCTATCCTGTATTTTGGGATGATTTAGCGAGTTGCTGTCACTGACCACAGCTAACATCCCTCGGCACTAGCCTAGCATTTTGTGACAGAATCAATTCGAAAATTGCAAAATCAATCCAAAAAAACAACAACAAAACAAAACACCCT
The DNA here is from genome assembly GCF_037954235.1 of Aulostomus chinensis. Lineage (NCBI taxonomy): Eukaryota > Metazoa > Chordata > Actinopteri > Syngnathiformes > Aulostomidae > Aulostomus > Aulostomus chinensis. Next base: position 18,045,089 of record NC_141324.1, read on the forward strand.
GCGGCCAAATTCAAACAAAAAAAACAAAAACTGGGATATTAAGAACATTTCTTGAATATCAACTTAAACAATCTCAGTCAAGCGAGTTTAAGTTTTCTGACAGGTGATCCCAATCAGGGTGCAGCGCTTGTGAAAATCGCGAAAAAATGTCACTTCCTAGCTGATGACAATATTTGGTGTTACACTGGTGAAGAAGATTGCTCCCTCTCTGTGCTTTCTCTCTGGATGGCGAGTGCATAATCAGAGATGAAGACACCCGTCCAATATTTACATCGAGCCTCCGCAAGTAACAACTCCACTTTGTGGGAAAAAAACAACAAATGGATTTGTTCATTTATATCCGTGGGCAGCAATATCATTTCCTGTAGTGATAAAACATTAAGATCTACCTCTGTTCACGCACCCTGCGGTGTTGAACCAAAGTAATAAGAACGGCAGACATCCGTAATCAATTCAACTACAGCACAAACACACGGATTAAATTTAACCAATGAAGCAACTTATAGGATAGAGGACTTAAAAGAAAAAAAAGCGAGCTATTACCACGGATTCCATTATGTTGTCAGCTCTAGTTCATGATGGGATACGTCTAAAAATCTGTTCATGAAATCACCTATTACAGTGTGCTTAGTCACTAATGGGCCGCTGCTTGCCACAGCCATTTTATATTACGATCCAATATATGTTGGCAGAGTAACAGCCTTTCCTCGGTTATAATGTAGCGATATACAAAGCTGTAACACGCACGTTATTTAATTTCTCTGATCAAAAAGCTCAAAAAAACATTTTTCTGAAGGTCCTGATCTACTTCATGAAATATTCATGTAATATATTCCTTTCATCATTTACACAAAAACAATAACATGCACAAAAAACAAAAAAACAAAAAAAAAAACGGCTCGTGAAGAAACATAACTCATTTGCACTTTTTTAATGAATCTAATTATTGTTTCGTAATTAGATTTTTTTTTTATTTTTTAGGTGGTGGGGGTATAGCGGGGGCAGTCAGCAGTCCATCAAAAAAAAAAAAAAAGTGATCTTCTGTTGTTGTTGTTGTTGTTTTTTTTGTCTTGGAAATCGAGCGATGCTGAAAACAATTACCCAGTCATTTCAGAGAGAAATGAGCTTTCACAACACCCAGTAACGAACAGGGTCGACTTTTTGATGGCGCGCGCTGAAAGATGAGACGAGCAAATAATACAAGAAGGTGTCTGGCAGCTGGGTTTTAGTTCCAGAGTGAACCATCTTACAAGCGAGGCCACCGAAAAGATATTGCTGAAATTATTCTTTGCCATGTACAGATGTATCAACTGGAACCTGAGGAAGTTACGAGCCTCTAATGACTGGACCTATCAAGTTCTCCTCAGTCACGGAGGCGAGATAAAGTCTTCAGTGTTGGTGTTGGTCTGAGCCAGTGACATGCTGCCAGCATCTCCTGCGTAAATTGACAGGAAGCTGAAATAAAGCTGCGGGACTTTTCCACTTATCTTTTTTTTTTCTTCCCAGGATCCAGAGAATACACGCTTTTACCTGCAATTGATGTTTCCACAACAGAAGGTGTTTAATTCTACGTCAAAATGAATTCAAAGTGAATTCCATCTGAAACGGCGCGTTCATGTTTTCCCCAGATTAATTATGTCGAGAGTCTTACCGAGCCAGAATTCATCCTCAAGGTTTCCAAAACCGACTCGATAGTCACTCCACTTCCTGGAGAAATCAGTCAGTCCGTTCTGACGTCGCTGGAATACCTTACAAAGTGATGATGTGACAGAAATTTAAATAAATAAATAATGAGTAAAAATAAATTGTTCAGACTAAAATAGCAGCTGTTACTCACCGCTGTGATCAAAGAAATATTCTGTAAGTGAGACTAATAAAGAACTAGTCTGACAATCTAATCAAATTCCAATTTTCTCAGCTACACTTCTCCCCTACATTTTCATCCAACTGGCAGGAGTTACAGCAAGTGTGTGCTATCACAAGAAGATTTGTTTTCACAGTGACTTACAATCCAGCCTCCCTCATCAGTGGTCATGTCACAGTACACCTGCACACCCTGGCTGGGGTCTCGATTGATGTAAATGGTGTAGACGCCGCTCAGCGTCTCTCCATTCAGCAGGTGTTGAGCACAATTCTGAGGTGTCGCAAACAGACGACTCCCTGGAGAGAAGCAGAGGAGGAAGAGGAGGAGTGATGACATGCTTTGATTTCTTTTGTGTTTCCTTCTTTATTTTAAGAGACTCAGCTTGCAGAAGAATGTCAAACGCGCAGCTACAAACAAACACCATTCAGGATTTATCCAAAAATAATGTGCTGTGAAATAATTAGGGGCCCACATATATTTCAAGTTCTCTGTGGAACTTTTTTTTTTTTACTTGTCACTTTCATTAAAAATGTTTGCAGCACCAGGCAGTTTGTTTTTGGTAAAAGACGCTGATAAACCCTCTGTACGCTACGTCCCAAGCCCCAAAGAGCGGAGCGACAAAGTTGTGGTACTTTCAGACGGTGAACGGCTTCCAGCGCTGCCTCTATTGTATTTGGCGTGAACACAGCGGCAGCCACTGTGCCACAGAGGTTGGTGACAGCAGCAAGGACAAGGGGAGCTGCTGTCCCTGTCTTCAACGTGCACACCTATTTCACGCTGCTGTCAGAGATTAATTTACTGGAGGTGTTTAATTCAATGAATTATTCACATTTTCACCTGCACTGAGCAAACAGGCCAAAGAAGAGAAACTGTCAGGAAGAAGCACTGGCTTCGGCTTGACGAGCCAGTTGTTAGCTTGCTAACTAATATTAGAAGCACTTTATCATGTTTATATATTGAGTCTGCACTCAGTAACAATTACTTCTTCCACTTGTGAAATCCATAGGTGATGTTACATCACCTGGAATAATTGTGTGGTGAGAACGGAGGGGCAGGCCACAGATGTGAGGTCCTCTGAGTGAGGACAGTTAGCTTTGACTTAGCAAGACTCAGCACTCGCCACAACCGCGACTACTCAGTGCTCAAAGTGCACAATCTCTTAAAGGTAGATGGGCAGAATGCGAGCTTTACCTAGATATAACGTTAACAGATTTACGGTTTTAACCACCTCTAATCTTCCATAAAAGATGCTTAAAATGTACATGAACACTATTAGCAGCATTCGTCTCCTCTTTTCCAGAGGAGAATAGTCGGAGATTCCTGTTCTTAGGGGCCAAAAAGCAAAGCATGATCCCGTGGTCAAACTGAATCGAGGGAAGAGCGGCATGTCTGAGCTTCTTCGCTGCTTGATTTGATGAAACTCAGTTGGCCTGAGGGTTTCCTAATTGATAATTCGGACCATTGAGTTTCAAAGGGGCAGCCTAGCTAGAGAGCCAGATATTTTCCTTCTAAAATGGTGGACACCCAAATGGAGCTGAAAAAAACGAAAAAAGAACATGAATATACTGCACTTACATCATTAGTTGGGGAAAAAACACAATGCTGCTTTGTCGTTGAATGTGTAAACATGTAAGTTAAGACATTTGTCATGACAACTAAAGCGGTACTGAGAACTTGCTCGACATCCATCACAGCCTCCACTTACATTCTGACTATTTAATATCATAGTTTCCAGCAGAAGTACAGCAGGAGTGGAGGAGTCCTCCCTTAATAGGGGGATTAAACTGTCTGACACTCATTATTGTGCACTGTTGTCTCTGTGACTGGGATATAAAACAGTATAAATGCGAGCAGCGATTCTGTGAGGTCAAGAAAACTGTCCCCTTTCAAACTGCTTTGAGCTTAAAGCAAACAATGAAATATGTGCGTGTGTTTTCACCTGTCGTGAAGGTAGTAGAGACGACAGCGCTGGTGTCCAGTCCTCTTGCAGCCTGGAGCTTGACAGTGTACTCTGTCGTCTCAGCCAGTCCCTCAAGACGGATCCACGTGTCCTCTGCATCTAAGATCAACTCCTTCAACACAAACAATTAGCAAATTAATCCACATATCATTGGAGGGTTAAAGGTATCAGATATGAACACCGCTTTCTGTAAAAGGGAGCAATTTAAAAGTGTGTTCAGTGGAAAGCTCAGGGTAAAAAAAATAGGTTATATCAGAATTCTGCTAGGTCACTGATAAAACATTGAACTGAATGACAAAAAGAGGAACAAAGAAACCTTCAAGCTATTTTTGTTCTGGAAGCGCGCGGCAGCTTGTTTATGTTTCACTACACAAACTATGAGGCGTGTTTAGAAAGAATATAAAAAAACTAATATTTCATTAGGAAAAGTTACACTTTTGCTGGCAGCTAGAACAAGTTTGGCGGCATATGTTTTCACTTATGAAAAGTGACTGAGCTTTAGAGAAAAAAGGTATGAAAGACCAGGAAAGAAAAAGGGTCGGGGCTGAAACTCGACAGGATGAGATAAAAGACTCCCATTAGACAGGCAAGCTGAGAAGCAATGAAACAATCAGGAAACAAAGATTTCTATTTTTGTTGCTAAAGTCATGAATGTAGCACAGTTCACTCCATTTGTTCCAGACAAAATCCTCCTATTCTGCCCATTTCAGCGAGCCAATGTGTTTGACCGTCTCTGAGAGCGTTTTCACCCACATCAGGTTCGTGCAGCTGATAAGCAGAAACCTTGAGGGCTTCGCACTGTCGGATTTAACAAGCGTACATGTGTCTGCGTGTGTGGAGCACTTGGCTGGGATACACATGACATATGAAAAAGAGAGAATATATTATAAAGTTGGAAAAAATTATATCACATCACACGTTTCCAGGCAATGTGTCCATGTGAATTATGATGGGAAACAACCGGTACACAGGGTGTGTCCGTCTCGGAGGACAGGCAGATATTTTCTCACCGTTACGGGGGTCGAGACAAGATTTTTTTTTTTTTTTACGACCACTGAGATAACCCTGACTTTTCAAGGATAATATACACCTTCATACACTCAGCATCGACTGTGCATGTGTGGTTGAGTGGTCAGAGGTATGCTTGTCCCTGTGTGTGAATGGTGACGTGTTATCACTCCAGGGATACACTCGACAAACGCTGAAACATGCATTTACAAACTATAACTGATATGTTGATCGGATAAGAAATTAATCTCACAACTACTGCGTGCAAATCTCAATGATGTATTATCTGTATGGAGCAGCTGTAAAGCTCACAAACATGTGGCTAAATAAAACCATCACATATGCTCAGCTGAGACGGATCTGAAGAGCAGATAACAGGAGGAGCATCTCACAAGGTGCACTTGAGTGTGTGGCTGCAGGGATTTTGCTCCGAGTGCGATGACTCATTTATTGTTGAAATGTTCCGAGTTCAAAATGTGACGCTGATTGTTAAAGCAGCTCTCGGATGAACATTTGAATAAAATCTAAAAGAAGACCGTGTTCAAAGTTTGCAGCTGTTGTGTAAGCAGGTGGGAGACGGGCTTTTTTTCTGTCAGTGGGCTGCTGATTTATACAAATACACTTTCAGATGGAAGAGTTTGATTGCTTTGATCGACGAATGCAAAGATGGAGGAGCCATCATGAAAATATAAATACACATTCTCTCTATAGGTGCTTTTTACAGGAGCCATCATGACATGTCATTCCAAAGTAAACACAGGTCTAAGGGCAGAAATTCAATGCTTCTGACTGTCTGTGACGCATAATGTGAGCGTAGAAACAGTTGCAGCAGGCAATAATCATTGTAATCAACTGGGGCAGTTACAGTGACATAGTGTGTGACAGTTTGATGATTGCTATTTTTTTTTGGCAGCTGGTTTTCACCATCCCCCCCCCCCCCCTTGTCCAGACATTTAGCACAACAGAAAGTGATCTGAAGAGAAACTGATCCACGTGTGCTAGGGTGGGCAAGCAGTGCATGTCGGCTCATTAAATTGGGGTTGTCAATTACACTTCTTTCCCCGGCTATAACGTGTGAAAATGGCCGACTGCGTAAAGTTTTGTTTTTTTTTCCACACGACTTTTGACAGCAGGAATGTAAACTGTGCCGAAGAAAACACGCAGATCTGTGCACTTTGTGTTTGCAAATTTCCTTCAAAATGATTTGGCGGTACAATCTGTGAAAAGCAACAGTGTTTGTGCCTGTGTGACCGTCTGGTGAAGAGGCTGTAGCTGTTTGCATTGACAGCAAATGACCTCTCAATGATAATATAGAGAGTTCCTGTAGCATTCTTAGTACATGGGTGACACCTGATGGTCGGCCACATGCAGGGTCAGCGGGCAAGACAGTGATGAAGCATCCACTGCATTAAAGGATCACTATTAATGTCATGATAATGGGCAACCAAGGAACCGTCTCTGTGTGTTTCACACACCTAAACGGCAATAAAAATCTACTGCAGAGCATCATGGGAGATGGTTCCACTTAATTCTTCATGGGATATTCCACACACTTCTTACTAATGTGCTTTATTACCATCACTAAGCCACACTGACAAGTTTAATCAAAATAAACAATGTCTCTACAGAGGCACATTAAAGTAATATCTCTATCGGACAAGCAATTTCACTGTGTTGCTCCCTTGTGATTGTGTATGTGCGTGTGCGTGTATATGTGCGTGTGCGTGTATATGTGCGTGTGCGCGCGTCCACATCCAGGGATTACAGGATTGTAAAATAAAACTCGAATTTTAAAGCGGCTGTCTTAAAGTTGTGATTCTGCATTCATTTTCTTTTCCTGAATATTGAGTCGACTTGAGTATACGAAGTTAAATCCAAGAGGAGGTTCCACCCATGGCAACAAAATCTACGGATTTAGATTTTCCATTTTCAGATACGTGGCTTCACAAAAGAAGAGTTTGTTCCCCTGACACACGTTCGTATGGATATGCAACAGGAACACGGTAAGATGTGAAAACCTGATTTGATTTCAGATAAACTGCTTAAATAGATGAAAATATAGAGCACGGAATATGATTGTGTGTGTGTGTGTGTGTGTGTGTATACACATACTTTACGGCCTCCGTCGACCGACTTGTAGGTGAGCATGTAGTTGTCAATTTCTGCGATTGGCGGTTGCCAGGAGATGAGAGCGCTGCGGTGATTCACTTCACTGGCTGTCAGGTTCAGAGGGGCATCCATGGCTGTCAGAAAGAAGGAAAATAGGAACTTTTACAATAAATTTAGAAAGCTGAAAAAAACAAGGGAAGCGTATCCTCCTAAAAAGACACATTTCCACACGTCAGTGTAGTGCAGCTTGGAAAAAATCTTTGCAGGATTTTTAATTCATTCATTTTAATTCTCGTTTAAGGTTTTATAGAGTAGAGTTTAAAGTATCAGGTAGAGGGAGTGTCTAGAGCTGAAAATTTGTGCTAGAAGAGGAAAGTCAAGTTTTGCACGTCTCATTATCAGGCCACATCAGCCCAACGCAACACAAAGTTCAAGCAAACGCAACAACAACATCTTAGCACAATAGAAAGTCGCATGCTTTTACAAACTCCATCAGCTGTATTATCAATTTATACTTTGTATCAATTTATACTCGTTTTCCCCTGGAAGATCACTATAGTATTTAATGTGGTTTATTTGTTAATGTGGCAAGCTGACAGATGAGGAATGTAACAGAGCTCAAGGTCAGGTGTCCTGCAGAGTTTTCATTGTCTGACAGGTAGTACAGACGAGATGGGCCGTATTACCAGCAGCGGCCAATAAAGCAAAAGAGTAAACTAACATCTTATGATGCCCATTGATGCACAGCAGGATAAAATATGAAGTTTCGACTTGATCTGACAGAAATAGGGACCTTTTTTTTTTTTATAGGTCACGAGTCGACTTGCTCCTCCGGCCAAGTCTCTGGAGGTTTCTCTGAGCATAGAGATCCATGAAGAGAGCAGCAGTGACCCTACTTCAAAGAAATCTAATCAGCTTAAACCGAATACAGCAGAATGTGTTAAAATATAAAACTGTCCATGCCAGCGCTGCTGAGGGCCATCTTCAAAGGATTTCTTTATTTAGATATTTCTGCATTTTGATCCGCAAATGCAATTCTTCCAGTGTAAATACAGTTTAAATATAGATCCAAAGGACAAGGCTGACATCATTCAATTATTCTTACGGCTACAAATCTCATTATGAGACCATGTGCAAGTCTGTTCCTCGGTACTTTTTGATTTTTTTTAATCTTTTGCTAGATTAAATGGGACACATGGAATGAGAGGGGGTGATGACGAGTGGCAAACGAATGAGAAACGTTGTAATTTTGGACTTTCCTACACTTAACAATAAATCTAAACTGCCATGCTTCATTTCTACATGGATTTATGAACACTTGACAAATCCATGTGGAAACGAAGCATCCGATTTTTTTTTTGGCCACTTTTTCATGTGGAATAGCAGCAAGAAGCACTCCGGTGATACCAGGATGGAAAATAAACTTAAGGTTGGGCTCGTTTACAAACACGTTGTTGATCTAGAAGATTTCCATAGAAACTGGCAGGACTCGCGGTTGACTTGCATACATTCACAGAAACGGGAAAACAAGGGCCGAGTCCCTCTATTCCTGCTGAAGAAGAGAAGTCAACTCCATTTTCCTGCAAAACAGTTTCAGCCCTAGAATAAAAAACAAACATTTGGTGCATTAGTGACTATTTGCAGAACAAAGACTGTGTATATTGAATGAACTTGCTGGGTTCGTGGTAATGAAAAAAATAAAACTACACCCGATGTGATGGTAGGGCTCATTATGTAAAGACAACAATGGAAAATTCATTATATGTGCACAGACAACATTAATGAGATTAAATCCATATTAATTTTGGTCAGCTAACATAATTTGTTGACACAGGTTATGTCGATACAAGTGGATGGAAACCAATGAAGATTGAAAAAAAACAAAAAAGCTCCGCATTGCAAAACCACATCCGAATCTTAAGGACAGCCCTTTGAGTTGGTGTTCCTCTAAACGCTGTCCCACCAGCAACACAGCAACGTCGTACAACTCAGCCGCAGTCCCCGAAGACAACACCATCGTGTCAAACACTTCATCAGTGTTTGTTAAATGTTTGTGCTGAAATATACCAATCTGATGACTCTGCTTTCCTTCACTGTGAGGGACAACTGGGGATGAGAAGCACCGATAGACAGAAATCTCAGACGTCTGCCATCGGGGGAGGTCGATTCTGAATGACAGCTAAATGAACTAAGCGCTCATCTACTGCTAGCTAAACAAGTAATATATATATCGCATCAAAATGCCAACAAAACAAATATCAAGCCATTCTTGCAGATGTGCTGTGAGTGTATGCCAAGTTGCAACAATTATCAATCCCTGCAGGACTTATCAAGAAAAACAGTGATATAATTTGGTTGTGTCACACCCTCAAAAGCATTCAAGCCCTTGATCAGCAAGCCCACCCAAGTTTTACTGCACATTACATCACACCACTCAAGTATATTCTTGGTCTCTGCACAGCTTTAACTCAGCTTGATTACAGTGCCTTTGTTGATAATTTAACCACATCACAGGGAGACTCACCTCAATTTCCCCACCTTACATCACCCTTTTTTGAGTCAATATCCGATGTTCCGACTGGTAGCTGAAGCAGTGACACGCTATAACCTCATTTTAGTGCATGATAGAAAAGAAATGACCCTCTATTCAGAAAAATCTGTTTCCTGGAGTTACATCATGACTGGTGGACACGGGGTCAGCTTGTCATCATACAACAGTCAGTGTGAAGGAGGCACATAAAGAGGTGCGTTTGTGGGCTGTGTGACCAAAAGTCACTCCTGTAAACATCTGACAAATATATCTGCAAAACCTGATTTAAATCTCTGTTGTTTTACTCCCACTCATTCTGATCGTGACACTCAGAGGGACATCAAACCCAGAGGCACCCACACTCTTTCAACCCTTGCTCGCTTCTCGTTTAAATCCTTATGTCTGCGCGTGCGGAGAGATCGGTGACAGCTCAGTAATTAACAGCATGTAGCCGCCTTGATAACCTTTTCCCAGAGACTCTGATAGGCAGCTCCACATTGTGCAACAGGGGATTTAGAGAGAGAGGGACAAAAGAGTAAGGGGAAAAAGTGGAAACAAAGGGTGTTTAAGAGTGCGAGGCGGAGGAGTGCACTTTGAGATAAAAAAAAAACAGTCCACAGTGATGTGCAAATCTCCTCTTCTCCTACACCTTCTTGAATTTATCTTCCCTCTCCTCCTTTGTCTGCTTCCTCATATTCCCACATCAACCTGGGTCTTTCCTTCTCCTCCTTACTCCTTATCTCCATTTGTGCTTCTTTTTTCTTTTTGCTGCCCTCTTAAAGTCCCTATTCTTTGTCCATTTCCTCCTCCTTCTTCTTTTATCTGACAGGTTGCCATTCTACCTCAGTGTGCAAGAGAATGAACAGTTTATCTTTTGTTTTCGTCATCGTCTGGTATTGATGGCGCTGCATTATGTGCCCATGGGGGGACAGATGAGAGAGGGAATAGTCAAGAGAGGCGAGAGGGGTATATTTCTCAATTCAAGGAAATGGCCCCCAAAAAACATTTTCTTTTCTTTCTTTTTTTTCCTCTCCTGCTCTTCATTCTCCAATTAAATCAATCTCTGTGTCCTTTCCTTTCTCTCACACTTGCACTCCAATTAAACCTTTGCATGAAAAGCGGCAAAGCAGGTGAACAGGTTGTCGCCAGCAATTCCAGCGACTCTGAAGCTCAATTTCACACGCGCAGGTTTGGACAATGAGATTGAGATGAATAGGTTTGGCTACATTTAATGTCTCATTAACACACAGTGTAAACAGTGTTAGAGGAAAATAACAGACACACAAAGCAGCAGATGGGGAAGGGCGGCATGGGCAACGGTAATTTGTAGAATGAAGACAAGCGGGAGGAATTTATACAGTCGAGTGTGAATAACATCGCTTTACCTATTTACAAGTGAGACACTCCACTTGGAGGATGTAACTCATTTGAATAGATGAACTCGCACAATTCTGCTGTGGATGGATCCCACAGATGGAATAATAATATCAGCACTGTGTTACAATCTTCTAAAAAGACATTTGCATTTGGCAACTGACAAGGCAGTTGGCTGAGTTTGATCAAATTACCCGGCAGTGTTTCAAATGACAAGAGTGGATTTGGTGGTTGCTTGTTCGATTGTTACTTTCTGTCAAATAATGACATCTAATCGAATGTTCTAATTTTCTCTTTGCACATTACAAAGCAAGAACGTGAGCGTCTCTGCATTTGCTCTGCGTATTACAGTAGAACGACAATTCAAACCTACCTACAAGGGACTTTTTGTATCTTTACGCACGTTTTTATGAAGGCTTTCAAATGACTAAAAAAAAAACCAACCCTAAAAAATGATCGTTTGTCCATAAATTATAGCACTTTTTAGCGCACATCAAAGTGTTATTTGAGTACTGAGCTTGTGGCTTGAATAAAAACAGATGTTTTGTTGAGGTTTGGTGTTGGTTTTCTTTGTTCTCCAGTAGCTTCCAGCAACAAGTATGAGGTTAGCATCTCCTAAATTCGTGCAGGAGACAAAAATTTGCTCATGAATTCAAGACGGTGCCTAATTTCACATGGTAATACTGGAACATAGCTGAATAATCTGCTACATTTTGTAATGGAAGAATTAGTAACACAGATTTGATGGCAACAGGGTTCTTAAAGTATATTAAACTGTCAAGAGAGCCCCAATCGCCTGAAGAACTGATATTATTTTTCTGTAACAGGAGCAGTCTCAGCACTTGGTGAGCAACGATCAGCCAGAGCTCAGTAAGGCTGCCCGCGGGAAGGATCTTGGTGCCTTCAAAAACTTGCCAAGCACTTCTCAGCAAGTGGGCTCAGACATCTGAGGAGTAAAAAAATCTTGGTGCTCCAGCCTACAGGCTTATGGAGACACCCATAGCAAAATCCCTTATTTTCCAGGTCCATAACTTAAATACTAGCCTTTGGGGTGCCAAGCAGTCTCAGTCAGTGTTGAGCTACTGTGGCGTGGAGGTGAGATATCAAAATACTCCAAGCAACAACAAAATAACAGAATGGCCACTTACTTGCTTTCTGTCTTCTATCTTCTTTTTTTTTTGTCTTTAGTTTGCGTGTAGATAAATAATAATTTCCCATAGTGGGACAGTATGCTGTAAATCACACTGGCCATAAAAGAAGCAAATAAAATAGCCCTTCCCACAACTGCACAAGGTCTTTTTTTTCATCTATCTGACTCTTCAAGACTGAAAAGCTCATTCCACAGTGTTCAAATACCTCACCAACGTCTTGCTTTATGGGCAAACCTCAAATTGATCGGCCCCTCACATCATGTTCCATCAAACAATGCTCAAAGAAAAAAATCCTGCACATTTTGTTACATATTTTTTGAAAAAACAGCTGCAAAATCAAATATTTTTGACTGCAACAATCAAAGGGTGGGGGACTGATAAAGTAGACGGTAACAAGCCCACCACATCTTCCCCTAACTGCTCGTGGTTCACCGGGTTTATGGTCATTTCTCTCTTTGTACAGCAGATATTGCCAGAATTGATGGCTAATCCAGTCAAATGTGTTACCTTTTCCCTCTCAGACAGGATGACATCAACCCGTGAAAACAAACTGTGAGTGAGTGCAACTGAACTGGGCTTCACATGTTCAATTTAAGGGCTTGAATTATCAACTTGGGTTGTGCGAGTAGTAAAGTGGAGGAGTCCCACTGCGACGCCTGGTTGCCTGAGAATATAAATGCAGCAAGTCACTCACAGGACATCAATAACTTGGATAGGAGTCAGGAATTATCCATCATCAATCCTTGATATTGTGAAATGAGGCAAAACTTAATTATTCTTTCATCGATAGGATGAAAGCTGAAAAATATGTGAAACTGAAATGTTACCAAAAATGCTTCACAGCTTCAGCCATGCTGCATACGCAAGGATGTTATTTTCAAATGCTTGTTCTGTAATTGCAGGACACGTTTGACCAGAAAAGGACGAGCAACTGAAGATGTTTTCCCTCTTTTGTGGAGGAATGTGATTTATTTGTGTCTTTTCTACCCAACCGTATTTTCCCTAAAACAGAATGGGGAGGATTGATGTAATATATTCCACTCAGAAGAGGCCGACAACAAAAGCAAGCCTCCAACCGTGTGCTTGATTCAATCAGACATGGTATTCATAACAAAACACAATCCGTGTCTTCTTATTCTACGGTGCTTGCCGACATCACAGCAATTTTCCCAATTCTTTCATATGAAAATCTTACCGTGATAGAACTGCTTGTTTCCTTTTCAGTTGTTCACTGAAGAAGCCTGGAGTAGCTGAAGTACATGACTCACGAGGCAGAGAGTCTGCTTTTTTTGGACACGAGGCATCTGTTCAGAGTGGACCAGCTCCACGTTAACAGAGCCGGCGCTTTGCTAACATATGGCACACACCATGAAAAGACTGAGAAACAGGACCGCATCACCCGCATATTAATGACTCTACAATGGCTGCGGGCTTGTTTTAGGCCTGATTTGATATTAATCTGGACAGTTTGTCCCAGCACCAACCTCCAGCCTTAGGACCTACTCAGTACTGTACTATTTACCCGGCAAAGTCCAGTTTGTTTGATACGCGTGATAGCTCCATACCGCACCCAGCCGCGATGCGCTTCTTGGGCCAGACGCGGACAAAAGAGGTGGGCTTCTGCACGGTACAACTGCATGAGCAAGGAGCATGGTGATGCGTGGGTTGGCCCACAGCCCACGGGTCAGGTGGGCGGTTTTGGGTTGCCTTTTTAGAATATATTACTGATTCCAGCAGGGAAAAAAGTAGATAAATGGCCACACACACATACACACAGAGACACAGCAAGTGTGTGTGCATAAGAGAAACAGCAGGAGTAACCAGCAATCATTAATCAAAGATATTGTTTGAAATATTTGTCTGTTTGTTAAGAGCTCTTTCTACACCCGTGGGCGTGGCCTGTGGGCGCACTGACGGACAGCTTTGCCACAGCAGCAGGGTCAGCCGTACAGGGTGCGCTCAGTTAGAGTCTGTTGTCCTGCAGCGTCTCAGTCACAGTTCCTGGTTACAGCTACAGAAGCACGGTGGAATAACTCACATCTGAGTTATCCATCCAGGAGGAGAGAGACCTGGAGACATTTGCAGCCTTTGTTCCGATGTTTACAGGCGTGTTTCAGTGACAACACCGTTCCAACAATTGGGATATTTTAAATAATACAGCAAAATAACATTTACATTTACAATTACAATCATCCATTTGGCAGGTTGTGGGCTGGGCTGGGCGGTGTGGCTGTCATAATGAGTGCGGTGGGGTGTGGCACTGTGGCTCGGTGGACAGCTTAGTGGACAGACAGGGTGAATTCCAGTGATTAAACCCTGGAGAACAAGTAATCAGTCTATTGTGATTCCTAACATACAGTGGACAAGCAAACACAGAGTTAACCCAGGTAAACATAGTTTGCTGTATGTTGCACTGAATCACGAATCTACACTTTTGGATGCAAACTTTGGTTGCAGTGTGTTACAGTCTACAGTCTGAACAGGAGAGAAGTTGGGAGTCAGGTTTCACTGCTCCCGTGACTCAATGAATAAATCGTGACCCGTGGGATTTCAGACCAATCAGGCTCTCATGCACAGCCCAGTGATGATGTAAGAGTGCTCATGCCAGGTCAGGCCCAGAACAACATGAGTGTAGGCCAGCGGGGAGGTGGGGGGGGGGGGGGGTGGGGTGAGCAGACAATTGTGCTTGAGAACAGTACAAGGTAACTGAGTCAAGTGTGATCTTAGTCAATCGGGTCAAGTCCCTACTGAATCTCTGGATTAAACACTGAAGCGAGTGCTGTGTGCTGTTCGCGGTCCTCGGCTGCAGAACTTCCATGTTTTCCTTGATTCCGATTTCAGAGAGTAATTTCCTTACATCATTGGTGTTTTTGTCAGGTTATTTAATCAGTAATTGTTGGAAGTGGTTTTCCTCAAATCTCACCTGCCAGTTTTAATAATATCATCATGCATTTAAATGTTCTTGTCTTGCCAAGAAGATTTGTTTTTACTGAATTATTATCAGCATGTAGAGTGTTGACATGGTTGTAGGTACACTTCATTCTCCTCAGCCTCATCTACTGTATGTTATTCAGTCTCTGCATCCCTGCTGTTTGTTTCTGTTCCAAGTGCTTCGTTTCTGCTGCAGTGCAGGACAGGTACCTCTGGTTCTCCTTGGGGGATATAAACTCCTCTGCTGACAGAAATGTTTTTTTTTTTCTTTAAGAAAAATAAAGTTTACAGAGCTGCAACTCAGCTAAACTAGAACAATCCCTTCACCTCACACTTTTTTTTTCTCTCAGCAAAGCCACCCAATAAAGGTAAATGTAATTAGAGCTGCCTGAGTGTCACTTTCAAGTGAAGCAGGCTAAACACAAAAAGCCTGTGATTTCAGTGGAATTGTACTGTCAAATAACCCTGATATATCCATCAAAAGCACAGCTGATATAAATAATGTGAACAGCGATGTCCTTGATAAGCCCCTGTCACTGTTGCTTGACATTCACTTCTCACACTGAATGGAGTCAGCACATCTGGATGGATTAGCTGAAGACGCCGCGGTTGTTTTGGTATCAAAAGTCACACAGGACAGCGGAGAAAAAACTATTACAATACATTAATACATACATTACATTCAATACATTTCTGTATTGGTACAGAGATGTTTCACCAGCCATATAAAGATCCTTAGTGGGTAGAGGACATCACATCATATCCGTAAAGACACGTTAAGTCTACTGTGAACTAAACAATAAAATACAATACGAAAAACAAAATCTTTTCCTGAAAGGCCATTGTTTTGTAATTCATACAAATGCAAGTGAAAGCTTAACACCACACCAGCAACTACACCGACCCCCCCGAAGCTGCATGACAGTGTGACCCCCCCCCCCCCAACAGTTCAAACTGTTCAGCTTCTGAATTCACTATGGGGGAATTACAAGGGTGAACTTAATGCTCAATATCAATGGGAGCACAACTTATTTTTCTATATTGGCTGAAATGAAAATTGATATTCAATAATACGCCAAACTGAAATCTAACGTGTTCCTCCTCCTTTCCATCAAATTAAATGGCATTTTCGGTTACTTCCTGGTGACGTTTGCATAGTTCATGAATACTTGTTGTATTGCTTCATTTTGATTTATACAATCTCTTAATTTATATTGCTTTAATTTAATTAACGTTTAATTAACTTGAGAACCATGTTCCCGTTTACTGTGATAATTTTTTTTGAATAATCTATTAATCCCCTGGGTGAAATTAGTTTGCTGATGTCAAGCTAAATTATTGACCTACTATTTTAAGAGCGGCCATGACGCTGTACAAAAAATGACTTTGATATGACCTAGAAGAGCCCGCCGACAAGTTCCAACACCCTCGCTGCTCGCTATCCAGCTCGAGACCAACTTAATGAGGTTAATACATACGTGTTTGGAGGTTGGCAATGATGGTGCCGCTGGTGAGGGGGCCCTTAGTGGCATAGAGAGCGACGGAGTAGGTGGTGCTTGGCTTCAGGTTGGATAGCTGATGCTCCTGCTTGTTGCCTTCCACAAGGAAAGTATCAGCTGTCACTGCAAAAACAGAAGTAAAACGCACACGAGATTTTTCATGTTTTTTACACTTGCACCGTCCCACACTTCCGCTGTTTTTAGTTTCATTTAAATAGATTATATTCAATCTCTTAGAAAAAAATGCACCTCGGCAAGGGAACAATTTGAATCTCGACACCGGCACGGTTTGATCACCTTTGGGGGCTTTTTCTTTCAATTCGAAGGATTTCTATATTCATAGTGCTTTTGAAACTACTCTGCAAAAATGAGGCAGACTATGGAACATACTCCGCATTCAAATTGGACTGAGGAGCGTAAGACGGATGAACATCCCATGTTATTTCATATTGCAAATGTATGTTTAAGGTGTTTCCATGACTAATTGTCCATGTAACCAACTTGAAAAGGTGATAGTTAAATTACAAATAAATAATTTAATATAAAATGATTTTAAAGAATATAAAGTAGTAATATTGTCTTCATCACAAAACAGTTTCTGTCAAGTTGCTCCTGATACCTTTTCAATTTGAGTTTGGCTTCGTTACCACGTACAAATCGTATTTTTCCATCATACATGTATTTTTGTATGTACTCTGATGGTTTTGTTTGAGTGTTACCAGTTGCCTATAGCAAAAAACAAACCTGTAAGTGATGCAGGACGATGCTCATTGAAATACGACTTTTATTGACCTGGGTTTAATACACTGACACTCAAGGGAATTTGTCCACAACTTGCATAGCAGTTCTTTAAAACCCTTGCTGGGTTTCTCTGTAGCTGAAATCATTTGGCTGCAATCCAAACAGTCAGGGTGTAATTTACACATCGACTCTGACAGCTGAGCAATACAGATTTCTCAGGATAACCGTGCCGCTGCCAGAATGAAAAATATGCTTTCCCTAACATTTGTTTTTTTTTTTTACCAACCAGTTCATAAAAGTCACATAGAAAATTCAAGCGCTGCTGAACTTTAGTCAGGTGTGTTAAAAAAAAAAAAAAAATTACAGTATCTTTGCAAAGGCCAACGAGTGCCAACTGTAGCTAATGTTCATTTGAAAGGTCTTGTACTTTATATAGCTCTCTGTGTGTCGAGGAGCTTTTAGCTGCATGTATG
Source organism: Aulostomus chinensis (assembly GCF_037954235.1). Classification (NCBI taxonomy): domain Eukaryota; kingdom Metazoa; phylum Chordata; class Actinopteri; order Syngnathiformes; family Aulostomidae; genus Aulostomus; species Aulostomus chinensis. Next base: position 18,062,729 of record NC_141324.1, read on the forward strand.
ACTGGTTTAACCTGGCAGGTGTCCATGCCAATCAGGGAGCAAATAATAAACAGTCGAGCAATAAGGCCATCGTTCACCAATCTGGATGTACGGCTGTCACCAAGGGAAAATACAGCTTGCATCACAAGCTTATGCCGTGTGATGAGTGCAATGGTTTTGCCGAGCCTTAGTACTGTAGTTCAACCAAGCATGATGAACTATTGTGAAAGCAAGACAAATGCATCTGTGTTGCCTTGAGGGATGCATCACGCTGATGTCGCCGCTTGACGGGGAAACCTTTCTCGTCTCCCCACAATGCAACGGAATGATGGAAAACAAGCCCGCCCGTTACGGCGTTAGGTTTCACTCATTTAATTCAGCAGAATAGATAGGGAGAGCTGTTCTCCAAATCCAATCAGTAAGTAGATATTCATTTATCTAGAGGCTTCGGTGAGGGTAACAAAGTGAAACGCAAACAACAGACATCAAATATCTTGGCTGTCCTCTAAAATCTGCTCTGTAAACATATGGTTCTGGCTATAAAGGCTGATGTACGGTTGATAATGCTGTTCCAAGTACGGAGAAAAAGGCACTGATGATTAAACTAACAGAAGATTTCTTACTCCTTCCACTGTCTAAGAAACAGAAAATAAAAACAAGTGTTTAGATGACAGCTTACCCTGGTTGTGTGTGAGGGTTAGCACATAGTTATCCACACTGGACAGGGGGGGGTTCCACCTCAGCAGGGCTCCTTGGGGAGTGATGTTGAGGGCTGTCAACTCAGAAGGCATGTCCATAGCTGGGATTACAACATAAGAACATATTGTAAAAACAACGCCAACAACAAACAAGAATAGGGTCAAAACCTACTGTAGTATATGGCTGGACTGCATTGGTCAGGTTATATTGTGTATTATGTAATTTCAAATTGACTCTTTTGAACGGGCAGCAGGCAGTGAGAAACTCCCCACCTTCACCACCACTGACCAAGTGCGTACTCTTGATCAGCAATGAACTATGGTCTCTCAGAACTGTGATTACCTACGCCATATTTGCATTTATAGTGCTCCAGTCCAGCCAAACATAAAATAAAACAGAACACATAGTTGAAAAAAACAAAACAAAACCGGAATACAGAATGTTTGGGAGGCATCATCTCTTGAAAGTCACAGGAAGCTCTAGTCTGTTCAACTCCCTTTAAAACGCACAAAAATGTCTCTGATAAACACTCAATTTTCACGTTTCTCAGCAAGACTGATGGTGAGAATTTGCAGTATCTTTTCATCCTTTTTCCCATGGATTTCAAAGCTGTATCACATGAAAAAAAAATCAAGTATAACCAAATAATGATTAATAGAAAAAATATTATAACCCCATCCGACTGATAATTATAGACCCAGACACAGAACAGCTTTGCACAAATACTGATTTATAATGACTCTCTTTGTCATTGTCATTGCCATCGCCGTTCCCTCAACTGGATCAAATCAAACAGAAATTACGTGGTAAAATATGCTGCAGATTGTCTCAGTTATTCTCCGGAGCCAACTGTTTCCCCGCCCTCTTCCTAATTTCATTCCCAGACTGCTGGACATGCCAAAATTGATACGGAATCTAATTATACCTTTAACCTCAGTGTTTCAACCCCAATTTCTCTCCATGCGTGTTATTTTGGCACAGCAAAGACTGCGGCAAGAGATCACAAAGTACTGCATGCGTTCCAAATCTCTAGCCGGATGAGGTGGTTAGTAGACCCTCAGCAGACTAAAGAAGACCTTCTGTGCTTATCAATACACCATGAACAATTTCTAATGCTTCTGCATTCTAGGTTTAGTCAGTCTTTCAGTGGATAAATGTTCTCTAACTCTAGTTCTCTTGTTTTTTGCTAAAAGATGTCAGAATAATGCATCAGTTACACTTCAGGAAAAATGCTTCAAATCTGTGTTTGGCCCGCCAGCTGTGTTGGTGGACCATGAGGTCAGTCTGATTTGTTTTGAGCCTCTGGCAATTATGTAGACCAGACTGTGGTAGGCTATAGCTAGTAAGACACACTGGGCCTTTTTAGTCCCCGTTTCCTGCATGCCTCATCATTACCGTGGAAGCTACACTGCCTCGCTGTACATGAGCCCCACACAGCTACACAGGATGTGTTTGTAGCACGAATAAAATAATGCAGGCCCACTACAGATACATGCATTTGTAGGGAAAAAGCTTTAGTACAAATGTTAAATAACAACTGTTATATACTGTAAGTATGAAGCTTGTTTTTGTGTGTGTGTGAGTGCGTGCGTGCATGTGTGTGTGGGGGGGTGCAATCGCGGGGGGATTAGTAATAGTGCATAATTACGTTGTTTAACCTAAATGATTCGTGAAACAAATTCACATGAAGTGGTTAATAATGCATCATAAAAGTGTGAGCTTAATTGACATTTCTCTGAGTGTACAATGAGCAACGGAAACGTCAAATCACTGTAATCATTTTCAGGTCTCTCAGAAGCTACTTGTTAGCTATAGTGCAACTGAATCTGGAGCTATGAGTCTGCATTCTCTTTACCTGTTCCTTATTACCTCTCCGCGTTTGTATCTTTATCCCTGGTAAGTGTGACGTACAATATACTAGACCCCGTGTGTTACTGTCAAATAGCGACAATCCACTTTAAATGGGCCCTTTTTTAAAATCTAAATGCTTTCTTGCAGCCCTCAAGTAGACATGTTGTGCTAAGACATTCAGAGTAGCAGGGCCAAAGAGCGCTAACCTGTAAACTGCCGGGTACTGCATGTCAGAGACTATTCCAGCTTGACAAGACATGCTGTTTTCTGACAAGGAAGAGATGAAGACTATATACTCACCTCTTATTCCTCACCCATTTTACTCCCTCTTCTTTTCGCCTGGTTTGAATCGCTCATTCAAATCTCTAGTATGTGTATTTTCAACCACCTCTGAATTACAAGTCATCTTCCTTCGGAGGTAAAATTACTGGTTACCTTAAACATTTACACTTAAGGCTTATTTATTTCCATTTAAACCACACATCCATCTAAAATACCTATCTACACTTGAGGTAGCAGGTGGGGGGAAAAAAACAGCCAAACAAGGAGGACTTCAGTTTAAGGGAAGAGTGATCTAGAGGTCCTGACACTTTGCTAATGAGAATCATCGTTAATCCTTAAACAGGCCTTCACATAGTCCATTTAGTGTCAACCTTGCTAAATTCATCTTAGACCAGCAACACCTGCTGTGTTTGCAAAGTGAAGTACGGCTCCCCCACTTTTTCATCCGCACTGACAATAATTGATTACAGAAATAAAGTCAGTAGCGACTGCAGCGTTAATCACGTAAAGCAATGTTAGAATCACAAAATCCCCTGTTTTACTGTTGAAAATTGTATTAAAATGTCCTTGTTTGGGCATCAAGTGCTGGGATGAAAAAGTTCTTTTCCACTTCTAACAAGCTTGACTTTAAACACATGTTCATTTGAGAGGCTTACAAACTCCGACAGCCTAGTTCATTGTAAACATGCTGGGATTATTAGAAAAGGGGTCTGATATTAAAGAATTGTGGGATCAGAGTCAGACAGAGATGAGAAAATTGAGTGGAAGTGTGTGTGTGCGTCTATGTGTGATAGAGAGAGAAAGAGAGAGAGAGAGAGAGAGAAAGCGAGAGAGTATTTCAGTTTCTATCATCTCACAGGGTACTTAAACCTGCCGACTCCTGGAGAATCAGGTCTCATTGGCATGCAAACACACCTTCTGCCTCCTATCCTTTGCTCTCAGCTCTCTCTCTCTCTCTCACACACACACACACACACACACACACACACACACACACACACACACACACACAGTCCTAACATCACGCATGCAGCATAGCCTTGCAACAGTGATAATCTTTGGCTAACGGATTTTTTTATAGAGATCTGTGGGCCATATCTATGTGCATTATTGTCTGTGTGAGTGTGTGTGTGTGTGTGTGTGTGTGTGTGTGTGTGTGTGTGTGCGTGTGTGTGCACGCACGCACGCATGCGTGTGCCAATGACTTAAGCTACTTTCAGGCACACAAACCAAACTAGATCAGACCAGTTAATTGGGGAGGGTATGTGCACAACTGGGCACAAAAGTCATGTCATCAATTTTTAATGTTCCAGGAAAAGAATGCAGAGGGCAATGTTTTTGTGTGTTTGTGTGAGTGTACAAGTTTTGTGTTTAACTCGTGACACCGTGTTAACTTCCAAGGATGAAAATAAGCGAGCGTGCACCCACAGACTACTGATGATTGGAGACACGGCAATACAGAAGAGATTTAACAAAGGAGAAATAAGTGGGAAAGAAATAGGACAAAGACATTTGGGTGTAGAGAAAATAAAGAGACATACAAGGATACGGGGGATAGAAGTGAGGCGAAAGGATAAAGAGATAAGTAAAGTGATAGAAAAGAGGGAGATGGTGTTAGGAGTAGGTTACCAATTATTGGGTCATGGAATGGACGTACGCTTTCATCTATTGCTGCAGCAAACTTCCTGCATCTGCAACCTTAGATTGTGTCTGATGTCTATATGTGTGTGTGTGTGTGTGAGTGTTTGATTCTCTTTTAAGCACATATCTCAACTTATTATTGTGAGAAAAGTTCATCTGAAAGTCACACAGATAGAGTTTTTTTTAATTAATTTTAAGTGGCAAAGATGTCTGAGTAAATCAATCTATCCATTTTCTACTACTTATCCTGTTAAGGTTGCGGGTGGGCTGGAGCCTATCCCAGCAGCCTTCAGGTGAGAGGCGGGGTTCACCCTGGACAGGTCACCAGTCCATCGCAGGGCCAACACATAGAGACAGACAACCATTCACACTCACAGTCACACCTACGGTCAATTTAGAGTATCAATCAGCCTCGTCCTCTCTTGATGTCTTTGGACTGTGGGAGGAAGCTGGAGTCCCAGAGAGAACCCACACAGGGAGAACATGGAGACTCACACAGAAAGATCCTGTGCTCCAGTCGGGGCTCGAAACCCAGAACCTTCTTGCTGCAAGGAGACAGTGCTGACCACTGCACCACCGTGCTGCCCTCAGTAAATCTAGTTCAATGAATATGGTTTTATTGTTGTGGTCAAAATTGACTGTACAAAACTAAAAACTAGAATATAACAAAAACTCAATGAAAAATAGAACCATTTTGCATTTTGCCACAAACATACAGACAGCGCATGCAGTGCATGTGCCTTAGCTTTCTAGAATCAACACTTCAAAGGAGGTAACATCCTCAACCCAACTGCAGTTAATACAGCAGCTTCTCTGACCCAATCATTCACAACTCTGATGAGACCGATCCAGAGAGACTGGCTCTGATCTGATGTCTCTGGAGGACCCATGTTGGAAGGATCCCTGCCACGAAGAAAGACCCAACATGTCTTTGGCTCCTACCTGTGAAGACGGAGGTGCTGACCACCGCACTCTCCTGACTCCCTCTGACGGCGTTGAGGCTGATCTCATATTCTGTTGCAGGAAAGAGACTAGACAAGGTGTAGTTGGTGACATCGCTGTCAATCACCACGCTGTCCACTCGACCTGGAGGAAAAAACCAGTGTGGGGTTGTCAGGATTGCTGCCTTCCAACTATTATACCTTTAAAATTCACTGATATTATGTTTACAATATGTCCTGACATAATAAATCCAATAACTATATAGCAAAGACATTAAATACATATATAAAATATTGATTACCTCTGGCTGACTGGTAGGACAGCTTATAATATTCGAATGGAGCCAGAGGTTTGATCCATGAGATGGTCACTGCATCCTCGGTCACAGCTGACACCGTCATCTGTTTTGGTGGGTCCATGCCTGGATGTAGGAGGTAGGGATGTGCTCGGTCAGAGCCTCTAAAAAGACTATTTGACTTTCATGAAAGATATTTAAATATACTGGTTCAGCAGGAGCACATTATAGAATCTATTAGAATGAAAGTGCTGAAATTTGCATTCAAATCTAAGAGGATCAGTATCCTTGAAAGTGCAAGATGTTTCTTTTATTTTTTTGGTCCATTTTTAATCTTTCACTCATTGTATTAGCACAGACAGGCCTGTCCTTGATCTGTTGAATAACATATTTCAATGCCAGTTGTAAAACCATTAATGAAAAGATCTTCCAGGATCAGTCTGGGTGAGTCCTGCTCAAAGACCACAATGATCAGCATTGGGAGTGAAAAGGCTTAATCACAGGAGATTTCTCCCCCTTGCCCACAATTGGTTTTACACGTCTCTCAAGACGATTGAGCTGCCATGGAAAAGGTTACGGCGAAAACATTGTGAGCCAACAATTAAACTGATGGGAAGTCCTTTGCTATTAGAGAAAGTGACTGACACAGGGGTGAAGAGAAAGTTTGAGATGGGGATGAAAAGAAGAAGATTAAGGGATCACTTCCATCCAGCAGGATGGGCAGCACTTGAAAACAAACTACCCTGACCCTCCCCTCTTAGTTTGAAAGAATAATGACTGTTATTCATAAGCAGAGAGGGCAATCTGTAATTCCCAGCTTTTAACTAATTTAAATTCTACTTGTACGAAATACAGCAGCATCAATATAACTTGTGGTTATCCATGCATGGATATCTTACTAATTATGTTTGCCTCGGTAAAGGTGCAACACTGGGATAATGGTGAAAATCTTTTCATAATTAATGAGGATTCCACCTGTTCTGAGCTGGAAAAAGCAACAGAATGCAGAATAGTTATTGTCTTTTGCTATTTACTTTATTCACAGGAAGGTCATAATTCACTGGAACAATTGAGACCCCCCCCCCCCCCCCCCAAATAAAAATAACCAACAAAAAAACAAAACTGAACCCACAGGTATGATGAGTGGTTGGAGCTCAGCTATCAACAGTTTACAGGGAGGCAATGAAATCTCATCACATCCACCGCTAAATTGAACTTTTTTATCATCTCAGCCACAAATTTTATCAAAAAAAATCTAACATTGTTGTGGTTGCAAAACACAGCTACCAAAAAACTGTGTGTGAACCAGAGACTACATGCCTTTGTTATTTTGACCTTTCACTTTTTACTGGTTCTTGACTCTGTGACATGAAATGTAATTTGCCCCCAAAAAGAGGGCGACTCCTTTTCTCATTTCAGTGAGAAAAGGACCAGCCAACTTTTCAAAGCAGATTTTGTCAAGATTTAAAAAAACAACAACCTGAGAGTATGAGGTCATGAACAGAGAGGGAAAAGCTATATAAAACAGAGAGTGAATGAAAGAACAATGGCTGAGGTGTGACAGCCACAGTCCTCTAAACCAACCACCTTTAAAACTGGGATGTGGCAGATCTCAAATTCCTCAAATCTCAGAGTAAACAGCCTGCTAAATTATACGAGGCAAGCCCGAGTTCAGTCTCTCATCAGCGCTCACATTCTGAACCATAAAAGCAAGACACACACAGAAAGAATCAAGGGCCAAAGACAAGCACAAGACATACTGTGCGCCCGTCTGAAAATGCCTGTCCAATTTCCACCCTAAAAATCTGCCCATCATCTCCTGCAAGTGGATAAAGAGAACAGAACTGCTTCTAACTGTCAAGGTTATGAAAGAGCAGAACATTCAGGTGCTTCTATAGTTAATGTCTCACATTCCTGACGTCTCCATTAGTCTTAGCCTCTTATATAAAAATGATGTTCTTGCTTCCTTTTTCTCATGATTGGTTTAAACATCTTCTCACTGACTCACGCTCCCAGATGGGAATGGTGAGCTTGAAATAAAATTGATGTGGAAGAGCTAAGTGAAGAATTTTAGGAAGGAGCGAGAGCTTGGATACTATTTCATACGCTCGTCTGGGACGTCTGGGAGAATTCAAAGTCCTGCATTTATCAAAGTCAGTAATATCGGAGATATATCCAGATGCAGAGGACATGTTGAATTGATACCAGGACTTTTTTCAGCCCAAATCTGCTGAGTTTATGGATGTTTGTTCACTGTTATACCCAAAATACTTGGAGTGAATCCGCAAATGTGAACAGCAGTTGGGACTACTGATGCTCTTTCCAGCTCCAACAGATAATACAGCTTTCAGCTTTTTACTAGACTGAAGGTCTGTACTGTTGCACTGCAAGTCACGGGTGCCACTGCATTCCTCAGCTCAAGAAAAAAAGAAGAGAACCGTTTGGTGTCTTAAGGATGTGGTGCACGTTTGGATCGTTCAGGACGTGAAATACTCCAGTTTCTTTCACTTTCATGTTTCTAATGTGGTGCGAAGTGGTGAAGAGCCAGCTGAAGCTGTCGGTACACGCATTTGAGCGCGCGTGCGCATTTGTTCCCTTAATTATGTTGTTCTTGTTTCCCACAGATACAAATAACACCAAAAAAAGCTTATTATCATAACCCTGAAGATGAAGAAATACAAGCTAATACTGCGCGTTTGAAAGACAAGTACAGCGGGTGGCGCTGCACTGCATCGAAAGCAATTGGGAAAAGGGATAGGAAAGAAGCAATTGACCAAAAAAGCATGACAAAGGGGACAAAGCTGAAGCAGAATGTTTCACCTCGACTACATTTTCCGATCATCATTTCAACCACGCGTTACAACCTCTTCTTTTTCTCTTAGGAAAATGTCTTTTGTGTGCAATGTCTTCAAAATTGTGCATTTAACACTGATATAATCTGTGTATCAATCCTCGTTTCTGGTGTTGTGTCTGTCTTGGGAGGGAAAAAAATAACCCTTCAAGGAAGATCCTTTTGCTGTGGTTATGTGTGAATGAAATGCTCAAAGAGCATTTTCGCATATTCATATTTAATTCAAAATCACTTTGTCTTTCCATTTTTTTCAACATTTCTTTCCACTCTACCTCAAACACATTAATTCCCCACTTTTGTCTCATCTTTTCTTTTCCCAAACTCTTTGTCACATTAATTTTAAAAGGACATTCAGAAACACAGTTTTTATCTTGATAAATCCCATGGACACATTTACTGGTAGACATTTACAATATAATCAAAGTGAATGGAGGTAGTTGATGAACAGGGATTTTTAAAAGTGTATTCATTTAACTATTGATAAGCACTGACATCGATTTACATGCATAAGAAAAATTCCCTGACAACTAGTTAGGAGGGCGATACATTTTTTCTTGTATGTGGTATGATGCTGATGTCTCTGTGTTTTGGAGAGTTTGCTGTACAGACCGTAATATTCAAAGAGCATCGACACCACCTCAGGCATCGAGGGCACACATTTTTGACAGTAATGAATGGAAATACACAAACACACAAACCTTTACTGTGCTGCTCAAGTTTATTCATCCGTATTTCTTCGAAACACCTTAGTCACCAGATGTCAGTCAGATCAAGCAGCTTACCGGTGGTGAGTGACGCCGTTATAGGCTCAGAGGTTACATCCCCCTGTATAGTGATTAGACTGATGGTGTACTGGGTGGCTGGCAGCAGGCCCTGGACCAGTGACCTTGTCTTGGATCCATCCAGCGTCACCTTAGAGGTATCGGTCCCGTCAGCAGAGCTGTAGCTCAGAATGAAGAGATCGGCAGGTGGCGCCGGGGCGCTCCACGCCACTGACACAGAGTCTGAGGTCATCTCTGACAAGTAGAGGTGAGTTACGGGCCTGATCCCTGGAGCAACAGGGGTCAAAGGTCACCAGAGGGTAAAATATGTCCAAGAGGCAGGACAAAATGAAGGGGAAAAAAATCAATGATGGATGGAAGCAGCCATGGATGGTGTCGTTTATGGTACAGCTGAGAAAATGAGCCTTTAACTAATTTACGGCACTGAGAGTAAGTCAAGACCACAATCGTGCAGAAGTAATGATTTAATTGGTCCATAAAAAAGAGAAACAAATTAGATGGAGCTGCCATAAAGATGAAGATGTGATGGAATTGTTCACAAAAAAGAAACAGGAAGCGATGAGGACGACAGCAGATGTTGTCAAGACTTGGACAGCGTAAGTAAAATGTTGTAAGATCGCCAGTTAAGGAAAGAAAGTTCTTGTACAGCATCTCATGGACAAAAGGGCAAACTGGAGGAACGACAGTCGCCCCCCCCCCCCCCAAAAAAACAAGACTGTTATTTATCATTTGCTGTTTTTATCCGATTTTTTCCTTGTAAGTGCAGACAGACAGATGTTGCCAATATGGCCAAGTGAACGGTGGATGAGGAGATGACAGGTAATTAATTATTTTCCCTCTGATTCTCTTGATCTGTCATTTTATCATTCTTTCATCTCTCCCCACGCCAGATGGTTGGAGTGGTGTGACTAAAGAGCCACAGATTACACAAGACGATGAATGCGATGATGATCTCGATGATGACGATGATGGTTATGACGGTGACAGCTGCCACGGCGGTCGCGGGGTAGACGACAGAGACGATGAGGGCAGCGAAGACGAGATCAGAGTGACTGAGAGAATGTGGTGTTGAAAAGGGAAATCAGAGGAAACAGGAACACAAATACATTTAGACGGGGAAAAAAAAAAAATCAAGGCGCAATTAGGGAACGTTTGTAACAAGCTCATTAGCTGACTCGAATAATTAAACTCCGCTAATTGCTCCTTCAAAGTCAAAGTACGGTCCTCCGTTTCCTTTAAGTAAGACTCACCTTCCATGCTGCCACATTTAACTCGTATTCTTCCTTCAAGTTCACAACTGTTGTTAAGATTGTTTTCTAGCTCCCAGCACCAATAGGCCTTTCTTTCATGTCTTCATCTGCTCAGATAAAACACGAGGGAGCGAATATATTTGAGTTCTGTCTGATAATTGGGTGGATTAAACCGATGTTTTACAACCTTAATGCTCCTTACAAATATTTATACCAGGCTATGGTTAAAAAAAATGTCCAGAGTGGCTTTGTTTTGTATCGTATGGTTCTTATTTTCATGGATTTCTTTCTTATACTTTACTAAAGTGCTCCCATGCCGGTTGAATGAATGAGAAGAATCATCTACCTGTGAAGGCGTCTATTGTAGCCACGTTGCTCTGCTGTCTTCCTCTCCTTGCTGCTACCGTGATGGTGTACTCCGTCCCAGGCTCAAGGTCGGTCAGAGTGGTGGTGGTTACATCTTTAGGGACGGTCAGCTGGAGCAGGAACAAACAGGTCAGTGGGTTCACACGCACAGCTGCAGCGGTATGACGCCTTAGAGGCAAGACTGCAACTCCATTAGTTGAGACCACGTACATTTTGTCCACTCATTTGTCCAGAAATTAGTTATTTTAGTTGTGGACTGATTGACCTGTGAGTTTAAGATGGCAGCTGGGCCCGCAAACATTTACTAGGCTGGGTAATACAGCCTTGAAATGATATCACAATATTTCAGGGAAATTTGCGATGGAGATTTTTCGATGAAAGACTATGAAATAATAGTGAACCCACGTTTAGCCAGTGATTTCAGGCAGCTGTATTTATGAGTGTTTGTTAGTAGCTCGATGAGCTGCTGTCACATTGATCAATATCTAATCCATACGCATCTATTACAACAAGGCAGCAGCTTTATTAGTGCAATAGTAACACAGCATTACAATATAGTGACACAGCAGCAATCAAAAAAATATGAAAGCAGGTCTTCTTCCTGACTTGGAAAGCTTCGGGAAGGGTACAACTTAACTTAACAACAACTTAACAACTTTCTGAAGTATGGTTTCGGTTGGGCTCCCAAAAATGTGAGTTTCTTCCAACTTCATGTGAACGTACTGATTGACAATGAGCATTACATGAAATGTACAGCATGGTATTTATTTCCTGGTCAATACTCAGTAGCTTCAGTCTTTACCTCGGTAGCCAGGCCAGATGAAGATGTATAGGTAACCTTGTAGAAGTCGATGGGACCCTGGACCTCTCCCCATACCAGAGTGATGGTGTTGTCTGTAGAGGCCGTCACAGTTAGATCCATAGGCACATCCAGACCTGACACATGAGTGCAAATTAGTTCAACATGTTACGAAATGGAAAACACAGACACAAAGTAGAGGACTGCACGAACAGTGTTATCCAACAAACAAGCGCCGATCCTGATACCGACCGCGACCTTTCAAACAAAACCTAAGGAAAAGCAGCAAGCTTTCCATCACGAGGCTGAATGAGACAGAAACCACTCAGGAAAAAAAATCAGATAAAGACAGCAAAACCTACCTGTGCAAGAGATATTAGATCCAATATTTAGCAGCACACAAGCCAGGCAGGCCTTTGATAATGTGAGAACATTCTCTCGGTCCACCTCGAAGACCACTCACTGACCCCAGCTTGTTCACTAACAACCTGCCAGCTCATTGATACTGTCACCGCTCACAGAGAACCGACTGGAGTACACGACCCTGCTGCCACCCCTTCAGCCCATGCCTCCGGTCACCGATACAGACAATTACTCTGTAATAAAGACAGTCTGGGAGGAGTTTTATGCCCCCAGCTAACAGACTTGTTGTGTTGTTGTTCCTTACCATGTTCTCACTGTGAGGTTCGAGTGTTTCGATGTACAGACGGTGAAAACAAAAGCGGAAAATGATGAGCGGATCTGAATGGAAAGTGGTTGTGTGAGGAATACTGATGGCAGTATTTGATGGTAGATTTCTTTAAAGATTCATGACTAAAGCAACACAACGTGCAGGAAGCGACTAGAACATTATATGAATGTCAATGAATCAGTCACTGAGCTTCTAATTTGATCATCAAATTCTGTTCCACTGATGAAGAAATTCCCCTCAGATTGTACTTAAAGCGCAAAGAGATGTCATTTAATGGCTTTTGTCAGATTTAGACTTAATTACCACTATAACAAAAAGTTTAAAAAGCCACATATTTTTGTGACTGCAATTCAGTTTCCACCAAAATGTATCACAAATTTTGACAGAATTTTTATGAATTTGGCAAAGCAAACTGACACACATTTCCATCCAGCACTGATACGACTCGACAAAAGAAAAAAAAACTGGATAACGTGAGAGGTGTTGACCAGAACGGAGATGGAGAAAATTGAACAAATAATATTACAGCTATTGGACAAAGAGACCTGACGATGTTGAGCATCACGTGACTGAAGTGTGTCATCGTCTATTTGCTGACTTCGCTTCCATCGCGTTCGTATCATGTCTATACTCCAGCTTTTCCATCTCCCCAAAGCATGAAACATTTTTTTGCGATATTTTAAGATTTAATCCAATTTTCCACTAAGGATTTTTTTTTTTATGCACATGTTCAAAATGTTGTAAACTCCCGTGGTGATGCCTGGATTTACCCAGTGGATCACTAGTGCTTAATAATGATTTAACCTTTTGTTAGACAATATCCTCTCAGCAACTACTTTAATTGTGAATTGGAAATGCAGAGGGTGTTTGAGTAATACCTGTGGAGAGAACTCAGAAATGCATTGTTGAAAGACCTTCATCAGGCAAACTGAGGTGGAATTATACAAAAATGACTGCAACTGGGGGAAGAACATGCTTTAAAGTTGACATAATGGGAAAGATTAGCAAAGCACCTCGGTGCACTAACATTTCAAGGTTAAATGGGGTCCTTTCTTTTTCCCTTTTCAGTCAAACACCTCAAAACACGCACAAATTCAAACAAGAACTCCGGCAAAGAGAGTTCCATTAGCATAATGACATGCATTATTACTGATTTAAAATGCTGTAATGGGAACTTTGACCTGAGCCAGTTACATTAAAAAGCCACACACATCCCTAAAATCCCATTTGCTTAATTTCACTAAAACTGCTTTTAATGTTTGGAACAGGAGCAATGACCCACGGCAATAACCCACCTCACAACTGCCTGCTGTGATGCTGACATTTCCACAATAACACTACCATGTTAGAGCAGATCACCGTGTCTCCCTCACCTGTTCTGGCGTTCATGGTCGCTGGGATACTCTGATTGTTGCCTCTCATGGCAGAAATGCCAATGCCGTACTCGGTGCCCGGGAGGAGGTCTGAGACACAGGGACGGAGAGAGAACTGGTGACTAATTCGACAAGAAACTTCACAAACTTCCTCTCAGACACTTTTTCATAACAGCCCAATTATTCATACATTTATACATCGACATGATTTCTGAAGAAACCTGTTTTGTTTGTTTTTTTGTTGTTGTTTTTAGGCCAACAGCATAATTGATGAGTTTCAAATCCAGTAAACCCACAGAGAATTTCTCAAGCTACAGAAACTGAGATGAAGACATGAGCAATAAAAAATTAGTAAGAGTGACAGAAATCATTAGTGGAGGGAGCAGAGAAAGAATGATGTGTCACAGCCAAGAAATGGATTGGAGAGTGGGATATTTGCAGTAGTCCAACAGAATATCACAAGAACCTTTTGCTTCTTTTTCTTTTTCCAGTCTGTGCCCTTTCTAGCACTATGGCCTTTTAGAAAAAAAGAAAGGAAAAAAAAAAAAAGAGACCCTCCCATCTGACCTCTCCTCTTGGACAGCCTTTCAATATGCCCGCAGGACAACAAGCATTTCTACAGATACAATCAGTAGCCTGTCAGCCGAGTGCGCTCTGGAGACAATCCTCAGACACACACGCGGGCACCTCCCGCCTTCCCCGCATCCACACATTAGACGCACAGCAGTAAATACATCAGTAAACACACTGCAAGCGACAAATGACTCTGACAGACACAGATGATAACAACAAACATTAAAACAGAGGGAATGAATGAATGATGAAGAAAAGACAGAACAGCACACACCCGTCCTCCTGCTTTACCTGTGAGAGTGGTCTTAGTGGTGACGCCCTCATTTCGTGGTACGATGACTTTTTCATACTGATCTCCAGCCAAAGTGCTGAACACCAGCTGGTAGGCCTCTACCTACATAAAAGCATATTTAAACATTTTAAAGAGCAAATAAAAGAGCAAGAAATTCAAGAAAACTTTGATTATATTATCTGCAAGACCAACAGTGAGCAGGGCAGAGCGAGCCTGCACTACCAATGCGTCATCAGAATAAATGATCTACTCTGCATTGGCTCATTATCAAATTTGCCTCCCAGCTGGCTGAATCCTACAGAAAGACTGCATTTGGCTGCTTAACAAACATCATGATGGGCAGGATGCGAAAGTCCGAATGTGTTATTAGTGATCCCTGCAATGATAATTGTTACTTATGAGGGAAATGACGTGATATATTTCATTTTTCTAAGAGCAGGGGTTCACACAGTGGTGGTCAGGACCCCCTGGGGGTTCACGAGATGATTTCAAGAAATCAAATAATTAGAAATGGTCTATTTCATCCATTATGTCCCTTAATATAGAAATAAACATTTGAATAGTGTACATTTGAAAAAGCCTATGAGTGGATGCATTATTTATGTGAGCAGAGAGGGTTGCAGGCAAATTCATTTTCAGAGTTTGGAACCACTGATTTACAGTTAAACATTCAGAGACCACTTTCCACCAGTGTTGGAATGGAAAAAAAGACATGGGGTTTACTGGTGAAGCAGAAACCCACCAGTACGTGAAAGACAGAGGTAAAATATACAATAATAAGGGTCAAAACCTGCTTCAGGTTTGGGGCTAAAAAGGGTGATTAAGATCAAGGGATTCGCATCAACTGATTATTGTAATTATTGATACAATATAATCAACTCATATTGGACACATGAAGCTAGCCATCTTGTGCGTGAGGCATTTTGCATAAAATGACATTTGGATTATTTCAAAGACACAACGGAGACAAAAAAAAAAGACTTTAGGAGGTTGAGTAAATGTACCTGACTGCCAGTGTGCTAACTTACACCAGATATTCAACAACAATCTAAACACTAAATTAACTTCATTGTGACACCGCAATATCCAAGCAATTGATTACTGCCTCAAAACACACCATGTAAAGTAACTGTTAATTACCTCGGCCTCGCTGTTGTCCCATTCGAGCTCGAGGGTGGTGGAGGTCTTAGACAAGAGCCGCAAGTTCTTAGGGGCATCGATCTCTGAGAAGAACGATAAAGCTGACAATGTTGGGGACACTGAGACCAATTCTCAGGGATTGTGAACAAGCCATCATCAACAGTTTCATCATTCTCATCAGACACAGATAATGCTGGATTCTGTTAATTACCGTAGCTCATTTGCGTGTAAAACAAAGTCATTACAGATAATGATTATTATTACACACTATTGACATTGATTATATCATTTTCTTCCATAGTGGTAACACAGATAATACCTCTTGAGCCTTTACTGTGATTCTATATAACTTATTACACGGGACACATTTGTATTCTCTGCTCAAACATTTCCCAGTAGTTAGAATGACCTTGCACCTGCTATGGCCAGGAAAACAATATGGCAGACAGTGCATGAAGTTATATCTCTCTATTTATGGAGGCAGGCACGGGATCACATACGACACTACTACCGCATCTGCTGGCTGTCAGCCCTCACCAGTAGAAAACTCGATGGAAATAGATCCGCTTTCATTTCCTTTCCTCACACCGCTCACAGACACCTCGTACCGAGAGCCAGGACGCAGGACCTGTTCACAGAAAATTAAAAGACCGCTTTAGTCAATGTCACTTCTTCCTGTGAATTTTTTTGTGAATGTTAGAGATAAGATTCTAACAAGCATGACAAGTGAACCCGCGTGAGGACAATGTAGTACCTGTAATCTGACCGCTCAGTTTAAATTGTGAAGAGCGGCTTTTCTGTCCCCACATGGCTGGTGAGTCTAGAAGTGACCGTGTGATCAGATATGTGACCCTTGATGATAAATGGCCTCCCTCCTCTACACTCACCTGCAGGGAGTACTGGCTGAGCGTAGGCTGGAGGCGGAAGGTAGTCCGTGGCCCCTCTCCTCCCACGAGGCCGTAACGCAACACGATCTGATCAATCTTTGCTTTTGGAGGGGTCCACTCTACAAACGCTACTGTGTCTGACACGTCCCGCACGATCAGCTGAGTGGGACCATCGATCACTGAAAAGCAAAGACAGAAAAAGATAAATTACGATTAAAAGTTGTGCAATATTATTTTCTTGATTGATCACTGTGTTGCTACGGTGAAAGAGAATAAATGAAATCCTGGGATGGATAAAAATTACAAACTTCTTTGACAATCTCGTTGAATACTCACATGTAGACCTAAAGCAACTTAAGCAGAAAAATAAATAGCAAACAGTTTAAAAAAAAATATATATATATATTGGATATGAGCACTAAACCTGTTTCTTTCTAAGCTCTCCTGACTAGAAGCCCATTAGACCGCTTCTGTTACTAGTTAGATAGCGTTTTTCATAAATGTTGGTGAATCAAAAATAGAAAATAAACAAAACAAAAAAAACCCAACAAAAAAACAAGGTTAAATCTTATAATTGTTGGGCTGCGACATTTTTACTCCAAAAACATTTTAACTGATATGAAGTTGATCGGGTGAACCAAGTCACTTGGAAACAAATATATTTCAACAAGCACGATAAACATCACGCCAGAAAATAGTCCTAGGTGTCCCTATTTAACGATGACTGCCACCTGCCATGAAACCAAAAAAGAAGTGTTGGGTCACGACGTCTCAGCTACAAAGCCAAGCATGTCGGTTGCTTTCAGAACGGCAACAGGATTGTAATTTGCAATTCATGTCCCGAAGGTTCCTTTAGGAGGGACAAGCCTTCAAGTTTTAATTAACAAATCTTCAAAGTCACCAGTCATACAAAACATAAGCAGTCAGCGATAACACGTACTAATAGAGGACCATGCCAAGATTAGTACATGTGTGTTGTTGATGTACTTTACCAGACAAAAACTCAAGGAACCTTTGAAGAACTTGTGATAACTCACGATGTCAGTTAGATTTGGTTGTTCGGTGTTACGGAATATTAAATATCCATCTTAGCAGAGTGAATATGAGCCTCCTCACCGTCAGATGTGAAAAAAACTACTGGAAAAAAAATACAATCCCGACTGTCAATTCTGAATGGTCTATTCCAAACGCATTTCTTCAATGTGGAACAAGAACATGGCTTCGAACCGAATGCAGTCTGAAAACTTAAGACGACACTTGTTGCTTCAAGGTTTGTTTTGGGGTTTTTTTTTCCTGCGGAAGATATGGATTTGTTATCAGAAAATGTTTGTTTCCTGGCAGCCGAGCGGAAACTTATCAGAGCTGACACTTGCTGAGACAATAAGCTTTATCTGTGTGAGGTGTAAAACACAAGCCGTGATTAAAGCCTCTTATGCTGATTGCTGGAAAAAAAAAAAAAAAAAACACTTATTAGGTGTGAAGAGCTGAAAGCACATCAGGTGCAATGAGAAAAGCCCCTCTCAGAATATTAGACACAAGTGGGATCCGCTAAACATTTGCTACTGTCAGAACATCAATAATTAGCACTCTATTAACCTGTTGATATTATGGGTAAAATCTACTGCTGAGAAACTGCGCCACACTTCCCTAAATGATTGGTGCTGTGTCATTAGAGGGCTGCAACTGAAACACCGTTCATGTGAACTTTGTGAAGAATGATTAAACTCTTAAATTAAGTCTGGAACAGGTGTCAAACCTTTTTGTGGCGTTTTAAATCGAGAGCACCATATTGTGCTGTGATAGCATAATTATTCTCGATTGTTAACCCAAGGGGGCACTCAAATGAACGGCACTGAACAACAGAAAAATATACTCTCCTCTTAAGACTTTCTTTAAGCTTTTGAGATCTAAATAAGTCCCAGACTCGGGCTTGACATATTGCAGGTCCACCATGATCCTTGATGTTGTAGAAATTGGCCCCTTGGGTCTCGTCCTAGAAAACAGCCTGAGGAAGACAGTTGCAGAGAAACACTCCCCACATCAGCTGTCCTCTCCTCCTGGTTTCTCTCAGATTCCTCATCATGCTCCTTCCGTCTCCATGGAAGAATAAATCTATCCTATAAATAATTGAGTATCTTCAAATTTGTCTTCTACTCTTTTTTTTTTTATCCAATAAGTTGTCCTGTAGTAGGCTGCTGTGAAACATTTATGAGAGAGTGTCATGAATTATTAATCGATACTTAATTACAAGTCCCGAAATGAGCGAAGACTTGACAGGAAATTGATGGTGTTTTGACTGCAGACTGAAATGTTATGAACAAGTTTTGAATTCGATCTATTAAAGCTGTCTAAGTAGTATCAGCTGGGTGAGGAGTCGGGGCCAATAACTGAGTGGGGGTGGGAGTTGGGGGGGGGGGGGGTTGGGTGGTAGCAACACTGTGCTTCATTTCATTGATTGACAGAAAATAAATGACTTATTAGACCTGATGCATCATTTAACCTCGAACTGTCTGTTTTTCTTGGTATAATAACACTGAATTCAATTATTTTGGGCTTTCAGTGGTTGGTTGCACCTTAGTTAAATCGAATATATTTTAATACTATTTAAGACTACCACTGTCTGGTATAAATAAGGAAGAGTTCATTTAAAAAAATTAAAAAAATATTGCAGTTGCGGTTGTATGACAAACTGATATGTGGCTCTCTGTAATTACAATGTACTAACAAGTGTGTTTGGTTTGACATCTGTTCTAGCCAATATTTTTTGGATGAATTACTAATTTCAGCAGGTGATTGATTCCTCTTTTTTTAAGCCTGACATGTCCTTGTGTCTCACAGTTCCTACTTACATGTTATGACAGTAGCAGTGACCGGCTGACTTCGACCCTGGTCTCGGAGTGCCACCAGGTTAACCGTGTACTCCTCCCCTGGCCTCAGGCCAGTTTGAACAAATGAAGTGATGGTGCTGGGTAGCTGTGCAGTCATCCCTCCATCATTGTCCTGGGTAAAAGAGAGCTTAGGCATAATGGGATGCAGACACACAAAAAAAGCTTTGTTGTACATGGTTTGCAGATTTGAGTAAATTATTCGGCTGGTTTGGCACATAAAATTCCCAAACCGTGAAATGCATATCTAAGATGTTGCATTGATATTTCTCTGGCTACATTTTGCAGAGGCAGCATTCTGTGCATTTCCAAAGGCATGTCACTCATCCATATGGAGCCCCTGCTATTCCCAGCTGTTCTCACATAGCCTGTTCTGCACATGAAGACAGATGTTACACCTACTGCTGCTCCAAGATCCCCAAAAGCTTTACAATGAAGGTTCACATTAAAGCAGAACACACAACAGCTTGCTACGTCCTGAATCAAAACTGTAATTAGAGATGTAATCCGTTTAATCACCTCAGCTAAATTACCAGGGAGCACAGCAACACACAACCGCAATGTTCCGATATCACGTAGTGTTCAATCTCAATAAAAATACAGTTAAATGAAGGCAGGGCTAAATGATACAAAAAAAAGAGTACCATCACAATGTGTCCCACTCCAATCTCCTGTGTCACTTTACCCCTAATTAGACATAATTCTCAATTCGCATTGTTGGTTAGATGCAGAATGACAAAAAAGATTCTTTGCTCAGTTTGTGTCTACACAATTATATGACTTCAATGTCACTGCATCAATAAGACGACGTTAAAACCGAATGAAAATCTGACTGTTTATACTTCTTGGTTAATTACTATCACAAATGAGTTTCCTCGAATGTGAACGTTAATAATTTTGTACATGTAGCGAGCGAGAAGTTGCTCAGTGAAACCATTAGAATCATTACTTTGATTACTTGAAGTGACATCTCACCCAAAAATGTTCATTTTGCTTTTTAAGTGCTCAAAAATGGATGTCTGGAGCTCGCAAAGATGTGTTTGTCACCAAATTTTGTTCTTTGTTTCGAGAATGTAGACGGAGCCAGTCAGGTATATTTGGCTAACGGTGACCAATTCACTTCAAATGATGGAGGTCGATGAACGACTGAATACACTGGAAACGTGTAACTCATAGCATATATTTGCTTTTGTTCTCGGATATCAACAAATCTATAGAGCTATTTCATCAACACACAGATGAAACATATCCAAATATAATAGTATATATATATAATAGTATATATATATATATATATATATATATATATATATATATATATATATATATATATATATACAATTATATTTGGAATCTGTTGCACAAACTAATCTCTTCTGACACTGCAAACATCCGATTTAGTGAAAGTCGGTCTGCGACAGCAAAGCTATGTCCCTCACTCACTGTGTTTCCTTCTGACTAGGAAGTGACTTCTCTGTCTTTTCGCATAGGCCAGAGCTTTAATGCCTACTTCCATTACGAGATTGTCGAAATTCACAATCCCCATTGCTGGATTAAATCCACGGGGGGGGCGGGACTGCCAGCTCATAATGTGATTTCCCCTGCGGCTACAGTGAGAGAGAGAGAGGGAAAGTGAGGAAGACAAAGTGAAGAAGATTTACAGGGAGGAAAGAGGGAAGGAAAAGAGGCGAAGGAGAGAATAACGGATGGAGGGGTGGTGAAGAATCAACAAAGAGCGAGAGGTTAGAAAAAAGAGAGAACGCGGAGAGATGTGAAAGATGGGATAAAAGGGCTAAAATAAACTAAATCAAATTAGGGGAATACACAGCTTTTTTTTATTAAGAGCCTCTCTATCCTTGGAATAAATATAAAGGATCTAAATATCAGATTTAGGCTTTGGAATCTGGCCGGACCAAAGGATATCTCCCCCCAGAGGAGACCTTAAAGGAGAAAACCAATTACTGTGAGAGGGCATGAGATTAGAGTGCCTGAAGTACCTGAGTTTACAGCAGGAATTAGAAAGCAAAAAGGTTTTTGATTTCTGGCTTTGAACCTGGGCCGGGCTGTGGTTTAACGAAGGGTTACTCTGGAAAAGGGGTTTAATGGATCATCCACCTAATAGCCAATAAGCTTAAGCAATCCGCTTGTCTAATTTGATATGGGCTTCAAGTCGAGCAAACCCAAAGAAGACCTAAATCAATCCATTTGTTTTGCTTCTTTTTTTCCCCCCACTTCACACGCAGGCAAAGTCATTTATAATTTAATCTGAAAATAATTATGATCATTTTCTGGTGATGATGTATTAAAACCATTAAGTGCCCCTCCTGCTGTTAAAGCCCTTCATTTGACTCTTTCCTAACAGCCCTAAGGACAATGCTCATCGTAAAAGACTTGCAGCCTTACATTGGAACTGACAGTGAACACATGACTGAGTACAGCGTTACTCTACCTTGGGTATAAAACTGATCTCCCATCCATCGAAGGAATAGTAGAAAGGTTGCCACTGGACCTCTACTGACGTCTCTGTGATGGATTTGAAGACTAAACCATCTGGATTGGAGAGGTCTGGTGAGGAAGCGAAAGATGTATTATTGTTCGTCAGGGAACTACACATCCCATAAATCACTACTTCATCTCCTGCTGAAGGTGTCCAATGCTGAACTTTTCTGGTATGCATTTCTTTTTCTGTTTTGTTTTCGTCCTCGTCTCATTTAATTTTCTTCCTTTTGGTAAAGAACATTGTTGCCCTGAAGGTTTTGGATATTTAATCAAGTGATTGATTCAGTTTTTGATCAAAAGGTGTTGATTGTTGGAAAATACGATTAGCTGGCTCATACCAAGAGGCTTTTTTCCCCCCAGAGGAATGATCTCAACAATATGGTGATAATTTCCGATAAACCTAGTAGTTTTGGACTCATGCTTTGATTACGCAAATTAATAAAATGACTTTTTTTTTTTAATCACAGACAGCCGTCCTCAGAAGTCCTCCGAGATAAACAAATATCATATTCCATCACAACAATACGCAACAACCATCAATCAATGAAAACACTGCAACAAAGATTAAATAACTTGGCTGCCATCACTGCAATTAAATCAACGTATCTGTGAAATGAACAATAATTCAACCAGCCAACACAGCAGTAATTGCAACATACAGCAACCCATAATCTGATGTAGATCCAATATAATTTGGCTTTCACGTCTGTGTGTGTATTACTGCGTGTTTGTGAAAGTGTGAGTGACAGTGAACAGGTGCTACGGCTGAGAATCACAGCCAGTTGGCACATTGAGGAGCAGGTGATATGCTCATTCTATTGACACTGAGAAACATCTCAGATTATTAAGAGAGAGAGAGAGAGAGAGAGAGAGAGAGAGAAAGAAAAGCCTGGTGTCTGTACTCCTGCATGAATGACTAGTGAAAGAAAGGTATTACATTTATAGGTGTTGGATCAAACATAACACGTCCTGTAGACTCCAAACGGAATTATTTTGTAAAAATGAATAAATAAGGACTTACAGGTGGAAACGGTGATGCTGGCAGGGACGCTGATACTGTTGTTAATGACAGCAAACACGTTGATGTTGTACTCCATGCCTGCTTCCAGGCCTGAGATGGTACAGGTAGTGGTATTCCCCGGAATCCTTATCTCTAGTTGAACACCTGACAGAGAGAGGAAAAGGTAAAAATATAATATTTAACGAGTGTGACTTCGAAACATAATAGGGTCTTCGCCAGGGACTGGCTCAGGCCCTAATTTTAGATAGATAGATAGATGGTAGATAGATAGATAGATAGACAGCTAGATGGTAGGTAGACAGATAGATCGACAGATAGATAGATGATAGATGATAGATAGATAGAGATATTTATTTTAGAAAGTCACTTCCAATATATTTTTAAGGAAACTGGAACATATTTCTATATTTCTATACCCACCCCCGGGGCTGCTTGGCGTATAGGTCACTAAGAAATCTGTCAGGACAACTGAACCTTCCCACTCCAGGTCGATTTCCCGATCCGTCACACCTCGGACCTTTAGGTTCATGGCAGGTGCCACTGTTACGGGGAAACATAGGAAAGTATTTTAATAGTCATTTATTTAACAAGAATATCCATTTTTTTCGGAAAATGTTTGCAAATGCTGAAACCTGTGCTGCACATACTGTAGATGTAGGTGGTGTCTGTGTTTGTAATTTAATCAACACCAAATACCCAGTTCCCTGGGTAAAAAAAAATCCTCTTCACTTGCAGATAGCGTCAAGTTGTCCTCTTCAATCTAGGTTTTTAATTATACGCATAAATATAATTTTTTTTTGACAAAACTATATATCCCAGACAGTATGTGGAGTACGTCTCAGATTCAAGCATGCAGCTTTGTGTTTGTGCACTCCAGCCTGTGAAGGAATCGAGTGTTGCAGGAAACAAGAGGCTGAGTGTTAACATGAGAGGGAGAAAGCACAGTCCTTCATTCAGATTGAAGTGGAGATTCTGAAGTCAAGCCATAAACTGAGAGGTGGTGTTGAATTTAAATTGTGGAAGCACAAACATGAGTGTTTACAGTCTCCTCTGCCAAAAACAACCAGGAAGAGAAGAGGTGACAGGTGAAGGAGTAAAAGAAAAGAGGACAAGCGACAAGGAAAAAAAAAAACTGTTTGAGTTGGAGAGATGAGGCGATGAGGAGGCGAGTGTACGGTCACACAGACGAGAACGGGTTAAGAAAAACATTCAAAGGAAACGAAACGGCTAAGAAAACAGAGAGAACATACTACTACAGAGGCAGTGATGGCCAGACCCTCGCATCCCCCCCCCCCCCCCCCCCCCACACACACACACACACAAAAGTTCTTCCTTGGTCCATATTACACTCCTCCACCAAGTTTGGTGAAAATCAGCCGAATAGTTTCTGTGTAATCCAGCTAAAAGTCTTACAAACACGACTGACGACTCTGCCTCCTCGGTGGAGCTAATGAGGAGCCGAGAAAGAGGAGGATGAAAAAGAAAAGTGGAGACAGAAAGACAAGAGGGGTAAAAGAACAGAGGGTGTGATGGCGTCGTAAACAAACTCATCATCTCCACATCCTGTGATGTGGGACTCTACAGCCCAGCACCGAGGCCTCCTCGGGGAGCCTTTGGACACTTTAGTGGCCATTTCAGCTTCTTGCTCACACACTTGACAGATGGCCACATGCTGTTCGCTAGTTTGTTCGGCTTCAAACAGTAAACCTGTGCTGGGGAAGAACTCCTGCAGCAATCACTTAGTGAGATTTATTTCATCAATCAGATGGAGCCTCATCAAGTTTATGAAGGAAATGACAAATCAGAAGAAGGCGCAATAATTAGTGGGAGAGAAGAAGAATGATTTAATGGCGCTACACTGGATGTTGATGATGGAAGCTGCTTGAAAGTAAAGACACGATATCTGGTAGAAAGTGAAGGGCTGACTCTTCCAGTTCAAAAATTTTGATATAAAATATGCAATTTCCCTCACAATAAAAGACTTATTATATCATCATAGCTAGAGTAAATGTATAATTACCAAAATTCACATGCTTAAATTGCTTCTTTTGTACATTCAACTGTCCAAAACCCAAAGACTCTTCATTTTCTGTCATAAATTACACCAAAAAAAGCAGCAAATCCTCAGATTCAAAAGTGTGGAATCAGCAAATATTTGTCAATTTTGCTGAAAACAAGACTGAGACGGTGAACGGATTATTGGAACAGTTGCAGTAGTACTTGTGTGGACCACTTAATTTTAATGCAAATCTGCAATTTACTGTTTCAGTGTCACCCTTGGCAAATACAGTCTGACGTTCGACCATCGAAACCCCTCAAAGGCAAAAATCCAGACACTTGATGAAACCTAACATCTTCCTCCAAGCTTTTTGTTGTTGTTAAAGTTTGTTCGGGGTCATCGAAGAAGAACAGAGTCCAAATGACATTCACAAAACAACCCCCCCCCCCCCCCCAACGGTATTCACGCGCAGAGATCATTTACAGCTTTATTAGTTAAAAACAACAACATCCATTTAAATGTTACAAAGTACGCTGCAGTATCACTTGGGACTCATTCAAACTCTGTAACTTTCTATTAACAGTTACTGGTAAATATGTTACTGAGGATTGTTTGAAAACTTGCTGAAGGTTAGAGATGAATCTGGCCTGAAGACTAAAAGTCTCATTAGGTCTAATCAGTATTCTATCACGGGCAGATACAGCAGAGTCTACCGAGCAAAAACCTTGACGGAAAAACTCCAGCTGACAACAGAGGTCAGCGCATCATCAGAAGGCTCATTTGCCTTTAGGGAACGCAGTGTACTGTCATTACACATCGCTGACTAATTACATTAACGGGAATAAACTCAAACTTTCAAAGTGAGGTGTGTATGTGTGTGTCTGTGTGTGTGTTTTTAAATTGGAAGGCATTTGAATAATACTTACTCTATTACTTATCATATTAATTAAAGTGGGTTTTTTTTTAAATGAAACTGCCAAGACTGTTTTCTTTGATCAGATCAGCAGTGAAAACTCCAGTTAAATTTCTTATCTGGTTGCATCACGAGTCAATCAGAGACCTGGGGTACCTGCAATTAGATTCTATACATAGAAGCATTGTTTCCTCAGGTCAAAATACAGCAGCAAGTGTTATAAACTGATTCATTCGGTGTCTATTTTTGTAATTTTTTTCAAAAGTTGTTTATTGTACGTGTCAAGTTTGTTGACACTGACACTAAAATGCAGTATATAAAAAAAACGCAGTTCCTGCTTTTTAAGGGGGCTTCCTCTTCCTCCTCCTCTGTTACGCAGATACGGTGATGTGCTGTGGATGAAATGTCTTGCAACGCATCGATCACTGTGTCGTGATACTACCAGGCTACTCTGTGATTCACGACGTCGGTCAAGACCAGCGTATTTGGTACTTTGAAATGTGGTCACCAGCAACAAATGAGGTCACTGCAGCAAGAGAAATCAAATCCAGCAAGAACACGAGACTGAAAATAAATCTGTATGGGAATTATGACATTTGTCTACTGATATGTAAAGTAATCCCAAGTCACTCTCCGGTGTGAAATCCTGCTTATACTATTTTTTTACATTGAAAATTGAAAAGTGAACGTGCAAAATCTAAACACCATTATTATCAAGTTACTACTGTTACTGAAAATATTGTTTTTGATTCTACTCTGACAGCACACGCCTCACATTGCCTGCATTACTTGTAGAGATCCAACACCAGCCAAGCGTGACCGCTTCTATGATACTACTCAGTAGTGTGGAAGAGATGTTCTGTTCATCCAAACCACCTTTTAAAGGCTCTCAAAGTTCCATTATCGGTGTAGAGAACATTTACTTCCTCCAGCATCAAAGAACCTTTCATTCGAGGGGCTTCCTGAGTTCTCTTCCGCCATGCGTGGACGTCTTTGCGGTATTGTAGCTGTACTGCAGCAGCGTGAATGTGGATTATTACTGTTGCTTACCTCCGATGACGTCAACAACCTGTGAATGTCAGCAGTGTTTTTTTTTTCTTCCCCCCAATATGGTATCAGGCCTCATTTTAATGATTACGGGATACCTTTGCTGTCATGATGAGACGCCGCTCTTCACAACATGTTGATCTCTGCTTTGAGGGTGGATGGATGTTTATGTGGAGATTCCCTGTTTCTTATCCCATGCTTGAAACATCCAATTTAAATTCAACAGCCTCCATTATTTCTCACAGTGCGAGACTATGGGCCACCATAATTGAAGCAAAAAATACATCCACTTTCTCTAGCTTTTGATAATATGAAACACTTAAGCCTGTCACCCTACAGGTCTGTGGTAATTGAACTGCTTTGTTTTGTATTCAGTCGACTATCTCCCACAAGCATTGACTATTTTCAACTCTAATTGCAAAGAAATTAGCTATTCGGACTCCCTCAGTTGGTATAGATATTAAATGGGAAAGCTGTGAGGAGCGATCAGGCTAAGTAAAATGATTTGCCGTCCCTGCGTTTCTATCACTCGCTTCTCTGACGGTCCTCATCCTTCACATGGCTGACAGCTGCCCCCAATGGCAGAGGAGGATCTGATATTTCACCGTCGAAAACTTGCATCAAACAAAGACGAGCGGGACTCTGAAACTGTCTCTGCTGCTGCTAATGTGACGCTTCTCTCCCAGGATGAATGTGACTTTTGACAAATGAATGCTGCTGCTGCTGCACCTTCAGCTGTCCAGCAAGTCACACACCTGCGTTTCAAGGAAAGGGGTTCGTTTTTTTAAGGCTAAGAAATGATGAGGCTTGGCATAATCTAACTGGTTAACTTAGAGAGAAAAAAAAATAAACCTTTAGATTTAAAAATCTATCAAGCAAATCTATCATCCTATTTTGTAGGGCAACTGCAGGTGAGAGGATTTAAACACTTTCAATTAGTGCGCCAGGTGGCTGAATTAATTACTTCCTTCATTCTTGTTAAAGACATTCAGATAAATTAAATCTGACTTCAACTGTCGATAAATTCTCAGTGGTCCACAACACCCACACACACTCCATTACCTACTCAGGTTTAAAATGATGCCATAACCAACAATTTGGTGCCTAAATTACTGTTGGTACAATTGGTGTATCCAGTTCCTGCAACTAAAACCTTAATGACAGCAATTCATCACAAATTCAACGTATTGGTCGAAGACATTTTTGTAATATAGTCATTCTACGACACTGATAGAATGATACGGTAACAGCATAATAATGCAGGTAGTAGTATCGCCTTTGGAACCAAGTCCAGTAATTCAACCATTATCTTTCTGGCTGGAATTATGCAGTCAGCAGCGTATTCACCTTCCTCCACAATTACGCTATCTTGATTCTTCGCGTCGTCTCCTCCTCACCTGGTTCACTGTCTGTTTGCCAGTGTGACATCCATAGAAGTTACCCGAGAGACAGAAGCAAAGCTCAGCTCACATGCCTTATTATAAAGCAAACCGATAGTCTGACCTTCCTGGTGGCAACCCAGCTGTCGGATCCCGCAGGAGCATATTTATTTTAACAAACTTTTCTCGGTAGGACTTGTGCAGCAGTGATATCATTAGAGTAGTGAGGCCAATTAATCCAAGAGAAGACCACGCAGCTTTTTTCCTTCTAGCTGTTTATCAACACGATGGTCTGAGTGGTATTAAGTTAGCTGGTACATTTACCTGCCACATTAACATCACAGGCTTTACCCCACACACATGTCAAATCAAATGGGAAAAGAACAGCTGAAAAATCAGGCGTCAGGGCCAACCAGTGTTAACAAGCCCAGAATATTTCTGCAGGCAGTTTGTGTTTTCTTGTGACACTTGTCAAGTGGGCACAGACACACACCGGTGATATGCACCAGCTCAGTTATCAAGTGGAAAATCCTCTCTGGTGAGGATTTATATCTGTTTGGCATATATATTCTGTTGTCCCCAGGACAACAGGACGGTGTTAGTGTGAGTCCTGGGGAGCGTTTGTGTGTGTGAAGAAAAACTCCGCCTCCAAGACGCAGAGGAGAGAACTGTTCTTACATAAAAGCGCAAGAAAACTCAGTTGGCACTATGTTGAGGTTGAGTGTACTTCTATTGTGTCTGTGTTTCATCAAGTCAATATAGTAAATATTGTCACAGGCTTAAATGTTCAAGGTCAGGCTGAATTAAGACTCCAAGTTACCAAATCCAGGTCCCACAGGTGTTACCAAGTGTTTGTCCAGAATACTTTTTCTGAGTCTTAGCTTTTAAATACACCAACTCCAACATGATGACAATTGACTCTAGAGAATCAAACCACAGAAGTCAAAAAGTAGTTTTAAACTTAACAAATGTCAAGCACTAAGCTGATGTGAAGGACGGAGAATAAAGGCCTACCAGAGTTGCAGTCGTCTCCAGCGAAGCCGTCCTGGCACACACAGAATCCCTCCTTGCAGATTCCCTTCTTACTGCAGTTGTTAGCACAGTAGACCAGCGAGCAGTCCTCCCCCACATACCCGGGCCGGCACTGGCAAGTTCCGTTAATACACAGCCCCTGGTCCGAGCAGTCATTCAGACACCTCCCGACCATGCAGTCTTCACCAGTAAAGGACTCTTCGCACACACACTCCCCATCGATACACAGACCCCGTCCTGAGCAGTCTGAGGGGCATCGTGGCTCTGAACAGTTGTCCCCTCCAAAGTCACGGTCACACACACACTCCCCTTCTATACACACCCCCTGGCCGGAGCAGTCATCCGGGCAGCGGGGCTCAGAACAGTTTTTACCAGTCCAGCCTTCCTCACAGATGCAGCCACAGAGATCCAGGCTGAAGCTGCCGTGGCCGCTGCATCCCGGGAAGAAGTCTAGACGGCCTGGGAAACATTGTATAACATTAAATGTCAAATGATTGCGTAAGTGATGAAGAAATCAATATATGAAACGTTTCAATTTCTGAATCGATTGCACTTAGGTTTTTAATAAACTTTTATGGTTCGCAGAGGATTGGGCCTCCTGACTTTAATGACTGTGAATCTAATCAGTCTGGCTGTGAATTTTGGTTCAGACGTCCCCTCCCTTCATTGGCTGAACTGTAAAAATGTTATTGTCTGACTTATCTCTTAGGCCCCCATCGCAACGATCTATTAGCACATGATCTAAGGATTGTGGTGTAACTTTATCTGGTTGAGTAAATCTATTTCAATGAGTTAAAAGCAAAATTATGTAGCATTTTAGCTCTTATTTTGATGGTACACCGACCGTCCACGGAGCTTCTTTCCTGCGCTTAAACTGAGCAGGTATGAAACTTGCAGTGCTGCTTTCAGGTACTAGACACTAGCTTGGAATTCTCAGCAACGTGCTGCTGCTTATTGGCTCCCAGGGTCTAAATCAGTTGATTGCCTTCAAATCAAGTTAAAATAGTGAAATAGAGTCGTCTCTTCACCCGATTTGAATGCAGCAGCGTTCTCTATTTTACCACTTGTGTCAGCAGAGGCTGCTGCTGCGCATCAAAACTGCATAATGTTGCTTACAAATGATGTATACTTTGGGCACAAAGATAAACTCGCACCATAATCAATTTGTATTTAAACACTTGGCAAATTGGTATAAGTGACAGATTACTACTCAAGAAAACGTCTACGCTTGTCCGTTTAAAAATTGACAATTTAATTCTCTTTCCCCATGAGGGTTTCTTCTGCCCTTCAGTTTTACTGCTTAAATGTGTACATTATGTTTGCTGCAGGGATACTACTACAGGCAAGGAAGACCTTACAATTACTGAAAGCTTTCTAAGAGAGAAAGCAGCTTTTGAGAAAGAAATGAACGCAAATGGTTTTTCTCTTTTTACTCGATTACAATCAATCTTGTGCTAATAATGTTCATTTTGACTGGAAAATTTCGTTCTTTTTTTTTTTTCTGAAAGTCAAATCCACTCTTGGAAGAAAATCCTTGATCTCTGATGCCGAGATGTCATTAAAATGCCGGACGAGCGTCTCATTTGGTGCATTTCCATCCTGCCACGTCTTCCTCAGCTGAACATTTCATCCTCACTGATTCAGATTCGTCGCTATAATCAGACTGTCATCGTCGAGATGAAGTGATTCCAGGGAAATATTTGAATAAGGTGATGGTGTCAGTGGAAGAGATCGTTTAACCATAATATATCCCGTAACTCTATCCATTCCTGTCCCCTCATAACATAATAGCAACTTCCTCTGAATCGTGAATATACTCTTTACCAGTGGCTAAGGTTCCTCCACACCTTTTACACCCAGAATATGAGGCAGAAAAAAAAAACCTGCCCTGCAGCACCAATTTTCTGCTGCCATTTTATCGAAGAAAACCATTCATGCTCTAAACTGGTTTTCAGCCTGTTTTACCAAGATCAGTTTGGACTCTCCTGCCACATATTAAGCAGCCTGATTTATATAATATTATTTGACTGCTTTGCACTAACTCTCCACTTTATTAGGTACACTAGTGTACAATAAAACAGCCATGTTCAATAATGATTAGAATTGATGCAGTAATAAATCATAAGTCATGGTTATTATTGAGGGTCAACATGTCATTAAATCCGACCATTTTGATCTTGGTTAAACAGAGCTGTTGTATTAGATCATGGTAGGTTGTTTGACTGAACCTAAGGAGGAGGGCAATGGGTGTATGTCTTTGCCTCTAAGAGACAAACACATTATTTTTTTTGATGCAAAAACTGTTGGTAAGAGTTGTATAGATACAGTGGTGGTACATCCTGCTGAAGAGCACTCACCCATGGCTGAGTTTTCTCCACAGCAACCAGATCCACACTGTGCTCTGAGCAGGGAAACTTCCCTCTCCAGCATCTCCACCCTCGTGGCGAGCTGCTGGATTGTGATTGTTGCTGGACAACCGCATGCCGCTTTTGGAATGTTGATACGATGAGTGAATGTTACCTGAGGAGTTGAATTTGGTGAGTTTAGTGAATAATCAAACACAAACTTGGGGGAAAAATTTAAAATTTGACAGTCAGCGTGAGGCTACAGTTCTTGTAGCATTAAGATGACAAAACATCTATAGAATCTTCTTAAAGTGCCGCTCTGATTCTCATTGACCGGTGAGTTGTTTGTTGGTTTTGCTTTAACCGAGTTAAAAAGGATACATTTAAACCACGTTTGTGACTAAATATCCATTAAAATAGAATGTAGATGCTTTACAACCACATACATCACATAACAATGCTAAACACCCTACTGCACCTGGCTGTCAGCATCCAGGGTCTGTTCACTGTACTCCGCTGGTCCAGCTGGATCCATGGGTCCCTCGACAGAGGGTCTGGAACCCAGTTCAGCACGAGAACCTTTGAAAGCAAAACAGTGGGGTTTCAACTTAAAGACTATAAAATACAACTTGTTTTTGCATCTGTGTGTGAGTGTGTGAACCAAAAGTGCCTTAAGGACAGCAGATGGAAGAACTACTATAAGTTTCAAGCGAGACGATCAATGCGAAGAACTCACCGTCACCAGGGGCCGGTGGTGCAGAGGCATCCAGATCGACCGAGCACAGAGATTCCAAGGGAACATTGATGTTGTAGACGTGGTTAAAGACCAAAGGTTGCTCCCGGAGGGTTTGGTTGGCTGAGGAAGCCAAGGGGGATTGATCCTCTTCTAGGATCTGTCTCCTCACTCTGGTGGTACGAACAAGCTTGTTTTCGCCTGATGGAGCAGCATGAGCGGCACCCTGGGGACCCAGAGACAATAAACAGCTCCTAACTGGTTTGGACTGAGAGTATAACATGTCCCCTGTGAAGCGTGTTTGTACAGTACAGTTACTAAGATGTGAGGTGGACGCACGACAAGGTGACACTGGTGGATCATTATTTTGTAGAATAATTTCCAGGTTGAAAATTTGAATAATTTCAAAAAACAACCCCCCCCCCCCCCCCCCCCCCAAAAAAAAGCAACCCTGGCAGTTGACCCCATTCAGGTTGTGGTTTGTTTGCAACTCGCTGAGAGCTTAGATCATTTCTAATATTAGATGAAGGAAGTCTCATTTCAAGGGAAAAGGAATAACGAGCAGAAATACAGCCACCGCACAAACAACTCTGACCGCCAGGGATCAACTGTTTTCTGTGTGTGTTTACAGCATGCTGTTGAATATGAATGTTGGAGACTTGTAACCATGGTACAGTTCCCAGTATATGATAAGCATATTATCGGTATTGATCAGACGAGGCGGCTGAGGGGCTTCAGGGGTTCCAGAGCCAAAGGTGCTTCAAATGATTTGGGTAAAATTGAACCAGCCTGCCGGGATGATAGCTTGAATTTTCAATTAACCCAAGTTTTGGTCCTAACAATCAAGGGACTCTGTGTTTACATTCTTTTCTATGGATATGTTGGACATGAGAAACAAACATTTTTCACTTAAAGTTGTATGCAGTCGAGGGATCTTAAAGGGATCTAATGAGCAGAATGATTTCCTAATTGCACTGAGTTAACATTATTAAAATTTAACACACAAATAATGAAGGACAAAGTGAAAACACTGAGATTCTCCTTTCGTCCAGGTTCATATTTTCTGGCTATAGTCACAGTTGGTCACACGAGGATTAAAAGGATTTTGGGGACATTGATGAGGGTTGGGGTTCGGGATTGTTTTCTCAGAAAATCAATAAAAGAAATCCCTGACTTTAACACAAATGAACTTTTATTATTAATTTTTTTAGCTTTCAAAAGACTTAAACTACTTGGAAATATTTCAAACAGGGCGATTCTGTCCCAGACGGAATCAAAACAGTGTTCTTCTTTCCTTTGTGGATGTTTGCGGAAGACAGGAAAAAAAAAAAAAACAATATCTTTGAAAAACCTCCATTATATTGAATCTAAAAATGTGTTTATCATGTCTGTGAGTTTAGAAGTTATGATGCAAAGAGTACATTCGAGCGAATTTGTGTGCAAACTGCAGCAGTTTCGTGCCGGGGGTTCCTTCATTACCTCTCAGTGTCATGTGTCACATTCGCAGCGAACGGTGTTGGAGGCTGGATCTAAAAACCACAACACTGTGACTAACGTCTTCTGTTTTTTTTTTAGTTTTTGTTGTTTTGTTTTTTTTAGAATAACAACATGTGTGTGTCTCTCATCTCCAGCAGTAACTCTCCCTCAATGCTTCCCTTTCAAATGTTAAATAATATTGCAGGCTGTGTATTCACATTTCATACTCATAATCGTCCAATCCAAACTAAAGAGAAAATAACAGCCACACTCTTGGCAGCCTCGCACTCTTGTGTTTAGTTGGAAGAATATCTTTAAATGTCATTTCATTAAAAAAAAAAAAAAAAAAGTATTCTCTCTGGAATTAGCAATGCGGAAGTGACAACGGAGGGGACGATGAGGGTGGGGGGGGTCCAAGGGACGGCTATGATCACTTGCGTTGTAGCATTTGTGTCGTTTGTTTTGATCAGTGTTAATTTGGCAGCTATCTTTAATTTTTCTTCATCTTAGGACAAAAATGCATATAGTTTCAGTTCACAGTTTCAGTGTAATTTTCACCAGCAAAAAATTGAAAACAGTTTTAATCAAGTTTAAGTCGTCAAAATATATTTACATTCGAGTCAATTTTCAGTCAAAATAGAGTTCTCTCGGAGGGCAGCATGACAGTGAAGAGTTTCCCGAGGGGGATATTGCACATGGGAGGATCACGCATTTCCACAGGTGCCCGACTAACCAGAGGAGGCACCAGTGCAGCCCAGAGGACTTGTGCCCTCATCCTGGTCCCACCCATAAACAGGGCTCTCAGTTGCATCACTTGATTCTACGAAGCAGCTCGACTTACTCATATAAATATTCATAAATCATGACTATTCCTTTACATCCAAACTAGCATAGATACGGCTTGATTGGATTTGTGCCCAGAAACGAGTGATTAACCCGCCCCTGCTAGATTGGAAACATTAAATATGAAGAAAAGCCATAGGCAGCTGCTCTCGTCAGTGAGGAGGCGAGTGAGCTATTTAGTCAGAATAAATATTACCTGTAGAGCAAGAAACACAGCCAAGATCCAGCCTGTTGTGGCAGGCAAAGTGGCCCTGTAATGCTTCTTTTGTGCCAGTGGCATGTTGGGAAGGAGCTTCATACACTCACACCTGGGGATAGAGAGAGAGAGAGAGAGAGAGAGAGAGAGAGAGAGAGAGAGAGAGAGAGAGAGAGAGAGCAAGAGAAGAAAAGAAAGTTAGAAAGTTAAATACAAAATAAAAAGACAAAAGCAAATCTGTAGTGGTGCATTGTTTGCATGAAAATATGTCCTCGACGTGTTTTTGTTTCAACTGTTACTGACGCAGATTAGAGACGTGTGCATTTGCTGTGTGTGTGTGTGTGTGTGTGTGTGTGTGTGCGCGTGCGCACGCGCAGGGAGTCCCTACCATCAGCTTATCTTCTGTAAATGGTAAATAAATGCCTTTGATCAGATGTAAAATAATTGGCTTAAGAAGGATAAAATACTCTTCCGGGGATTAGGGAATCAGCTAAGAACCTTTGAATGTTTTCCTCAGCGAAATGCCAAATATTTGATCTTTCCACAGGAGAGGAAAACAGAAATATTGCTCAGGGAGAGAGCTGATAGATGGATTTCTGCTGAGACACGGCTAGAGTGATGCCGATGTAATTCCCTCTCTACAGAGCGGGGGGGCGGAAATAAAAGCTGCACAGAGGGAAAAAAAACTGGTGTTACTCCTTTAAGCAGACTGTCATATAGCAGCACAGACCAGACAGTACTTTGTTTTTGATGTGGCTATTTGAATTTGTTTGTAACAATCAGCTGAAATCAAATATCGAACTAAACTTGCAAAAATGTTGCATCAATCAAGATTGAGGACAAGACACCAGAGAGCGGGGGACAGTTAAGATGTGAGTGAGTTTAATAATTATTTTAAGCACATTCCCACTAAGTTTCAATCATGGCTGGTAATTTGAGGGCAGATGTTGTTCCTGGGGAATTTTAAAGCATCTTACAGATGCTTCTGTGTAGAGTCTGAATTCAAGAACCTCCTTTATCGCAACCATCCATCTCATGTTGGCGGAGCAGACTATTGCTCTCAGCTGGTGCCTTTGTGAGAGCCAGATGGAAGTCTTCTTATCACACCTAACTGGCTCGGGCGGCTTTTGATCATTTAGGGTGAAAATGTTGAAACAGCAGTGTATTTGCACATAAATGAGAAGCGGAGAGAATCTCACTGTCTATGCAAAACGCGTATTTGTCTGGTGTCATTCAGAGAAAATACAATCTTTTTGAAAATAAAACCATACATACTGACGGAGTAAACTTTCTCTTCACACATACTGGAGATACCTCAGACAGTGAGACTAAGCTATTTCTAGATGTTTCATGGCCGCCTCAGCATACTTCCCTTCAGGAAACGACCTTTGTACAATATGTGTACATGTGTGCAAGAGAAGCTCTTATGAAGAATGTTGACGCACACGGTCTATCATGAAAGACCCACAGGGTAGAGATAGCCAGCGACTTGTTATGATCTAAAGCATATCCCGTGGCTGATGCTTTTAAAAATGACTTTGCCCTTGCTGGTATCGACTGCAGACCAATGCCGCCGCCCTCCTTACAGCCAAGGGATGGAAATTTTTCTCTGAATCCTCCCCTCAAACACGCAGCAGCTGTCTGCCATGCCACAAGTCGTTTAGCCGCTGCATTCACCAAACACACGACAGGCATGAAGATGATGAATGTGTGAAGTGGACAAAGCCAACTGGAACCGGCTCGTTCACAGCTATTAGCTAAAACCGTTCCTCTTTAGCTGCATTCATACGTGGCTGCTGAGACAGCGGCTGAGCAGATCTGATGGAGATAAATGGATTTTTCTTTGTGCGGAAATCAGGAGACTGTGTTTTATGAAACAGAAGTTTTGAGGCTGTTACAATATCGCTATTTGTGGGTTCAAAAGAAGGGAGTTGTGATATCGGTCAGTGATCGGTTTTTGCTAGGCTAAAATGATGGCATACGAAACAGGGTTCAGAAGCACGCTTCCTGAAAAAAATAAAATTCGAAACCTGCCACAGTGTACATTATGTGCGTAGACTGCGCATTGGGCCGCTCAAAGAAACACGTGTGTCCGTGCTTGTAAGGTCGTTTATCAGAGAAGCAACAACCGTTGCTTCAGGCCCCCGAGAGCTTCCTGCAGGATCAACAACTTCACGTGGGATTTTATTTTATAATACCCATTTCTTTAAATAAAAACTTATTCTAGCTACATGAGCGAAAGCCTTTTTCTTTTTTCTTGAGATAAAAGAGGCGTGCATCCTTGTTGTGTCACTGTGGACAACAGAGCTAATGGCTTCACGTGCACGTCGAGTGTTGCATGCACATTTGCAGCTTTAAGGCTTTCAAACCAAATATAGAGCCATTTAACACAAGCCTAAATATAGTTTCACACTACCAGTGATGAAAGGTTTAGAGTTGCTGGACTTCACTTGAGTCAATGGGTCATAGTTCAAGCTGATGCCTGCAAGCATTTCCAGGCCGAAGGAGAGGAAGGATATTAATGGGAGGATCAATTAGGGTTGGATTCACTCATTCACAGCGAAGAGACCCAACATGCTTCAGGCACCACTGGCTTAATTTACTCAATATTATTTTCCAAGACAGAGAACACGTGCGCTTAGATGAACACAAACCCAAGTGTGGTATTGAGTGCGCCTTCAAATACACTTTAGAGATTCTCTGTTCAGTTCAGGTGTTGTTTAAATAAAGTGGCAGGCTGCAACTCTGGTTCTTCTTGCGACCATCAAAGAAGATAAAGCACACAGTCGTGTGTGTGTGTGTGTGTGTGTGTATTTGTACAGCTATCTGGGAACCAGTTTGAAAGCCCACTCACACTGGGCAACCCCTACGTTGCCCAAGCTTGTTGGCTCCTTCAAAACTATTATATATTTATTCATTTTTTTTTTTTTTTTAATAGTGTGAGTGACTCATCCCTGGCCCTGACATGGTTGAAAGAGGGGCACATTCAGCAAGCGTACTACCTCTGTCTGATGGTGACAATTTGTATCATACAGAGCCTGTCATGGGAGTGGATTTTTATGACGTCAGACCTGCAAGATTCCTGACCACATATCAGACTGGTACCAGCTAAGTGATAGCATAAAGGTGCTATTTAGTGTAGTGATATTTAGAGGGTGTGTAATAAGAGGGCAAACAATGATGGACGACGCAGTGATGCCATCATTAGACACCTAATTATTCATGCGTGTGTGTCAGGGTGGCTCGTGTCATTCTCTTTAAAGCCCAGGGTGCACCAGGACTTAGCGTGTTGTTATTTCAGTGGAAGTGAGCGCTTCTCATCTGAAGACACAGACCTCTGGTGCACCAGCGTGTCTTCTGTTTATGTCCTGGAGCAGCAGGCACCCACTGGAGGTGAAGCAGGCCTGGGAGGAGGTGGCGGCTGATGCTTCCACGTTTTCTCCAGTAGAACCACATTGCAATGCAGTGCATCTGCTCGTCTGACTGATGCGCCATTTAAGTAGCACTTCACACATATCGCCATCTACCAAAGACCAGCCTCTTCTTGGTTTATGGCAAAGAGGTTTTCTGGTGTCCCAAAATAGCAATGCACCATGGCTGCATCAGCCCACACCTCATTAACATTCTCAAGCACAGGCACATTTTCATTTGCTAGGTAAAGGGTGGCGAGTGTAGCAACTGCAAACTAGCAACCACGCTCGTAATTGACCGAGCGTCAGCTTGCCCCTTGCTTCATCTGGTGCACAGGATGTCTGAGTATACTGTGTAGCAGTTACAAACTGTGATTGGCTCATATGTGGTCATGGGTGAGTCTTTGTGACAGACCTGTTACAGAGTTTCAAAACCCCCCAGCATTACAGAAACCAATCAGACTCTTAAGCGCTGCCCTTCAAGCTGAGGCTGTGACAAGCACAGGTCGGTAGGCCCGCTCACACCGAAGAAACGCCTTCAAAATTTGTTTTTCTTGTTTGCAGCAAAACATTTTCATCAATTAAGGGCAGAGGGAATCTTGATTAAGACATGATTCATCACTGCTTTCTCCAGACCACTGGTATGTCTTAATAAGTGAGAATGCTCTTACAATTTGAAGGTTAGAGTAGAAAATACACACTCTGAAATACACTAACAGGCAGGAGATTTAAACCCAATAGAAGACAACTAATGACTGGGGAGATTTTGGTGAAATTACGAAGTGATGCATGCTTTAACACACACACACACACACACACACACACACACACACACACACACACACACACACACACACACACAAAACCAGTCAGCATTTCTGCAGAGGGAAAACCTGTAACATATCAAGTGTTTCTTGTCTTTCATTTTAATGTCAGGGTTAGGTTTCACCTGCCTTGATAGTAATTAGACGTGTCAGCATGCAGCCTCTCAATCCAGAGACTTTCAAAAACATAATAAATATTAATAAAATAAATAGTAATTTAGTTATATGAGTGTGTGCGTGTTAGAATTTCCCATTTACTCACAGATAAATATTTCGGGGAAGTAAACGGGAATAAATATCAACGACTTTAAGATTGCTCTGAAACAATGCTGCCACTTTATTACCTGGTGATTTTTGTAAGAGAAATTGAACGAGTTCACCCTCCTGCAAGGCTGAAATAAAAACTGTCTGTTCCAATTATCATAAAAAAAAACACAAGGGCACCGTGATAATTGGACAAGAAAATGCACAATTATCCAAAGAAGCCACAACACACACAAAGAAATACACAAAAAGCACACATAAAAGTTTGATCTACTAAATCTGTTTGATCTTGTCTGGAACTTTTTTTCTCCATCTTTGTTAAATTGCATTTCTCTTTGAGGTTAGCTTTTGATGTTTTTGTCTGGAATCTTTTTGACAATATCTTTCGCTTTCATCCTCCTCTTTCAAGGTTGACACCATACGAAGAGAAGTGAATTTGAAAATGCAAATGCACAAAATTACACCGAGGAAATAATCCAATCTTTCTCACGAGGACGGTTTGTACAGGGACCCTCAATCACACGGAAATTGCCAGATCAAGTGCTACATTTTTCATATTTTTAAGAGGGAAAAAAAAACAACTTTAAAAAGTAAACAATAAAGGAAAACCAAAACATAAAAATGTACTTCAGATGTCTGTAGATTGCAGGTATTCATGGAAAATACTGTCTATATCCATGATAATACGATAAAAAGATGTATCACTCCTACTGGAAATGCATCTGTATACAGTAGGAACACGCCCTGCTGTTTGAACCGCACCATCATAGTGAACTTTACCTCTATGCCCTGAGACTCATACCAGAAATACCATACTACCATTTATAGCACTGTATTTATGATGCTTAACAGCACAGATCAGGGTTTGTTTGTTTTTTTAGATATATATTTTTTTTCTTTATTTTTTTTTCATGTAATTTCTTCAATCTGCCGACACTTGGATTTGTTGGAGTATTGAAAGAAACGACAGAGTTGCATCTGCAGAGCCCACATGAGTTGCTTTTATACTGGACAGCAATCTGCTAATTTGCCTGTCTTTTTTGCAGCTCGGTCCAAGGTTTTATACAGAGTGCTGTGAATTGGGGGTCAATTTTGGCCATGTTCCTCCTCCTCTGAGGGTATACTTATTGCCGCCTCAGTTGCTATGTAAATCCGGCTCGGTGTGAGGTGGGCGGAGGTGTCGATGATGACACAAACTGCTGTGCGACCCACAGCCCAGAGTTTTAAAATCACGAAACAGCTGATCACAGCAGTCAGATCATCACTTCAGCAAACCATCACTGCTGGGACGACCGTGGATAACCACCTCACGGAAACTGTGAAGGATGGCTTGTTGTCACGGGGCTAAATATTCTTCCGACGCATATGTTGTATGCCACTGTTCACGCGCAACTTCGTGCTGCACGTCATGTCGCATGTTTACACCAACACAAGTGGCAGCTTTTTTGAAAAGAGGAATATTACGCCTCCGTTTAACACAGACAGGATGTTAATTTCCTGCCTCTACCTGGCTGCAAATTTGGTGCATTCTGTGTTTAAAAAGGGCAATTAACTTCTCTTTGCTGCATCTCAGTGAAGCTCCACCTGGACACAGCTTCTCACACCCTGACATAATCTAAAACCAGCATATAGCAAAACTGAAGGCAAACTCAAGCACAGCAGGTCAGGAGCCTTTTTAAGCAAATATACACAATGAAAAACTGAAGTCATTTGTGGTCTGTTTTCAGACTTTTTCAACTGGAATCAGAATAGCAATATGCAAACATTCCCATGAAGTTGACTGTCACACGAGAGAGGAGGCAAGAAGCAAAAAAAGAAAACAATGACATTCAAAAAATGTGAATTTAGCTTACAGTTCAATAAATATCATATAAATTTTAAATAACACAGAGAGAACAACAGTAGGTTGACAGCTTGTTGCATATCCATACTCGGATATGTCAAACAGCGGTGATGTGTTAATATTCATTAAAAGTAAAACATCACAGGACATTTTTATTTATTTCTCAAGAAATAGTACACAGACCTTGGAAGAATAATGTGCTCTAGGAGTGCACTTCAACATAATTGGCAGTTGAAGATGAATATCTTATAGGGAGCAACACAAAGATGACAGGTTGTTATTGCAACGGTATTAACAACTGCTGGTAGCCCACCGCCAGAATCCATAATGACTCCCTCACCATGGATGAAAGGAGTCATGACTTGTGGTAATGCAGCTCTTCACTGAAGCCAAGTAAATGGCAAAAAATTCACACATGGCCACTGCGTTTCTGTTCCCATGGGTTTCCTCACTAATGTCCGGACTGCATTCACACCTGGCAGCTGGAGAATGCGTGTCTTTGATAATGAAGGGAAACAGAAGAACTGACAAGAGGGCTCTAAAGACAGCTGAGGAAAAAAACCCAAAACAAAACAAAAGAAAAAGAGCAGACAGCTAAACAGGCTCTCTCTCATCCATCCAGCATCACGAAACGAGAAGCAGCCACTGAATACCTTTCTTCCCACACACTACTCATGATCACAGCCTCTCTTTGAATAAATGTGTGCGTATCTGCATGTTGTAACAGTTGGGGACCTGCAGGAGATTAGCATCCCCGTTGGAATAAGGGAGAGCTATGTGGCGGAAAGGTTCATTAGCTCTCTGTGCGTGTGTGTGTGAGTGAGTTTCCCTTCCTTTCTGTGGCCACGGGGCTTTTTATACCGTTGCCTCCTGACTAAGTGCTCGCTTTATGTCCTGGAGACATATGTTTCAATCAGGGCATGTGGCCTCCTTCCTCTCTGGGGTTCTCAGGGGTGCTAGATAAGTTGGCCTTGGGAGTGACTCACTGTCACTCTCCCTTTACGAGTCAAGAGGAGGAAAGTGTAAACATTAATGAAGCAACTGCCCCCCGTAATCCAGCAGCAATGAAAATCTCTGCTGCCTCTGCAACACTGTGTCGGACAAAAGACATTTAATTGTATCTGTCAATCGTCTAATTTTATGCAAAATCTGGAAATGTTAAAAAAAAAAAAAAAAAAAGATTTAGAAGAAGGTCTGTTTCTATCAACAGGAAGGAAAAATTAAGCTACACAATATGTATTTTCATCAGTAAACGGAATATCCGGGAGGCCGGAGGGAGCAGGAACAATTCGTCACTACTATTCGGAAAAGGTTTTTCCATCTGCCATTGTGGGCATTAACTCTTTTTCGATAAAGACAAGAACTACAAGCCAGGCTCTTTCCTCCAGCTCAGCTCAGATATTGCTGATATTCAGTCAGGCAATAAAGGTCATCTTAAAGAATGCGGAGTCCAATTTTTGGCTGGACCAATCAGAGACTAGTGGGAGTGGTTGAG